>NC_136240.1:5607500-6207500 GCF_053564925.1 Oryzias latipes
CTTTATTTAAAATCATGAGCCTGAATTGTACTTAAAAATGCTATAATTATGTTCGTGTAGGCATCATCTGTTTGGAAAGTCAAAGGCTGAACCATGTGATATTTACTGCTCTTCATTCAGTGTTGGCTTCAACGCAATTCACTTCCTCTGACACTGGTGAGAGAAGGAACAATCTGCACCATTACAAGTTCAGTTTTAGAAACATAACAATTTAAGCCTTTTTGCTCAGTGTTTTTTGTACTTGACCAGAAGATATTTTCTTTACCATTTACTCTTTAATTAATGTATTAGTGTCTTATATAAAATGAAAGAAATCAACCCCACAGCACAAATTTTTATCTTTCTGATGGGTGTCATAAATGCTAACCCTCATCTGATCTAGGTTTTGTGAATGGTCTCAACTCTGATTTATCATTTTGTGATTTAGCATAAAAGCAGAAGCTGAAGTAACATGTAAAATATTTTTCTTTTCTTTTTTCTAACTTGTCCTGTCTAACAGCAGAGCAAACAGATCAAAGCGGATGACCTCTTGTGTTGGACAGATTTTACTGTTACAATAAGGGGTCATAAATCTTCTGACACATGAGGTGTATATTTAAATAAACCCCTTTTTGTATTTTAGGCTAAACTTGAGTAGGGGGTTTAGAAACACAAAGCAACAAGTTGCTGGAGGTTTATCATCATTACTTTTAGGTATTGATTTTACCCTCTACAAATACCTTTCCCTTTGTTAGTTATTCTGCGTTCAAGTGGCGTTGGAAAATTAGTTGTTTTTCTGACATTTATGTGTGGTTTCCAAGTCATTTTTCAATCATTCCAACACCACATGAACGCTGCATTTCTCTATCAGAGCTGCTCATTCCTGATCCTGGAGATCTACCACCCTGACTCTTTTCCAGATCTCCAAGTCTTGCTAGCTGCTGATTAGCTCACGCAGATGTTCAATTCAATTCAATTTTATTTGTATAGCTCAAATTCACAACAACAGTCGTCTCGATGGGCTTCGTATCGGTAATTGAATAAGTAAAACATAAAATCAAAAGGATAAGATGTCTCCACATTCTGATTGGATGAACACACCTGGTTCAGGTAATCAGCAGAAAGCAGTGCAGGGAGAGCTGGAAACAGGCAGGCTGGTAGATCTCCAGGAATAAGCAGTCCTGCATTTTTTTTTTCTGAGGGACATCAGCAAATGGCACTAAAATGAGAACAAAAGCTACAATATTGAAATAAAAACTCCAAAAGGTTCTGTTTTAAAATGTATGTTTTTCATCCAAAATTAAGCCATATATTTTTTTTTTTTTTACTTGTCCTGTCCAAGAGCTGGACAGGCAGATGAGAGCTGACGGCCTCATGTGTTGGACATATTTTACTTTAACAAGAGGGGTTATTAATCTTCAGACAAACCAAAGGCCGCGAAGCCCCCAGAGCCAGAGAGCAGGGAGGCACGGGGGGAAAGGGAGCGCCGCCCCAGCCCAACCAGGAGAGCAGCCCCCCCGCCGCGCCGGGAGAGCCCAACGCAGGGCCCCACCCGAGAAGGGCGCCCACAGCCCCAGACGAGCAGCCCATCACCCCCCAGGAGTTCCGGGCATCCCCCCACCGAGCCAGGACCCCCCAAGGGAGACCCGCTCCGCACTCCAGGCAGCCACCCACCTAACCAAGGGTTGGTCCAGGGAGGAGCAAGGCAGGGGCCAGCCGCCCCCGCCCAGGAGGGGAGCGCCCCGGGGAGAAAGGGGGCCCACCAGGGGTGTTGTAAACTTGGCCCGACCAGGCTCGGCCACAGTTGGAGATTTGGCGGGGCCCAGCACCCAGGGGCGAGGACCAGAACCCACCCCCCAGGGACACGGACACCCCCGGCTCAGGTGTAATGTGAACCCCCCCCCCCCCGTGCAGAGAGAGCACCGCCGTGCCCAGAAAACCGGCACCCAGGGGACACGGCCGCCGTTGCCAAGGGCCCCGTACCCCCCACCAGGGAAGGGGTAGGGGACAGATGGTCCTAGGTCCCACCTTCCTTGCAAAACGTGTGTATGTGTGTTTGAGAGGGTCTGTGTGTGCATGTGTGTGTGTTTATGTTGGAATGTATATTTTGAGGGGGGAGGGGTGTGTGTACTAAGGGGGTGCAGTTGAAATTGGCCGGTAGGGCACTGAGGGGACATCTCCTGATTACTCACCGGAGGCGCCGACACCCCTGGCCCAGCACCACCCACCCCACACAGAGAGAGAGGAGCCAGAAAACGCCGGCCCCTTGGAGCACGCCCAGGCCCCCAAGCGCCGGCCCTAGAAGAGCTCCGGTCAGGCATCGACGGGACCGAGGCAGCCAACCGGCCGGGGCAACCGCCGATTGCCTCAGCAGTGACCCCAACCCGTCACCCCCCCAAGGTCCCGTACCAATAGTGGGCTCCCCTCCCCCCCAGAACGCCCCCCCACAGGACAGGGCCGACAAGCCCCCCCACCCCATACGCCGAAGCGGATGACCCCCAGAGCGACCGGGGGTCCCAAGAGGGTTGTCCCGTCCCATCCCAGAGCCAAGGAAGGGCTGATCCCAGCCCCAGGTGTAGACGGGCAGCCCATCCAGGGCCGCTGGGCCCCCCCCCAAGCAGGGCCCCCGCCAACCCACCCCAGGCACCGGACCCCGCCCCCCGACCAACGGAGCCCCCACCACCCCCCGCCGGCCACCGGAGGCCCCGACCCCCACCCCGAACCACGGCAGAAGGACATGTTTTTTTTCTGATTCCATGTTATTTCTTTCGCTCATGAGGTGGGTTACCAAAACACTCCACACAGCTGCTTCTGGTCTGGCCATTCTGTCAAATTTTAGATACCTTTGTGACCCACAAGTTGAAAATATTGCTTTGCCCACCCTTGTGTTAGACAGACTTCTAGACATCACTCTCTTTTTTACTTCCATACTCTCTAGTTAGTTTCTTTATCTTTGATACTCAGAATACTTGTCTCCTGGGTTTAACCTGGCATTACGCCACTCCTCTACAACAAGACTGTGGAAGCAGTCGAAGCTTAACTAGATTAAATGTAGAAATAGAAAAATAGATTTTATAGAGCTGTGTAGACTTGAAGAAGATCCTGCATTAACTGTCTGAGCTCTATCTCAGATTTTTTGATCTATCCATGTAGTTTGTCTTTCATAATTCTCCTGAGTAGGGCCCCCACTGCTCTTGCTGCCTATAACCCAGTTTAAAAAAATCTCCCCCCCTCATTTTTCCTTGTTTTGTGCTCCCACTCTTAGTCCATTTTTCTATTCTCTTGTACAATCAGTGAGTTCTAAATTACCCATTTAGTCTGTCTCTCAGTGCTGTATTTTCTCTCTGCCACAGAGGACTCCATTCATTTTCTCATCTCCCTCGCTCAGGCTCTCTGTATGCTGCTTGATAGAATCTGATGCTATTTGTTCATTAGGAGCCACAAGGATATTTAATAAAGGCCATGTAATAGCTTTGTGCGGTTCCCTGTGTGTGCATGAAGGCACATTTTTTGGACAACGCAGGTGAACATCCCTTACTTTTCCACTTTGATGAGGAAATTAACATGTCCGATGTGGGGACTGATGAAAAGTCATCTGGGCCCCGATAGTGAATGTCCCAGTTCATTTTTTATTTTGCTACAGTAATGCTAACCAATTCTAATTGATTAGGTGATCAAATGTAATTGGTATTAGGTCACAGTTATGGATTCATTTGTCTTTTATGAATAGTAATTGACCCCAGATTGACCCTGTGCTCACACTTCCCCCACCCTGCGATGCTTCTCGTTTCCCCTGTAACTCTTACTGGACATTTGAATTGCACCACACTTCTCAGGTGCCTTTGATATTCTGTATGCATGTGGCCAGTCATGCATTTTGTCTCCATATTTCCTTTCGTTAGACTACGTGTGATTAAGTATTCATGGCCCCACTGCATTATTCCCCCAGTACTGTTATAGGAAACCGAGCAATTCTTTCTGACATCCATTACAGGCATCTTGGTTTTTTCAAGATTGGGGAGTGTATTAGAACATATTGAGAAGGAAAAATATAGAGCAAATCAGAAGAAAAAAACAGTTCTTTTGGAAAGCATTGG
Source organism: Oryzias latipes (assembly GCF_053564925.1). NCBI lineage: Eukaryota > Metazoa > Chordata > Actinopteri > Beloniformes > Adrianichthyidae > Oryzias > Oryzias latipes. The sequence goes on from NC_136240.1 coordinate 5,611,577, forward strand.
GGATCATTCTCATAATAACCAAAACAATGAACCCCTAAATCTGTGGGTAACAATTATGTCTGACGAAAACAAAAAAAACCTGCTGCCCAAATCTACTTCTTGTGACTGACTGACTGTCTAGAGATAGTCAGGCTTGCCTCTCTGAACAGGTCTCTTACTTTGGTTTTAGTTTATGGGCCAACAGCAGTCCAGAGGACGGAGCCTTCTTGGAGATGTCCCAGAGTGTGCTTCATCTGAAGACAACATTGTTATTTTGGAAGACACTGACAGTTACTGGCAATGACAGAGATCCCAGACTCCCGGACCTAAACTCAAGTGGTGTATTGTTCTGTATTGTGTTCATTACAAATTCATAACACATCTCCAAACAAAAGAGTGTCAATCAGTAGACATGCTATGTTGACTCTGTTGACCTCATAAAATTGACTTTGTTGTTGTGTCTTGAAGTAGACTAGCAACTGGACTTTTTACCGGAAACGTTTTGCCACTAAACCAAATGGATTCATCGGTCTGAGTCCTGCAGGATTAATGTAGCCAAGAGAGGGTCTAATGTGCCGGTCCCACAATGAGGGCATCCGACGTAAAAAATCTTTGCCAAACCAAGTGTGCAAATCAGACCTATGATACTCATACCAGATAGGTCAAGGCCCGGGTTAACAACGACTGCCCTTGATGCTGTTCACTGAGAAGGTGCCAGTGGAAATAGGAGTTCTGTTGATCGAAGAAGGAGAGGAAGAGGAAAGTGCGTTTGTAGAAAGAGAGAGAAGAGAAAAGTTGAGAGTGTTGGAAGGATGCTGAGTCTAGAGCTGTCAGGCAAGTGGTCTAGAGCAGTGGTCCCCAACCTTTTTGTCACCGTGGACCGGTACAACGCTTTTTACAACCAATTATTTTTATTCTTTATGAGTGTGATGTTTCCTTTGATCTTTTGTCCATTTTCCACAACCTTGAACAGACTTTTCTGTCTGTCAAACACCAGCGTTATTATGAGTGAGATGGACACAAATTCACTTTGATACAGACTCCTGTTTATTTATTTATTTATTCTTTGATTCCAGTATACCCAATAAATTACATTAATTTTATTGCTTCTATTATATGACAGAGCTCCAAACTAGTCAGCGGCAAAAAGTCAGTCCCCATGTCGCTGGACCAAGCTCAGCCACAGCTAGCAGCCCGAGATTAGATCTGCCAACACAAGTTGCATCTTCTCGTCGACGGCATCCAGTAGCACCTGAGGACGCCAGCTGGTCAGACCGAGTTGGCATGTCATCTCGTCCCACTACTGTCCAGGAAGGCGCTGGAGGCCTACACGGCAATGGCCGAGCGGCAAGCCCACTGCTACAAAAACCTGAAAGGAGCACTCCTGGAGAAATTTGACATTTCGCAAGATATTTATCGTCAGCAGTTCTGGTCTGTTGTTGTGCCATCCAGGGAAAATCCAACCGAGACATACCACTGACTGAAGGGCCTCATCCGCCACCCAGGCCAGGGCCAGCAGGAGCGCCACTGGGCCCCCAGAGCCAGAGAGCAGGGAGGCATGGGGGGACAGAGAGCGCAGCCCCGGCCAAACCAGGAGAGGAGCCCCCCTGCCGCGCCGGGAGGGCCCAACGCCCTCACATACACATCCTCATTCTACAAAAGAAGTTTCCGTCTGGGGAAGAAATACGACAAATTTACTGCGTTCTTATTATTAATTTCCATTGCATTCATTTCCATTACAAGTTGCATGCGTTCTTGAGTGCGCGACATGGATCAAAATCCCACACTGTCACAGCTGTACGCCAGAGTGGTTTAATAAAGAATCAATCACCGTTCTTCTGGGGGAAACCTTTTATTACTGTTCTCCTTAATTCCGTAACACCAAACATGAACGTGCAGCCCCAACACACATGTGCGCACTCCTTCCTCCTACACACAGCAACGCGCTGGCACACATATACATAGTCATTCTACAAAACCTATGTAGTTAGTTGATAGTTCACTAGTTAGATAGTTAGTTGTTACTGTTATTTGTTAATAAAGAATACTATATAACACTAAAGATCTTGTATTCATTTGTGACGTGGGGGGGGGGGGGGGGGGGGGGTTAACCGCGACACCGCAACTCCTTCTGGTTCATCACCGCGGTGATCAGAAATCCCACACCATCACAGCTCTATCCAAGATAGAGCTCATAAAGTCTCTCAGTTCCAAAAAAACACCAGCTAAAGCTCGTCTTTAGTGGTGTGGCTTTCCATAGAATCCGGTGTCAGACCGTGGAACAAGTGAACAAAACAATGAGAAGTCAGTCTATCTCGCATCGGCGGCTTTCGCACTACATCTCCCATTGGGTTAAAGTGACAGTGTCTCAGCGTAAAATGAGTTTTCCCTGTTAAAAGTCTTAAACCACAACGAACACACATCAAACAGTTTTGAAATCTTCTTGATGAAATCAGAGGTCAACAGTTTAGTTCTTCTTCAAGGTTTGTGTTTATTAACAGCCAAACATCCCAGAGTTTGGTCCAAGTCATCTTTCTAACTGAAACACTTTTCTACTTACGTCTGGATTATTTTATATGTTAAACTTAAGAAGAAGTAATAACAACATTTAAGAAACAGGATTAAGGTGAAGTGGCCAGCAGACACAATTTAATCATCTAAGAAGAAATAAAACATTTTTGTTAAAGTTTTCAAAGACTTCATCTTTGATTAAGACAAAAGAAAAACTAATAAAACTTTAACATGTTCACTTTTTGTATAGCTACAGAAAACATAAATATAATGTTAGTCTTTTTGTGCAACATTCATCAAACATATTGTGATCATATAATTGTTCAGAAATTACAGCTGCCTTTGCACTAACATTGAAATAAATATAAAAATAAATAAATTACTATTTAGAAAGTGTCATGGTGCCTCTGTCAGACTCCTCCCCCTCTCCTCTCTGCTTGGCCTAATTCACCTCAGCTGCCGCCACTCAACTCATCAGCCTGCCAAACCTTCATAAGGAGCTCCACGACCAGGGTTCAACGCAAGTTTGTTGCCTCTAATGGAAAACCTTCTACCACGAGTGGACGGCTACGCGGTTACGCCGAGCAGAAAACCCTCCTACCTCATCTTCTTCAGTGGAGTGCTGTCAAGATCTTCGCCACATCTCGAGCCTTAGCCGGATCCTCAAGCTACGGTTTTTGCCCACGTCTTCCTCTGGTCTCGCCTAGTCTCCACGGACCCTCTCCAGCCATGTCGCCTCCCTGCCACATCAAGACAACCTCACCAGCAGAACAATAATAAATAAATAAATCTTTACTTACCACTACTCACCTCCTGTCATCCTTCCGGGTTCCAGCATCTGGGTCTGCCTAGCCTAGTTAGCTATGACAGAACGAACTCGCCAAAACCTCGACCCAGCTGACCCGGAGGGACTCCGCCTCGCTGTTACCCAGCAGGGTATCATGCTCAGACGCCAAGCCGATGCTCTCTCACAAGTGGCTTCTGCACAACAGGACTTATTCCGCCGACTAGACGATATGTCTCAAACTCTCGTTGAATTAACCGGACAATATGCTAACTCTGCTACAGGATCATCCATGTCTGTTTCCGACAACATCCCCACTTCCGCTCTCGGAGTCATCCAGAATACAGAAAACTTCCGTCTCCAACCGGAACCATTTTTTGGTGACGTTGAAGCCTGCGGCGGCTTCCTTCTACAGTGCCAGCTCATTTTTCATCAGGCCCCCAGGTACTATCATTCTGACCACAGTAAAATTACCCTCGTCATCAATTCACTACGTAACAAACCTCTCCAATGGGCCCAAGCCTTCATCGCTACCAATCCTATTACCCATCTTCAATACGAACATTTCATTAACGAATTTCGTCTCGTTTTCGATCAGCCACGTAGACAGGAGGGAGCCACTAGGCGCCTCTTAAATTTAAAGCAGCGTGGTCGGGCAGTTAGTGATCACGTAATCGATTTCCGCATTTTGGCTGTTGAAGCTGGCTGGCCGGCCATAGCTTTAAAGGGCGTGTTTTATCAGTCACTGAATGAATCTATCAAGGATCATTTATGCACTCAGCCTGAGGCTAGTACGTTTGAAGAGTTGGTTTCTGCTGCACTCAGGTCAGACATCCGGCTCCGTGAAAGACAGAATGACCACCAAGTCAACCATCGCAAAACCTTAAATAATAACTCCTTTCCGACTGTTCTGACTCAGACACAACCCAAAATAGACCAGCTTCCAGGTCCTAAGGCTACGGAGGAACCCATGCAGGTGGGGCACTCCAAATTGTCGGCAGAAGAGCGACAGCGACGTAGCGAGGAAGGCTCATGTTTTTATTGCGGCGCTCAGGGTCATTTAGTGTCTCAATGTAAACTACGTTTAAACTCCCAGGCCCCCCGCTAAGTGACAGGTCGCGGGGGGAAAACTCCTCAGCTCATGCTACAGCTAACTTTCTCTACTTACCTGTCAAACTCTGGACCAAGTCCGAAGTTCATAGCACCAAGGCACTCATCGATTCCTGGGCAGAACAAAGTGATCAAACCGTGATCTCTTCACCAGATTACATCTCCCCACTGAACCCCTCGACACCCCCGTAGAAGCTTCCGGTTTAGGGGGTCAACCCCTTTCACGAATTACCCATCGCACCAAACTCGTTCAAATACTCACGTCCGGCAATCATAGAGAGACTATTCAGTTCTTCATCACTCAATCCACGCACACCCCCATAATCCTGGGTTACTCCTGGTTAAAACTCCACAATCCACAATTCAATTGGAGTTTGGGTCAAATTACCAATTGGAGTTCTTATTGTCTGGCCAACTGTCTTGCCTCTGCCATTCCCTCCATTTCCTAGCTGTCCCCTGCACACTCTACTGATGTTAATCTGGACAAAATCCCTGCCTGTTATCATGACCTTCATGAAGTTTTCAGTAAAACCAAGGCCTGCGCCATGCCGTCTCACCGTCCTTATGATTGTGAAATCACCTTACAGCCTGGTTCCATCCTCCCCAAGGGTAGGCTATCCAATCTCTCCGGACCTGAAATACTCGCGATGGAGAGTTACATTCAGGAGGCTCTATCCCTAGGTCACAAACGACCTTCATCATCACCTATCGGAGCAGGATTCTTCTTCGTGGAGAAAAAGGACAAGACCTTACGCCCCTGCATCGATTACAGAGAACTCAATCAGATCATGGTTAAAGATAAGTACGCTTTATCTCTCATATCCACTGTTTTTGACTCTGTGCAGGAGGCCCGAATCTTCACTAAGCTGGACCTACGCAACGCTTATCACCTGGTCAGGATGAAGGAGGGGGACGAGTGGAAGACGGAGTTTAACACCCCACTCGGACATTATGAATATCTGGTCATGCCCTTTGGGCGGACCAACGCCCCCAACGTCTTCCAGAGACTTGTAAATGACGTCCTACGGGACTTTCTAAATCGTTTTGTTTTCGTGTATCTGGACGATATACTCATCTACTCCGAGAACCAGACCCACATAAACAGCACGTCCGCCAAGTACTCACCCGTCTACTCGAGAATCAACTGTTTGTCAAGTCAGAAAAATGTGAATTTCACGTTGACCATGTTCAGTTCTTGGGATATATCATTGAGCCAGGCCACATTCGACCCGATCCCGCGAAAATTGACGCCGTTGCCAGTTGGGAACCCCCCAATAGCCGTAAAAAACTCCAGCAGTTTCTCGGCTTCGCGAACTCCTATAGGCAGATCATCAGGAACTACGGTAGTATCGCTGCACCCCTTACTCGTCTCACATCCACCTCTCAGAATTTCTCTTGGACCCAGGAAGCTCAAGAAGCCTTTGACCGGCTCAAAAGTCTGTTCATCTCTGCTCCCATCCTGATTCAACCAGACCCCTCCCGTCAATTCGTGGTTGAAGTGGATGCATCGGATTCTGGGGTCGGAGCAGTACTATCTCAAAAAGAGCCCCAAACCCTACGCATTCTTTTCTAAAAAACTTTCATCTGCAGAGCAAAACTATGACGTGGGGAACCGAGAGCTGTTAGCCATCAAGCCGGCCCTGGAAGAGTGGAGGCACTTGCTGGAGGGGGCGGAACATCCCTTTTTGGTTTGGACGGACCATAAGAACTTGGCTTACTTGAGGACGGCCAAAAGACTTAACTCCAGACAGGCAAGGTGGTGCTTGTTTATTGACCGTTTCCGTTTCACCATTACCCATAGGCCCGGAAGCCGTAACGTCAAACCCGATGCCCTATCCCGCAAGTACAGCTCCTCGGAACCTACCACTGCCACCATCATTCCTCCTACCTGCATTGTGGGTGCCCTTACCTGGGATATTGAGAACCGTGTCATCCAAGCTCAAGGTGAGGAACCCGGTCACGCCCCTTGCCCTAATGGAACTCTGTTCGTCCCCACTTCCCTCAGATCCGAAGTGTTATCCTGGGGACACGCCTCCAAAGTCTCATGGCATGGGGGGGTCTAACGTACACTTAACCTGCTCAGGCGTCGTTTCTTCCGGCCGTCTATGGAGAAGGACGTACGGGAATTTGTGGCTGCCTGCTCCACCTGAACCCGTTCCAAATCTGCCAATACCCCCCCTGCTGGACTTCTTCACACATTACTTACTCCCAGTCGTCCCTGGTCACACATTGCCTTGGAATTCATCACCGGACTGCCCCCATCCCAGGGTAACTCCATCATACTCACTGTCATAGATCGGTTCTCTAAGATGACTCACTTTGTCCCTTTAGCCCAGTTACCTTCGGCCACTGAAACGGCCCAAGTCCTGGTCAAACAGGTTTTCAGGCATCATGGCATCCCTATCGACATTGTGTCTGACCGTGGCCCCCAATTTATCTCCCAAGTCTGGAAGGCGTTCTGCTCCGCCTTAGGGGCCACGATCAGCCTTACCTTACCTCCGGTTATCACCCCTAGTCCAATGGTCAAGCAGAGAGGGCCAACCAGGAACTGGAGGCAGCTCTACGCTGCCTGGCGGCGCAGAACGACAAGGACTGGTCCCAGTCTCTCGTTTGGATAGAGTATGCCCACAATACTCACGTGTCCTCTGCCACTGGGGTGTCACCTTTCGAAGCCGCCCTCGGGTACTCACCACCTCTGTTTCCATCCCAGGAACTAGATTTGGCGGTCCCTTCGGTCCAGGAACATCTCCAGCATTGCCAACGCATCTGGCGCCAGACCACAGAAGCTCTCTTCCGCACCAAGGAGAGCAACTGCTGCATCGCCAATCCTCACAGGGTGGTAGGGCCCACGTACCATCCTGGTCAGAGGGTTTGGCTCTCCGCTCGCAATAGTCCCATCCATGCTCACTCCCGCAAGTTGGCTCCTCGGTTCATCGGACCTTACACCATTGAGAAAATCATCAATCCCACCTGTGTCAGTCTAAGCCTCCCTCGAGCTCTCAAGGTACACCCCTCCTTTCATATCACACAGATCAAACCCTTTCAGGACAGTCCTCTGTGCCCGCCGTCCGCTTCCCCACCACTTGCCCGGTTCATCGACGGCGCCCCCGCCTTCACGGTTAGCCGGGTGCTGGACATTCGGGGTCGCGGGCACCAGTTCCTGGTTGATTGGGAGGGTTACGGTCCTGAGGAGCGATCGTGGATCTCCCGCTCTCTCATCCTGGACCCGTCTCTCATCGAGGATTTCTTTCGGGCCCATCCTGATCGCCGTCCTGGACCGCCTGGAGGCGGTCGTTGGGGGGGGGGGGGGGGGGGGGTACTGTCAGGGTGCCTCTGTCAGACTCCTCCCCCTTTCCTCTCTGCTTGGCCTAATTCACCTCAGCTGCCGCCACTCAACTCATCAGCCTGCCAAACCTTCATAAGGAGCTCCACGACCAGGATTCAACGTGAGTTTGTTGCCTCTAATGGAAAACCTTCTACCACGAGTGGACGGCTACGTGGTTACGCCGAGCAGAAAACCCTCCTACCTCATCTTCTTCAGTGGAGTGCTGTCAAGATCCTCGACACGTCTCGAGCCTCAGCCGGATCCTCAAGCTACGGTTCTTGGCCACGTCTTCCTCTGGTCTCGCCTCATCTCTACAGACCCTCTCCAGCCACGTCGCCTCCCTGCCGCATCAAGACAACCTCACCAGCGGAACAAATAAATCTTTACTTACCACTACTCACCTCCTGTCATCCTTCCGGGCTCCAGCATCTGGGTCTGCCTAGCCTAGTTAGCTATGACAAAAAGAATATATTTGTTTTTTGGTGAGGTTACATATAATTGCATGTTAATAAACTGAAGGGAAAAACAACTACCAGGGTAAAATCTCAAATAATTTAGTTGAAAATTATTACTGAAAACTGACTTAACTTTTATTACAACTTTCAAAAAAACTTGCAGAGGGACTGCATAGCAATATGCATAGCAATACAGACTATAGAGTTTCTCCTGTCGAAGATGATGTGTACCTTGGCTCAAAAAAGGTTGAAAAACACTGGGTTTAGGTGTGTCCATTTTGACATTAATCTAAAAAATCCTCCTCTGTTAAGTGATAAGAATGTACTTGTTTGTAAGATGTTATCTTGCTGGTAAATTCTCAAAAGATATTTTTGCAACAACACAGCAACAGCACTGAAAAAGAGTCACAATTCAAGAAAAAACCTCATCACTTTTCTTTCTCTGGCAATAAGCTCCTGACTGAAGCACAAAAAATAAAATTATGTTCATACACAAACACTGCTAGTGGTGCCAAAGCAGCAAGGCCAATAAGGCTGTCATGGCAACTGCTCTGCAAAGGTGGGATCAGTCAAGGGAAGGACAGGCATGATAATGTTTGTAGAGACATTTAAATTTACAGCACATAATAGTAACTTGCTGGTCACAACTGCACGGTGGGGTCTGAGCACTTAAAGGTGCAAGATGTGAGATTTAATCATCAAACTGAGTAAAGAAGTAAAAAACCTCAATACCTAAATAATGTAAGTGTTTCCAAACTGAATTTATCAGAAAAAAGATCATGTCTGACAACATTCTAAACAGTTGTTGTGGTTCATGCAATCTGTGTAATTACCAGTGATGAAAAGCTCCAGCTTAGCCGAGATATCCAAAAATAAGGGCAAGGGAAAATCTTTACAGAGATTAATATTTCTGAACAATTACTATTTTTTTTGCAGCCGAGTACCCAAAATAATCCACTCTTGATGTGTGTTTCCATAGAGCTCTGACATTCTTTTTGTACGCAGCTGGTAGGACAATGGGATCATATGGCAGGCGTTACTGACCCTGAGCCTCCCCTGTGCCCAATTAGAGAGGAGAGTAAATCAAAGTGGTCAGGGTTTAAAAAATGATCGATCACCATAACCCTTTTGTTTGTAACAGTTATTCATGTTACATGTCAGGTTATGAGCTGGGCCAATACACAGCCCCCACATTAGTTGACCCTACACTTCCCTGGAGAATCGAACATTTGGCAGTGGATATTGTGGATAGTGTGGATAAATTCTCATAAAATGATCATGCCTTTTTTTAGATTGAAAAAGAGATCAGCATTTATTAAAAGTGGACACCAAACTACTTTTTTAGATTACACAAGTGTGTTGAGGTTATGATCTATGCAAATCAACGTACTTGATATACGCAAGTAGGTTTAGTGCATTCCCCTAATTAATCATTCATACTTTACATCTACATATTCAAATGACCTGAGGACCACAGCAAGACGGGGAGGTGTCAAAAATTGTGATGGGAGGATAAGAAGCAAGAAAGAGCAGATCCCAGTGTTAGAGTCGTGAAAGAAGGAAATCCGACTCCTGATGAGTGATTCCCGAAAAGACATGTCATATTCTGCCTGCTTTTCCTTTTGTTTAGTCTCTCCAAATGGTGGTGCTGCTTGTACTTAAGCCTTTAACATGACAGATGTGGCCAGTCACACCTAAATAACACATGCTCTTTGACCTATCATCTTTGTCCATTTACATAGTCAACGTGGCATGGAAAAAAAACTTAGAGCCACCTTTCTCCATGACAGAATCAGCTAATTTAGGTTTATTGTATAACACTTTACTAATGTGAAGAATTGTGTATCAGCGCAAGGCAGCTTTACTCCTCTTCAAAATCCGCTGGAATCACACTAATTGCATAAACGGTTGAAGAGTTACGGAAGTCGAAAGAATGGTAAATGGCGTATACTACTTTAGCGCTTTACTACCATCCAAGAAGGCTCAAAGCGTTTCATAGTAGTCCCATTTTCCCATTTACACACACATCACCCACTGACGCTGCCAAACACTGGCACCAACCAATAACCACCAGTGGCAACGTAGGGTTCAGTGTCTTGTTCAAGGACACTTTGACATATGGGCACGCGGGGTGGGAAACGAGGTAGACCGCTCTACCTCTGCACCATGTCAACACTGGAGCTAAAGCTGCAGAATTAAAGAGTTAACCAGCAAGTGTTTGGTGTGATCTACATCAAATCAAACGTTATTTATAAAATAGCCCTTCTCATGGATTGCACAGCTCGAAGTGCTTTAACATTAAAAATAAAAAACAAACAATATTACAGTAAAAAACCCCCACAACCCAGTCCCCTCTGTTAAAACATATGACCCATGACCCCCACGTACAATGAATAATGACTCTGTAACTTCTTAATAAATAAACAAACTAACAAACAAATTAAAAAAAAAAGTATGGCTTGGCTCTGCTGTGAGGAAACAGTATTTGGGAATCTCTTCATACCAGGAGCCAGCTTAGGCATGGAAGCATCGCCACAGCGCCCACACGGACTGGGACAGCAACGGGGTCCACTTCACGGCTGTGAAGTTAGACTCCAGCTGCCCCGGCAAGGGCGACAACTGCAGCAACAACCACCGACCAAGCCGGCAAGCCCTGGAGGAAAAGATCACCACAAGAAACACTGGGGCTAAAATCCCGATAAGATACTAAAAATAAAAACACAAGATGTATATAAAAACATAAAACTGAGAATAAGATGCATAAAATGAAATTAAATACATAAAATAGCCTATACTAAAACTAATAGAATAAATTAGCACTTCAAATCAACTAAAAGCTAAATTAAAAAGGTAGGTCTTGAGCCTCTTCTTAAAAACCTCTACAGTCTCTGCGGCCCTGAGGTTCTCCGGCAGGCCGTTCCACAGGCGAGGACCATAATGGCAGAACAAAGCCTCTCCATAAGTTTTGGTCCTCACCTTAGGAACAACTAAGAGGCCAGCACCGGAAGACCTCAAGGTCCGCGAGGGCTCATTGTTTAAAATAATATAATTTAAAAAAGAAGGTTCAAGACCATTAAAACATTTATAAACCATTAAAAGAAATTTAAAATCAATCCTGAAAGTCACAGCGAGCCAATGCAGCGATTTTAAAAACGGTGTAATGTGTTCCCGCCCTCTGGACCCCGCCAGAACTCGTGCCACTGAGTTCTGCCATGGCTGTAGATTTGAGATTGACTTTTTGAGTAAACCAGAGAGCAGGGCATTACAATAATCTAAACGACTAAAAATAAAAGCATGCATCAGCACATCTGTGCTGGCAAGAGAGAGGAACAGGCGGACTCTGGCAATGTTTTTGAGATGATAAAATCCTGCGTTAACGACATTTTTAATATGTGGGATAAAATTTAACTCAGAGTCAAAAAGTATGCCCAGGTTTCTCACACATTGAAAAGGTTTACAATTCTGAAGATGTGGTAAAATCATCTCTCTCTTGTCTTCAGGACCGATGATTAAAACTTCAGTTTTGTCCTGGTTGAGCTGTAAGAAGTTTTCTGCCATCCACAACTTTATATCTAAAATGTATTTTAAAAGAGTGTTTATAGTTTCAAGGTCATCAGGAGACACGGCGATGTAAAGCTGTGTATCATCAGCATAGCTGTGAAAGTCAACGCCATGTCTCCCGATGACATCCCCAAGAGGCAACATATTTAAATTAAACAGTATTGGACCTAAAATCGATCCTTGGGGAACCCCACAACTTATTTCATGGATTCTTTAAGACCACGTATCCATACTTACATAAAAGTGTTGCCCTGTAAGGTAAGAGTAAAACCACTTAAGAACATTTCCAGAGAGGCCCACCAGACTCCCAATTCTGTTTGATAAAATCTGGTGATCTACCGTATCAAAAGCGGCACTAAGATCCAGTAGCACCAGAACAAAAAGTTTCTGTGAGTTGTAGTTTATTCTAAGATCATTAACGATCTTTAAAAGAGCCGTCTCTGTACTGTGGCTTTTCCTAAAACCAGACTGTTAGTTTTTGTTTTTTTTTTAAAAACTCATGGAGCTTAGTAGCGACACTGTTTTCTATAATTTTACTTAAAATTGGTAAGTTGGATACGGGTCTGTAGTTATCCAGAGTTTTCAGGTCTGAATGACTCTTCTTCAGAAGGGGCTTCACCACCGCCGTCTTACAGGCAGAGGGGAAGACCCCCGTCTGAAGAGAGCAGTTAACTATTTTTAAAAGCTCTGACTCTCTGAATCCATGAAATGTTTTAAAAAGTGAAGTGGGAATGGGATCTAAAAGGCAGGTTGTAGTGTTTACTTGGGATACAACTCGACCAAGCATCTCTGCATCAACCAGGACAAAACTCCCCAGTGTTTCTTCTGGTAAAAACAATGCTGGAGGTCTGTTAAGATCAATGTACTGCATGGATGAAATGTTTGATCTTATAGCATTGATTTTACCCATGAAGTGCTCTGCAAAGTACGGAGCCCATGTCCTGGCATGGAAAAAAATAAAAAATATCTCGTTCCCACAAATTAACATATTGTAAGAAAAATATCATAATATTTAGGAATAACCAAGCTTGCTGCTTCGCCAGCCCAAAATGTAAAAATAAATTTTGGGCTGTTGTTATTTTCTGGAATGATTTTTGAAAAATAGGAGGTTCTGGCCCGTTTAACTGAGTTATTGTAGATTTTGAGTTCTTTTAAAATATCTTTATGAATTATTAATTTCGTCTTCTCCTCTCTGCTCTCCTGCAGTTCTGCTTCAGACCCCTAATGTAATCAGTCTTCCATGGCATTTTAGGAGTGGTTCTTAATGTTTTTGTCTTGAATGGAGCCACTGCATCTATGGAAGACTGAAGTCTGTTTTTAAAATGATCAACAATAAAATCACAGGGTGCAGGTAAAATCTGAGCAGGAGTTTGCTTAAAAATATCAATAAAACTTGCCGCCACTTCAGGAGTTAAATATCGTTTCCTCACAGTTCTCACTGAGGCTTCCTGCTGGATTTCACTGGTGACATAAAAAAACACACAATCATAATATGATACGGCCAAGTCAACCACAGAAGACACCCCAGTGGACAGACCATAGGTAATGACAAGGTCCAGGATGAGTCCTCTGTTGTGAGTTGGTTGTGTGATCCACTGCTGAACATCCATGCTACATCAGTGCCAAACCAGGTTTCAGTTAAAAACAAACTGGTTAAATCATGGTCTAAAATCAGATCATTAATGATAAAAGACTTATTTAAAAGTGATCTGCCTCTTTCAGCAGACGGCGGCGTTTCCCTCTTTTGGCGGGCGCCAGCGGAACAGCGGGGGATCCGGGCTGCGGTTCCAGGAAGAAGGGCGAGCCGGTCAGGCTCCAGCAAAGCGGGCCCCGCAGCAGCAGACGCGGTTGGACCCGTAGAGGTGGTAGCGGGAGTCATCGCCTGGCTGAGACCAGCAGCAGAGCCAGATGCCACGGTAGGAGTTCCGCCCGATGTCGGTCCCAGTGAGCCCGCTAGGGTCGCTGACACCGCGTAGAGGTCTTCAGCCAGCACGGCAAGTTCTCCAGACCACGGATACCGATAGAATTTTCTCAATCGAAACAGATTTTTCTCGGAGCTCCAGTCTAAGCCTTTGAACAGTTTCCTTAAGTTGGCAGTGTCCTGGGTTACAGTCGTCGGGAGTGCATTGTAGCGACCTTGGGGTTAGCCCCGCATTCAGCCCCTAAGACTCATGGGAAGTGGGGAATCTTGATGTGAAAACCATGAGTGAGAGGGCTGGCAACACAAGTGACGTCCGTGCTGTTTGGCTCTATGTGGTGTGTTCAAATAAATAGGTGTTGATGCTGAAATGGAGAGTTAGTTTCTCTGCCTATATTTCTCTCTCTAAGACTGTCCGGGATCATGCGTTGTATGGATCACGGACAGTACCAGCTCGGTTGTTACAGTATGAAATTCCGATTGGTGGAGCGGCGGCCATCTTGTCAAATAATCAAAAGATTTACAGCTTTACAAATCTCATGAAGCTCATAGTTTCATAGAAAAAGCCTGAGGTTAACAAAGCTCAAGTCTTTATAGCCATAGCGAACAGACTCTAATTTCTGCTCCATTAGTGAGCGAGGAGTTTGAGCTTTATTAAATTTGTCTGAGAGAACCATGTGTGAGAGCCCATGGGGAATTGGAAGACCAAGAACAAAGGGACAGAGAATCAAATGTTTGAAGAGGAAATAGGAATGCAATAAACTTCAGAGGGAAGAAAACATCAAAAAGTTTAAACTAAAAAAGGGTTCATGACTACAAATGTGTTTGTATCTTTCTTCTCTGGTTAAAAGATAATTGTAAATACCAGCAAGACAGTGAAAGATGGAATCGAAAGAACAAATGTGGGAAAACAGAGACGGGAATTGCAGAGAAGCTGAATGACAGAAGGTGCTGTGGTGCACAGTGAGGGCTAACCTCTGTGATAAAGCTGCTGTCTAACTGCCTTTTTTCCAACCGCTCCTCAGTATGCCTGGGCTCAGCGCAGCTCAATTTGTCTATGCTGTTGTAGATTTAATGTGCTTTGGTGTTTTTCATTACCTTGATTAGATTCCCAGAATGTGTCAAACTACTTTAAACTAGAAGAAAATTTAAGAAATGCAAAATAAGCCCTTTATGCATTTTGTCTTGCAGCATTGTGGTTCTGGAATGATAGAAATGCTGAGATGTTTAGAAAGCAGCAAAGTGAAATTGAAGGGAAAAAGTGTCTCTTTCACTCACTGACATCTTTTTTTCCTCCCTCACTGTTTGACCTGATTTGCACTTTAAATACACTTAAAACTGTACGGAGAAGATTTGTCTGTTGTTGATCATTTTAAGGGATTTGTTCATCCGATATCTGTGAATGTTGTGGAAATTGAAAAGTTTACTTTTTGAGACAAAAGCATGGTGGATTTTTCATTAAATTTTGAAAGCAGCAGTGTGGAACACAGACAGACCTTTTCAGTCCACAGCGGTTCAGACATCATAGCAATTTCACACTGCAAGAACACGCATGTGTACACAAAAATCAAACCAGAACCAATCAAACTTTATTTATAGAGCACTTTCTCTAAAACAAAATAACACAAAGGGCTTTACATTAAGATAAAACAAGACAAATAATACAAAAACAAGCACAAAAATTAAAATAGAGCCCCCTTCCCAGACCTCCCACCCCCTAAGTCAGGGGTGTCAAACTCATTTTCACTGAGGGCCACATCAGCATAGTGGTTGTCCTCGAAGGGCCAGATATAACTTATACATGTAAGTAAAAGTAATGAAAAATAAATGTAACTACTCCTTAATGATAAATAAGTCATTATTTATTTATTCTAACTTTTTAAAGTGACAATTACAGTTACATAGAAAGCATATGTTTGCTTGTTACTCCAGCATAAATCTTTTTGCATTTGATTCTGTCAGGTTAGGTTATATGGACAGAGTTTAAGTCCTAATACATAGACGCCCAATCCCATAATTCAAGTCCAATTCCCCCTAGAGATGAATAAATACACATCAATTTTTTATTTTATTTTAAGAAATTAAAAACTTTTATGCTCTCGCGGGCCACATAAAATGACATGGAGGGCCACATTTGGCCCCCGGGCCTTGAGTTTGACACATGTGCCCTAAGTGATGGGGATAGACAATGGGAAACAGGCTGAGCATGAAAAAAAATGTTGTTATTGGAAACGCTAATATTTGGGACCCCCTCTCTGAGAATAGCTGCATATCCAGCCAAATGCAGCATCACAGGCGGGCAACGGCTCCACCACAGCGAAGTAGAGTTGCAGGTCCCAATATAGAGCTGCAGCAGCTGACCCAGAGGGAGAGGATCCAACCAAGGAAGCACCAGAAATAAAAATTAAAAAGAGAATTAAAAAGTAAACATAAAAGCAATGAACAAATAAACAATAAAACATTGAAATAAGAAATGTTCGAATACATAATTAATAATCTAGTGTAAATTCATAGAGCGGGTTGAAAAAAAAGAAAAATCTGTACAATACATCTGCATCTCCCCCACTTTCCCCTTACTTACCCTTGTGTGTTTTGTACCTTTTTACTACAACTGGAAACCTGCAGCACTCCCGTAGAAAACATTTGCATGAACATTTTCGCCTTACAGGCTCATCGGGCGGTTTACCATTTAAAAAGTTTGTACGGACCACCTCCGTGGCTGCACAGGTTTTCCCATTTTTCATCCGCAGACAACCTGTATCCACCCTTAACCCTTTATAGGGCACTCATTGAAATACTCTAAAATTCAAAAATTCAACCTTAGAGTGTTATTGGAGAACATGACAAGACTTCATATCATTGGGGACATTTTTCAATTTTTTTTATTTTCATGTAGAAAATCAATGCCAATGAAGTTACCATATTTGGTCACTTGCCCGTGAGTGGGAAAACAAATTCCAATAAGTATACATATATATATACATATAAGAAAAACACATATTATGTATTTGAACATTTGAACATCACTTTTAGAACATAAACGTGATAATAACAAAAAGTGCTAATAACAAAAGTGTTGAATAGACCCTCACACAACTGTGTGTGAGGGTCTGGGAATGTCCTGGTTGTTGGTGGGTGGGGCGAAGTCGGGGTCTGACACATCATCATCTTGATCCTCATCAACATCACTAATGTCAGGGTGGACTGGCACAACAGCAGTCTCCCTCCTCTTGCCATAAAAAATTGATGGAAACTTAAAATTAAACACATGCAATAAAACAACTTTCATAACATCATAAACTGACAACAATCACTCTTTATAACTATTCATAAACTAAAAACAGTGTTTAAATTCTCCCTGAATCACTGTATAGTGATATAAAACATTTGGCAACATTAAAACATAATATTCTAAGTTGTATTTCTTTATTTGTAAAGAAAATGCACTAATATGGTTTGTTAGATGCATAGGGCATATGTCCAAAAACAGACATACCAAGTAAAATTTTGTTTTTAGTGAATAGGGCGTATGATCAAATATGGTGCCTGCATTTTTCATGCCGTATTTTCACTCATTTCAATAAATTCTCCGCAAACAACTTATATGTCAACACTTAAGACAAGTATTCAACAATAAAATGTATGAGTTTCATCAACTTACCATGGTTAGTTTTGACGATTCCTTTGAAAATGTCCAGTGAACTGAGCTGCAAAAGCAACTTTTTCTGATTTTGCAGAGAAAGGGAAATTTGATGTGACCCTGCTCTGTGCTGATTGGTCAAGTTGCACAATTGAGTAACCTATAATGTAGAATGATCTTTGCTGAGTCATGGGTAAAGATCCCATGACTCTTGAACTCACTGAGACGGGGGAAGGGCGTGATAAGTAACAGGTGTGGAAATTACCAAAAACAGTCACTTGCCCTATAAAGGGTTAAGGGCAGTTGTGACTACAGCTGTACTGATCGTGGGTAAAATATTGTTCTAACTCCTGTTGCTAAAACTCTGTCTTTAAAAGGATTTTAAGTCCTATAAAGATCAAAAACCTTTTCCAGGTTTTAGATCACAAGACACAATTAATCTAGCCACAGGGGTTGCAAGCCAGTTACCTCTGTGCCGGTCCCAAGCCCGGATAAATAGAGAGGGTTGCGTCAGGAAGGGCATCCGGCGTAAAAATTGCCAAAATAACCATGCGAATCATCCACAACACTTTAGACATACCGGATCGGTCGAGGCCCGGGTCAACAACGACCGCCACCGATGCTGTTAACCTACAGGGTGTCGGTGGAAATTTGACTACTGTTGGTGGAAGAAAGAGGGGAGGCAGAAGGGTCCGTGGCCAGAGAGAGAAGGGAAAAGGCAGGAACATAGGTTTGAGAATAGGGACTCTTAACGTTGGCACAATGACAGGGAAAGGCAGAGAGCTGGCAGACATGATGGAGAGAAGGAAGGTAGATGTACTGTGTGTGCAGGAGACAAGGTGGAAGGGCAGCAAGGCACGTAGTATTGGAGGAGGATACAAACTGTTCTATCATGGTGTTGATAGGAAGAGAAACGGGGTAGGAGTGATTCTGAAGGGGGAGTTTGTAAACGGGGTTCTAGAGGTGAAAAGAGTCTCAGACAGGATGATGAGCCTAAAGTTAGAAATTGAAGGGGTGATGGTGAATGTAGTCAGTGGGTATGCGCCACAGGTTGGCTGTGAGTTAGAAGTGAAGGAGAGATTCTGGAGTGAGTTGGATGAGGTCATAGAGAGTTTTCCCAGAGGAGAGAGAGTTGTTATTGGAGCAGACTTTAATGGGCATGTTGGTGAGGGCAACAGAGGTGATGAGGAGGTGATGGGCAGGTTTGGTGTGAAGGAAAGGAATCTGGAGGGACAGATGGTGGTGGACTTTGTGAAGAGGATGGAAATGGCTGTAGTCAACACTTACTTCCAGAAGAGAGAGGAACATAGAGTGACATACAGAAGTGGAGGTAGGAGTACTCAGGTGGACTACATCCTATGTAGACGAGGTCATTTGAGAGAGGTTAATGACTGCAAAGTGGTGGTAGGAGAGAGTGTAGCCAGACAGCACCGCATGGTGGTGTGTAAAATGACTCTGGAGGTCAGGAAGAAGAAGAGAGGGAAAACAGAAAAGAAGACCAAGTGGTGGAAGCTACAGAATGAAGAAACTTGTGAGGAATTTAGGCAGAAGTTGAGGCAGGTCCTGGGTGGTCAGGATGAGCTTCCAGAGGACTGGGAAACTACAGCAGAGATTATCAGGGAAACAGGTAGGAAGGTGCTAGGTGTGTCATCTGGAAAGAGGAAAGACGGTAAAGAGACTTGGTGGTGGAATGAGGAAGTACAGGAATGCGTCCAGAGGAAGAGGTTGGCTAAAAGGAAGTGGGATGTAGAAAGGACTGAGGAAGGTAGACAGGAGTACAAGGAAGCGCAGCGTAGAGTGAAGAGAGAGGTGGCAAAGGCCAAACAGAAAGCTTACGATGAGCTATATGACAGGTTAGACACAAAGGAAGGAGAGAAGGACTTGTACAGACTAGCCAGACAGAGAGACAGAGATGGGAAGGACGTGCAACAGATAAGGGTGATTAAGGACAGAGAGGGAAAGGTGCTAACAACCCAAGAGAGTGTACAGAAAAGATGGAAGGAGTATTTTGAGGAGCTGATGAACGAGGAAAATGACAGGGAAAGAAGGGAGGAAGATGTGGTTGTTGTGGAGCAGGAAGTAGCAGAGATTGGAAAGGATGAGGTTAGGAAGGCTCTGAAAAGGATGAAGAGCGGAAAGGCCGTCGGTCCTGATGACGTACCTGTGGAGGTATGGAAGTGCCTAGGAGAGACAGCAGTGGAATTTCTAACAAGGTTGTTCAATAGGATTTTAGAGAGTGAGAAGATGCCTGAGGAATGGAGGAGAAGCGTTCTGGTCCCGATCTTTAAGAACAAGGGTGACATGCAGAACTGCAGCAACTATAGAGGAATAAAGTTGATGAGCCACACAATGAAGCTGTGGGAAAGAGTAGTGGAAGCCAGGCTTAGGAAGAAGGTGGAGATTTGTGAGCAGCAGTATGGTTTCATGCCCCGTAAGAGCACCACTGATGCCATTTTTGCTTTGAGAATGTTGATGGAAAAGTACAGAGAAGGTCAGAAGGAGCTGCATTGTGTGTTCGTAGATTTAGAGAAGGCGTATGACAGGGTGCCGAGGGAGGAGCTGTGGTACTGTATGAGGTCGTCTGGAGTGGCAGAGAAGTATGTCAGAGTAGTTCAGGACATGTATGAGAGAAGTATGACAGTGGTGAGATGTGCTGTAGGTCAGACAGAGGAGTTCAAGGTGGAGGTGGGACTACACCAAGGATCAGCTTTGAGTCCTTTTTTGTTTGCTATGCTGATGGACAGGCTGACAGACGAGGTAAGACAGGAATCTCCCTGGACAATGATGTTTGCGGATGACATTGTAATTTGCAGTGAGAGTAGAGAGCAGGTGGAGGAACAGCTAGAGAGGTGGAGGTTTGCTCTGGAAAGAAGAGGTATGAAGGTCAGTCGTAGTAAGAGAGAATACATGTGTCTGAACGAGAGGGATCAAGGTAGAAGCGTTAGGTTACAGGGGACTGAGGTGAAGAAGGTGCAGGAGTTTAAGTACTTGGGGTCAACAGTTCAGTGTGATGGGGATTGTGGAAAAGAGGTGAAGAGGCGAGTGCAGGCAGGTTGGAGCGGTTGGAGGAAAGTGTCAGGAGTGTTGTGTGACAGAAGAGTGCCAGCAAGACTCAAAGGAAAGGTGTACAAGACAGTGGTGAGACCAGCTCTGCTCTATGGGTTAGAGACGGTAGCAGTGAGACAGAGACAAGAGGCTGAGATGGAGGTAGCAGAGATGAAGATGTTGAGGTTCTCCTTAGGAGTGACCAGGTTAGACAGGATAAGGAACGAGTACATCAGAGGGACGGCCCATGTTGCCTGTGTTAGCGACAAAGTCAGAGAAGCCAGACTGAGATGGTTTGGACATGTTCAGAGGAGGGATAGTGGATATATTGGTAGAAGGATGTTGGAGATGGAGCTGCCTGGCCGGAGGGCAAGAGGACGGCCAAAGAGGAGATATATGGATGTCTTAACAGAGGACATGAAGTTGGCTAACGTTAGGGTAGAAGATGTTCATGATAGAGTGAGGTGGAAAAGGATGATTCGCTGTGGCGACCCCTGATGGGAAAAGCCGAAAGAGAAAGAAGAGATCACAAGACACAATTCTAACCTTTACATTCCATTGTAAACAAAATTACACAACAAAAAGAGACAAATGACCTCCTCACATTAATACACTTTAACAGAAAGGAAATTCTGCTCTTTTCTTGCTGTTTTTTTCTCCCAAAACAGAAGAACCTTCAATCCTGTTCAGCCTTTTGTTCAACCAACTATCATTTAATGGCGAATAAACTGTTTAACTGAGAATGCATACACAGCTATGGCCACAAACACCATGGAAAGAAATCAAAGACCAGCTTGAATTTAGGCAAGAGAACCAAATGCAGATGTTTCCCAGAGCAAGAGAGTCTGCCTGGGTACATGGCTGGGTGTGTTTGCTGGTGGAGGAGCAGAGGCTGGCTGTGAGGCTGGAACGGAGGCTTGAGGAGAGCCCAGTGGTATTCCTGTACTCTCACAGCTTTTCCTCCCCTTTAGGACATCTTGCTTTTTTCAGACTAGACATAATACTTTCACAGAGACAAATACAGAACTACAGTATAATAATAATGAAATCTCTTTATTTAATTTAGGTTTGAGGATGAAACCTGATTTTGACAGAGAACTCGGAAAAAACAAAAGAAAAGAAGTTTCTCTCAGATTCCGTCCTGATCTGAAACCGACTGCTTTGTTGCTAGAGTAGCTCTTCAGGGAGTCTAAACCTGTCATTCAGGAGTGTTGCAGTCAGCCAGAGCATCAAATCAACCACAACCACATCAATAAACCAGAAACAAGTGAAACTGAGTTAAACATCTGCTCAATATGTGCGAACATAAACAAAAATTCAGAGCTGCACTGACTGTCAGAAAGAATGAAATCTTAGGCTCAGTTCTGCGCTCTCCTTCACCCTGTCATACTGCTCTGTCACACTTGAATGTTTTTGGAGAAAATTCTTGTTTTTTTTTTTTTTTTTTCATTTTGTAAACACAGATTCCAGAACTGTTTAATGTCTTTATTGATTTTCATACTTGGTAAAAAAAAGTTCTGTACAGCAAGATAACATAAAACAAGCAAATTATTTTAAAGATGGGGTGACATCCTCCACCCCACTCCCCAGCCCCCCAACCTTAGAAGTACCGGTTCAGCACCAACACCTATAAAATCCAAATCCATCACTGCCCTGACCTCACTGTAAAGGATCATATTCATGATTTCCTAATTTTTCTTTGTGAAAAAAAAAAGTTCAGTTATTCATTTGTATCAATATAAACAAACACACACAAAGGAAGTATACAGCAATGTAGATGTTTTGTAGACTCCTTTATTTTGCTAACATGTTTATTCACATGCTTTCTGTAAAATGCCATACTTCATTTTTTTTCTTTTTCTCTTTTTAAACTTGTTCTGTCCAACAGCTGAGCAAACAGATTAGAGCTGAAGGCCATTTGTGTTGGACAGGTTTTACTAACACAAAAAGAGGTTATATAACTTTGAGAAACCAGATTGTAAATTAGTATAAACCCCTTTTTGTTGTATTATTTTTTATTTATTTGTCACATTTAGTGTGTGTGGGGAGGGAGAGGGGAAGAATTCGAGAGGGGGGGGGTGGAAGAGAGTAAAGGGAAGAGAGATGAGAAAGTGGGGGATACAAGCGCTGATTTGAATGACTTATTTTAAGCTGTAACAATTATACCAGATCTGCTGGAAAGACAAATATTACATCAAAGGTGAAAATCTGACACGAAGATGAGCGGAAAACATCTGTCCATCATACTTCAAATTCAGCTGATACTTTTGCATCCAATAGATGACCTCCTAGAAAAAATTCTGAAGCATTGCACTGGAGTGAACCAATAGGATGAAAGGCTTTAATGCTTCATGAAGCTTCATCTCCCCATCACTACAGAAAATCATCCAAGGGCCTAAGATCCAAAGTCACTTAAATACATTTTCACCAGAGAGGCCATAAATGCAACGCACAAAACCACAGCAGCAAAGTTTTGGAAAGGAAAAACAGGGAACTCCCACTCTGGCTGTAGATGCAAAAGCGACTTTATGGCACCGAGCAGCAGAGCAGCACCTGCTAATTAGGCTACAACAGGTGAGATGAATCAGCTCAACTACCTGGCAAACCTGCCTTCTGCCAGAGGAAGGGGCGTCTCATGACACATGGACCCAGATATCCATTTCTGTAACTAAGTTAATGACAACTGCAAATACTTTTCTGAGGTTGAAATTAATTCTCAAACTGATTCAGCCGTTAATCTACAAGAAACTGTCAAATATTCACTTTAACATTAGAAGCAGTCACACTAATTTCCATTAACTGAAGGATCATCTTAATAGGATGACGAGCAGGTTTGAGGTAATAGCACTCTCTGAAACATGGTTCAATAGATATAAAGCCGAAGACTTCTACTAAATTAATATTTATACCAAACAAATTGTGAAGGATTTTGGAATGTGTATCTGTTAAAAGTGATATGTGGGAAAGCAGAAACATCCTTGCTGGATTTTTGTTGTTAATAAAATTCTTCTCTTGTCTTATTTTGCTATTCTACATTTGTTTTCACTTGTCAAAAATAAATATTTGTCTTTGACTTTTTTAATTCAAATAATTGCAGACATCTTATTTTTAGACACACTTTTTCCAGTTATTACACAGCCAAGCAGAATTACCGTTGTTTGACACAACGGTAATCGCCATACTGATGGATAATATTATCACTGATAACTTGGAAGTAGTTGCCCAAAGTGGCTTACAGCGCATTCCAAATTATTATGCAAATTCTATTTAAAAGCCAAATAGATTAAATTCTTTGCTTTTTAATCAAACTCATGGATGATATTGTGTCTGAAAGTCCTTGATAGCCTTATTACCTCCATGTACAATAAACAGGTCTGCACAGCTGCATTAATAGATCTGGCCAAAGCATTTGGCTCAGTAAAACCACCTAGTCCTCTTGCAGAGGCTTTCCAGCATTGGCCTGGCTAGACGTTGCATAAAATGGTTTACCAGCTATCTCAATAACCATGCATAAGGAGTGACGTCAGAAAACTTTATGTCAGACCCTTTTATCATCTCGCAGAGTGTGGCTCAAGGTTCCATCTTGGCCTGACCTTGTTCTCCATATACAGAAATGATGTGGCTGAAGCTATTGGGGCTTCTCAGATAAATTTTTACGCTGATGATGCCATAATTTACTCATGCGGCCCTTCACTTCACTTCACGGCACGTGTCAAAGTCAACTCCCATGGACCACATGCGGCCCGCCATATAATTTTATCCGACCCGCGAGATCATTTTATATTACTATTATTAATGGCCCAGCGAAATGTTGTGCTGATAATATATCAAGCTGATAATGTATACAGATCCCATAACATAGCTCAACACCTCCGCTAGCCCTGAGGATGCCAAAGAGAAAGTCAATTCTGAATACACAGTATGTAAAAAAAAACTGATTGGAGACAGAGTAAATGTTTATTGAGATTACAGTGTGTCTCATTTATGGAGCGAATGTTGCTGTAATCAAAGAATATAATCTAAGACGGAACTATAAGACAAACATCAAATACGCACTTTGCTTAGAAGTTGAGCACTATGAGTTTGACCGGCGCTTTGGTAACTTTGGTAACAAAAAAAGGAATTTTGAGGTCTTTCGTAACCAATTTACCGTCGATGTGGAAACTGCACCTGTGCAGATTCAAATGGAGCTGATTAAGCTGCAGTGTTTTGGTACACTGAAGGCAAAGTACGACACTAATTCCATTCAATTTTATTTAAATAGCCCAATATTTACAACAATAGTCATCTCAATGAGCTTCATACCGGTAACTGTGTAATAAACATGAATCATAGAGAACATAAAGTCATAGAATTCAATAGGTAATGGACTAAACTAAACAAAACAGACTAAACAAAACTGGGCATCCCTGACCTTAGACCCTCCTTCACGGTAAGGAAAAACTCATAAAAAAAGCTCAGGGGTGTCCACATGAAGGAGGGATCATCCCTCAGGACAAACAGGCAATGTTTCAGAACTCTAAGAGAAGAATTAGCTTATCTAACTCTACAACTACATGTTTGAATAGTCCAGCAGATGGGCCTCATCCAGATAAGTAGGGGGGATGGCTGGGGGCGTGAGACAAGCCAGAAGTAGGGTACACAACCAAGTGCAGGAGCAGGAGCAGAGACGAGGTACATGGTCAGGTACAGGAGCACAGACGAGCCAGACACTAGCCATTGACAACAAAGGATTCTGATTCTGAGTTATACTACAATGAGCCCTGTACAGGCCCTTGATAAATGCATTATGGGCATTAATGACTGGATGGACCACAACTTATTTCAGTTAAACAAAAATAAAACTTAGGTTATTGTCTTTTGGGGCTTAGAAAGGGGTGGAGGTTGCTACAGAGCTACAGAGTTCATCTAAAAACCATCAACCAGGCCAGAAACTTTGATGTAGTCGTGGACACATACCTTCATTTCGATTAACATGTTAAAGCAATCACAAAATCTGCTTACTATCAGCTTATTTCAGTGTTTCATATTTCAATGATTAAGCATCTGATGTCTTGTCAGGACCTGGAGAAACTGGTTCATCTTTAGTCAACTGTAACAGTGTTTTTACAGGACGACCAAAAAATTCACTCAGGAAACTACAGCTCATTCAGAACTCCGCTGCTCAGAGTCTCACAAGGACCAAAACAATAGACCACAGCAGTCCAGGTATGAGGTCTTTCCACTGGCTAGCTGTGTGCCAGTTGATAGACTTTAGAGATCTGTTACTGGTTTACAACTTTTTAAATCGTTTAGCATACTTACCCAGTATGTACCAGCCAGACCTCTCTGCTCATCTGGATCCGGTCTTTTGTCAGTTCCTATTGCCAAAACCACACATGGAGAAGCTGCATTCCGCTTCTATGCTCTATATGTCTAGGAAAGAATTCCACAAAGCCTTAGATCAGCTGAAGCTCTGTTTATTTAAATCCAGATAAAGACCGATTTGTTCTCAGCTACATTTGATTAGTATGTATCCAAAAGTTTACATCTGCACAGGTACTTTAAGGTGACTTTAAATTCAGTTCTTTTTTACTTTCTTTTTATTTTACTGATCACGCCTTTAATGTTTCTTTTAAATGTTTTATACAGTGTTTGCTGTAAAGTACATAGAATCTGCTATACAAATAAATATGCCTTGCCTGGTCTAAAGGACAACTAATGGAGGTTCCCGGGACCTCTCAAAATCCAGGGGACAGTAGCTGACATAAAGGTAGTCTGCCAGTAATACAAAGAGTTATCATCAAGGAGGCTTTTAGAGGAAGCAGCCATTGGGTCAGCTTTGACCAGAGACATGCTCTAGTGGACCACACAGATGAGCTGTGGTTACTTCAATTGGTTCCAGAGAACGAGTGAAAGGCAGATGTTCTGCACTTATGTTAGCTTTAGCTCTAAGGACGATAGGAGCTGGAGGACCACAACTGTAAAGAAAACATGAATTAATCACAATAATTTTAGCTGCCAGAAACCTTAAACTGTTAGTTATTCCTGCAGTTTGTCTTAAAGAAGGTAACGGTTTGCCAAACATCTTCTGGCCTACAATCTTTCCTTTTTTTAGAGACACATGTAACAATGAGTTTTGATTTCAAATACAAACCTCAAGTAAAACCTTCTCTTACTATGGCTTTTTGGCTGTTTGGCAAAAACAATGTTCATTTACACAATCATTTTCTAACTTGTTTAAATTCCTTAAATAAGCCTACAAGAAGTTGCTCTCAAAATAAACATCTTAATGTCTCTTGACATCAGCAACTCTTCAATAAATAGCTGAGCACGAACAGCCAGTTTTCATATATCGCTTTGTACCTTTGTAATCTAACCTCGAAATTTAGGACTAATGTTTTGCTACAGATTTAAAATAAAAGTGGGTGGGGTGTCTTTATGCTTAGGGTGACATTAATTAAAGTAATCCATTTATAAAGAGATGATGTCAATGCCACAAACTCCTCCTTTGTTACCACTCTTAGTGTTTCTCACTCATGGAGTCTGGCAAATCAATTTGCATCTGCAAGATTAAGGAATTTATGTGCGCAATCAGATAATAAGCAGCAGAGCCAGAAAAGCTGAGCTTTGAGTGAAGATGACAGCTAGAACTAAAGAAAATCTCATCACACGCTTTCTACTCTCACCTGCAAGTAAATTAGAAACAGAAACCAGCAGACGAACTGTGGAGGAATCTGTGCCTGCTTGCATGCATATTCTAATGGATTATATGACGTAGATTGAGGTTCCACATCCAGAAGGAGCTTTGTCTGCAGAATGAGAAAAGAAAAACATTATATGTGTGATTCTTTGATCAGTACACAACATCCACATAGACTTGATGAAAACAAGATGGTTGAAAGAGGTGGGATGAAAAACAGTCAGTACAATGATGACCCCTGACCTTTCAGAATGACACATTCTGTAGTTCCAGTGGCTGCGTGACATGTTGGTATCAGAGTAATCGATTTCTCTGTGTGCATTAACTTTGCTAATGCATGAGGCAGTATGGTCCCGTTTTGAAGGACATGAGAATATGACGACAAACACCAAGGTGTCACGGTGCCTGTCAGTTCACCTCCCCCTCCCTCAGCTCCTGCGCCTGCTCTGCTGATTGGAACCAGCTGACCTTCATCTCCTCATCACCCTGCCAGTCTTCTTAAGGGATCTTCTCACCAGAATTCAGCGCCAGTTTGTTATACTCGCTCCGGTGCTCATGTCTGGCCTTTTAGTATTTACCTTCCAAGCTAAGTTACTTGACTCACCACGCTCTGCATTTACCTTCAGGTTCCCTCTCCACTGGTCTCGCTGGTTTCATCATCCTGAGCTCTCCACCGTGCCCCACGCTGATCCCGCCGTCCTCGGCGTCCACACCTCGCCTCAAGCCGCTCCACCGTCCTCGGCGTCCACGTCCTGCCTCAGGCTGGTTCCACCGTCCTCGGTGCCCACGCCTTGCCTCAAGCGGATTCCTTACGTCCGTCCCAAGAACTATAGGTCCCCACCTGAAGAGGATTCAAACACGAAACTCTGTAAAAATAAATCTCTTCTAAAAACCACCTCTCGGATCGTGAGTTGCTTCCGGGTTTCAGCGTCTGGGTTAGTCACGTTTACGACGTCAGTCATGACACAAGGACCCAAATGCAGGAAGGTACGTTTTCACAAGAGGCTTTAATCACAGAAACTTTGTGCAAGACACACAGGAAACCAACACAGTATTACAACACTTGTGACATTGGTAGAGCTCCCCAGATACTTGAGACATAACCAACCAACTGAAAACATCTGCATCCAATTAGGAGCAGCAGCCTGCAATACCAAAGCACCCAAAGACCGTGACAAGAACCGTTTTTGGCACGGGCAATACTGGCAATTGCCCGGGGCAAAAAATTAAAAGGGGGGAGTTTAAAAGTCTTAAAAGATTAGCTTTAATGTGCTCAGTAAATTTTTATCTTGTAAAGAGTGTTTTTGATTTAGGCCCTCTGTGCGACTGAATACGAGTTTATAAAATTCATGCATTTGTGTAAAATGGTGTAACATGGTGTAAAAGGATAGAAGTCTGGTGGCAATTAGCGGCCAACAAAAGCCTCTTCTGGTTGCTGATCAACAGGGCTCAATACTGACTCCAGACTTGATGGCACCGCTGCACCACACCTACAGGACCTGAAGTTGAGTCAGACAACTCTTAATGTCAACAGAGGGGGCTGGCATCCTTTGGCCACCTGGAAGGTGAGAGATCCTTGAAGAATTGACCAGAGTAATATGAATAATCTATCAAAGGGATGTGATTGGACATTGATCATAGGTTTCTAAGTCCTGGTTGAATTTCTCTACTTGACTACTGGTTTGGGGATGAAAATCAGAATACAGGCTAACCTTGAACCCCAGAAGTTTGCAAAACTCCCTCCAGAAGGCTGCCACAAATCGATCTGAGGCTATTTTCTCAGGAAAACTATTTAAGCAAAACACGTGCTACCCCACTACAACAGCAAACTCCTTGGAGGATGTCAATGAGCCATCTTGGAGAACCTGTCTATTATTATTATTATTATTATATGAATGCAATGTATGACATGGGGTGAGAAGGGACAGACAAAAGATGAAGCAAACTCCCAGAAGGCTTACATGGCACACTAAAGCACACAGGACATGCAGCGATGAAAGACAGATTATTAGAAGAAACTGTGGGCCCCCAGAAATACTGTGCCACTAGGAAAGCTGTCCTCACTGATCCGGGATGCCATTCAAGAATTATGTCCTCACTTGAGGACCTGGGGACAAAGACTGGGAGGAATAAACAGGCAATGAGGGGGACATCCAGCAGAAATAGCAGAAACGTCAGGAACAAAGACCTTGACCTTACAATCCAAAGTCCATCGTGTGGTTCTCAGTAAAATGGGTGGGATGATGGTGGACCTAGTTTGTGGTGCAATAGCCTCCTGCTGATGGAGACGTGACCCTTGGGAGGCTGGGTTTTGGGGATTAGGTCAATGGCACAGTCAAATGGATGGTGAGGGGGAAGTGCTTTAGCCAGGAGGAACTCCACTGAGATCCAGGGGGGTTCTTGCAAAGTGGAACTTTGTGCAGCAGGATGACCTGCTGGAGCCTACAAACAGTTCAATAAACAAAAAGAACTCTATGACAAACCCCTGCCAGAAACCCAAAGGAAACCCAAGGATAACAGGGAGGGGACATGGAGTCAACAACAAAAAAGGTTCTTAGTTCTGTGTGATTTTTCAGACACGGTTATCTTAACGTAAAGTTTAAGCGCTCACTCTATGATTAACATACCTGTTCATAGCTTTGATGACCGTAACAGGCTCCAAAACCACCACTTTTTTTTCTTTGTCCTGTCCAGCAAATGAACACAGATTGCAGCTGAGTCACTCATGTGATGGACATGTTTTGCTTTTACCATTGGGGTTGTTTGTTACTGTTTGAGTATGTTAATGTAAACCCCTTTTTGCAATAGAAGCTGAACTTTATTGAGTTTTAGTTGCTCCGACAGGACAAGAGGAGGGGAGACAGAAAGAAAGATGAAAACAAAGGGGGGCGGGGGTGATAATACAAGGTCATGGGATAAGATGTGTGTCATTTGTAAATTATATGAGTTGTTGCTCATACACATGTACAGATACACACACCAACACACGGCATATCCACAACTGTTTACATGTCCTAACTACATCTATACAAATGGACAATATTCATAGAATCATTTTGTCACAAATTACTCTGACTGGTATTTCCTCGTACACGCAGATATAAATACATGAGATTACATTTCAAAAAAATAAATAAACAAAAAATATGCCCTCTATGCCAGTATTCAAAGAGAAGGAATGAGCAGGTAATTTGAATATCTGTGTATTTCCTGATATGTACTTAATCAAATTGAATGCTCCAGTGAGTCCAAGGAGCCTCCCTAAAGTTACTTTTCTAATTCTGAAACTTTTTAAAGACACAGCCAGCTAACCCTCATCCCCCTGACTGCAAATATGCTGATTTTCCTGCAGACAAACTGTGAGATCATTGTGCATTTTTAATTCCACTGTTATTGTTCTTTGAAGTGATGAGGCCATTTGATATACTCTGAAATACTCTTCTCATTCTTTATTGGAGTTTTGTTAAAGTTTTTTCTTTAAAGTGTATGTTAGTAATACTAAGGCATGTTAGTATTTATTGATTATTTTATTTTACTGTTAAAAAGGATACTAAATTAAAATCTTGTGTTTTAATTTGACAGACAGAAGCTGAAGGTGTCTTGTGTTGGACATATTTTACTGTTACAAAAGGGGTTTGTGGATCTTCTGACACACTAGGTGTGTATTTGTATAAACCCCTTTTGTAATTTAGGCTAAACATTATTTATGATAATTACATTTGTATCTTTTTTCTTTTTTGTTGGATCGGTCAAAAAAGAAGAAGAGGAAAGAAGGGAGGGGTGTTGAATACAGGGGTGGGCACAGAAGAAAAAGAGAGTTAAGGAAACTTGGAGGATGATTACAAAGGGGGGGGGGGTAAGAATCATTAAGCAACAAGATGCTGGAAGATTATCATCATTACTGTCTGGTGTAAATGTTAGTCTAAAAGGGGCGGGGCCTGTCCACACACATATTCAAGTGTTACAAAATACCTGTTGGCACCAAAAATCTTCACATACAATCCTGTCAACATGTTCACACACACACACACACATGTGCACTCAAACCAACACATGTAAAGCATTTCATTCAGTCACACATGCTATTGTACAAAGGTGAGCTAACACCTGTGCTCAGGTGTTTATATTCTGCTGAGGTGGATGATGGAATGTAAAAAGAGGGAGAGTGCCCGGTTGTCCCCACACCAAGACCCCTGCCGAAGTGGTAGCAGTAGCCAGGGTCCCCCCACACCAGCATGGTACAGCAGGTAGAGGGAACCCGTCCGCCGTGCAGTCCAGCCAGACACCAGACCAGGGTAGCAGGACCGCCACAGGGGCTCCCAACACCAAAGAGCAGGGAGGCATACGAGCACAGAGAGTGCAAGCCCCAGCCCAGCCAGGAGGATTGCTCTCCGCCTGGGGTTAGTTGCCCCACACAGGCAACCACTTGCCCAACCCACGGGTGGTTGGGGAGAGAGGAATACAGGGGCCGCCCAAGAGAGGTGAGGGTTCCTGAAGCGTGTAGCGAACATAGAGCGACCAGGCTCACCCACTGTTGGAATTTGGGAGGGGGCCGGGACCAAAACCCACACCACAGGGACACGAACACCCCCCGGCTCAGAGGGATTTATCAAAATATACTCCTTGTGTGTCAGAAGATTCATAACCCCCTATTGTATCGGTAAAATCTGTCCAACACAAGATGCTTTCAGTTCTCATCCGTTTGTCCAGCTGCTGGACAGTACACGTAAAATAATAATAATAATAATAATAATTGTTATTATTATTATTATTATTATAAAGCAGAATTAGTGATGGAGAGAATATTTCCTCTGAGTCTGACTGATAATCCTGCTAAATGCTCACAAAATAGCAGGAAAAGGATGGTTTGACATGCAATAAGAGGGGTTCATGACTTCCTATGACTCTTGTGGTGGGCTACAAAATGCTTGCCCAGGTTTTTTTAAAGTCGGTCATGCAATAGGGATTAAAGAATGAGTATATTGCTAGACTTTTAATATGCACTAGGCATACAAGCTTAGATCAAATACATTTTTTTAAAGCTGAGGCAATACCCAAATCTATATTTGTGTAAAGGTTTATCCATCAATGTGCCGAGTCGATTGAACCTTGATAAGGATGTAGCTATAAACCAGTTTTGTTATGTTTAACAAAGACATTGTTGTCACCAGCCTCTTGAGCAGATAAACCACAAAGATGCAACAAATCATAGCACAGAGTCCAATCAACATGACACCCTCATAGAAAACCACCAATCAGGCTATTTGTTGTGCTTAAATAAACATTTAATTATCAATTTAAATTATCATATTTCTACATTTATCTTAGGAACTGACCTGCTGTGTAGTCTCAGCTGTGTTATATCTGTGTTCTCCCCGTTCTCAGTCTCTCTGCCTTCCCTCTCTTCATTTCCAGATATGTTCCGTCTAGCTTTCTCTCTTTCTTTCTCTTCTCCCGTCTCCTCCATCCCCCCAGCTGGGAGAGATGTAACAGCTAGTGACAGAAGTTAAGTGATTCACAAACCTGCCATTCGCAGAAAAACCCAGCAGCAAAATGCTGTTTTGCAAATGACTACTATTATGAACACACACACATGCACACACACATACAGGCGTGGGGATAGAAGAATGTCAATAACTTTGTACTGATAAACCCATGAATACTGCAGGTGAATTTGTTGTTTTTTCACATTTGTTTTGAGAATCCTTCATTTTAAGATTTTTGTGGCTCCTGGCAATCTTTCTTAGACCATCGCTCCATGAATATTGTATTGACTCTATCTCTTTACTTCACAGAATTCTTTCTATCTTTGGTCAACAATGAGGAGTATGACAGAGGCTCCAAACTAACTGGAATGTTTCTTTTTTAAAAGCATAGCTAAATAAACATGTTAGCATTAAATTTGACACTTTGTAGTAATTAAATACAAATTCACACACATGCATTCACACACACCATCTAAACGTGATTGATTGCAAGGGGTGAGAAAGTACAGTATCGTCAAATAGGGAGTATGCTCTTGTGAAGCTTGGCACTGTTTTCCTGATTATAGCCAGATGAAGAGCTAGTTAAAAAGTGTCTGACAATTCAAACAACACAAACTGACATGGCTCAGCATAACAACCCAGTCAATGCTGGTGCATCAAATGGGTTCAGTTCCTTAAAGTCTAACTGCTGTATAGTTTTTCCATTTAGAAAAATTAGGAAATTGTATCATTACATTAGTTCAATTTTTTTTACAACACTAACTTCAGACCAGTTTTAAGTAAAGAATCTCAGAAAACATCCTTTTGACATAATTCCAACCTAGTTAATGTTTATGTGTAACGGCTGATTTACTCTGTTCCATTTACTGTGTATATATTCTAAAGAATAAAATATACTGACAATATGAAGTGATATAAAGTTGTATTATAGCTTAGCAGCAGACATGCAGCCCATCTTGCGCAGGTGCAGAAAGCCTTTTTAAAGATCTGCTCTCTTTTGAGCAAAGGGATGTCTCACCCAAAATCTCCTGACTGAAACAGAGATGTGGCAGCAACCACAGGACTTTGCTCTTCCTCCAAGGTTTGTTCACATCACTGAACCCAATGTGTCTGACCGTGGGGGAGGTCTATCCATGGTTTACAGCGAGAACTGGAGGATGGCGCATGTCCCTGTACCTTCTTATGACTCATTTGAATCATCTGCCAGTCATTTTTCTGGATCTACACCAGCCATTATTGCCACTACACTGTATATTGACCGCCAAAGCCAATTGAAGACTTCAGAACAAAATTCTCTACTTTCCTAATACACCTCTCCATACTTCTTACAAATATACTCTTGGGGGACTTCAGTAACCACATGAACATTCCCAATACACTCTCCCTAAGAACGTCATATCCTGCCTGGCTAGCTTTGGTTTCGATCAACACATTGGTCTTCCCACCCACACCAAAGGGCATGAAATGGGCCTTTTCTGCTGTTCAGGTGCCGACCACATGCTAGTAACTTTTAATATTCTCCAAATCATACCCTCCACGCACCATAACTATAGCAAAATCAGTGACATCAACATGGTCCATCTGTCCTCACAAAATGCCAATCTTCCCAATCCTGTCAATCTCCATAACCCTGATGAACCTATTTCATTCTACAATAATCTTCTGGACCTCCATGCCCCTCTTAAAGCTAGAACTGAAGGGGCTACTTAGGGGGCAATGTCACTGCCCCCTGGTTCACTCCCACCCTCAGGAAACTAAAATCGAGAGGATGCCAACTGGAAAGACTCTACAGGAAAACCAGTCTCTCTATACATAAGGACATGTGCTCCAACCACTTTTTCCTCTACAAAGACTAAATATCCAACGCCAAGTCGACATATTAGTCCAACTCAAGCAAAGGGAATTCTAAGGCCCCCATCTCTATACCTTTTAAGATAACAGACCATTTCTCCACCATCCTGGTCAAGGCTACTCTCCCTTTAAGCAACTGTATCTCATATATAAGTTGATTTTACCCAAGCAAATTCATAGAGCTTTTATTTTGGTAACTTGAAACATACAAAGGGGACACTTATTAAGCTTATTAACACTTAAGCGTGTGTGAGACATCTATAATGCTAATAAATGTCTTACTAAAACCCCAAACAATAATAATACTACTTAATTAGTTAACAAAGGTTGTTAATAAATCTTATTAAGCTTATTAAGACTAACAAAAGTGTTAGGCATGTATAATGCCAATAAATGTATCATTAGCATCTTAAAATGATCCTAATAATAATGCTTGTAAATGTGTTAACTAAGTAATTTAATAAACCTTATTAGACTTATTGTACTAATAAATGTCTTACTAACACCCTAAAAATTCTATTATAATGCTTGTTAATGTGTTAACAAAGCTTGTTAAGGAATCTTAATATTAAGTGTTACCATTAATTCTTCTTTATGAGTTCTGGTACATCGCCTGTCCTTCCTGGGGGAGGATCCCTCCTTCATGTGGACACCCCTGAGTTTTCTTTGTTTTTTCAGGATTCCGGTCTTTTTAGGAGTTTTTCCTTAACGCAAAGGAGGGTCTAAGGGCAGGGATGCCCAGTTTAGTTTAGTCTGTTCAGTTAAAGTTTAGTATTCTACTACTGAATTCTATGCATTTATGGTTCTTTTGATTGTATATTCACTTTACAATTAAAGGTACGAAGCCCATTGAGACGACTGTTGTTGTGAATTTGGGCTATACAAATAGAATCGAATTGAATTTATATAGGAAACCAGTGCGCAGCCTGCGAGGAGAGAGGGCTGTTGGAGCCAGCATGTGGAGTCCCTGAAGCTTGGGCGGGGCCTGCGAGGCGGAGGTTTGTCGGAGCCAGAGGGGCGAAATCAGCGTCACATGGACAGTCATCACCACCGTTCTCCTCAATAATCCTGATGCCTTGGCTACAAATGTGTTGTTTTATGTCATCCTTGTTTTTATTTTGTTTTTATCTTTCTGGTTTAGATCATTTTATTAAAACATTTTAACAACACAGGCTTTTGGTGTCTCTGGCGCGACAGGCAAACCTCCCAGCGGATCCCTAAATTTTAGTAGTTCTGGGGCCACACCCTCACCCCTCTGACAAAGTCACTACAGTCATCTGAATATTATGATATTGTTATTATATATATTTTTAAATTAAATTCATCAAACAAGTTAAAGAAAACTATGAAATCAGGCAATGTAATGATTCTGTGCTTTAGTTTTTAGTGTTTAGTTTTTTCTGTTGTGTTCCTGGGTTTGGTCATGTTCTGAGTTGTTCCCCTGTCAATCACTCCAGGTTCATGAGAATCATCCACGATATTTTCCTTTCTGTCAATTACCCTCAGTCTATTTAAGTGTCTTGTTCTTCCCTGTCAGATCATCTGCTCTGTTCTGTTCTGCTCTGTTTTGTCACTCTGTTGTTGCTCCCAGGATTTGGTCATGTTTCAGTTATTCACTTATTAAATGTCTACGTTTCTGACACTCGTTACTTTTCTACTGTCTTGCTGTTGTGATAAATTGTAAAAGAAATGATATCAATATGGTATTCATAAGAAGTTCATGGTTAATATTTTTTGTATTGCTCTGAAACACGTTTCTAAAGATATGTTCAATTTAAGCAGTCTTGACCTGATGTTTTTTTTTTTTTAATTGTACAAGATTGAAAAAAATCCTTCTTGGTGGTGTAAAAGTAAAGGTTGGAAGTTTGCAATGTTATAAAAAGAATTAATTAAGACCTGTAATTTAAAAAAATAATTGGATGACAGCACTATTTTAGATATAGTTATTCAGATAATATTGGGCATTTTGTTGAACCTGCACAAGAAAGTAAAAAGTGTCGGAATTTCCCCTGAACAACAAAACAATTGAAGAGCTTTTAGAGTTCTTTTTCCTGGGAGTTTTTTGGTTACTATTTATGTGTTCTAACAGCTTCTTATCCACTTCTATTTTTCTGCCTGCAGTGTGTTTCACAACAGACCTTGTTATGGCTGTGAGGTGTCATACTGATGCGTGTCACACTTTAAAGCCCCATCACTCTGTGAGCTTATTGTTTGACTGACAGCTGAGGCATCCTTAAAACCTCCCAAAGACACCCATTTGGAAATACCCACACAAACACACATAATACACACGTGTTGAGAATCAGGCAGCCTAAACATCTCAATCATATATACATGGTTAAAAAAATAGTAGCCTTTTATACAACTCATTATGGTGAAAAATAATTGCACTGGCACACTTATAACTTGTGCAGCTCTAACGGTCTCATGTGTTATGCCCAAGGTTCAGACAGGCCTACGTCTCCATCTCCCTTACTACATGCTTACATTTTGTTAAAGTGTTCCTCGCGACACCACACAGACCTCGTCCAGACACTAAAATCTTTACATAATTTGGATCTCTTGTCAAATGTATCAAACGTTGTGTGTTCTTTAAGGTCAGCAATGTCTTTCCCCTCATTTTCCCTTCACTCTGATATGGATCCATTTTTGTCATTTCTGCTTATTCAAGGGAGCCTGGCTCATTTGTTCCCTCTTTGGAGTCATTTCAGAGTTTCCTTTGTGATGCTAAGTTTTCTTCATCTGCAGGGAATGGCTGCGTCACTTTAGAAATGTCCTTTTATATCTTGTATTCCTAACACTTAGCGATAAATTTGTTTCTCATCTGTATTCTTAACCTTTTTTAGGTATTAGCATGATTTCAGATTTTTTTTCTCAGCTGTATATTTGGTAGAGAGCTTACAGTTGAAACCACAAGTTTATATATACACCGCATAAAAAGACAAACATTCTTTTTTTACTCACCATCAAGACACGAAATAAACCTACAATCTTGGCTCAGTTTCACCAGTTCTGTCAGGAGTAATGGGCCAAAATTCCCACCAAATCTTGTGAGAAGCTTGTGGAAGGATATCGATTGACCCAAGTACTGCAGTTTAGTGGCAGTAGTACCAGATACTAATGAACTGTATGTAAACTTTTGACTTTGATAAAAGTCATAAAAACTTGTCTAAAAAAACCCTAGTCTCATTTTTCTGACATTTAGTAAATGGAAAAAAAACGTGTTAATTGTATTTGACCTAAAACAGGAAAAGTTGACTTTTATTTCATGTCTGATGGTGAGAAAAAAAAAAAGCATATCTGTTTTTGTGTGGTGTATGTAAACTTCTGGTTTCAACTGTATTTTTAAAATATGTCAAAACTACGTGTAAAATATCTGATTTTAAGTGAAAAGAAGATATAAACTTCTGAATTTCCACTTTAAAATGTTTTTAAACAAAGGCTAAAAGTGAAAAAAATGGAAAAGGGAGATACCAAAATAACAAGCAGCAAACGTTTTTGAAAAAGAAGTAGTTCTGTCTGGAATGACTGGCAGAACAGATTTAAAAGGCCATTTAGGTCCTTACAAGTATGGTTGTAATGTTGCAGCAGTTTAGATGCAGCTGCCATGATTGGGTCATTTTTTACAGCCTTTTTGAATCCTCTGTTGTTTCTGAGTGAGGAAACGGAGAGATAACAGCAGCGACTTGTGTGCAAAAGATGCTGTCAACTCCCAGAAGCTGTGAGTCAGTGTTTCTGAGGGCTCGCTCCTGTTTGATGCCCACATCTCCGAATAAATGAGATGGTTTTTCAAATGTCAGATCATAATAGAAGACTGAGGTAGCCCTCTGATGGGAATATGATTGTTTCTCCAGAAAATAAAAATTGAATGAAAGGAGAGAAAGATGCAGGACAAATGGAGATGAAAAGTGCTTTTACTGTTATTAGCCCTGCTCATTCTACTGACAGAGGAAATGGTGTGGCACTCTCCTTATTCTGATCGACCCCCCTCCCTGGGAAAACAGCCAGCACAATACTTTTTCCATCTCCCCATCTATAACCTCTCTCTCTACCCCTCGTCTTTTTATCTGTCTGTTGATCATTTGTTTTCGATTGTTTTCTCAGATAACTGCTTTTCACTGCAAATAATTTGCAAAGTGACAGCCTTTCTCCATTGTGTAAATTGCCATAAAGTAGTAAGTTCCTATTTTTTCATTCTCTGAAATTTAATCCAGATTTAGGTTCACGTCACGTGATAAGAGCAAAGTACGGCACAGAGTTCTGTGAGCTGACACGACTGAGTGTATGTGTGTGTGTTAGGTAATGGTGTCACCCAAATCTCAAAGGCAGACACAGAGGAGGCTGTTTTTGTTAGGTTAATAGCAAAAAAAAAAAAAGGCCAGAATAGAACTGGTGAAACATGAGTCAAGACAAACATTTATTACTGAGTTTTAAGTTACTATTTTGTCACTCGCTGTCAAAGGAAATTGCTAAGTGTCTGTACCTAAACTGCAGTAGGTCTTCCAATGTTTAATGTGCGTCTGCAGTCTAAAAGAAGTTCAAATTAAAACTTGAGCACATATTAAATTTGAAGAAAGCCACAGTAGTCAGTGATAGATGAAAATTCCCACTGCAGAACGAATAATAAATCATCAAACTTTAATGAAAGATAATGGAAGAG
The DNA here is from genome assembly GCF_053564925.1 of Oryzias latipes. NCBI lineage: Eukaryota > Metazoa > Chordata > Actinopteri > Beloniformes > Adrianichthyidae > Oryzias > Oryzias latipes. Next base: position 5,650,584 of record NC_136240.1, read on the forward strand.
AGACCTGTATTACCTGTGTATTTATGTGGTAATATTACCTGTATTATTTTACTCTTCAAATTGCAGTTGAAAAATATTTGCACAGACTCAATTCATCTAAAGAAATATAACAAACAGGTTCTTCAAGAGATTGACAGCAGTAGGATCCAGTAACATCTTTCACAACAGATTGCTGCACTAAATGTTTTGTTTTGCTTTTTTAAATGTGATTACACTTGAGAATTCGCCACAACCTGGCAGAAAGTGGGCAAAAAAACAATTTGATTTTTTAATATCTCTGAAAAACTTTAAGACAAAAAGAATGATATACTGTAATAACCTCTTAACACCATTTGTAATGTCTCCAGTGAAAAAAAGGGGCTACCACACAGTTATGGGATATGTTTACACCGGAGAGCTGGAGAAACTAACCCATTTTCTTTGTTCCTTTTCAGTATAACCTGAACAAACTTTTCTGTAAAGCAGATGTCCTCTAGAGAACTTTTCAAAAAGGGATGGAGAAAGCTTTGGCAGGATCAAACGCGACATTATCATACCCTATTGATCACATGAAAACTCTAAAAAGAATACAATTGATGTTAACACACACATACTTATGCAGTTGGACCGACCCATGTGAAATATTTCCTTTGATCACTCAAACTATTTGTGCAAAGGTGAGATAGCACCTGTGCTCGAGTGGGTCTTTATGATCTTCTAAAGTGGGTGACTCCCACCGCGCCGCAGGACCGCCACGGGGGCCACCAAAGCCAGAGAGCGGAGAGTCACCGGGGGACAGAGAGTGCAAGCTCCAGCCCAACCAGGAGAACAGCAACCCCCCACCTTCACCCAATCCCGCCACGCCGAACGTGGGGCGCCGCCCCAGGATAGCACCCCCAGCCCCAGACAAGCAACCCACCGCCACCCAGGTGTTCTGGGTATACCCCGACCCCAGGCACGGGCCAGGGCCCCCCAAGGGAGACCCACCCCTTGCTGCAGACAACCGCCCACTGAGCCCACGGTTGGTCCAGGTGAGAGCAAGGCAGGGGCCAGCCACCCCTGCCCAGGAGGAAGACACCCCAGAGCGGTGGGGGCCCACAAGAAGTGTTGTTACCATGGCCCGAGTGAAGAATGAATGTTTATGATGTGGACATGGTTAAGGCACTTTTAAGCTCAGTAGGAAGCTGGACAGTCTCCTTGGAGCTTTAATCAGTTTTATCCTGTTTGAGCAGCTGACTTCTCTGTGCACTGTATAGAGAACCCACACTCCTAAGTTCTTTATGAACTAACAGCAGCTCTTCAAAATCAATTATCTATATTTAACAAGTGAAGAGAAGGGATTCTTTAAATTGTCCTGGTTATGGTGAACATTTGCGTTTAGTCATTTTAATGGATAGAAAGAATACTCAGCTTTCAAAGATTTCTAGGAGACACAGCTGATGTGAAAACATGTGCTTATCAACCAATAGTTTTTTGATCAACAGCTTTTGTATGCCTCCATGTATAGTGACTTCTCATACTTCCAGGATTCTCCTGCAGTCTGGTCGGTTGTTCATTTTAGTGTCTTTATCTTTAAGAATACCTGCCATTGTAAGGACAATGTTTTGATGTGGCTTCTGTTGTTTCAGTGATGTGCAGTAGGCCATGGGAGGCAGCACTGTGTCAAATTTGTATGTGTGTTTGTTGTGCTGAGATTGGTAAAAGTTTAAATAAGTATATTTATCTTATTTCTCAACTTACCAAAACCCAAGTTTGATTGTGTTTCCACAAAGCCATGTTTTTTGGGTTTTTTTTGGATGCAGCAAACTGTTTATCAGGAATGAAGCCACAACTGAGTTTGGACGAATGTTAGAAACAAAGGTCAAGACAAAAGTAAGCAGTAATCACTGTTGCACCTTTCTAAACGTAAAGTAAATAAAGCTGTGCATCATGATTGGCTTTTTTCATATTTTCTTTGTGATGCATATGGGGTGGACCTTTTTTATTTGAATGCCTTGCATAAGTCACAAAGCTGGAATACTTTTTCTTCCAGTTCCAAACAAACCCACATGTTTGCACATTAGCATTCACTGTTACTAAATAATATTCAATGAAAAATATTTTTATGAAACAACATTGAGTTTGAATTACATTCATTTTCCTGTATATTGAACCTTTGTTTTACAAAATTGGATTTTACAAAATTAATTGTACTTATTGGATGTTGTTTTCCAAAGATCTGAAACTGGACTCAATCTCATCAACATAAGAACAATGTTTTATGTCCAGAGTCACATATATGCAAATAATATACAGGTGTATATTGTACACATAATGTACAGCAAGGTCCCATGTAAGCTTGAAATAGTTCACAAGTTCACAGCAAGAGCCCATCTCTCAGTTAACACAAACACTCCTCTACAGCTGTGATCTACTCCAGCCAAACCACAGCAGTGCAGCAAGTGGATGAAGTCCAACAAGCCCAGGAGGATGCTCTGCAGACCGCAGCGAACACACCGCGGCCTTCCCATCCCCTCAGCACACAGTAAAGGAGTATTGTCACTGACTGAGCTCCCTCTGATACAGAGACGTTGACAGGTAGCACTCCAGAGGGATTTGTGAAATCACAACAAAGTAGAGCAGGTCTCAGACAGGCATGTTCCCTTTCAGACAAGCAGGACATGACGTGACAGACTGCAAACCTCAGCAACAATGTGGGATCCTCAGCACATCAATAATACAGCACCTCTGACAACTGGAGGAATCAAATTCCCTGCACCACAAAACGCTACTATATTTCTTTTGCATTCTTTCTTTATATTTTGCCACCTCTGCTCACTACACCCCCCCCATCAATTTTCACTTACTTTGTTACCCTCTCATCTGTTACAGCACAAAAATGGAGAAGATTCTGTTCACACAAAATTACAGCTTAAGGTGTTAGCTAGAGGCATCAGTCTGTGTCATTTAGCAAAGTTGTCAGCCATATTAGCCTCAATGCTCAAGCACACAAATAGGAAAATGTCATCGGCAAAGCACAGCGGCATCTGTTGTGTTGACAGATGGGAGCTGCTAGAGACACTGAGTCTACGCATGCCGCCACACACAGAAAGAAAGCCTGTGGCTCACTGGGTTTGGATGTCAGAGCAGCGGCTGTCATCCACTGCCATGCTGTTGTGCTGACACATGAATCAGTTCAGTTTCCATCACTGTCCTTTTTTTCCTTTGGCTCTATTCCAGAGTTGGTTCTGTGATACCTTTTTGTTGATGGTCTCAGTACTTGAATAGTAAAAACTCCTGATGTAGATATCAGGCAATGTGGCTTGTGGAGAATCTCTGTGCTTTAAACCCAAAACATATAAATGAACAATTATTTTTACAACAAAAGTAATTAGACCAGAGAAAGCTGGTGAATGCCAACATGTCTACAGAAACCAAACACAATATTAAACTCTAAGCATGTATAACCCCAATGACCCCACCCTTCCATTGACGTGTTCTCCCTACCATGACAAAGGCGGATAAAGGTGGAAAGATTTCATGTAATCCATGGACACCAGTGAAGATCACAAATCATTGAAGAAAAAAGGTTCAGAGCACTGTCTAGTGGGTCTAGATGACCCAACTCCCAATGTTAAAGTACCTAGGATAGCACAAGGGATAAAAAGATTGAAATGGAACCAGCAAATAGAACAAAACAAGTACAACTGCTAAACACACTTAACCCTTGTGCCATCCTATGGGGTCCAGATGACCCCATCCTTACATTGACGTGTTCTCCCTACCATGACAAAGGTGGATGAAGGGGGAAAGATTTCATGTAAGAACTCATTTGTCCCTACAGCTATCAGGCTGTTTAATGAACCTGCCTGATATGAATTGATATTATTTTATGAACTGTCTCTTTACTGTTGTTTGTTGTGTGTGGTTGTGTGTTTTGCTACCGGACACCTGAATTTCTCCTTTGGGAGATTAATAAAGTTTATATCTATCTATCTATCTATCTATCTATCTATCTATCTATCTATCTATCTATCTATCTATCTATCTATCTATCTATCTATCTATCTATCTATCTATCTATCTATCTATCTATCTATCTATCTATCTATCTATCTATCTATCTATCTATCTATCTATCTATCTATCTATCTATCTATCTATCTATCTATCTGTGTAATCCATGGACACCAGTGAAGACCACATATCATTGAAGAAAAAAGGTTTAGTGCACTGTCTTGTGGCGTCTAGATGACCCCACTCCAAATGTTAAAGTGCCTTTGATGGCACAAGGGTTACGTAAAATTGCTAAGTAAAAAGCAGAATGTAGCCTAAACTGGACGTCATCTGCAGTTTGTAGATAAAGAAATGTCCTCCTTTCCTCTTTTTATATTCTTCTGCAGTTTGTAAAAGCTGAGCTACATTCAACCGTTTGACCCAACCCAAAAGTCAATGAGACATGGCTAACACAAGACTGTCCTTCCTTCTTTGAGCAGTTCATTGGAACCACTGAACATGCAGACAAAATGAATCTCACACCCATGTACACAAGACATCCAGTCATTCGTGTAACACTGACAGCCAGCGTTGCTCTGCAGAAACATTTGACTTTGCTGCATTGCACTGCTTGCATTTGCAGCAGAGAAGAAAAGCATGTTTTTGTAGCCACGATTGCCATTTAGCTGTGAGGCTGTGACTGGCTGCTCCCCATGCGCTGAACAGAAACAGCTTCTCTTTTTGCCTCTCTCTGACCGGCTGCCTCAGTGCACCTCGTTGCTCCCATAAATCCTGACAAAGTGCTCCTTTGGCCCCACAGTCTCAATTAAACAAACCCGTTCTCATGACTGAACTCAGTACTGCAGACTTTTGTTTATTTTTTTTAACAGGAAAACATTTATTTATTTACAATAAAGTAAAGACACACCGAACTGTTTACTGTGGGTGATGCAGCCAAAAAGTTGGCCTGGATCACTCTGCAGAGGGGATGACAAAAATGTGACAGCAGGAGATGCTCCACTTACCGGCACTCTTGTACTGCAACAACGCAATAAATGCTAGTTCAGCACTTTTTTTTCTAAAAAGAAAAAGAAAAAAAACACAAATAAATAAAAGCTCTTGTTCCTTCTAGTACCAATAAGTGTAGGAATATTTAAAAAAAAGCTGTTTCACAAAATAAAAAAACCTGCATTTTAGTAAAACTAAATGTAACATTTTTGGTAAATGTAATTTAATATTACATGTTCCTTAAGAGAGCAAAGCTGGGAAGGTGATGCAAACTACTGCAGTCAGCTGAAAAACCCAACATTCATACTGCTATGTCATCAAAGTAAAGCCAAACAACTATACAATAGGCAAAAATTAAAGAAAATATATATATATATTAAAATAAATTAAGTACGCCAAAATAAGAGAAAGTGGGATTTTCTAAAAAAAATCCCAAATTAAATGGTTAATGCAGTTTACTTAACTTTTCCTCACAAATTTAGTGCTGAAAAGAAGCAGATAACTGAGTATTCAGCCTTGTTTTTAACTGGGTATGATCGTGAAAAAAATGCCTGAAGTCTGCATCTCTGCTTGTCACAGTTTTCAAAACGAAAGAGTAAAGTTGAGATAAAGTGAGACTTTCAGTTTTATAACATCTGCTTCCTGCAAGCTTGTAAATGCTCATGTTTGAGCATTTTCATCAAAAGGACCCATTTTTAACAAAACAACCGTCTTCAAAAGACGTGAATTCCTGAAAAACTGCTCCTCCAGTTGAAATCCTTTTGACAATGATTTCCTTTTTCCAAGCTTCATTAGCATCTCCTCGTATCTCCAAGCATGCAGCCAACAGAAAGAGGAAAAGAGGATTACACAGGAGAGGGGAGGTGGTGGGTTTCAGGGTGGGAGTTGAAGCCAGGAAAGAGTAGCTGGCCCAATGAGGAGAAGGATTAATGAAAAGTGAAGGGGTGCAGCAAGGAAAAGAGAGAACGAGGAGATCTGCAGAGGGGCAGCGCTGGAAGGAAGTGAGAGAGAATTCAGATTGGGAAGAGAGCTGAGGGGGTGTGTGAGCCATAGAGGGTTGGGAAATGTAGGCTTTTCCAATATGACTGTCTAGTAAATACCATTTACATGAAGCCAATGTGAATGGAGTTCTGTGACGGACCTATTTGCATAGAATTATTCCTTTTTCAACCTTGGCAGCAACGGTTTCTGATGCAGAAAATATGTCAACAAAACAAAGCAGTCGGTGCAAACAAAGCAAGCAGACAGAAACCCATGCTGGAAAAGAGCACGGGGCCGTTTTGGACACTGTAAGAGGCTGTAGTCCCATGGCTAATTGTCTTTGCTCGCTCACACCTCCCACCCAATAACAGGTAATCAAGACACAAATAGTTCAGGATAAAAAGCATCTGCCTCAACAAAGCGGTAACCCTTTCTTTTACAGTACAGTACTTACAGTGTACTTAAGTGGTATTTACATGGTGCTTTTTAATGGAATTTACTGGGTACTTACAAGGTGTTTACATGGTACTTTTTAATGGAATTTACGGGGTTCTTACAGGGTATTTACATGGTACGGTACTTTTTATGGGACGTACTGGCTACTTACATGGTACTTTTTTGTGTCTACTCAGTGCTTACACGGCACTTACTGTGTATTTATGTGGTAATATTTGGTTTAAACGTATGTGGTACCTATTGGGTATTTATAATATACTTACTGGGTATTCACATGTTGTGCAAATGTGTTTTTTTTTTGTAGTACTTACCACATGTAAGAATAAGGTAAGTACAAATAAAGTACCTTGATTTTACATCTGCATTCATTGTATGTTTCATGGTATTACCATGTGTAGCAAGATAGTAGGTATAGAGAAACTGCATTGGAAGTACTGTGAAAAAAGGCCCGGAATTTACTTTCTACTTACTTAGCAAGTTTATGTGTGTTTCATGGTACTCATAATATGTAAGATGGGTAATTACATAGTACTTACGTGGTAACTTATTGTGCTTTTCATGGCACTTAATATCAATGAGAACAGAGTATGTACACAGGAAGTACAATTTATTGTATGTGAATTTTACATGTTAAGTTATAGGTTGTTTTGTGGAAATTACCATTTAAAAGGAGATAGCAGTTACACAGAAACTACCCCTTAAGTACAATTCCTGTAACAACACAAAACTCTGGCAGACTTTGACTTTGTCTTTATTTGTACTTACCTTGTTCTGACTTGTGGTACGTACCACAAAAGACACATTTGCACAACATGTAAATACCCAGTAAGTATATTATAAATACCCAGTATGTGCCACATTAGTATGAACCAAATAGTACCACATAAATACACAGTAAGTAGCACTTAAGTACTGAGTAGACACAAAAAAGTACCATGTAAGTACCCAGTAAGTCCCATAAAAAGTACCATGTAAATACCCTGTCAGTACCCAGTAAATTCCATAAAAGTACCATGTAAATACAACTTAAGTACATTGTAAGTACTGTACTGTAAAAGAAAGCATTACCAACAAAGCCAACAATTATGTGTTTCCTCATTTATCCCACGATGTCAGATTTGAGAAGTGGATTACAAATGTTTTTTAATGGTGTAAGACCCCCTCACTACACACTTTACACAGACTTTGACAACAGCCAATCAGGAAGCAGAACACACACAGCCATAATGGACCACTGCAAACAAGAAAACCACATCATGGACTTGGAAAAGGCCAAAGTCCTCCGCACTGAAGACAACAATCACAGCAGATGGATCACGGAGGCGGTGGAGATCCGAAAGCGAGCCCACACTTCCATGACCCGGGATGAGGGGGCTTCCTGCTCTCTCATACCTGGAGCAACATCCTCCAGCAGCAAACTGACATCAAGGGGGCGTGGTCACCTATCAAACTTTGACAGGTGACTCCGCCTCAGTCACAATCTGTTTTTATTTATGTCACATCACTACCATTGGACGACTCTGACAAAGACGGAAGACGTCTGTCAAAACATGTAAGGTCTGTGAAAAAACACATACGTGTCTGATAATAGAAGAACCTAAGAAGTCAGAACACACTGTTTAAAAAAATTAAATATAATTGTTTTCCCACGCAGCAAGGTCCTCTTAACTTCGTCTTGATATGAGCAGTCCAATAAATCCAAAGATCTGAAATACCCAAAAAACAATTCCAACAACAAGAAAAAACAAAAATCTCCAGCAGGTCAGCTCACAGAAAATAAAGAGAGGAAAAAACTTACAGCAATCCAAAATGGTGACAACTTCCAGGAATCCTCTCTAAGGATAAGAACAGAGCAAACGAACTGACACTGGAGTGAACAGAACCAGCAGCACATATGCAGAGGTAAACAGGTGAGACACATGAGAACTACAGGAAGTGCAGAATCAGTCATTTCACAAAAAGTCTCTTGATTTGTCAGGAAGGGAAAATAACAGGAAAGATTCCCTCACAAATATTTTACCTTTGCAATCAATTCAAGCCATTTGGAGCATGAAATAATACAGATCCTGCTTTTGGGGCCGATTGAGCGTTTTATCAGACACATTTTGATATGTTGTGTCTTGTAGTGTGATTTGAAACCACTGTTTTATTTTCAGTCTTTGTGCGCGAGCATGCTAGCTGTCTGAAAGAGAGAGTGAATGCGTGAACCCCCCCTTCCAATGTATGGTTATTGATCGAAGGAGAAACCCTGGTTTGCCATGGAGCGGAGGAGCTAATTGATCAGAAATGGCTGTAATTGAAATCTAGACACGACAAACTGCATTGATCTGATGTCAATTCTGACTTCTGGCAGCTGTAGATGCCTGTTTACCAAGGCCATCAACCCACTTCCTTTAATCCTCCTCCTCTAGAAAATGTCTTTCTGCATTGATAGTTGCTGAAGTTTAACTTTCACATCTTAACAATTAGCTAGTTGGTACCTGCCAAAGCCTAGTGTTTCAGACAGTTTTCTTCCTGTAGTTTCTTTTTTCTCTGAACCACCCACTCAATAATGTAGAGGCATTTTGAAAAACAGCAGGGACAAACTGCAAATGGCAAATGTTTGAAAGTGCAAATAACAGAGCAAATCAAGGTTGCAGCAAAGAAAAAGAATAAGGCTTAATGTGCGAAGCCACTGGTGCTCAGAACCTTAACAAAAGCAGCAAACATGCATTGCTGCACGGCAGACAAACACCCCATAAACAACCCCTAACAACGAGAAAGGAGGGAAATTTTGGGATCTGTGAGTTACCTGGAGGGCAGCATCATGGAGATAGAGTCCAACATGTGGTAAATGGTATTTACAATATTCTTCACACATTTTAACAGCATTGCACAAGTCACACATATGAGGAAATAAAAGCTTACGGGTTACTATTAATTCAGACTGAATTCAGAAAGATATTCTACAGTTGTAATGAAACTCTGCTTTAAATCAATGTATATCAACTCCTGCTTGTGATAAAATGTAAAAAGAAATTTCAATCAGCATTTTTTATGAATTTCTTCTGATTTTAATTGCTCAAAATTGCAGTACCATTAGACACGAGTACACACTTGGTGCAGCACCGCACATGATTGTGCAGACTTTTGAGGGAGTCCTGGCCTAAATCAGTTGGACTTTCCTGAATGCTTAGAAATGCTTTTGAGAGACAGCAGGGCTTTGAGGATTGCCCCTGAAAATATGCTGTCTCGAGTAAAGCACTTTTTATATCTCTGGTTCAACAGTCATACAAACATTAGTAACTTATAGTGTCACTGCAAACAGAAAAAAATGTGCTTTTTTCTGAGGTTGACAGTATGTTTCACAGAGATCGATGTTTCCCGTAGGTAAATGTGTTTCTTTACTTATTTGAAACAAAACCAAAATCTATCAAGCACAGAAAGAGCATTTGGTGAGTTTAAGTGTGTACTGGTATGTGTGTATAAATGGGCAGCAGTGGCTCAGACAGGTGAGCAGGTTGGCTAATGATTGAAGGGTTCGCCCCCCCCAGCAACCGTTGCATTCTTGGGCAATACACGTCACCCTCCCTGCCTCCAGTGTTGCTCCACTGGTGTGTGAACGAGTATGAATGTCCCGGTGATGGTCAAAGAGGGCTCTCCTGGACAGTCTTGATCTGGGATACAAGGAAGGAAGGGTGGAGCTTGAGGGCAGCCGGCACGGACACAGGAGGGATGGATTATTTTCTCTATGACGTAAGGTCCAATAAAGCGGGGAGCGAGTTTACGACAGGTGGACTGGATAGGGATGTTCCGGGATGAGAGCCAAACCATTTGACCAGGCTGGTAAGTGGGCCCCACCACCCTGTGACAATTGGCAATACAGCAGTTACTCTTCTTGCTACGTAGGAGAGCAGCCCTGGTCTGACGCCAAATGGGCTGGCACCGTTGGAGATGGTGTTGGACCGAGGGTACTGCCAAATCGATTTCCTGGGACGGAGAGAGAGGTGGTGAGTACCCAAGGAGGCCTCGAACGGAGAGACCCCTCTGGCAGAAGAAGGGCGAGTATTGTGGGCGAACTCAATCCACATCAGATATTTGGACCAGTCTGTAGTGTTTTGAGCTGCCAGGCAACGGAGCGTCGCCAACTCCTGGTTAGCCCTCTCAGCCTGACCGTTGGACTGGGGATGATATCCAGAAGTCAGACTGACTGTGGCTCCCAAGGCAGAGCAAAAAGCCTTCCAAACCTGGGATATGAATTGTGGACCGCGGTCAGACACAATATCCGCAGGTATTCTATGGTGACGGAAAACATAATGTACAAGGGCGTCAGCAGTTTCTGTGGCTGTGAGCAGCTGAGGAAGGGATATGAAATTAGCAGACTTGGAAAAACGATTGATAACAGTGAAAATGACGGTGTTGTCTTGGGAGGGAGGAAGTCCAGTGACGAAATCCACCGTGATATGGGACCAAGGTCGGCTGGGTGTGGGTAGAGGATGAAGGAAACCAGAAGGAGGAGAGTTGGATGATTTTGACCGGGCACAGGTGGTTCAGAAGTTTAAGACCCACGGGACAGTAGCCAACCTCCCTGGACGTGGCCGGAAGAGGAAAATTGATGACAAATTGAGGAGACGGATAGTTGAAACTGTATCCAAAGAGCCCAGAAGAACCTCCTAAGACATTAAAGTTGAACTCCTAGATCAAGGTACATCAGTGTCAGATCGCACTATTCATCATTGTTTGAGCCAGAGTGGACTTCATGGGAGACGACCAAGGAGGACACCACTGTTGAGACTGTAATTTGCAAAAATGCATGTTGACAAGCCACAAAGCTTCTGGGAAAATGTCCTTTGGACAGATGAGACTAAACTGGAGCTCTTTGGTAAGGCACATTAGCTCTATGTTGGTAGACTCAAAAATGAAGCATACAACCAAAAGAACACTGTCCCTACTGTGAAACATGGGCTACGTTCACACTGCAGACTGAAACGACCCAATTCCGAATTTTTTGCCCCTAAGCGGCCCAATTCCGATCTTTTCATGACAGTCTGAATGACACAGATCCGATCTTTTCAATTGCGACCCAGGCCCCGTGGATTTGCCGTCCTGATTCAGAATTGTAGCCGTTCTTTTCAATTGCGACCGCCGTCTGACCGGCCAGGCGACTTGATTCCGAACTGTACGTCATCGACACGCAACAAACGTCATCATTTTGCGTTGAAGTAGGCGGGAACGAGAACGTAAACATCAACCATGGTGGACGATGCTGCTGAGATCAGTCAGTGGAAGGGAAGCGAGATCCCCGATTGGATTAATATTTGGGGTGATCGCTCTTTTCAGGCCAAACTCCAGGGCTCTTATTGCGACTGGGCGGTTTTTGAAAAAATTTCCAGCTAAATGGCAGAGCGTGGTGTTGAACCTTTCCCGCAATAACTTTTTTTTCTTTCTCCCCTTTCCGACTGTGCTCAGAAGCGCAGGGGACCCAAGGCGATCCTCCTCCTCCTCCCTGTTCTGATCCTTAGATTCTCCGGAATGGGTTAATAAAGAGTCCATAGCATTTATTTTGGGGGAAACCTTCTTTTATTACCGTTCTCCGTAACACACAACATGAATGCGCGCCCACACTGCCCCCCCCTTATTCTCTATCGCGGCACGCGCTTGCACACACGCGGGGGCGCGGCCCCAACACATACACATTCCTCTTCCACTACAGTGGGTACAGACGATCCCGACTCCAATGCCTTCTTAAAATGGGAAGATTGTAATTGTGCTGCTCCTTCGTGAAAATAAATTTAATATTACAAAAAGAGCTCCGCTTTTGACAACACTGTTGTTGACATCCATTGTTAACGTTTGCTCCGCAAACAAGGAGTGACGTCGTTCACCGTTGAGTATTCTTCTGGCTTCTGCGCATGCGGGTCTCGTTTGGGTCGTGTCACGGTCACACTGGAGATCACAAAAGTTCGGATTTACTTGGAAATGTGAACGGTCTAGCAAACAATTCGGATTTTTTCAAAAAATCCGAATTGGGCATTAAGCCCTGCAGTGTGAACGTAGCCATGGAGAAGGCTCAGTTCTGTTTTGGGGCTGCTTTGCTGCATCTGGCACAGGGTGTCTTGAAGTTGTGCAAGGTAAAATGAAATCTTAAGATTATCAAGGCATTCTGGATATAAATGTGCTGCTAGTGTCAGAAAGCTTGGTCTCAGTCGCAGGTCATGGGTCTTCCAACAGGACAACCATCCAAAACACACAGCCAAAAACCCCCAAGAATGGCTCAGAGAAAAGTGTTGGACTATTCTGAAGTGGCCTTCTATGAGGCCAGATCTGAATCCCATTAAACATCTGTGGAAGGAGCTGAAACATGCCATTTGGAGAAGACACCCGTCAAACCTGAGACAGCTGGAGCAGTTTGCTGATGAGGAGTGGGGCAAAATACCTGTGTACAGGTGCAGAGGGCTCATTGACAAATACAGAAACAGTTGAATTGCAGTGATTGTCTGAAAAGGTTGTGCAACAAACTATTAAGTTATGGGTAACATCATTTCTGTCCAGCCGTATTTCATTAGTTTGTTTTTTTAAATAATTCTGTTAATCACCAACTCAAAAGTAATGGCTGATTTTGATTATTTAATTTTCAATAATTTTTTATTTATTGTTACTTTTGAATGTTTCAAGTCATTTCAGTGAGCACTGTGGACTTTCTTTCTTTAACTGAAGGGTACCAACAATTTTGTCCAACCACTGTAAATATGAGAAGAACACTTGGAGGGAGGAAGGTACAAAATGCTTGAAATCTGTCAGAAATCTGTTGGAGGAGGCAGTGTGTAAATAATGAAGTGTCTGCATCTGTTTCCGCTGTGTGTGCTGTAGATAAGTCTTGTGTCTGGCTGTTTTGAGGAAGAGAGAGCAGCGGGAAAGCCGTTCCTGGCGGCATCTCTTGGTGTGATGCGAGCAAACATTCCTGTGCATAAAGAGTCAGGCCAGAAGTGAAGACAGTGTGGAGCCACATGCCCATTTCTACTCTCCACCATCTGCTTGCACCCTCCCTTATCACTCCTGCTGACTGAGTCGGGCTCTTGTCAAGCTGAATTGCATGTGTTGTGTACTGAGAAACATCCTGAGTTGTTTCAAACTGATGTCTGTGGATTTGGAAAATACCCAGCACGGTTGATAATGAGCCTCCCGTTGGTCCTTCAGTCATAAAATAAAAACAGAAATCCCCTCAATTCAAGTCAGGAGGAATGAACCATTTGAGCTGCAGGTATGAGGTTAGTGCCTGACAGACACCATGTTGCAGTGCTGCTACATCCACTCTTTCTTTCTGTAAAACTAAGCTGAGCAGATTTTCACTGCTTTCATCAGATTAACTTGTGTTTGATTTTTCCCAGAGAAACAGCTAATTTCTGCAGCACAGATATTTTTTCCATCTGCAAAAATAGTGACACCTTGTAAAGCCACGAGTTTTTCAGAGCTGTTATCTTCTGAAGATCTTTGCCGCTTCACTGACTGTAATTTGATTTCAGAACAAAATAAACTTCATCTGTGGAGGACGTTTTTTACTGATGTAACTCAAAGTGATTCACAGAAACACATTTCCCAATTTTAAAAACCTAAAGAAAGACGCAAAAAAAGAAACATTTATAAAACATATACACCCCCCCCCCCCCCCCACACACACACACACACACCATAATAAGAATAAAATGATTCAGAAACGTGAAATAGAAATCTGGCTTGATTAGTAAGTATAAAAAACGGTATGAGACCTGTCCACATTTGTGACCCCCCTCAATTTCACAGAAAAAGCTTGCACAGGACACCCCACCCCACCTCGCCACCGAGCAAAGCGGCGAGCCAGACCTGGAAAATCCAACTGCAGCGACCCTGTTCACAGATGTGGCCCAATCACTGATGTGGAGGATCCCTCAGAGGAAAATACTGGAGTTAAAACAAAATGGAAAAGGAAGAAAATACATAAAAGTACAAACAGAGATTCATAAATAAACCTTAATTGACAGATATAAAACACTAAAAGTGAATGAAAAAGTTCAAATTAAATGAGTAAAAACAGAAACACTGGCTCCAGCCTATGACCACCAGGAGCAATGTGGGGTTCAGTCTTGCCCAAAAACATATGGGTGACATATGCTGACATATGGCAGGACAAGTAAAAAAAACGTAGATGACGTTTTTTTTACTTGTCCTGTCCAACAGGTGAGCAAACAGATGAGAGCTGGTATGAGTCGCCTGTCCGCCCTGGGGGAGGATCCCTCCTTCATGTGGGCATCCCTGAGGTTTCTTCGATTTTTCCGGAATCCGTTTTTTTTGGGAGTTTTTCCTTACCGCGAAGGGGGGTCTAAGGGCAGGGATGCCAGTATAGCTTAGTCAGTTTGTTAGTTCATTTTAGTATTTTTCTATTGAACTCTTTGTATTCGTGATCCTTTTGAGTTCATGTTTTACTTCGAAGCCCATCGAGACGACTGTTGTTGTGATTTTGGGCTATACAAATAAAATTGAATTGAATTCTGACAAACCAGAGGTTTGTCCCCAGAAGAGCACCCACAGCCCCAGACGGGCACCCCACCACCACCCAGGAGTTCTGGGCATCCCCCCACCACCACCCAGGAGTTCTGGGCATCCCCCCGCCCCAACCCCAGGCACGAGCCAGGATCCCCCCAAGGGAGACCCGCCCCACGCTCCGGGCAGCCACCCACCTGGCCCATGGCTGGTCCAGGAGAGATCAAGGCAGGGGCCAGCCATCCCCAGGAGAAGAGGGGGTCAGGCCATGTTGTTGACTTACCAACAGTTGGAATTTTGGCGAGGCCGAACGCTCCAGGGCAAGGACCAGAACCCACACCCCAGGGACACGGACACCCCTGGCTCAGAATTGATGTGATCCCCGGCTCTAGGTATTGGCAGAGAACTCAGGGATCCCTCTCCCTGTGTGGAAAGAGGGCTGCCGGGCCCAGGATTTCACGGTTTTGGTTTCTTTGCTTTTGTGTTCTAGTTTTTTTTTGTTCTGTGATGCTTTGAGTTGACCTACTGTTTTATTTTGTTGAATTTCCTGTTTTCTGTTGTTTTCGAGTTTGTCCTTTTCCCCATCAGTCCTGATTGTGTTCACCTGTGTCTCGTTTTTGTCTGTGTGTATTTAAGTCTCTCGTCTTTCCCTTCCTCCTGTGCTGCTCCATAGTTTGTTATTTTGCTTCTCCCCTGTTTCGAGTATTACGAGTGTTTCAAGTTTCGAGTTTTGGTTTGCCTGCTTAGGCAGTGGTTTTTGGCACCTTGGTCTGAGCTTCCAGTCTCCATTTTCCATTCACCAGTGCAGTCTCCTGTTCAGAGTCGCCGGTTAAAGTCGCCTGTTCAGAGTCACCGGTTCCAGTCCCCTGGCCCGGGCCGCCGGTTCCAGACTCTGAGCCCGACCCGCCAGCTGTTTGCTGGCCAGTCCCGCCTCGCCAGACGGTGTGGCCTTCCGGGGACTGTGAACTCAGTTGCCCGTTGCAGTTCGTTCTCCAGGTCCCCTCCTCCTTGGCTTTCTTTTGGTACCTCGGTGCAGTTCCTTGAATGGGGGGTTATGTCACGGTTTTGGTTTCTTTACTTTTGTGTCCTAGTTGTTTTTTGTTCTGTGATGCTTTGAGTTAACTTACTGTTTTATTTTGTAGGGTACCCTGTTTTGTTTTGTGTTGTATTCGAGTCTTACTTTTGGTCCCCATCTGTCCTGATTGTGTTCACCTGTGTCTCGTTTTTGTCTGTGTGTATTTAAGTCTTGTCTTTCCCTTCCTCATGCGCTGCTCCATAGTTTGTTATTATGCTCTTCCCCTGTTTCGAGTTTTATGAGTGTTTCAAGTTTCGAGTTTTGGTTTGCCTACATCAGTAGTGGTTTTTGGTTTGTAGTTTTGTTACCCTATTAAACATCTCGTCACCTGGAACCTTTTGCTATATAAACCAAAGTTTAGTTTAGTTTGTGAAACACCACATTGTCTAAAATATTACAAGTCCCGAGCAGCAAATGTATTTTATGCTCGTTCTGAAAAACCAAAAGTGTGACTACATTTTTCTGTGGGTTCAGCACCAAGGACAGCTGCACAGCAGAAAGTGAGGCTCAGCAGCTACAGCACTGTTTTTCTTCTCTTGGATGATTAGCAGAACCAGACATAGCTCATGTCTGAATGAAACATTAGTTGTGAGTTTGAGAACTAAAATGTATTTTCTAGCTGAATTGAATGTAACCATTGCTGGTGCAGCCGTAAAGTCTGTTCTGACACACAAAGTTTAGCACAACAGTAAAAGTCAGGTCAATGCATGGAGAACATACCATTCACAACAAATGAACAATTTTAAAGATGTCAACTTTAAGCCAATCAACAGGTAACAAGGGCTAACACTGTTAACACTGTTAACACTGGTCACTGCGACACTGTGCATAAAAAGTAGCTGGGAAAAAAAAGGTAGAAACAGTTTGAACAGTTTTTGCAGAATCCCATTCAAACCTTTGGGCCACAGTTTGACTTTGGCCACGCCAACATTTCTCGTCGATGAGTTCCTTATGTTTGTGCTCTAGACTCTGAAAACAAAGAAAAAAATGGACGTCCATTGCAAGACTCGCAACTTATAAATTCTGACAAGAATTTTAAATCCACACGAAATTTTTCATGAAGCTTCTCATATTCCAGGGAAATACTGTATCTCACATGTGGTGTTGAAAAACAAAGACAGCTTTTAAAGTCACAGTGGTGAGCTCATTCACAAAGGAGAGCCTGGTAAAAGAGTTATCGTAGAAGGTAGGCTGCCAGAACTGCAGCACATTCACACCCCCCCCCCCCCCCATGAAGCACAAACACTATTTTTCACACATTCACATTCATTTAAACCGGAACACATGCACTTAGAAGAGCGCTGCCTCGCTCTTCCACTTCAGTGAGACACAAGTGTTACGGTGTGCCCTTTCTCTGTGGCGCACTGCCAGCCACTCTCTGTGCATTTCCAGTGAGTGACCCAGTCTGTTCTGAAAGAGGAAACATTTAACCTTGTGCTGTTTTGCTGATGCTCCCATAAACAGTCTCATTCTCTAGTGAATGTGCACCACACTGCTTTGATTCTAGGGGGAAAGGAAAAGAATTGGAGGGGGATGTTTCTGAAAATCACTGCTTTAGAAATTAGTGTGTGTGTGCATGTGTGTGAGCATTGCAGTGGCACTTTGTGTGTGTCTTTGTATTTCCATCTACAAGCTGCAATGGGATTCATTCCTGCTGTGGCGTTCTATCAGAGAGAACATCAATCTGCAAGACTGACATTTAATCCCAAAACTGGGCATGTAGAGAAAAACACCTATGCACGTACATAGTATGAAAACACACAAACAAAACAAATACACACACTGACAAAATGACAAAAGACGGAAAAGTACAAGTAGAAACTATGTGCAACATGTAATGGCCTTTAATAGAGGAGGAAATGAGGATAAAACACACAATGAAATGATCCTTTTGCTTTTAAGATGAACGGGCATCACTATGACAGTGATACAAAAAGAAAGGCCCTTTTAAGGGAAGCTTTTCTAATACATTTTGCTGCATTAGTTAACAAAGTGTCTCAAAGACACAAACAAATAAAAATTTAAAGGTGAAGATGGATGGACCTATGTGGTCTGTCATTACCGAACCTGGGCTTAAGCTAACCTGGGCCTGTACCTGCTCCTGCCTAGATCATAGCTGTTAGTCACTAAAGTTGGATCTGTTTACCATCTTACTCTTTCTCCTCTCTGTCTTGGGTCCTGGGACTCTCACAACCTCCAGGCATTATTTTACCATGGACTTGTTATTGTAGTACTTCAGCTTACAACCCACCATCTTCAGCCAGACTAGGGTTGTTCCAAACCCCAGAGCTAGACTTGAGCAAGTGGCTCATCTGTAGGTCCCTGTTGGCTAGACTGTCACCTGAATGAGGTACAAATGTAAAACAAGGGCTCAACTCCTGCAGGAAGAGTTGTGTTGTAGACACCAGGACTGGGACAGCAGTCAAAGATAGAAGCTTTGGAATTTCAGTCCTTAGCCAACAAAACTGGCTAATGGGATGGGGTCCCACACCGCTCCTGATTTCTTTGAGAGGTTAGGCGTTAAAAGTCGGTTAAGCTCATCCTGACTTACACCTTGGGCTGAGAACCAATCTTCTGGAAATGGTTGGACTGTTTTTTTTCTTTCTTTTTTACAGACCCCACTCGGGTCCAGACCGAAAAAAAAGTGTGATCACTCTCCCGCGGGCCCATCTCTTGTAGGAGAGCTCAGAAGGGGCAGATGTAATGTGTTTTGGGTGGCAGTCAAAGGCAGGTGTTTTGCCAGCCCGAACCCCAGTCATGGAATTTGGCTTTTGGGACATGGAATGTCTCCTCTCTGGGAGGGAAGGGTGAGTTGGTTTTTCATTGTAATATTGTGTATGCTCTTTGTTTTTAAATGTAGAGCGCTTTCAGTTGGCATGAGAAGCCTTGCACAAATCACAATGTTTGATTTTATTTTATTTCGGGGACTTCAACTCACGTGGGCAACGACAGTGGTGCTTAGAGGGGCGTGATTGGTAGGAATGGCCTCCCTGATCTGAACCCGAGCTGTGTTTTGTTGTTGGACTTCTGTGCTCATCATAGTTTGTCCATAACAAACACCATGTTCGAGCACAAGGGTATCTGCAATACATGTAGCATCAGGACAGCCTCGACATGAGATCCATGATCGACTTTGTAGTCGTTTCAGACGATCTTCTGCCATGTTTCTTTGACATCGGGTAAAGAGAGGGACAGAGCTGTCTACTGATCACTACCTGGTGGTGAGTTGGATTTGCTGGCAGGGAAGGAGGCTGGAAAGACGTGGGAGATTCAAACCTACTGTGAGGGACTTCTGGGCACGTCTAGCTGAGCCCTCCATCAGGGAGCTCTTTAACTCCGGGAGGGCTTCAAACAGGTACCGAGGGAGGCTGGGGACACTGAGTCCAAGTGGATAATGTTTTCCTCCTCCATTCTCTCTGCTGCTGGTCGTAGCTGTGTTCACAGGG
Organism: Oryzias latipes; assembly: GCF_053564925.1. NCBI lineage: Eukaryota > Metazoa > Chordata > Actinopteri > Beloniformes > Adrianichthyidae > Oryzias > Oryzias latipes. The sequence continues at coordinate 5,670,000 of NC_136240.1, forward strand.
TCTCTGGGGCAATCCTCAAACCTGGTGGTAGACAAAAAAGTAAGGGATGCCGTCAATCTAAAGGAGTCCTACCAAACCTGACTGGCTTTGTGAGACTCCAGAGGCAGCTGACAGGTACCGGCAGTCTAAAACCGAGGTCCCATACACCCAATGCTTTAAGTGGGCCGATATTCACTCAGTATCAGCGCTTCTAAAAAGAGCTCTTCAGAGTACCACCACCTCTCTATGGCAGAATGCCAATGCTGTTGCAAGCCCTTGCTGTTGCTCTTGAGCCCCATTTAAATCCCTGTTTTTTTAAAGTAAAGAAATAAATAATACAATTAATAAAATACAAGAAATACAAAAGATTCATAGCCTCCCGTTGTAACAGTAAAAGCTGATCAGAGGCCTTCAGCTCTGATCTGTTTCAACTGCCAGGTCAAAAAAAGAAGGGAGTGGCCCTGGTTATGATGCAAATAGGCAGTAATAGCATTTAGGAAGGGTTTGGGGGAGGAAATCACTGCACACTTTAAAATAAGCGTATGTAGGACTACAGTCACAACTATGGAGGCCTTGATGGTATTCATGAATCATCTCTTTAAAGGTAATGTTTATGCATGAAGATCAGGCAGAAAGACAGACACAGGGGAGGGAATAATTGGGGACCATTAAGTGTCTTTATAGACACCGACACAAAGACGCAATCTTCCACATTATAGTGACAAAACTGTATTTTTTATTGTCTAAAATTCCTTACATACATCTGTAAACCCACTAATCAACATCATCCTTAATCTTCGCTGCGCAATTTGGCTTCAAATAAAACGTAGAAGCATTTTTGTTTTGTAAAAGTCCAGCCATTTTTTTTCTGTCTGTCTGCTTTGGAATTGTGACACTTTTTTTGTTAAGTGAAATCCTCCTTCTGGCTGTTGTTCATGTATAGAGCCAATGTGCAAATTGGAGTAGTGCTTCTCTCATGAAAATCTGGCACATCCTGCGAAAAGGCACAGCAACAACAACAAAAAAACATTATTAAAATCTGCCAGGGTGGAAGACATAACAGTCAGCCAGGTTCTTTTAGATTTACTTTATAAGTGCTGGAGAAAAATAAACTGTGAATAAATACAGAATCTGATCAGAGAAAACAAACATGTAATGAACAAGGGCTTAAGAAATCTAATAATATACAAGTATGTTTCTTCAGAACTTACTTTGTGTCGGGCAAATAGTCATTCTCTGATCTTTTTCATTATATCTCTGGAAAAAATGTGTTAGAAAGGGATCCTTGTGACAAGTTTCAGCTATAAACAACACCACTCACTTCTGCCCCGCTGCTCATTTCCTGTCTATTTTTGGTACACACTTAAATGAATGTCTTTAGTCCAGTTTCTGCGGAAAACGTCTGACCGTTCATTTAGGCAAACAGATCATAGGCCAAAGCTTGAGTGCGAAGAAGAAAAGAAAAGATACTTTGTCTGGTTATCATCAGCAAATTTCAAATTCGGTTTTAGTTTGCACTCTGAGCTCTGCTGGTGGCCAATCATTTACAAAAATGTCCTCACAAATGTTTCAATGTTGTCTTATCCTTGTAATATATAGTGTGTTGCAAATGTTGAAAATGTTTTTATAGTAAAAGGTCTTTGTGAGCTTTTTTGCTTCTCCAGTCTTGAATGACCAGCTTAAACCATTTCTCAAAGATTTAACCCATCAGCCAGCTGGAAAAAAATCAAATCAAGACCCACTTTTCTGCTTGATTCTGAACCAGCTGCCTCTCAAACCAAGCAAATCTCAATTTGTAGCCTCAACGAGAACTCTGACCTCAGTGCATTTAGATGAGAACTGTCAGGATAGGTCCTTAAATCAGGCTGCTCTCAGATAAGCTCCAACGTCTCTGCCCTTTCTTCTTATCTTAATATAGTTGATTATGTTGAGTAGAGTAGACCCATGGTGTATGCTTTGGATCTTCATATCAATTGTCTTAATGTGTTCAAGACTTAGAAATCTCAAAGGTGCAATAAATCAGACGTGGGAGAATTAAAGTGTGTATTATTTATGAGGAATAGAATCTGGATAAGTCACCATCCCTTTATGTTGAAATGCTCTAGTTGTTGGCATTTTGCTTTCATGAACCAGAGTTCATGGCTGAATCAGGGGACAGAATGAGTAATTATAACAGACCGGTTCTTCAGGGGGAGAGGAAACTGAGAACGGAGCTTAGACCTTCGTTGTTGGAAACCGACTTGGCATCCAGTGAGGATAGACTTTCCAAAGAGCAAAAATGATCAATACGGGAGAGAATGTCTCTTTAGGTTGTTGAAGACAATTTTTAATGGGAGAGACTGAATAAGATGTGATTGTTGGTGACATGACGATCATAAGCTCTGCTCTTGGAGATGGGGGGGATGGAAGTAGGATGAGTCATTATTTTTGTTGGCAAAAATCTTTTGTAGATTTTTGCAGTGTGTAGATGACGTCATTTTGGACCACTCTGTAAGTTCCTTTTGACCACAATCAATGCAACTTATGGTGGGTCGAGAGTTTGGGCCTCGCCGGGAAAACGTTATTATTGTCAATAAAAGAAGCCAAAGAAAGATCTCCAAAAAACTTCACATTACAGATGAGACATTCTTGTAATATGTCAAAAAAATTAGGCTTTATTTAATCATTTATCCCTTTAAAACAACAGAAAAGAAAAATATGGCACGTGCAAAAGTTTGGAGTAATTTTGGTTGAATGCATTTTTTCATAAATAGGAATCATGGGGTTAAAACCTTCATATGCCTACACCTCACATCCTTTCAAATGTTTTCTGAGAGAGCACTGGATTGGGACCTAACATAGATTTAAACACACAATGGTCTGCATGTGGTGGATATTTCCGGAGTCCCCACAAACACTAATGGCAAACTGGACATGATTGATGACGGAGAGCCACAAAAATGAGGTCATCACATCAAGTGAAACTCCTGTACCTGTACAAAAACTCTAGATGTTCTAATGACTGAATACATTCAAGGTGATAAAAGGATTCTATGAAGGTATTAATGTTTCAAAATGGACAAGCTTGTATATTTGATTTGAGAACTTGTAATACAGAATGTGAATACTTGTGCAAAAAAAATCTGCATCTGTGTGTAAAAAACTTCTGCTGTGAACTGACAAATTTCCATTTGCATGTGTTCATTTAGAGTTATAACTTCAAATCTGTAATTACAACTGCTCAAATGTGCTTCTGCGTGTGCTCCAATCTGCTGGCGCAAATCACAAGTGAGCTACAACTGCGCTCTGAATTCTGACACATTCCTTGCGAGAAACTTGTGTCAAAACTGATCTGTGTCCGAAAATGGACCTAGGGGGGGAGGGAGGGTAAGAGGAGGCGGAGTCAACCAATCAGAGTGCAGAATTCTGAGAACTTGGTCAAGTTAGAAAGATCTTGACAGAGTCGGACTTCCTGCTTCAATAACTCTTCTGATAAACGTTCAAATGTGACAGCAAGTCTTTCAATCATTTTGTATTAACACGGAGAGTGAACTACAAATGCATTTCTAAAGGAAAAAAAAAATGTTTTCCAGCATTTTAATGAGAAATGATCTCTTCGTGCTTAAATGCAGACATGCAGCTAGACGGCTGCCAACAGGAAAATCATCTTTGTTGTAGCAGGACAATAGGGCCAAGGCTGTTGAGCATCTTTATAATAAATCATACGAATTAACCTTTGAAAACATATATTAGAAACCATACTGGGTTTGTGACACCGCGCTACGCCGGCGCTCAGCGGCCAGCCTCAGACGGCGGAGCACGGCGGTCGCGCAGACCCAGCCTCGCCCGTCGCTCGCTCGGCGTCTGGCCGCTGAGCGAGGGTGTAGCGCGGTGTCACACCGCTGCCAGCCGCCGAGCTCCGCGGAGGAAGGAGAGGCCGAGGATCCCGCTGGACGAGGGCGTAGTAGCGCGGTGTCGTGGACCCAGCCGTCGGTCAGCGGGATCCTCGCTTCTTATTTCCTCCGCGGAGCTCAGCGGTCAGACGCCGAGCTCCGCCGAGGAAAGAAGAAGCGAGGATCCCGCTGACCGACGGCGGAGCACGCCTGTCGCTGGCGCAGAAACAGCCGTTGCTCAGTGGGCTGGGTCCGCCACAGCCGCGCTCCGCCGCGCCTGGAACATCGCGGGGAATGTGTTGATCTAATCTAATACATTTTTTTCAAATGTTTATCCATATGATTTATAATAAAGCTGCTCAATAGCCCTGGCCCTGTTGTCCTGCTACAACAAAGATGACCTTCCTGTTGACGCTGTCTGTTCGCAGCCGTCACGCTGTATGTCTGCATTTAAAGCACAAAGAGATCATTTCTCATTAAAATGTATAGGAAAAAAAATGACTTGTTTCTTTAGAAATGCATTTGTAGTTCACTTGCTGTCACATTTGAACGTTTATCAGAAGAGTTATTGAAGCAGGAAGTCCGACTCTGTCAAGATCTTTCTAACTTGACCAAGTTCTCAGAATTCTGCACTCTGATTGGTTGACTCCGCCTCCTCTTACCCTCCCTCCCCCCCTAGGTCCATTTTCGGACACAGATCAGTTTTGACACAAGTTTCTCGCAAGGAATGTGTCAGAATTCAGAGCGCAGTTGTAGCTCACTTGTGATTTGCGCCAGCAGATTCAAGCACACGCAGAAGCACATTTGAGCAGTTGTAATCACAGATCTGAAGTTGTAACTCTAAATGAACACATACAAATGGAAATTTGTCAGTTCACAGCAGAAGATTTTTACACACAAATGCAGATTTTTTTTGCACAAGTATTCACATTCTGTATTACAATTTCTCAAATTTTTGCACAAGTATTCACATTCTGTATTACAAGTTCTCAAATCAAATATATAAGCTCGTCCATTTTGGAACATTAATACCTTCATAGAATTCCTCCATTGGAAGAACTACTAATTGAACTTTGAACACAGGAAGGACAACCCCCACCCTCTTGCCCAGGGCCTACAGCTCCTAAACTGAACCCCTCAAAGATAGTAACTACACAAGCCATTGTGTATGGGATTAAATATGCTAAAAGAGGTTAGTATAAACCATTATTTCTGAGTGCACATACATGTGAATTTGTAGCCAATATTGAACTAGAACTTTTTTTTTGATGGTTTTTCAGAGGCTTCAAAGGAGTGTCCTGTCAGTGGAACTCTAGCAAGATCCCAAGAGTTTTCCTCAGGATTTCACAATTTTAACATCACTAACACTTCCATTGTGTGATGAGAAGGTAGGAAAATAGAATTCATCTACCGTCGCGTTGCCTAGAATTTTAATGAATAAATCAAACACATGAGTCTTGGTGTCATAAGTAGGTAGAAGTAGCACACTAACAGAAATGTCACTGGTTAAATGGTGAGGAAGCCACCCCTCCTGATTGCTGTAAAACCCAATGGTGTCAATTGGTTCATCATAACTTAAGATTTCTTGACATCATGAATTTAGAATGTTCACCTAATGAAACAGTGCTAAATCATAACAAGGAAGGAGTGATCAACAGTTGGAAAGTCATACACAAACATTTGGCATACTGAAATGTTACCCTGTTAGAGCATGTTTTTGTGAATATTTAATGTTCAAGCAAATGGTTTTACTCACAACCAGTAAAACCACTGTAGAAAGTATTTAAAGTACTGATACTTCAATTTAAATTGCCAATTTGGTGCAAATCTGTTCCTGGTTTATCTGATACTAGAGAGATAGGGTTGATAAACATCTGTTGCACCTGAGAGTAATCGTTTTGTCTTTTAAATCTCCCAAAAATGCAGTCATTGTACTTTTTATGACATTCTCGATCACTCAAACACATTAAAGTCATTAACTGCACCACCGGATCCATAGACAGAATGGGCAGTTTTGTAAAAACACCAGTAATTTACCATCTGTCTAAAAGAAAAAAACTCTGCAATGTCAGGTAAAATGGTCTTTTTACAAACAGAATTTTTTTTTCTCTGGACACCTGTGTAAGGATTGTGTTTACATTAATGAAATTAAGAGACCAAGTTTCACTATAGTTCTCCTCGACATGTTCATCCATAACAAAATCCAGCCATAAGCAGTTTCTATGTATATACCTGAACACAAAAACAATAGAACCTGGTTTGTAATTGTTTTGTACTTTTATTCTGCCCCCTCACTTTCCCCCCTCTCTCCTTTCACCACCCATCATTGGCAGACATCCTCCATCCTGCCTTATCGACCCAAGGGTTGATAAGGCATTACTGACTGCAGCAAATGGACAATGAAAGACATGCTGCAAAACCCTGTACACTATAGCAGAGAGCAAGCTCTGGTAATAGCACCATGGCTATTTAAGAGGATGCGAGGGGAATTAGATAGCTGTCAGTGGCGATGAAGGCCCCTTTCTAGAAGTTCAATCTGTGGTGCAAGTGAGTAGATGAGATCTGTCTATAAAGCAGTGAGAATGTTATGGTGAAACAAGGACCCCAGGAAAGGATGCAGGAAAAAGATTTCCCATGTTCCATTGATGTGAAATGTAGAAAGCACTAAGCAGCATATTAATGTGAGGAATTAAACACAGGGATGCTTTTGTTCAAAAAAGCTGGATTATTCCACTTGTGAACTCTAAACTTACACTTCAGGAACAGAGCACCTTCAAAAAACAAATCCTGTATGAAAAAGGTACGGTTAGCCTAGAGAGCATACGTTTCAGTCATTCATATACATACACAAAACACCAGTCATCGCAGAGTTCTTTCTTTGTTTATTGCCACTTGGTCCTATAAATGAGGATTTCATTCTAAATGGCACCACAGCTGGAGTTATTATTTAACTTGTCCTGTCCAACAGCTGATCATACATATCAGAGCTGAAGGCCTCTTGTGTTGGACAGATTTTACTGCCATAACATGGGGTTACGAATCTTCTGACACACGAGGTGTATATTAGTATAAACCCCTTTTATATTTGAGGCTAAACTTTATTTAACTTAAATATAATTTGTATTCATTTCCTTCTTGGACCGGATGAAAAAGAGGAGAAAGTGGGATGTTGAAGATGGGGGGCAAGGATAATAAAGAAAGGGGAGAAAAAGGGGGTTAAAAAGTTGGAGGATGATTGAATAAGTGGGTGGGGGCTAGAATCACATGTAATCAGGTGGTATAAAATATTTGTTGGAGGAAAAAATCCATTTTTTATACAATTTTCCGGGTTTCACAAGTGCTGTGTTTAATACCTTGATAAAACAGTAAAGGGCGCAATGCAGTCTGAGTAGCTGTAATCGGCTGAGTTGAAGGCACACTGAGGGTAGAAGAAGTCGGGTGCAGACTGACAGAGAAGGCTGCTGAGATTAGAGGACTGTGGATGTGCGTGTAATAGTTCAACCCTCACGAGCGCTGGAGTGTGTTACACGTGGTGTTGGTGCCACTAACGTATGAGTTTTTTGTTCGGTTGCATTTCTATTTTTTACAAGACATTTCATAATAAATACGGGAAACAAAGACCCCACAAAAGAAAACAGTTTGTTTTTTTGAAGTCTTGTGTCTTATTTTATCTCGGCTTCACTTATTTTTATCGAGACGATGATAAATTGCTCATTCTTGTTTTTATTTTCCCTTTCTTGAACAAATGTGGATCACAGAGACACGGAAGTTACCGTTGAAAGCAGCTTTCAAGGCCGGACAGAGGGCATATCCGTGTTATAAATGACGTGAATAATTATTTCATTCGCATGAATGAATTATTGCGTGGGAACAAGATATAAATTTGTGGTAACAAGATATCATTTCATTTGCACAACCTAATTTTTTGTGGGAACGAGATATTTTTTAATTTATCCAAGTCAGGATACGGACTCCTTTAACATGTACACTAGGGGTGTTAAAAAAAATCAATTCTGGTTCTGATAGTTCATTTGGCGATACTTGTATAGATTCAAAATGCTGTCTGGAGGATATTTATTTAATTATGTATGAGCGTCCTTCAGCTCTACACCACACAAAACTACAGGAAGACCTCAGCCAAAGAAAGCTTTTTTCGTTGTTATGAGACATGAACTACTTAGTTTTTACTTTGGATGGATACCAGACCGAAACTCTGAGCCATGTTGCTCATCAAGCATTGCAGTGCTTTTTAGCGGCTCAGATAAAAACGAGTGAAGCACTGTAGCTGCACAGCGGCTAATGCACTTAGCATCGGCGAAAATGCTATCGGCAAAGCGGGCCAAAGCTCTGCAGAACCTCCCAGCAATGGATCCTAGTTTAGCGACCTGATATGTCAGACTGATGTGTACAACGCTCTTAAAAAAGGGCAACGTCGTGGCAATGATCATTACTGGTTTGCTTCCGTGTGTGAGAAAGCAAGGCTGCAATGATGCAGAGCAGACTGCAATGTAAACAAAGCATCTTTGCCACATTAAAGCGTCTTCATCCTGTCATGCTGTATCATTATCACACTTTATTGCTTCTGCAAAGAATTAGTGTTTTTTGTTTCCTCCTTTATCTTTGAAGTACCATTCAGGCTCCTAGCTACAGTTAGCAATGTTGAAAATAAACAGCACTTTATTTCCTCAATCATACTTTAGAACCTTATTGGTAAGTGCACATTCAATCAGACAATGTTGAATCGTACCTTTCTATACTTTAGGTTACCAAAATAAAAGCACTGTGAATTTGCCTTGGTAAAAGCAACCTATATATGAGAGACAGTTGCAGTGCTTAACATAGTGATCATTAAATCAATAGAATTTGACAATTTTATTACAATCGAAGGCGTGTTGAAATTCAGGTAGAAGTTTTTCTAAGTCATTAAAAAAAAAGAAAGAAAATGTCTTCAGGTACAATATCAGGATACTTATCGTATCGGGAGATTTATCGAATCGCCAGACTCTTGCCAATACACCCCCTTAATGTACACAATACAACTACAGTTTACACTCACATACTTATGCATACAAACAAACACGTCAAGTATGTATCACTCTGTCATGCACGCTATTTGTGCAAAGGTGAGCTGACACCTGGGGGGTATTCCAGAAAGCAGGTTATGCTAGTTATCACAGTGAGTTTCAGCCAATGAAAGCAGATAACCTCAGCTTTCGGTTCCAAAAATGGAGGTATGTTTCAGGGTATGTCAAGTTGCCATGGCAACTCATGCTCTGAACATAACCTGGTCTGGAGCAGGTTTAGTTGAAGGTAAGTTTGTTTTCAGAGAGGTGAAGCAGCATGGCGTGTCCATTTGAAGATGATTTAATGGATGAAGAAGCTCAGATAATACTTTTTCCACCGTGAAGGGGTGATAAACTTACATTGATCTAACTTAATTATTTGCTTCAGTTAAGATAAATCAATTCTTTTAAGTTAAATCAGCTTAAAAATAACACGTAGTCATCAAACAGTTATTTTACTTTCATTCAAATTAATTCAATTAAGTAGGTGTAACTTTGGTGCTGCTATTAGATCGGCACCGCAAGGAATTGTGGGATACCATTCCCCTTGCCTCTCTGGACGGATTTGGGTTTAAGTGTGGGTTTTTGACCAAATGTGTTTAGTTGTTTAGCTGTTTTACTGTGTTTTACCGAGTTATTTTACCCTGTTATGTTTAATTCTTTCTGCACCATGAGTGAGAGGATGATGAGGTTATTTAGCACCATGACTACATTGTAGTGTAATGTTAAAGTTGGAGAAATGGTAAATGACATGTTGTCAATCCATTTTGTTTCAATCATTTTACTGTTATAAAAATGAGAATATCTGCAGCGTCTAACTTAGACATGTGAGAGTTCAAGAAGTACAATAAAATAAGATAGAAAAATATTTCATTGAATTGGAGTAATATGACATTTAGTTAGATAAATATGTAAATTTGAGTTGTAAAAAAGTATATTGAGTTGGATAGACATAAGAAATTAGGTTGAATATATTTAACTCAATTACTTGTTACCAATTGAATCACTTCATTTAAGTTGGATAAGTTATATATATATATATATATATATATATATATATATATATATATATATATATATATATATATATATATATATATATATGCGTCACAATGAAAATAAGATCAGAAACTCATACGTTTACTTTGTCCCCTATTTTTCTCCAAGCAGAAAATCTTTCTTTTGCTGATGATGCAGCAGTATACATACATACATACTTTTTTGATGGACGAATAATCTTCATACCTCATTTAAATCTCAGACTCCGTCTCACTGAACTATAGCGCTCTCTTTTTATCTCCGCCCGTTTCCATGGTGACTCCGGAAATCGGCGATCCATTGAGAATGTCTTTATGTACCTGCTGTGCACGTGCATTAACCCAGGGTTACCAAGAGGAGCGTAATTACGCTAACTCATATCCGGTCATTTGGGACCGACATACCCAGAGTAAGCAAGTTCAGGCGGACTTCAGCCAGAGTTCAGGGTTAAAGTCAGGGTAGTTTAAACATGCTTTCTGGAAAAAAACCCTGTGCTCAGGTAAGGTTTTGTGTTCTATTGTGGCTGATGATGGAAAAAGAGGGGAAGTGTCAGGTCCAGCCCAAACACCTGCGTGGGATAGCAGATCAAGGGCTGCACCACAGGTGCCCCAGCGCCAGAGAGAAGATGGGGCACAGGGGCACAGAGCACAAGCCCCAGCCAAGCCAGAGAAAAGCCCTTTTGCTACAACAACCCCCGGGCCGAAATAAAGGAAAAACTAATGCTTCATCTTCACACACAAAGAAAAAATCATCTAAAGGTCTTGGGATCCATATTCACTTGAAATCTCACCAGAGAGCCCACAAAGACAGAAGGTACAAAGGAAGCAAAGTCTGGGCAGGCAACAACAGGGACCTCCCACTGTGGCTCTGATCAGCAGAGCAGTCTTATACAAAGGCTGCAACACTGGTGAGATGAGTCCACCAGATTCTGCTTGCTGACAGAGGAAGGGGCGTGTCATGAGACCCCAGCTTATGGTTTAACCAGAGAACTCAGTGAACTCCCCTCCCTGGATGGAGACAGGACCGCCAGGCCAAGGAAGCCAACATTCACAGTTGAGTGGAGTTGTGTAGAAAGTCTCTTCATTTCTTGTCTGATACCCATCACAAGTGATTTGACTTGACAAAATGGAGAGAGGAGTGGCCTGATTTATCCGTATTAATGCTTATCTACCACGTCTCTGGTGCATGTACACATTTTCTCCACGCTTTATGCTTTAAACTAAATTAAGAACTGTCTGAGTCAAAGTCATTCCAACTACAAATATTCTTTGACAATTTTGAGAGAAAATGATCTGTTACTATTGAAGTACCAGCAACTGGTAAACTATCAACATGTGAACCAACAATTTGACCAACAAAATCAATAAAACTGTTTAGTCACACTGCACATTTAAATAGCTCTCATCTTTTAGGCAGGTTACTGTTTGAAAAGCAAACTTTCCAGCTCTAACTTAAACATTTGCAGCAACTGAAGTCAGGCACGTGTTGGGTCTAAACTAAACCAACACTTCTCAACTGTATTTGAGCAGGAAGAAAGGACACTGACTCACTTTAAATCTTTTCTCGAGAGAGAGTGGACAGGATTACACTCAGGCAATTCTTCTGAGCTTACAAAGGTCTGCCTCCTCGTTTTTAGTGAAAATCAGGGTGTTTCGCTGCATACAGATGTGTTGGTCTGCTTCTAAAGGGAGGGGGGAAACAATGCAGCCCACACAGATCAAGAAGCTAATCTAAACAAACATCTTAAAAGAAACAATTGCTTCTTTTGAGATACAGCTTCATTGTTGACTCTTGTGGTTTCAGAGCTCATCTCCTGCAGAGCAAAGGTCCTGCATATCAAAGGTGATCATCTGTCAAATGCAGGACAGCTGTGCTGGGTCATCTCCTGTTTTCCTGAGAACCCGTTTCGCATAGAAAAGCCATATCCACACACACACACAGTCAATAGTTCAAAAGTTCAGAGTAAATATGAGATAACATATGTACAATTATTCCAACAGCACGTCTGCCAAAGCCAATGTGTTAATAACTTTCTGCAAAACGGTCTTTTCTGCAAGGCTTCATTTGTATCAGAGGCAAGGAAAAGCAGAGACACTCAGGATTCAGCGCTTCCCTCTCATGCACGCTCTAGGGGTTATTGTTGACATCCCCCTGCGAATTAATTCAATTTAGAAGACAGTGTTAGCATTGATGAAACCGGGTTAGCATTGATGACAGCATTCAGCAGAGAACAAATGTCATGATTGCAAAAGCACAAGATGCAACTTTAAAACTCTATTTAGAATTACAGCAACACACCAACCTCATTCAGCAGAATTAAAGCAGTTAACCTAATTCAGATTCAAATCTCTTCCATCTCTTTTGTCTAGTTATACTCAATGGCCTTTTTTGTGAAAAGGTTGCAGTTTATTTCAACCCTACAGAAGCCGTTTTCATTTGTATCTTTAGTGTGATTTCTTCTTCTGCACCTGCACCTTGCAGAAAAGAACAAGAACAGTACAGTACAGTTAGTCCTGCTTTGGCTCCAGTTTGCTAAGAGATTTTTACTGGAAAAAAGGGGGCAGCCATTTTCCAAATGTAGCACTAGTTTAACAAAACCAAATAAAAAATTCCAAAAATAAATAAAAATAAAATTCCAAATAACCAACTAAACAGGATTCATAACTTATTTTAAAAAAATGTAAAAAAATTAAACGCTGGCTAGAAAAGTTTCTGGTCAAAGTTTGTTTCCAGAGCAAAGAATAGAGAAAGTTCTGGCACTCTGTTGCTTCAGAATCCTAAATCAGTAGTCCCCAATCTTTTTAGGTCCTGGACGTGTTTGATATCAGACAATTTTTTCAATGACCAGTCGTTACAAGGCCAGATTTTGTATTTGTTATATTTTCAGAAGCTTCTGGTTTTTGGAAAATGTAATTTCGAAATAAAATGCTCTTATATGGACTGAAGCTTAAAAAGATTGAAAATGTCGGTAGATATTTTAGAGAGGATGAAGACTAAAAGAAACAAAGTTGTTGATTTATAGACGCTTTCTCTAAATTTAAAATAATATAATAAAGGCGACATTGCAGGGTATTTTTTCATAGAATGCCCTTTAAAAACAAAATTCAATCCAAGGCCAAATTATCTTTCAAAGCAAAAAGGTTGTCTTTGTTTCATATTTATCTATACTGGTGGCTCTTGACTTGTGTATTTATTTTTAACACAGGTGTATTTTCTTTGCTAAAGTTTCTTAACCGGTGCTTGCCTTCCTCATTTAGCTCTGTCGTTAGGAAATTTTTTATATGTCCTCTTGACATTTTCCACAAATCAGCAACTTTATTTTATTGCATCTTTGTCCTCTGTAAAATATTTGCAGCTGCTTTAAACTTTCTTTGTAGGCTTACTGTAGATTTTGTGTAGGACCCATTTAAATATGATACAGAATTTCCCTTAGTGGGCAAATTCTGTAAAATCCGGATGTCAACTTTAGCCTCATCAGACTTTTAAGGTGTACTGGATAAATACTTCAAAATACAATCAAACACCATCATAAAAACCTATTTTTACTACATAGGAAAATAATAATACATTTAAATCCACAGTGAATGCAACTTTATCAGCCTCCTTGAACCTTTAGAGAGTTGCTCGCCACATATTGTACAGAGTGGGCTTGGTTTGTGGAGGCAACTGTCACAATACATCCACATTTCAAGTAAGATTCATGTTAAACGCAGATTTATTTTTCTTAAAAGTTGAAGGCTAATCTTTGGTTTCTTCATTGGCTCTTTTCTACGGAGCTCGTGTCCTGACATTAAGATATAAAAATATATCTTGTTCCCACAGATTATTATCTCGTTCGCACGAAATACTATTCCGTTACCACAAGATACTATTGCGTTCCTTCGAAATACTATCCCGTTCTTTCGAAAGGATTAACTGGTGCGAACGCAATAATTATGTTGTTCGAACGCAATAATTATTCACGTCATAAGTCATTCAGGCGGATATGCTCTCTATGCGCCAGCAAAAGCCGCTTTCAGCGGTAAATTCCGTGTCTCTGTGACCCATATTCGTTCAAAAAAGGAACATGAAAAACAAAAATGGCAAGGCAAGGCAAGTTTATTTGTATAGCACAATTCGTACACAAAGTAATTCAAGGTGCTTCACAAAACAGAAAAATGCATTAAAATCACAATACATCATAGAAATAATCAACGTAAAATTTACTTTAAAAGAAAAGAAAAAAAAAATTGAAAATTGATTTAAAAATAAAGGAAGGAAAGGAAAGAAAAGTGCAGATAGGACCTTTCAGTCATATACACGGCTAAACAGAAATGTTTTAAGTCTACATTTGAACATGAACACAGAAGAGGCCTGTTTTACGACTTCAGGGAGGCTGTTCCAGATTTTAGCTGCAGAATATTGAAACGCTGATTCCCCTTGTTTAGTTCTGACTCTGGGCATCAACAGGAGGCCGGTCCCTGAGGTCCTCGGAGTACGAGATGGTTCATATGGCACTAACATGTCAGAGATGTACTTTGGTGCTCGGCCATGGAGAGACTTGTACACAAGCAGAGCTGCTTTTAAGTCTATTCTTTGAGGTACAGGGAGCCAGTGCAGAGACCTGAGCACAGGACTAATGTGATCATACTTCCTGGTTCTGGTCAGGACTCGAGCAGCAGCATTCTGGATGTACTGAAGCTGTTTTACAGCTCGTTTGGAGAGGCCGGTGAGCAGGCCGTTACAGTAGTCTAACCTACTGGAGACAAATGCATGAATAAGTATCTCCAGGTCTGGCTTTGACACTGTTTTTGATTTTGGCAATGTTTTTCAGATGATAAAATGCTGCTGATGTTACTGACTTGATATGGCTGTTAAAGTTTAGGTCAGAGTCCATGATTACCCCTAGATTTCTGACTTGATTTGAGGGTTTAAGAGACAGAGAATGAAGGTAGCTGCTGACACTTTCTCTTTGTTTCTGTGGGCCAAAAATAATAACTTCGGTCTTGTTTGAGTTTAGCTGGAGAAAGTTGTTCTGCATCCACGCACTGATCTGTTGGAGGCAGTGGCTGAGTGAATCCACCGGCCCATATTCACCTGTTGTCAGTGACACATAGATCTGAGCATCATCTGCATAGTTGTGATAAGATATGTTATTACTGCGTATTAACTGCCCTAGTGGCAGCATGTAGAGGTTGAACAGAAGGGGTCCCAGGATCGATCCCTGGGGCACATCACAAGTCAAGGCCATGTAGTCTGAGACACAACTCCCAATTTCAACAAAATATTTCCTGTCTTCCAGATAAGACTTGAGCCAACTTAGGGCAGATCCAGAGATGCCAACCCAGTCTTGGAGTCTGTGCAAAAGGATCCCATGATCAACAGTATCAAAGGCAGCACTCAGGTCTAGCTGGATTAAGACAGTGACTTTGCCATCATCAGTGTTCAGGCGGATGTCGTTGGTTACCTTGATAAGAGCAGTCTCTGTGCTATGATGGGGTCTAAAACCTGACTGGAAAACATCAAATTAATTGTTTAATAAGAGAAAATCAGTGAGCTGTTGGTAGACAACTTTTTCAAGGACTTTTCCTAAAAATGGCAGATTAGAGATAGGTCTGTAATTATTCAGTACAGTAGGATCAAGACCGCTTTTCTTCAGGAGAGGTTTAATGACTGCAGTTTTTAAGGCCTCTGGGAATATTCCAGATTGAAGAGACATGTTAACTATTTGAGTAATTGATGGCAACACACTGTTCAGGACAGACTTTAGAAATCTAGTGGGTAACACATCAAGGCAGCATGTAGACGAGCTCAGACGGGTGATGGTCTCTTGGACAGTTTGGTCAGTGACAGGTACAAAGTGAGTCAGCTTAGAGTGAGTAGGTGGCCGTTCGATAGTTATATGTGTTGTGGAGTTGATGGCTTTTTTAATGCCCTGAACCTTGTCATTAAAAAATACAGCAAACTCATTACATTTGGGTGTGCAAACCAGTTCTATTGGTAGCTGGGTTGGAGGGTTAGTTAATCTGTTTACTGTTGTGAACAGGACACGAGAGTTGCTGCTGCAACTTCCAATGATTTCAGAGAAGTACCTTTCCCTTGTTCTGCATAAGATCTGGTTGTAAGCGTACAACTCCCCCTTATACATTTCATAATGAACCTGGAGTTTTGACTTGCGCCACTTTCGCTCAGCTCTGCGACACTGTTGTTTCTGTGCCCTGACTAGATCATCGTTCCTCCAGGGAGCTTTCTGTCTATGTTTTCTCAATTTAACCTTCATAGGGGCAATGGCATCCAGAACATTCAAGATGCTAGAAGTAACAGAATTCAGCATTTCATCAACATTGGCACCAGAGGCGTTTTCAGGGTTTATCATTTCTACAAACTGTGCCCTAGTGCTCTCATTTATTTGTCTCCTTTGGACAACTGCAGGGCCAGGCGGTGGTTTGGGAGCAACAGACAGGTCAAAGAATACACAGAAATGATCAGAGAGGGCAACATCAACCACACTGACATTGTAAATATTAACCCCCTTTGTGATGAGCAGGTCCAGAGTGTGCCCTCTGCTGTGGGTGGGGCAACTTACATGCTGAATTAGATCAAAGGTTTCAAGGACAGCATTGAGCTCTTTTGCATTTCTGTCATTGACATTATCAACATGAACATTAAAATCACCTGTAATGACTAGACCATCAAAGTCTGTGCACACAACTGAGAGCATTTCAGTGAAATCATCAATGAAACTTTGGCTGTGCTGAGGAGGTTTGTACATGACTATGCAGAGTAAGGGAGGAGTTTGTTTTAGCTCAATCTTAAAGGACACATACTCAAATGATGAAAACACACCAAATGATAGTCTGCGGGTTGCAATATTATCTCTAAACAGTGCAGAAACGCCTCCACCCTTTTTATTTTCTCGTATTTCCGATACATGTTTGTAGTTGGGGGGAGGTGATTCGACTAGAACTATGTTTCCTGTGTTTTTGTCAAGCCATGTTTCAGTCAAAAACATAAAATCAAGATTAAAAGAAGAGATAAGATTATTGATTAAAAATGATTTGTTGCATAAAGATCTGACATTGAGTGCAGCAAGTTTGAGATTAGTTTCCTTGGGACTGGTCAAAACCTTCTTGCAAGGGATATCAACTAGATTTCTTTGATTGGACAGTCCAACTGCCCTTTTTTGCATTCTACGTGGTGCAACTACAGGTATAGCACCAGAAGGAAGCTGTTCATCACAGGGCCCCAGTTTGACATAACCTTTCCTAGGACACTGGGGGCCCGTTTCATCCTAGCTCTGGGGGATAGCACGTCTAGAGGCGCGCAGGGGAGGTCGAGTTGAGGGTAGTTTGGGTGATGGACCAGGAGGAGCGGGAGCTGGACGGGATTTGGGTGAACGACGGAGGGGGGGTGTTGGAGGGGCTTTGGATGAAGGACGTGTTGGAGGGACTTTGGGTGAAGGATAAGGAGGGGGCGCTGGAGGGGTAGGAGAGCTCCTGTGTGGTGTGAGGCTCACAGGTGTTAGGGGAGCCATCTTAATTCCTGACTTAATGAGGCTATCAAAATGGCTAGGTAGGGCCATGGGTGAAAGTGGGGGGGACGAAAAGGAAAGTGAGTCTTCACTGGGAGTAGATGTAGCAGGTGGTCAGATGGTGGTATTTCTGGGGCCAAATCTGGTGGTTGTTGTTGTGGTTCTGCGGTTGGGTCCTTAGCTGGCGGTGGTTGTGATGCTGGTGCAGCTGAGTCCTTAGATGGAGGTGGTTGTGGTGCTGGTGCAGCTGAGTCCTTAGATGGAGGTGGTTGTGATGCTGGTGCAGCTGAGTCCTTAGATGGAGGTGGTTGTGGTGCTGGTGCAGCTGAGTCCTTAGATGGAGGTGGTTGTGGTGCTGGTGCTGCCGGATCCAAGTCTTTGACCGGTGGTGGTGGTGGAGGTAGTTGTTGTTGCCGTTGTGCTGTGGTTCCTGGGACACTGGCTCGGTCCTTCCTTGCTGCCTTTTCAGGGCCTTGGCTTCTTTGCCCCAGAGCGTGGAGAAGGTTCTTCACTAACTCTCTTGCTCCACCTCTGTTCAGGTGTGGGCCTCTTCCCATGAATAGGTCCTTTCGTTTCCAGAATGTATTGAAGTTCTCAATGTAATGGAATCCTCTGGAAGCACACTCTCTGGAGAGCCAATTGTTCAGCTGAAACAGACGGCTGAACTTGAGTGACACCCCATCGATGTTAGGAAGAGGTCCACTGATGAATGCTTCAACCTCTACTTTGTCAATCTCTTCAAATAACTTGATGAAGTCTTTTTTCAAACGTTCAGATTGTTCTTTTTTGATATCGACAGCACCTACATGGATGATTATTCGTTTGACTCCTTGGTACAAGAATTTAGATAAGAGTCCTGTAATCACTGGAACAGTAGAACTTGGGCAACATAAAGTTTGCATTCTTCTGTGGCTGACTCCACTGATAGCGCCATCTCCAAGCAGCAGCGTATCTCTGACCTTGACGTTTGGCACAGATTTTCTTTCTGCCTGTGCTTTGTTGCCAACATTATGACTCCTATTCTGTGGTCCAATTTCACTTTGTTCTTTAACATCACATTGTGTTAGGGGTAAAAATCTGTTTGTGAGCTTTATTTCGGATGTTCTGTCATCTTTACGCTTTGGCTTGACACAGAGTTCCTCCGCACAAAGTTTCGGAAAGGACACAACATCACTCAGGTCTATTTCACTGTTATTCTTCTCATTTGTAGTAAGAGCCGGCTTCTTACCACCCGATGTTACTGGAAGGGTCTTGTGAAGTCCATTTTCAGTTTCCAAAGTAAATATCCGTGTTTGTAGCTCTTTTATTTCTTGTTGGTAGATCCGACAGCGTTCACAGTGGGAGTTTGTTTTTCTTCCTCTTCCGGACATGTCGCTGGCTTGTCAGACGTAAAAATATTGATTTGTATAGGTGGAAGTCACAAAAAAGGATGGCCAGTCTGATATTCCAGGAGTTGTGGATGAGGTAAAATAATTAAAAATGATTAATTAAATGATTTAAAAGCAAATAAAGCAGGAAGCGGCAGGAGCAGGGGAAAAAGCGTCTGCACTCTTTTGATCACTTTATTACTGTCTCAATGAATATAAGAAAAATATCAAAAGATTTATGATAACTAGGCTGCTTTGTCATACCATAGCTCCTGCTAGGCTACTACTAGCTCCGCCGCAGAGCTCTTTGATGTATGTCGGCATTTGGGCAACTGGCTGGTCGGTTGACAGACAGACAGCTGATATTGTAGTTTAGGGTCGAATAGGAATAATAATATTCAGGACTTGTCTTTTATTAACTTTAGCAGTCAGTCAATCATTGGCCAATCACCGTGTACCTGTGACCAAGGTTTAACAACAAGACCAATGATTGGCCGCTGAGCATGCTGGGAAACGTGACGTACTGCTAATGTTGTAATGCTACGAGCTAAAGGTAAGTGGTTTAGGCGAAGCAGCCAGCTTAATATGATATTTTTCAGATTTTCATCGAGACAATAACAGATCGACCATTCTTGCTTTTATTTTTACCCCTATTGAATGCTTACAGAGACACGGAAGTAGCGGCAGGAAGCGGCTTTTGCAGCAAGATGACTGAGGGCGTACCAGATCATCATCATGTGAATGAACGTGAATACGATGGATGCTTTTGTGCTTTTTAAAATAAATAAATCTGTTCTCTAAACATCCTCCGTGTCTTCAATGCAATGAGACACACAGACAGAAATGTGAAGGTATCTGCTGTAAATCTATGACGTAAATTAATAACAGGATAAATGATCGGCTAGTCAGTTAGCATGTAGCCTAATAGCCTTCGAATGTAAAGCAACTGACTGCTAAAGTTAATGAAAGACAAGTCCTGAATATTATTATTCCTATTCGGCCCTAAACTACAATATCAGCTGTCTGTCTGTCAACCGACCAGCCAGTTGCCCAAATGCCGGCATACATCAAAGAGCTCTGCGGCGGAGCTAGTAGTAGCCTAGCAGGAGCTATGGTATGACAAAGCAGCCTAGTTATCATAAATCTTTTGATATTTTTCTTATATTCATTGAGACAGTAATAAAGTGATCATTTTTGTTTTTCATGTTCCTTTTTGAACGAATATCTGTCACAGAGACACGGAAAGTACAGCTGAAAGCGGCTTTTGCCGGCGTACAGAGAGCATATCCGCGTGAATGACTTATGAGGTGAATAATTATTGCGTTCGAACGGATTAATTATTGCGTTCGAACGACATAATTATTGCGTTCGCACGAGTTAATCCTTTCGAGGGAACGGGATAGTATTTCGAGGGAACGGAATAGTATTTCGAGGGAACGGAATAGTATCTTGTGGGAACGGAATAGTATTTCGTGCGAACGAGATAATCTGTGTGAACAAGATATTAATCTGTGGGAACAAGATATATTTTTATATCTTAATGTCAGGACACGGGCTCAGTACTTTTCTGCTCTGTGCCAAGTTTTTATTTTATTTAATTTTTTTTAATTTTGCGAGCTTTGGGCCTTTTACTTAGCTGTCTGTGCTGCTGCTTTAAGAAGGTATCAAATGTGTTTTGGACAGGTCACCGAGGTGAATGTCTCGACACGCATCAAGAGTAAGTCATGGATGGATGTGGTGGACTGAATCTGGTATTTTTCCAAACTAAATCTTACTTCAGAATACGAAGATAAACAAACCAGAAATGAAGTAAGTTGCTGTCTGTATGTGCTTTTTGATTGGCTGCTGTACCACTTCACAACCCACGGGTTGGAGACCTCTGTACTAACTTCATGAAACAACATCCTCTGAGTGCAAGACCGTTATACAAAGACTGGTCAGTTTCCTCAGCACAGCAGCATTATGAGAAGCAAAGCAAAACGGCTATTTAGCAACTGCACAATAGTATGTGTGACTGCCTGTTTCATACTGCCTGTTTCACCCACTTCTCAACTAAAGCCACTTCTCTCATCAATACTCCTGTTTAAAGCCAAGTTCATTCAGTATGGATGCATCATCTCCTCTCCCTCTCCCTCTCCATGTCACTCTTGCCTCAGCTAACAATAAACTGTGATTCGCCACCAGCCTGTCTGCTTTTTTGATCCCCCCCAGCCTGCTTCTTCCAACAGAAAAAATAAGGTCGATATTGGCCACTGCTGGATTGGAATTCAGAAATAAAAGGAAAAGCGTGACAAGAAGAAAGCACGTAATCAAACAGTAGAATTTAAATCAAAAGAGGAGACTCAGGAGGCCTAACAGGTGACAGTGGTGGTACACAGGTGTGTGCCAGGAGCTGAATAGCAGGAAATCAACCAAAGAGGAAACAGGTGTGGAGTAAATAAGCACAAACAGCAACTTCTGGAAACAAAACTGAGATTAGCTAGAAACCACAGAAATATTTAAAATGAAATGAAAAACTTAACCAGCCGATCCTGAAAGTTACATTATACAAGTAAATAGTTTTTCCTTTTCCTTTTCTTTTTCAGATTCACACATTGGGTCCAGATGGTGTGAGCTAGTGTATCTCAAAAATGATCCAGCACAGTATATTTCTGGAAAAAAATGCAGTTTCACTAGGGCATGGTACTACAACAGTCCCTGGTTAGAGGTTTAGTAAGAAGTGATGCTGTCTACTGGTTCCCATGCAGACGGTTCATCACCATTTGGTTTGATCTCACTGATGTTTTGTGTGTTCCATTTTCATGTTTCTTTAGATTAAATTTAAGGTTTAAAATGTTTAGAGTTTCTTTTGATGTTCCTTCAGGTAAAGGTTGTTCTTGTTGTTTTGGTATGTATATGTACATTGACCTCTTTTTTTCTGAAAATTAGGTGCTCTCAAGATCAAGGTTGGGGATAGAAGATCAGTGGCCCCACTTTCCTTCGTATTTTTTTTAAAACTTGTTCTGTCCAACAGCTGAGCAGACAGATCGATAAGATAGGACTTTTATGTTGGACATTTTTTACTGTTACAACAGGGGGTTGCAGATCTTTTGACACAAGGTGTATATTGTAAAACCCCTTTTATAATTTAGGCTGAAGTTGATTAAATTTTCATACTTCCGTTGTTGTATGACCGGACAGAAAAGAAGAAGAGGAAAGAAGGAAGGGAGTGATGTTAGACACAACAGTAAGGGCACAGAAGAGAGGGATAAAAGGGGAGTTAATGAAATTTGGGGGATGACTCCAGAATGGAGGGGGGGGGGGCATTAAATAACCAGATGCTAGAGGATTATCATCACTACTGTCTTGTGTAAATGTTTGTCAAAAGGGGCAGGTTCACACACATAATCAAGTGTTACAAACATAAATGTTTGCTCCAAAAATCTTCACATACAATCATGTCAACATGTACTCAATACAACTACAGTTCACACACACATATGAACACAAACGAACCAATACGTGTAAAGCATTTCATACAGTCACACATACTATTGTGCAAAGGTGAGCTGACACATGTGCTCAAGTGGGTATTCATGTTCTGCTGAGGTGGATGATGGATTGCAAAACTGTTGTAGTGCAGGGCTGGGCTGGGTAGCTTGGTTGGTAAGGTGAAAGACTGGCACCCAGGAAACCAGGGTATGATTCCCGGTGGGGAATGAACAATTAATGGCAAGCAATGGTCAATTACCATTTCAATGATGAGGACTCACTGGATGACTCACTGGGTGAGTGCCCTTGGGCAAGACCCTTAACGCTACTGCCTCCCGAGCGGAGAACCAAATTCCCCATTGTGGGATAAATAGAGTCAACTTTTTTTTTTTTTTCAAAGTGAGAGAGTGCCCGGCTGACCCCAACACCAAGACCCCCGCTGAAGCTGCAGCCGTAGCCAGGGCCTCCAGACACCAGAACGGTATAGCAGTTTGAAGTGATCCGCCCGCCGTGCAGTCCAGGCAGACAATAAGGCCAAGCAGGGCTGCAAGGACTGCCGCAGGAACCCCCAACGCCAGAGAGCAGGGAGGCACCGGAGCACGAAGAGTGCAGGCCCCATGCCAGCCAAGAAGATAGCCCTCCGCCGCGCCGGGGGCCCAGGATGGGACCCCACCCCTGGAGAGTCCCCCGAGCCACAGACGAGCAGCCCACCACCACCCGGAGTTCCGGGAATCCCCCCTTCCCAACCCAAGGCACGAGCCAGGGTTCCCCAAGGGAGACCCGCCTTACGCTTCAGGCAACCACCCTCACACCCCGCGGGACGGGCCCCCACACCAGCCCCCATATCGCAAGCAAAAACCAGACTCCCACCCAATCGTCCCACCTTCACAACCACCACGTCCAAGCAAGGAAGACCACACGGCACCCGACTGCCCCCACCGGACACCAGAAGGCCCTAACCCCACCCTAAAACCCTGGCAGATAGACAAGGAACAGCTGGTAGTTATAGGTATTTAAACTTTTTAGTAATTATAAATTTTGGTTGTTGGTATTCCAAGAGGTTATTTATTCCATTTTTCTCTTGTAGTTCCTGGGGTGTTATGACTCTTCTGTCAATAATCAAGTGCTCTAGTTGTTACACCCCCTTCTTGCCAGTCTAGGAAGTTTAACAGTTTTTTTTGTTTTTAAGGATTTTTGGGTTGTTCCAGATGGGTGTCATTTTGCATGGTGACAGTGAGGAGTTTGACACTGGTGGGAATTTTGTGACGTCTGGCTTCATTATGGCAGCGTCTGTTTTATGAAAAAATGGCGACTGAATTGACTTCTGTTGCAACCTACATGACATTTGCCAGAAATCAAATGTCCATCTCTCCTTATCACCACCAGAAGGAGCCATCTCCAGAGTTTTGACCTCTTCCTGAGCTCTATCCTGACTACAATTCCCACCAGCCTCTGCTGCCGTTCCCAAGTCTCACCAACTGCTCTTCAACATGTAATTACCAAAAACTATACTTTAAAGCAGACACTGGCCTTTGTATGGTGCAAAGTTGTGTTTTGCTGTTGCATTCAATCTGAGTGTTACCCTTATCTACATCTGATGTTTTATAACTTCTGAGTTCAGACTCAGATTTCCCTTGACCTTGTCTGTTCTTGCCTACCATTAAAACCTGTTGGACATGGATCAAAATGTCTCTGCCTCTTTGTCACAAAATATTTGGGAACCTCATGGATTGTCGATATAGTTGACATACCAGCACATCTGTCATATTGGTGGGATTTATGTTGTGAAATTTAAATTCTATTTCATTATTTTAAAAAATCACTGCAGTTTCTTTAAAGTGTCTACTTGCAAGTGCAAGTGCGAGAAAAAATATGCAATGTCAATTGAGTAGTGGCTGCAGATATGAGCAAGATGTTTTTGCAAAGGCCCCCTATGAAAAAGAAAATGCCTGTTCCCTGGGGTCCCTCGGGCCCCCATGGCGTAGTGCCCGCCCCACAATTTGAGAAAAACTGATAAAATGTCATTGTTTATTTGTTGTTTGCTCACAACTTCTGATCAAGCAGCAACACCAAAGTCTGTTCTGTTTAAATCTTTTACTTAAAATATTGTGTAGTTAGAATAGTTAACATAGTTCTTTTTCAATTTTTTTATCATTATTCACGACAAAAAAATGTATTTTTTTTAATGTTTTTTAGGAAGTTTCACAGTTTTTGTTTTCTATAGTATTTTTAATATAGTTTTAAAAGTTTTTATTTATCATCCCATCTCCTAGTTAAAAAAAAGATTATGGCAAAGTCCATTTAATTTATAATTCAATACAACAAAATTATTAATATGATTATCAATATAAATGTAAGGATTTAGTGAGGACAACTGAAAACAGTCTGAACACAGCAAAAAGTGTTCAGAAACATTAGGAAAACAAAAAGGAGGATATCCTCTGCACGTCAAAGAAAAACTTTGATCAGCCCACATTGAGGAAGTCTAAAACACAAACAAGAGATAATGAGGAAAAACAGACATGTCAGTAGAAATTAACCTTTTTTCTTCAATGATTTGTGATCTTTACTGGTGTCCATGGATTACATGAAATCTTCTTCACCTTTATCATGGTAGGGAGAACACGTCAGTGTAGGGTTGGGGTCAACTGGACCCCACAGGATAGCACAAGGGTTATTTGGAGATAAACCTAGGCTTTAAAGATCATCCTCATCTCGATGTGAGCAGTTCTGTGAATCCAAAGATCCAAGACTCCTCAAAAAAAAAAAATTCCAACAACGTGAAAAAAACAAAAATCTCCAGCAGGCAACATCACAAAGAAAGAAGGAAAAGGAGAGGAAAAAACTCACAGCAATCCAACACAGTGACACCATCTAGGAATGCACACCACAACAACCAATAAGACAGAGCAAACAAACTTGCATTGAAGTAAACAGAATCAGTGGTCAATAAATGCAGTGGTTGACAGATGAAACAAGTGAGGACTGATTACAGGAAGCTGGGGCAGAAAAAAATCCCAGAAGACTAAACAGCAGGACAAAAAATGTAATATATATATTATCAATCATTGCTGTTATAATAAAAATGTTTACCAGATTTGTAACAACAAATGTATAATAATCATGATTATTCTAATAAAAATCTAAATGAAATAAAATAAAATAAAAAATGTCATTTGGATTTATCAAATGTAACTTTTTGTCAATATAATGCAACCACAAGGAGTGCAATCAAGTGCCGGTCCCAAGCCCGGGTCAATGCAGAAGGTTTGTTCAAGAAGGTCATCTAACATGAGCCAATCACAACCAGAACTTTTGGATTGGATAATTTGTGGTCTGGGTTAACAACCACCATCCAGCCATCCAGCCATCTTCCTTCTTCCATCCAGGATCGGGTCGTGGGGGCAGCCATCTAAGCAAAGATGCCTAGATTTCTCTCTCCCCAGTCGCCTCCTCTAGCTCTTCTGGGGGGACCCGAGAGGTTTCCAGGTCAACCGAGAGACATGGCTGTGTCAGAATTCCTCCCCTACTCCTAAAAAACCAAAAGACAATTAAGGACAGGACTATCTAGTGCCCTGGTTTTTAAAAGCAATACAGACAACATGCTCACTACTTTTTTTTACGGCGGATATGACGTGGATTTCACAAAGTGAACATTTTATTAAGGCGGTTATTTATAAATCCATTGTCTTCAAAAGATACAGACGTTGATGGTTTATCAAAAGAATATACTTCAATACATTTTTTGGCAAAAATTGTTCCGATGCAATGCATTGTGGTCTATATTCACCAATCTATTGCACATCGATGCTTCTGTGAAATTTCTAGGGCACCGGATTTTGGAATTGTAGATTCAGACAACCCTACAAAATGGTGAATGCGCTTTATAGTGCACTACATAGGAAAGGAATTTGGAAACAGCCATGGTCTCCCCAGCATGTCCGGGGCCTCCGTCCAGTGGGACATGCCCCGAACACCTCCCCGGGGAGTCAGGATGCAGGATGCATCTGGACAAGATGCCCGAGCCACCTCAACTGGCTCCTCTGGATGTGGAGGGGCAGCGGCTCTACTCCGATTCAGGAGCGCATACTTTGGGTCATGACTCAGATCTTATGACCATGGAATAGAATGGAAAATAAGATTGACCGTTAATTGAGAGCTTTGCTTTCTGGCTCAGCTCTCTGTTCACCACTAATGTCCGGTAAAGCGACCGCATAACAGCAAACGCTGCACCAATCCACCGGTCAACCTCATGCTCCCATCTTCCCTCACATACCTAAAATTCTTCACCTGGGGTAGGATCACCCCATCCACACGGAGAGGAAATGACCTTTTTCTTTTAAAAACCATGGCCTCAGATAGCGGGGCTGACCTTCATCCCAGCTGCTTCACACTCAGTCACAAACAGCCCCAATATTGATGACCGGCATGGTGGAAATCTCTGAATTTGCCGGTGAACACTGGAGTAAGGATCACCATCAAGCTGAACAGGGAGTCCTTTGGAGCCTGGCTGGCTTGTAGGACTCCTGAGGCAGCTGACAGTTACCAGCAGTCCAAGTGAGCTGTGGCGCAAGCTGTTGTGGAGGCAGAAAAACTCAGTTCTGGGAGGAGTTATGTGAGGTAATGAAGAAGGTCTATCAGTCGGCCTCAAAGAGCAGACCTTAACAGACATGGGGGTGAGGAAAATGGATGAGGTGACTTCATTTATTGCATTTATTCAATACAGTCCTTTTCCGTTGAAGAAATAATGAAATTCTTTTGATTTCTTCATGTGTGGACTTTTTTGTTAAAGTTATTCGTGTTCATGTTTCAGCAGACATAGTTTTAGGACGTTTTCTAGCGATATTCTCGTAGAGATTTGGCTTAACACGGATTTTTTTTCATCAAACAATATCTGATCTTTGCCTCTCTAGTAATAATTTTAATCATATCCATGGAGGGAACTTTCCATGTTATTCTGCTAAAAGATGTATGTTCAACTCAGGATTTGTTCTTGATTTTTCTTTCTGGAAAATTTTAAGATGGTGTGAGGTTAACCTGAAAGTTACACACCAGCTCATTTTCAGTAAGCACAGGCAAACTTGTTTCTGCTTTTCTTGTCATTTTAACCCTTGTGCTATCTTAGATGACCCCACCCTTGCATTGACGTGTTCTTCCTACCATGACAAAGGTGGATAAAAGTGGAAAGATTTCATGTATCCATGGACACCAGTGAAGATCACAAATCATTGAAGAAAAAAGGTTCAGTGCACTGTCTAGTGGGTCTAGATGACCCATCTCCCAACGTTAAAGTGCCTAGGATAGCACAAGGGTCCCCGTAAGGTAGGGTGAATAAAAAAGTCTCAGTTATGATGTTTATCGTTTGTCCAGCAGAGGTCAACATGCTGTATTCACATGAGTTCCTCTCTATGATGCCTTACTGGAGGGGGTAACAACATTTTCTTCTCAAGGAGCTGCCTTGTGGGTACGGGGGAGGGGGGGGGGGCATGGAGGACAGAATGAACCCCTTCTTGAGTTCCTCCTGAATGTAGACCTGCATAGCCCCAGTCTCTGGCTGGGACAATAGGAACACCTTCCCTTTGGCTGGAGTGGCACCAGGCAGTAGGTCCATGGTGCAGTCATATGACCTCTGAGGAGGAAGCCGCGTGGCACATTGCTTACTGAATGCTTCCTGCAGGTCCTGATATTGAGAGGGCAAATCATCAAGTATTGAGGAGGACTCGGGCATGTCAATCCTGGTTGAGGCTATCTGTTGGTTTTGGTATTTGTCCGATGCAATGCTCTGTTGTGTTTGGTTCTGGAGAAACGGCTGTCGGCAGAAGGCTGAGTTGAAGGTGAGATCACGTGCTGTCCAGATGATAGTGGGATCATGGGTCTTGTGCCAAGGGAGGCCCAGAATTATAGCACAGCGAGGAGGGTCAATGTTGAAGAATCTGATGATTTCCTGGTGGTGGTTCAGGGTTCAAGATAAACAATCAGGGTGAGGAACTGGACCCGGCTTGAAACCAGGGAACAACTATCTAGGGCAGAAACTGCTACCCACAATTCGAAGGTAAACAGGGGACTCGAATTAGCACAAGCAAATGCCAAATATATTAAATTACCAGCTGCCCCTGAATCGATCATGGCATAAGGAAACCATTAAGATGTTATGGTTTTCCAGAAAAATTATCTGGAAGTGAGAGGCGTGTTCTGGCAACCGGATTCAATGATGCACTTGTCTCCACCTCCTGCTGCCATAGCCGGAATTGTGGATGATGTAGAAGGTGCTGGATTAGCCATAGGCTTATTTTGCGGCAGCTCCTCATTGGCTTCAGTTACGGCAGTTAATTGTCAATCCTTCAACCCATATAAAAGAGCAGGACTGAGTGACGTCATCCATAGAAAATGACTTCCTTCCGGTTCCAACCAAATGAAGTCAATTCAGTGGCCATTTTTCCGCAATATGTCCGTCACCATGTTGGAACCAGACGTCCTCAGTAAGCCTGTGTCTGCCTGAGTCTAGATTTCTATGGCAACCACTCTCTCCAATCAGGAGTGAGCATGTTAGAAAGCCACACCCCTTTCATTGAAAGTGGGCTCGAGAAAATCTGTCAATCAAAGGCTTTGAACATTCAATGCAAGGCCACCTCCTTTTCTTGAGGCATCTGATTGGCCAGTTAAAATCAATTTTAACGCGAAATACATTGACTCTCAAACAGTTTCCCCAACAATCTACTGTGTATACGTCATAAACACTTGATATTGTACCTTTAAAACTGACGTATCCTCAGTAACCGCCTTGCTGCATGCCTTCGCCATACCAAAGTAAGAAGTGTTTACCTAATGTTGATATTGACATTTAGAATTCGTCAGCGAAATATAAAGTTTGTATCCGTAAACTATCACGAAAAGGACTGCAAAACACAGGACTTCCATTATTCTCTCTTTCTCTCTTTGCTTTGCCTTGCCCTTGTACTTCCAATGACTAAAGAGATCTTTAGTCACGTGCTTGTGTTTATAAGCTTTGTTTCTAATCAAAAATGTCCGATAGAAGGCAGTCTAAATACAGACCAAGTGCAAGGTTCAGGACTCAATCCAGACCAAATGTTGCGGACCCGGTCTGGACCAACAGACTTTTCCAGCCTGAATACACCCAGGGCTATAACATAAGCTAGCCCAACCCCCAAGCTCACTAGACTGTATTCCTAAGTGAGAGTTGGTGTTAGTGGGATTAAATTGATTCTTAATCATTGCATATTATCTGCATTAAGATGTGCAATAATGGTTTTAAACTTATAATAAAGTTCATAGGGATTAAGTTACAAAACTGCAGGTCTCACCGTTAATGGCCGATCAAAGTCTTACAGCGGTAAGTAATCGATCTCTGAAGGCAAAGAACCCAGTTCAATTTCTCAGTCTGACACTAAACAGACACACCCATCACTTAGATTCTCCCCGTAATTTCATTCCCTTGCATTGTTATTGGATTACAAGCCTGGCAGTGTTATTTAAACCACAAAAGTCATGTTTACTCAAGCGCAGTTACACGTGCACTTGCGCAGAAAAAGAACACACACGCATATATGCTCACACGCACATATGCTTACACACAAAGACATACATACATACATACAATATATCCCTTTGGGCACCAGATGCTCATGTATGCCCTTGTGAAACTACACCCACATTTTCCTGCAATATTTACTCAGCACCATGGCAAATGTTGCATTTTGATAAGGATAAATATTTTGCGTGTGTGTGTGAGATCAAGCAGGACCTGTGATTTAATGTGCAGTTCGTGATTACAGAACCATTTTCTTTGTGCTGCAAAATGTTCAGCTCTTGTCGTAAACTGCTACAGAGAAACTGCTGGAGCCCAAAGAGTTTTTGAAGTGTGGCATGTGTCAATTTTCCACTTTCACTCAGTCATGACACTATGATGGGAGGGAGGTAGCTGCATGTAAACAACAGACTGGAGTCCAACCTAATTATCTCTTTTCAGTCTTTGCCATGCACATAAACAAACAAATTCAGGAACAGCACAAGTCAAACAAGGCGCGCCGACAGGAGAAATAAGACAGCAGCTATTTGGAATGAGCATGTAGCTCATCTTTTACTGTCTCTTCACTGTCACTACACTGTTTCTTTCTTACTTTGAGACACTGCTGTTGGCATCCATCCTCTAGCAGACTATTTGACAGGAAAAGAGTGGCAACCACTTGTATTCTGTCTATTCCTGTAAAGGGGTGTCTACTTGTGTTCATATTCAAGCACTGAATCAGTCCCTGGGGCCGCATAACTTTTGTGCTGTGCAGATTGAATGCAGTGCGCCCACAGACAAAGAAAGAGTGCACCTAGCAGTCAGCTTCCAATCATTTGCTTCTGTGTGCTTGTTCTTGTAGGTGAGTGTTTGATCCAACCCCAGCAGTTTCATGAGCAAAATCACTTTTGTGATTCATCTTTAGGTTGAACCAAAGGTTCTTCTGTCGAAGTCTGAAACTGCAACGAGACGGTGACCAACCCACACAGATAAACACAGACTTTTAGTGAGACACTGAGGATGGAACTGAGTCACCAAACACCCACAGTCTGTCTGCTTTGTTATCACATCACAAGTCAGACTAATATCTGGGTAAGAGTCTCTCAATTATGCGGACAACCCTTTAAAGACCCTTTAATGGAAATGGTGTTTTTTGGAGTTTTTTCAACATGTTCCTGTGGCATTTTTCTGATGATTGAGAACATAAATAGAATTAAAGTCAAAATTGTATTTGTTTGTTTGTTTATTTAAGACAGCGTCACCTTATCATTTAACTCTTAAAAATGCATATTTATAAGATTAAAGCCTAATCTTATTCAAATTGTGAATCAGGAGCAGACGAAAAAATCTAGTTGACCGAAGACTCAGAGAGCGCTGCCCAGAGAGGGGTTTAAACAGGACCTCACAGGACCTGTTCATTCTCTCGCCCCTTGTTTTTATTCCCCAGAACCAAGGAGGAGGCACAAAAGCAAGAGGAACCCATGCAGTTAGGAAGAGGGAGAAACAGTGTAGAGGAAAACAATGCTTCTATTGCTCAAACTCAGGTCACTTTATCCAGAACTGTCCGTTAAAAGAGCCAGCTCATTATGCAAAGGGAAACTACATGCCTGACGACCCCCTCAGGATAAAGTTGTCATCTCACTGAAGCCTTCAGACTCTAAATTAACTCTTTTTCTTATAAACTCTGAGCAGTGTGCTTTCTGGGATCCATTTCTTTCAAACCTGACACATAAGGATAAAATGTCTTGGTTTATTTATTTTTCATCTTTAGTGTGCTAAAGGCAATATACAATCATTTAGAGATGCTTTACTCTGAAAGGCTTAAGAAAAGCATGATGGAGGCCCTTTAAGACACTGAAGGACTATGTCCTTATTTTGAAAATACTGAAGCATTCAGTCGGGGAGGAAGTCATTGAAACCAGAGCACAGAGGGGTCTCTTGGGCTTCAAGAAAAAAGAATAATTCTGCCACACACTCTGCGGTTAACTTGGTCACTTCAACTGGAAACGCGCATACTAACAAAGGTCTACATGCAAAAGAAACATTCAGCACAAACATACAGAACACATACATGAGACAGATAAAAATAGGCTAAAACTTCACCACTGAACACATGAAAAAGCACTGAAAGTAGCTTTAATTTAAATTCTGTCTGCATGACCGTTGACCATCAGCTGCAGTGAGGTTAGCAGATTTCTGGCACAAACTCAGTGATGCAGGATTTTTATGCTTGTTGCCTGGCAACCAAATCCAAACTATCCATTGATCTAAACCAGACATCCTTTACTCTGTTCACCTTTACTGTCCTCCATCTGGCTTAACTGCTTAATAATTAATTTACAAAATTATGAAAAGGAGTCAAAATTTGGCACAGACAAACAGAGCAATTGAGCTCTGATAAAATTACAAAGAAGCATGAATCAAGTTTGTTGGAAAGGGCTGTTAGTGCAGATTTCAGCGTTCTCCATCTAGAAATGTCTTTCTGATATCTTTATTTGTCCTCATTTGTGAGTTTAGACTAGCATCCACACTGAGATACACAGGTAAAAATCAAGCAATAAAGAAAGTATCAGGAACCAGAGTGAGAAGATGAAACGGCAAAGAACATGAAATAAATCAGCGTATTAGGAGAATAACGCTACAGAAAATAGGAGCTTCACTTTATTTTAGAAACCTCGTCTCACTGCCTCATTCTGTTTCATTTACCTTGTGGATGTACAGGACATAGCTATTTATCTTCCTTCTCCAGCTTTCTGAAGGACAAATATATTTATTAAAATGCTCTTGGAGTTTGTTTGTATGCATGTGTGAGCCCATGCAAGTAATATGCAAAAAAAAAAACAAGAACCAGAATCCAAAACTAATCACAAACTTCTCAATGAAAATCTCAATGAGCTGACAACAGCAGGCAAAGTGGGCTTTTGACTACAAACTCAAACAGGAAAAAAGCGAAAATAAATCAAATCCAGGGACCTAGTTTTTACGCTGAAACAGAGAAAAAACCAGACACCTCATCGTTTTAATGGGAATATTACTCCAATAATCATTACATGAAAGCAAACTTTGTCAAAATGCAAGATATTCATGCAACCGTGACTGCATGTGTGGTTTTCAAACCATGGGTTCTGTCAAAAACAAAACATCAAGTATACTATTGGGCGGCCATGGTGCAGCGGTAGGGCGGTCGACTCATGATCGTAAGATTGCAGGTTCGAATCCCGCCTTGCACACCCATGTGTCGAAGTGTCCTTGGGCAAGATACTGAACCCCACCTTGCCTCTGGTGGGAGGCTGGCACCAGTGTTCGGCAGCGGAGCCGCCATCAGTGTGCGAATGTGTGTGTGCATGGGTGAATGGGACTGTGACTGTAAAGCGCTTTGAGAATTCGTAAGAGGGTAGAAAGCACTAAATAAGTATACGCCATTTACCATTATGTTATCCTGTTTGACTTTAGTCTATACTGATTCAAACATTACTTTTGAATGGAGATCCATTTTGGCCCTGCTTCACAGCACAATTTCCTCACTCTCTGTATTTTGATCAAATATCTTTCTACCATATTTTGCAGCGGATGAAATGGAGGTTATTAAACTGAGAAATAAACTAGAACACTGAGCACTGACAGATTTATGGTTATTCCACAACCAGAGAAGTAAATCCCAGAATACTTGCTGCAAATGCTCAAAGCAAGAAAAATAATCCTTAGACATCTGTGTACACAAGCCTCAGTAACTATAACAATAAAATGAAACTGTTTCAAAAACAGTTTTCAGTTCAAATGGAAGGCGGAATGGCTATTACCACTGGGACAGTGAAGAAAACATTATCATTGATTTCACTCTGAATGATTTGTTGAAAATACTTTCAAATGATCAGAATACAGTCTGTTCATAAACAACATTGTTTTTTGGAGATTAAATTTATGCTTAAAATTGGGCGTGGTCTTTTGACTGATGGGAAAATTACTAATGTCTCTTGCTCGATAGGCTCCAGATCTTGCTTCATCCGTCCGTCTTTTTAATCTTTTGTATCCCTATCAGGGTTGCGGGGCTGTTAGAGCCCAACCCACCTACTGTTGGGGAAAGGTGGGGCACTGTCAGAAGCTAGAGGTGTAGGACCCAAAATGCAGGAAACATGGCTTGTTGGCGGAAACCTGAACATTTAATAAATAAACTTCAGCAAGACAAAAACCATAGAGAAACAAAAGTGGGCTACAAAGCAGATGACCTGCTGAAAACCGATCCTAAATACAGTGAGGACAATTATCAGAAATAAAACAGCTGTGGATGATTGACATGAACTTGTGGTGACTGACAGGGGACAACTCAGAACACCACAAAACCAAACTGCAGAATCCTCCCTAGACAGGACGCTACTCTGTTGTAGGGCCACTCAATTACACTTAAGACCAATTTAGAATCATAAAATAAAAATGAAGGATGAACCTGAACAGAGGTTAGTGGCTTTAGAAGACAATTGACTGACTGTTGACTAGCTTGCTTAAAATTAGCTCAAATTAAATTCATACAGGAATGCACCACCGTCAAAATATAAAAACTCACAAGATGGAATGCCTGTTATCTGTTTGTGAAGTGGAAAATGTTTGAGGGAAATCAGCTCTAAAGAGGATTCACATAAACATGTAAATTAGAAGTCGTACATACAGAAGTGTGTTCACTTCTAGCAAAATGAACAGGAAGAGGGCTCAAGGGCCGTGAATGGATAGACGAGACGGAATCTAGCACAACAGCCTCAGGCCAAACTGTTTTAGTATCCCAAAGGCAACGAGAAAATATTTCATTTTGATTAGGCACTCAGGTAAGCCTGTACAGAAGGAGGGAGACAGGCCTTCTAATTGACAGATTCCATTGTGGGTGGGCTGTGGTGGATTTGCATGTACTGTCACGGTGATTTCACACAACTTAACCTGTATTCCTCCCTCTGTGATGGTGCAGAGCAGGAAGACGCAAAGGAGGAGGGGGGAGGAACCTGATGAGCTGGAACAGCTGAAAAGTTGCAATCTCTGGAGAATCCTCTTTTTATTTTTTCCTTGACTCTGGGTTTTGTGTGTTCCATGCACACCAGCATTTTGACTAATTTGTTTCATGAAAGGCAGCACTTAATGTTTTAGCAGAGGCGCAACTATTTTACAATTTCTTCATGCATGTGATGTGAAATAAATGGCATGCATAAAAGGAGGGGCTTGGCTTGTCAGGTATACATGCAAACATCTGAGTGTGGGGAAGAATAAATGTGATCCAAAAAAGTAAAGGCAAGTCAGACAAGAGCCGGAGATTTTGTTTGCAGAGCTCGCTGAAAGTTAGGTTAAAAAAACAACAACAATCAAATATCTGTTAAAATACGAAACATTTACACTTCAAATTGAGGACAAAAGCAGGGCTGAATTATTTATAACCTATTCAAACCCCTACCGTCCTAAAGTTTACCCAAGAATGTGTGAAAATAAAACTAAAGTATATCACCATATGGCCTGAGAAAAAGAAGCTTTAAAATTTAATTTCAGCACCACCATTAGTATTCAGAAATATGCAAATTCAACTGTTTCAGTTGCCATACTAATGTGGTCTCCTACTGAGGGGTGTCAGCATTGTGAAGCGATT
Source organism: Oryzias latipes (assembly GCF_053564925.1). Taxonomy (NCBI): domain Eukaryota; kingdom Metazoa; phylum Chordata; class Actinopteri; order Beloniformes; family Adrianichthyidae; genus Oryzias; species Oryzias latipes. The sequence goes on from NC_136240.1 coordinate 5,705,445, forward strand.
AAAAAAGCCAATGTCCTTTGAGATACTATAGGACAATCACATGCATAAACATCCAAAATATGTGTGTGTGTAAACTTAAAGCAGGTGCTCCTGTATATTTATGACCCATCTGACTGCTGTCTTAGGAATGCGGGGGATAAACCAGTGTCAATGCACCACAACTAAACAGACCTTATGGTGTGCAGTGTTACACTTTTTGATGGGATGACAATCCCTTTTAGGTCTTTTAAACAGCTTTAGCAGAAAACTGGAGGTAAATGCAGATCAGGCAAAATCATTAAAATGAGCAGGTGTGATGGACCAAAGGGAAGCCAAATTATACAGAATTAATGCCGTCACACTACTCCAGAGAGGGCCAAGGACCAAGGGGTAAAAACAGAAAAATGTGTTTTTCCTCACAAGTTTGGCTAAAAGACAAATCCAAACCTTGTAACACAGACAAAATGGTAGAGAAGATATGGCAGCTTTAATATTTACAAAACCCAGTGCATGAGGAACAAGCTTTAATATTACCAGAGACACATCTGCCTTCTCGCATGGTGAGACTGGTCTTTTATAAGGAATGGCCCCTCCCCTAGGCTGGGCTTCAACTATGCTCATTGCCAGCTTGGAGTCAGACACTATAGAGGCCCGCCGAAATCAGACTTTGGGTCCTTTAACTCAACTTAAATAGTTAGTACAACAAAATCAAAGCAAATAACAAAGCCCAAACTCAGACAATATTCAAAACCTACCATCTGGTTTTCTTTCGAGAGAGGGATGAGTGGAAGGCTGATGAGGTGAGTGGCAACAGCTGGGAATCTTCCTTTAACACTCCTAACAGCCATTTCAAATAGGTACTCCAAATGCCTTTTGAACTCACTGATGCTCCTGCAGTGTTTCATTCTTAATCTGATCAAAAGCTACTCAACAACATGATTAACAAATTTGATTGCGGACCTCGACAGTATTTTTTACTTTTCACCAGATATTCTAACGCATGTGCAGCACATTAGAGCCATACTGAAGCGTCTTCTCTAGAACCAGCTGTATTGTAAAGCAGAGAAATGTGAATTCTACACCACACAAGATTGGTTTCTTGGACAAGGGGTCTTGAGCAAAACAAGAAGAGAGAAAAAGAATCAAGACAGATCCCAGCCAGCAAGGCCAAGTGGACCCTATATGTTTTGAAAGTAGGCAGAAAATTTGGGCCCCAGATGTGTTGGTCCGCAGTTTCCATGGTGGCCCCACCTGTGTTTGCCCACATTTGCCTCAGTGGACATCTCAATTGTCCACCGTGCAGCTGGCTAGCATAGCGGGAGGAGAAGCGGATGATGACGCTGGCGGGACACCACAAACAGGAAAGGTGGCAGTGGTCACCGCAACACCTGCAGCGGACTATGAACCCTACGCTCCCATCAAGATCGCAGATGGAAACCCCACGTTGTTCGATCCCGCGGGGACGTGGATTGCGTTCGGAGGGCAGCGGGTGTCAGTGCCTCTACTAATTGCGTCTCTTAGGAGCTGTCTGGAAGCAGCCTTTTTTCTTGGTCCAAGAAGCAGCAACAGGACGAGGATTTTTACCGCTGAGTGGAGAAGCAGCTACCAGGACTTTGTCAGATGTTGGAACTGACAGGACATCGAAGCGGTTGGAGAGGATGAGGCCTTCATTGTCCGAGGCTTCCTTCCTTCTTGCCATAGGCCCCAGAGAACTTGCAACCACAGCTCTAAACAGCAGTGGTGGATGTTCTGGTGCCAAGTGTATTGATGGACCCCTTGTGTTTACATATGATGTTTGTTGTGGACAGAAAGAGCACATAAGTCCAACAACAATACAGTGACTGGTGTTTCAGAGCTAGACTGTGCAGCGAGTTGAGCCCACATTCAGTCATAGTGGAGGAGTCCAGCCTTCCTGGACTATTTCTCTGAGATGCTAAGGAGTTTGTGATATATACATATATAAATTGAACTTGTCTCTGTTTGGGATTCATATGTTCAATTGGTTTTTGCACTCACACAACCCTCTGCATTTATCCGGACTTGGGACCGGCACAAGAGAACACTGGATTGTGTTTCCTTGTGGTTGCATTACATTCATTCAGTCATTCATTCATATGATTTCATTACATCTGTTACATCTAACACATATAATGTTGCTTTCCCATCCATTCATTTTATCCATGTATCCATCCATTTGTTCAAACATTCATATTCACCCCTAAATGTCTACTTTTAGTCACCAATAATACATAAATGTATTAAGCAGAAACATTGATAAACGATGACAATTTTTTTAGGGGAAACCTGAGCACCAGGAGAAAACCTGACAGACATTATACATAAAAAAGGCTTTTAGTTCTTTATCTTATCACAATAAACTGCAATACTGATAAATGTTGAAGAAGTTTGTTAAGAGCAAACCTGAGCCCCTGGAGAAAACCCAAGCAGTTTTAACATGAATCAAAATAATTAAAAAACTACTATTTTATTTGTATTTTTTTAACAAATACAAAACACAACATTGATAAGTCCAGATCATTGGTTGCATTTGGTTTTAGTCTTGAATTCTCGTCTGGACTCACCACTGCTGTTTCTCTGTCCGCCATTTTGTCCATTGTATGAAGTTAAGTGTGTTACACACCCAACCAGCACTAGCCCCTGATTGAGTGTATGTGTGCATGTGAATGGTCTGTGTGGACTTTCATTGAGTATATGAAAGTACTACAAATGCCATGCCTCATATTGTAAAGGGTGTGTGAAACATACTGTGGCACACATAGTCAACACATATGCAAAGTTTTGCTTGAAGAAGAAGCTGTGTCAGCAGCTTAGGTAACTCACTGCAAAATGAAGTATAATCTCTAGGTAGGGAGTGCTTAGGGCACGGAAGTATGCATTCATACCAACACTCACACACTTTGAAGGAGAGTTGGCAGGAGTGCGATATCAGCTGTTAAATTCTTCAGCACAGTGGTAAGGGATACATAGAGCAAAAAAACTGTGGACAAAAACTTGACAGGCCTTCTTACAGAGTCAACACTCCGTAAAGTCTTCCCATGGCTGCAGGGGATGCTGGAAATGAGAGCCCATTGTCCTCAATAAAAAGACTGAACATGGAACACAGACTCACAGAGCTGGAGTGTGGACAGGAAAGAATTTCATTGTTTGTTGTCTATTAAAACAAGCCATCTTTATCACATGAGTCTTTCAATGATGAAAATACAACTTCAGATAAACGATCAAGAGTTTCTGGCCTATCTTGCTAAAGAGTTTAATTTTTGCGATAACAGTTAAAACCAGGAGATCTGTAAAGATGTAAAAGCATTCTCAAAAGCAACCAAGGCTCAACTACAGTAAATGTTTGCTGCATTTTAAGAACTCTTTACAAAGAAAAGCCACTTAAAGTTACAGCTGCTAGTAGACCAATCTTTATTAAAAACACAGTGAATATCTTTCCTAATATATCTGGTTGTAGTTTTCACAGCATTTGTTACAGAGACAAATTAATTTTCAACATCACTAAGGTGAATAAAGCTTTTGGAAACACTGTGCACACTGGATCCAGCAACAAAATAAAGTCGCATAAAAAACACTACAATGTCACCTCAAATATTCTCTTACGACGTGATCAGGTGTAACACTGATGAGTGTGAGCAAGATGGTAAACCTATGAAAAAATGCTGAAGGCTGCAAAAGTCTTGTTCCCAAAAAGCAGTCGACCTTTGCCAACATAAGTCTGTCAAGGATTATGATTGCAGATACAACATCTCTGAGGAGATTGGGCGCCAAATGAAGGAATCCAGTCATTTATTGCATTTTCGGTTGCTGTTGATGAAAACACCGACATCACAGATACATACAGCTGTGCATATTTAGTAGGTGTTGAGGAAACCTTCACAGCGGCGTTTCTTGAGTTGATGGACACAACAACAGCTGATGACATAGTTGGAGTGAACTGGTCACATGATGTCAGTCTGGTGACTGATGTCAGTCTGGTCACATGATGTCAGTCTGGTTACATGATGTCAGTCTGGTCACATGATGTCAGTCTGGTGACTGATGTCAGTCTGGTCACATGATGTCAGTCTGGTCACATGATGTCAGTCTGGTCACTGATGTCTGTCTGGTCACATGATGTCAGTCTGGTCACTGATGTCAGTCTGGTCACATGATGTCAGTCTGGTTACATGATATCAGTCTGGTCACTGGTGTCAGTCTGGCCACTGATGTCAGTCTGGTCACATGATGTCAGTCTGGTGACTGATGTCAGTCTGGTCACATGATGTCAGTCTGGTCACTGATGTCTGTCTGGTCTCTGATGTCAGTCTGATAACTGATGTCAGTCTGGTCACATGATGTCAGTCTGGTCACTGATGTCAGTCTGATCACTGATGGCGTCCCATCAAAGGTCAGGAAGAAGGCAGGTGTTGCCACAAAATTCAGGCCGCAAAACAGGAAAAGATTCTTAGACATTTTATTGTGTTTTGCACACTTGAATGACAGTAAATGGGTGTCTGCACAGGATCTGAATCCTGATATTGATGGCCTGCTGAAGTTTCAGGAGAGAAAGGAAGTTCACTCCAAATTCTAATGTTCACAAATGTTTGCAAGTTTCATTTGGTTTAATTTCTCATTGATTTGCACATTTACATTTTAGCCAGGTGTTTCATTTTTTTCCGTAGCCCCTCTTGAGTTCATCATAAGGATTGCTTCAATGTCAGATATGAAATATTAAGTCTGTATAAAATTGAATAAACCAATTTTTTTAAAAGTGAAATGCATTTTATTTGAGATCCATTGGCCTCTCTGAATGAGTGTGTAATAACAAATGATTAGGCTACTATGTTGGTTGAGGCATTTTTTCCAACTGAGTAAAAACAAAAAAAACAAAGCTGTTTTTTGCTTTTATGTTACTGGTCCAGCCCACTTGGGATCATACAGGTTGAATGTGGCCCCCGGGCCGAAATGAGTTTGACACCCCTGGATCATATTGACCCAGAAAGTGACCCAAATCAAACAAGACAAACAAAAAAGTTTAAAGTATTTGTTTTCCTCTACACCACTGACAGCAGACTAACTAAATAAAAAAGAAAATTAGTAAAAGGACAGCCGGTAGTACCTTTGGTATCAAGCACTTACACGCAGTCATACAAACAACAGATCCTTCCCAGAAAACCATGGCCCTGACATTTCATATTAATTATTTATTCCAATACATTACAAATACTGCTAGATCAAGCATAATCATCACAATGAAACAATGTTTACCAAACTGACACACAAACAATCATCTTGGGCCACCCACAGGAATATGGTACTTTAATAGGCAATCCCGCCACTTCCTGCGTGTAAAGGGAATGCCCTGATGCCTGAGCCACTCCCCAAAGTGTCATCCATCACATATAGAACATATAGAAAATAGACTTGGGTGAAAAATCGATTGAATGAATTAATTCAAATTTTTTGTTACGGGCGATTTAAAAAATAACTAAATCGAGTTTTTGTGTAATGGCACATTTTTGGCTCCCCAGAGCTTCCGTAGCGCTAGTTTCACATGGCATCATCATAGCACACACGAAACAGCAAGCGACAGCATTGCTACCGGTGAGAGTGGGAAGTTTGTTCCCAAGAAATGAATAAAATCATCTATTGTTTGGAACTGGTGTGGGTTTGCTGCCACAGACCCCACGCTGCAACATTTGCCTAAAGCCTACCGCAGTCAAAGGCAGCAGCACCACAAACCTATTCCAACACCTGGGGGAAACCTTTTATTACTGTTTTCCTTCACTCCGTAACTCCAAACATGAACGTGGGCACACCCCCAACACTTGTGCACGCTCTCACTCGCTCTCGCGCGGCACATGCTCATTCCTCTTGCACACACAGCGTGCTGACACACATACACATAGTCATCCTACAACACCTATATTGTTAGTTCATTAGTTATTTGGATAGTTAGCCGTTACTGTTATTTGTTAATAAAGAATAGTGCATTGTAATTATTACTTCTACCACGGCCACCGGAGGATTTTGTGTTCGGCGCCGGGGGGGGTTGACCACGACCCCTGCTGCTTCATCAGCACGGTGATCAAAGATCCCACACCGTCACAGCTCTAGCTTATATCTTGTGGGACTCAATAAAAATCCGACTTCTCCAGTACCAGTAGCAGAACCGTTGAGGTCAGATCTTACGGATACTGCGGTCTTGAAGAGTGTTCAATACCGGGGCCCGGTACCCATCCCTAGGAAAGGGGCACGGTGTAGAACAATCATCGAAGCGGTCGCTTTGCATATAGTCAAAGAAATGGTACCCATATATACCGTGGAGAAGACAGGGTTTATTACCGTAATTTCCGGACTACAAGCCGCTACTTTTTTCCTGCGCTTACAGCCCTGCGGCTTTTTCAGTGACGCGGCTAATTTATGGATTTAATTGGCGGCCGCCGTGTACGTACTTTCGAACTCAGTGAATAGTTTGAACTCTCTATCCAACTCCAAGCACAAGGCATTTCTTTTCAACACACCTCTTGGCAGCCAAACAGCATGGACTTGACTTTAGGTCTTAGACACTTCAGTCATGGTTCAACAAAACGAAACACGCATGCCCGGCCGCATCCCAGAATCCTTTGGGGCCATTAGACCCAACGTGCACGTGATCGCCGCTACAATATGATGAAGCTTTCAAGTTAAAAGCAATCGTTAAAAGCAGCGTAAAAAAGTCCACCATCACCAACGGGTTTGGAATAGCCGGTTTGCTGCGTGACGGAGAGAACAGCGCATGGAGTGAATGTACACTCCATTTACGGTTTCTAAGGAAACCGTACAAGCGGAATTTTGCTTTGAAAAGCTCACAGCCTCCGTGTGAGTTGGAGACATCTTCTCCTCCTGCTGCTCTTATAGAGCTGTGGGGCCGATGGCAGTCTGAAGGCTCCCACACGTAACAACGCACCCGCCCCTCATACACAAAACGTACAGTATTAAGTCCGATTGCTTTGCACAGACACGATTTGCTCGGTCCACCGGCGCAATGGGGACGAAGTCCTCCTCCTTGAAGCCGCCCTGGCCAGAGGTGTCGGAGTACATAGGAAGGGGAGACAAGGAGCGCGCGGGGCGGGAGCGGAGCGCAGAGGCATCCGCGGAGTGCAGAGGCTTCTGAATTCTGACGCACGCGCCGCACTGAGGCGCGCGTATCACGCTGAGGCGCGCGCTTTTCAGTCGCCGCTGCTGTATTTTACCGGTGTGTTTTTTAACCAGCCCTGTTACTCCCATAACGCTGCCGCGACACAAGCGGAAGGAGAGCTTTTCCCGTTCACCCCTCCATGCACTGCTGATACTTGCTCATTCTTAAACACATACAACAGTATGGCGAGCCGGGCGTTGGCCCCGCCTTTAGCCCCTAAGACTCATGGGAAATGTGGAATCGCGGATGTAAATTTCCTCATCATAACTGAGGGATGTAATGTTGATTATATGGTTACTGTTTGTAATTTTATGTATGATACCTAGATTGTCAATAAGTAAAAAAAAAAAAAAAAATGAAATAAAAACAACATAACTAAGGAACTTGTGAACAGAATACAGGTCCATGCTGTTTGACAGATGTCGATACACTCAAATGCATGAGCCAGAGGCAAAGCAGGCTACACCCACAACGTACTAATGAACTGCACTCACTCTGGGATGCTGGCCGTGATCTGTCAGGATGACAATATCGCCTAACACATGCGCGGCTTGTACTCTGACGCGGCTTGTGTATGTATAAAAGTAGTTAAACACATAAAAATGGGTGGGTGCGGCTTGTAATCGGGTGCGCTTTGTAGTCCGGAATTTACGGTACTTTCATTAAAACCTTAGACCCCAGATATGAGCTGTATTCTTAATCCTTTAGAAAACGGTGCTACTCACCAAGGTGAATGTTTGTCTCCTTTTAGTCTAGACTACAAAGTGTGACTTAAAACACATCTGGGACTTTGACTCCAAGAGTGTGTTAATTTACTTAGGATTCATCCCAGAAATGGGGGTTACATCTGTCTTGCATTTGATAAAATAAAAGCAAAAGTTGCTTTAAGTTGTTAGCCGTTTGTACTTTTTGCTTTCCTTAAGTGGTGGTGGGGGGGGGGGGGGGGCGGGAAAAATTGGAAGTCGGATTAAAAATAAATAAAATCGTAGATTTTTTTTTTTTAGGCCATATCCACCACCCCGAATACAAAATGAATGGATGGATGGGACCCTTTACTGACATGGATGGGACAGTTTCAAAAAGGCATCCTCACAAAAACATGAATGATTCACAGAAGTATTCACCTGTCAAATAGCATAACAATGTGAATTCTAAAAAATTCCTACATAGATTAAGATAATATATGTTCATTTTCCAACTGCAACAGCTGTGAGCATTTTTGAAAAACAAAGGTTTAAAAATGGTAGGTTAGTCTCTAAGGCTGAGGAACAGACAAAAGGAATGTCACACAGCTGCACTGAGGTGAACCGTAACTAGATTATTTCTACAATAGTGGATACATGGAAACCTATGAGGTGCCTTTAACTTTATTTGCTTTAGGTTTTCATGGATGACTTTTGATGTTCCCCTGCAGTCACCCTGGAGAGTGACTGCAGGGGAACATCAATCCTAATTTACCACCATGAAAACTGTTACCAAAGTAAAGTGTCATGATGGACATGTTTGGATTTAATTCAGCTTCTCAGATGGAGAAGAATCCAGTCACAATGTGCAAGCAGCTCCGTATTCCACTGAGCCCCATGAACACCGATGCAGCCAATGACGAAAGCAGCCAATGGAAAATTCTAGAATATGACTCTAAAGCTATATACAGTACACACCGGGCATGTGTTGCGCATTCAAGAACGCACTGCATGGGCATTCTTGAACGTTTTTGTAGCTTTCTGTGTTCACCCTGAGCTGTCGCTACCAGATACTACTCACAGTTAGAAGAGGCTGCAAAATGTGAAAGCGGAGCAAATCTCACAAATCTTGCTCCAGGTTTTTTCATTCACAGCTCTACTCCGATATATGAAAGACTTGGTGGAATTCAATTCTGACTGATTACAAAGCACAATTATTAATTTCTGCTTCATGATCACTTTTCAAACCCTTGGCACTTCCATATTTTTGAAAAGGACGTCATCCATATGCCACTTTGCGTGTTTACAAAGACTTTTCATTGAAAATGGGCGCTTAAACGTGCGTTTCTGAGCCCAGAGTGAACATAACAATAGCGGGTGTAAAAAATATTCTAGATAAAAAATTATATTATATTCAGAAATACAGAGTCCCCTTCTGGTTCATGAACTTGTTCATTTTTAATGTTTGTGTGATGATGAAATTGTTTACAGCTTTTAATCAATTGTTCCACATAATTTGATCTCAAACATTTGTATTCCCCTCTGGCTTCGGTTTGGGAAATATATTTCAAACTACAGAATATTTATATATATGTATTTTTAAACATTTAAAAAGAGAACACCCAAATGACAGAATAACCTAGAATCCCCACCCGCGCCCTGTTGTTTACTTATGTTTTTTCATAGAGACAAACAAAACCTAATTTGCCTGCATTGCGTTGCTCTTTTATGTTATTTGTGAGTTAAAGCCATAGTGTATTGAAGTATGGAGAAAAGAGAAACATTGTCCAACAAAAAAGGTTTAATCATTAAGTTACAGACATCCCCCCACAACACACAGACACATCTAAAAAGCCCTTTACCGCTTCTAAATCAACTAATGATAATAAAAAGAACAATGTTCATAATGATTTGTGACCCATGAAGCAAAAACTCTGCACACATAACACCCACATCTGCATCTGAGACAGCCTCCACCTAACTATTAAAGATGTGCAGGCTGTAGTCAGTCAGTGGGTGTTGGGCGGTGAGGGGAGGTCTGCACTCCTCACCGGAGAGCAGAGGTAAAATAACACATCTCCTCTTTGTGAAAGCTTAACGGGTGTTACCAGCTAATTATTCCCCTTGCTCCTTCCTGTAGTGTCACGCCTATGGCTTCCCCCTCTCGAACAGCTGCTCTGCTAATTACCTGTGTTGGCAGGTATTGTGGTCTTTCACTCCTGTTTAGGCTGTCTCAATTTGCTGGTCTCTTCCTCTCGCACCCACTCGCCCCCTCGTCACAATTAAAACAGAGATGAGAAGGGTTACCTTATTTATATGCCATTGAAAAGTTTAGTCTGTCACAACAAAAAACACAAAACAGATTGTTTTTATGTTGTATCTTTCTGTGTTTGCTGTCAAATTTACAGTTGGATTGATGCTGCAAACTCATTGAGAGAGACCCCTGTCCCCATTCCAGTTTAGGTTTTTCAGATGGATGAAGAAAGTAGTTCACAGGAGGAATCATTTACTGCTTCTGTGTGCAAATGATGATAAAATGTAGAGGGGAGAGGATTACATCATACAAATCCAGGTTTGCAGAACACATCTGAAGGCTGAGCACAACCCACCAACACTGATATGAATGCAACAACCGGTTGGGGAAGAACTGAAGCAACTGTTAATCAAAGGAATTTTTATTTCCAGAAACACTGTTTTGCCACTTAAAAACAGGTGGATGGGTTTCAAGTGAAATAAGGGAGCATAGCATGTTGATAGAATGAGGCGTTTAAGCAGTGCTCTGCTCTCAAAATGCAGCTATTTTGTTTTGCATCGTTGGCATTGCCTCTGTGGAGAGCAGAGAGGATGCTTTCACGGCAGCTTTGCAAAAAAGGACAGCCCGAGAGATTTGTTCAACTCTTTGGCTGGAAGATTTGTACAGTAAGCTGGTGATTAAGCTCTATATTGTACGGTTTTGAATTCAAAGAGCCACCAGGCACCCCGCCCTGCATCCTTCAGAGCTGAGGTGGATGTAAAAATCCATACCTGGGGACTGGAATAAACTGAGTGAAGCTTAGAGGGTAAAGCTACATTCTCGCTGACATTGATCCAGCAGCAGTTTTTGCACCATTCACCTCTCCCCATTACCTTCATTCCATACCCCCATCTATCCATTTATTTATCTATCCGTCCATCCATCCTTACCTCATCTCCGCCTTGTCAGAGCAGTGGGGCTGTGTGTCAGCTCTGGGTGTGCGTGCACCCTTGCTCCTCGGTGTGTATTAGTGTTTGCACATGTGTGCCAGGGGTGAGGTTGTAAGTCACGGTCTTCCCCTGTTGACAGAATCATGTTGTGATTGGATGCATGTCCTGCTGCACTATGGGCATCCATGACTGATCTCATACTGCAGAGGATCGGGTTCAAGCCTTGAGGGTTGATAAGTTTTGGGAGAATATCAGATTACCTTAATGGTTGAAATAAGGGTTTTAAATGTCATCTCACCTAATTCTCCCAAAAGTACAAATAGGGAGTCTGTACTCTTGCCTTGGTATACTTGCCAGCATCAGAAGAAATTTATAGCTGATAAGTATTACATTGAATTATGCCAGTTTTAGAATTAGATACAAACCAGGGGAAATTCTTTCAAAACGTATTTACGAAAAAGATGTGTTGATTTCTCAAACCCTCAACAAAAGATGAACACGAGTGTATGAAAGGAATGAAGGAGTCAGCATGTGAAGAAGGAAAAATGGAGGAGGCATACTGATATGAGGCACTGCATTCAGACAGGAGCTGATAGGCTTGAAGGTGAACCAATCAATTATTCTCCACTGTCAATAATTCAGAGTCAACCACAGGGCTTTCTGTGTGTGTGGACCCATGCACAAACACACACTATGCCCTGATTTGATTTAAGATGACCAGTCAATGTGGACCCAAGGCTCCTCACGGCCAGGACTTTAAATCATTCTTCAGCTTAAAGTCAGAGGATGGCCAGTATTTTCTCCCCTTTTGGCAAAACCTTCTCAGTACCTTTCCCTCTTTTTTTCTTAAACTCCCCCATTCCACTCATGGTTTCTCTCCTTTTGATAGACTCTAAGCTGGTAATGACTGAATGCTGGCCCTTATTGGCCTACACGTTCATTCTATCACATAATCCTTTCTGGGAGAAGCCTGCATGGTTCTCCTTTTGCTTTGGTTCCCATGTCTTGCTGTGCCATTCTCCTTCCATCACTCACAAACACGCCAAGGAGGCACACAAACACACACTTTCCATTTCTCTGTAATTGAAAAGATGACCTGGCTGTTTGCCACAGTACTAAAGTGGACCAGATGGTAAAATATCCCTGAGGTAGTACATCTCCAATAAGGAGAATGAAAGAGAAAAAACCTCTCCCTCCTTCTTTTCAGTCTCTGTTTCTTCGACCACCGCCCAAGCACACTTAAACTTACAGTCACACGCAGTGAATCAGAGCTGACTGCATCAATTCTAATGTCTCTCCTCTTCTCTTTCTTTGTTCCAGCTCTCCATTACAATATGAATGGACCTGTTAAAGTAGAATTGGACCATTTGTCTTGTGTGGATTTCTTCTTTACAAAAGAAGGACAGAAAAACGAATCCTTACTATTTGATAGAATGAATAAATCCAAGCACTCTCTGATAAAAGCAAAAATTATAGCTTTACAAAAATCAACATCAGTCCTCCACACATCACATAAACAGATCTTTGGTGAAAAAGCCACACTGCAACAAACAGTTTTACCTCCAGTATTTTTAAGTGGGTGTGCAAGGCTCCAACAGGCCCCTCTAGTTTTAGGTTCAGGAATCACAGCCCAGCAATGATAGACTTTTTTTTTTTCAACAATTTAATTGTTTTATGAATAAAAGCTAAGGTTTTAGCAATACACACAACATTTAAAAAACTGGGCCAGCTTTCCTTTATACTGCAAACGCTAATGAATTCACAGAACTTAAAAAGTATTTTGTAACAGATTTCACAAATATATTTCAGTGAAAATGTTTAAGTTTACATAGAAAACAATTTACAATTTAAGTTAAATGCTAATTATAAATGAATTATGCGACACTTTTTGCACGGTGGATATGATGGATATTTATGTCACAGATTAAGTGGTGTTGAAGAAGAAAATGAAAACAGATTTTGGAAAGAACTTTTTGAAAATGAGATGTCAAATACCATTTTCTTCATCATTTTAATTAAGTGACTAAATGAGTGGCGTTGAAAAGGAAAAAATGGTTTAGAGGATTGCCTTTTCTTTTCAATTTTGAGTCAACAAATGCAGCTTTATTTAGAAAATGAAAAAGCATTTGTGGTATTTCTTTTTTATTATGCTACAGAAATGCTTCCACAGTACCCAGGAACTAATTTAAATGTAACATGCAGGGTCTATTTTTATTCTTTGTTTCTTTTTTGTTTTAAAATATAATCTTAACATAGATGAGAGAGAGAGAGTTGGTTTAAATCTCAGCTCAGTCAGTATGACATAAAGTTTGATCTATACCTGTGGTGCAGATTGCTCTTTCTTAAATGTTCATTTTTACTGTGCCTGTGGCAGCCAAAGGTGAGAGAATAAAATCAAGGGGAGACTGCTCTTCCACCTAATACTTGGACAGACGTCATTACTCAGATGCATTATTGTGGACATCACTTAGTGCCTCCATGATGAAGGGAAATCAGAGCAAAAATCGTCTTTGTAAGCACACAAAAACTCTCCATTAGAAACCATATCCTCCACATTAGACTTTCAGCTCTGGCTAGTTTAGACTGCATGGTATGTTTGTGTGCCAAGGCAGCAGCAGCGTGACTCAAATCTCTCCTCCCAGCTGCCACCAATTGGGCTTCTTTACTTTTAATTACCTGCACCGCTGTAAAGAGAGAGAGGGGCTGAGGCTTGACTCCACTGTGCCTCATAAACTGTAAACTGATATTGTCACCAAATGCAAGAAGAGAAGAGAAGTGGGGTGCGGTTTGTGAAGGTGGAATTGCAGGAGCAGTGGATCTTTGTGTGTGTGGTAAATCAGAGCAAAGCGTGCCTCTCTGTGTGCAGCAGATTGCCTCGGCTCACACCACTGCCTCCGCAAATTAATGCCATTGATTTTCCTCTGCCTGGAGTCCAACACACGTGTATGCACACGCACAGCAACACACCTCCACTGTTTAGAAGGTAGGTAGAAGATAATTGATCTGTGGATTGCTTGGCTTCTCCTTTAACACACTTTTACACACACAGACGCATACAAATGAATGACAGTACACAAATGAAAGACAGGAAAAAGAACACTTCTTCTGTTATTTTTCCCTTGCAGGGACCAGCAAAGATTGTGAAGCACCAACTCACATGTTCAAACGCTTGCACGTCAGTTTAAATAGTTGAAGCCCGCCAGGTGAACAAAAGGGGCTGTCAGAATATTGAATGAAGAGAAATACACAAAAGGATAAGAAATATAAATTCATCTAAGGCAGGGGGGCTAAGCAGGGTCACTGACAGATATGCCAAAGTGAAACAGAGGACGATAAAAAGACAGGCTCATGAACTGTAAAGCAGCTGAACACAAGAAAGGCATTAAGTAATGATCATTTATAATCCACAGTAATCAGTTAATTGTGAATCCCCCCTTGAATGTATGGTCATCAACTCCATCTGATCTATCAAAGTTACTGATTTAGGCCCTTTGCTAAGATCAATTTGGAACATTGTTTGGAAAAATGAGTTGGATGATGCTAGACTGTTTAGAGAAAAGAGCCAATCAATCACATTAATCAAGACTGATGCCCCCAAACCACAACGGGAAGGAAGCATTCCCTGAGTTTTGTGCTAGTAAGTGTTGAAAATCTTTCTGTGATATTTGCCATTATATATTTCATATAATCTTTTTGTCATAATCCTTGTCCATAAAATTATAAAGATTTGTTAGGCTGCATGGTAGTGGTTAGTACTCTCGCCTCACAGCAAGAAGACAGGGGTTCAAATCCTGGCTGGGTCCTTTCTGAGTGATTCCCTGATAGTTGGACCAGTGTTAGGCATTTCACTTTAGAAAAGTAATTGGTTATAGTTACTAGGTGCATCCCCCAAAAGTAATTGAGTTAGTAACTCAGTTACTACATCTTAAATGTAATTAGTTACTCAGTGAAGTAACTCCAGTTTTACATTTGCTTTTAAATACGGCAACAAATGTTATGTTTTTTCTGAGCTGCCCAGAATATAGTTCTTACAAATAAAATATTGTTTAATTGTAGTAAAAAATTAGAATTGAAGTGTAGAAATGTAACTATGTGTTTATCACAAGTATCACATAAACACTGCAGCAAGCAATATATTAAAATTTATAATATTAAATTTAACTAAAGACAAATAACAAACTGCATAAAATTGAATGTAAAGGTTTCAAGTATCCTGTGAATTAACGCCTTGAGCTTATTTTTCTGTTCTCGTCATCAATGTACTTTGTGACAGTTTTACAGCATGGACGGGAAAGTCCGGCTCTGACTCCGAAACAACAGTGGACCGCGGGAGAATGTCTTCCACAACATAACTTTCAATAATTATCTTCCTCTCTGTGCGAGTTGCACATTTCTGAGATGTAAAACAGCATTACAGTGGAAGACGGTGATGTTTTTGGGACTAAATTCACCTGACGTAGTGTGATAGGAGCTGTAAACAAAGTGGAGGAGAAACGGGAAGATTGTTTTTTGGATGAAAAGAAACCAATGATGGGATTGCCATTTGAGAAGAAACGGCTAGCCCACCAGTTTATAGAGGTCACAATGATGGATGTGAAAAGGAGCATTAAGGACAAAGCGAATGGCATATTGAATGTCCATTTTTCTGCTTGGTGACACTTTATAGATGGTGTCACCATGGTCAAGAACAGGAAGTACATTCATTTTGACTATGGTGCAAGTAAATGGAGGTTTTTTACAAAAGAGGCTACAGCTTTAATTGTGGCTTGAAGGTCACTGATGTGCGTGATGAATCTAGCCAGATTTTTAGGTATTAATATTTTCCAAAGTCATGCCATCCCAATAATTATTATTAGGAAGAGGGGAAAATCAACCTCCAACTGAAAAGAATATACTTTGTTCGTTGATTTAGAGACTGAGGCAATGAAATGACTCCTAAGTAAAGTGAAGTTAAGTTGAAATGTTGATGATGCTTATTGGGGAATGAAGTCAACCGAAAATAGGATGGTATAAACAACTTAAAGGATATATCTTTAATGTAAATAGAAAACAGAACAGGGCATAATATGGATCCTATTAACACACCTTCTGAGATGATGACTGGTTCTAACATGATGTTTTTAGCTTTCACCTGTTGGACATGGTAAGAAAGGTAGCTGCTGAACCAGTTACAACAGGTGGACAGACAAATACAGGAGAGCCTGCAGTATGCAGAAAGATCCAATGGTCAACAAAATTGAAAGTCTTGCATGGTTGATACAAGTGGCTATGAAGATAGTTTTGCAGTCAAAAGGCTGTGATGAAATCATTCAGGACAGTAATTGTGGCGATCATGCATTAATTTTCAACTCAAAGCCAGACTGCAGGTCAAACAGAATCTGGTTGCAGTCAAGGAAGTAGTATACGAAAGGGGTTTATACAAATATACACCTCATGTGTCAGAAGATTCGTAACCCCTTATTGGAACCATAACATCTGTCCAACACAAGAGGCCTTTTTCTCTGATCTGTTTGCCCAGCTGCGGTACAGGAAAAGTTCAAAACAAATCAACAAAATAAAAAGTACAGTACAGACAGCAACTTTGATGGTTTTCCAGATTGAGGTCATGGCAGAAATCGTTGAGATCGCCATGCAACATTCAAATCCTGTCATAATGTTAGAGGTCGTGTCTGTTTTAGGCAGTGTTTTCTGCAGGGACAACAACCACAGTGGGTTATGTTGAAGACATGTTAAACCTTTACAGCTGGTATGTGTGGGGCTCATTACTCATGTAATCATGTGGATGTTATATTGCAAGGAGGCTGCTAATAAAGCTGCATACACAGTGGATTTATGTTTAGTATTCAGAAAATCTCTGTTTTTATGGGAGTTGCATCATTTTATTTTGCTTGCCACAGCTTAAAGGAGAGTCTGTGCTCAACATCAAACTGGTCCACAGCTTAAATAAAGCATTGTGGATCACTGGTTTGATACTGATGTTTTTTCATCAAGTTTGAAGGCACAGAGGCAGTGAGTCAGCATCTGTTCATGTGATGTTAGATAATGGTACTGCAGCTCACCAGTGGCAATACCTTTGTGCATAAACCCCCTAACCCATTTACCACTACAACTAAATGCTGTACAGTGTTGAGTAAGCAATTACAGAGGAGTAAACTATTAGCAGAGTTTATCAACCACTTTCTTATTCAACGTCACTCATTCCATGGGCAGAATTTGGGTATCATTGTTTGTGTTTGTGTGTGTGCTTGTTATAGACATGTCAGAAAAATGCTAGCCTTTGAAGCACAAAAGGCACATACGTTCAAATTCAAATGAATACACAGCTACTGGTATACAAACTCATCTCATAACGATGATCTATGGCTGGCCTGAAATGCAGGCATGCAGTCAGAAAGACCTGCAGATCCACTTATACACGCGCATAGTTTTGTGCTACTGAGGCAGAAAAACAATCCAAGATGTAGATAGCAGTGAATAGCAGAGAAAATGTATATCGCAAATAGAAAAGAATGGTGGTTGACACAAGTGGCCAGGATAGGCTCTGGCAGCCCCGTGACCCCGAAAGGGACTAAATGGAATAGAAAATGAATGAATGAATGAATGAATGAATGGTGGTTGAGAAGAAAAAAATTTAAGAAGAAGAAAATATGAAACATACAGAAGCAACAGAAGGAGTAGTTGTCTCCATGTTGACAACTACAGTCAGTACTCATTTATTATATGCATATGCTGGTTTGGTTCCCAACAACCCCAGTCACATAATGTTGGAGCCATTTGGCTGAAATTAGATTATTTATTAGATTTCATGCATACATGTCATTCTTTGGTCATGCAGCTGTTCTGGCCCCTTAAGTGATTGGATGCATTTTGGGTGCTGCAGTTTCTTTTATTGGCATTTGCTTTTTGGATTTAGAACTTAGGGGGGCACAGCAGCATTTTAATCTTATGCAGTGATATTATCATGTTATTTTCATATTTAGGACGTGTTCATGCCGTTGAAAAGTATTTTTTGGGGTTTGTACTTTGTATTTTTTACTGTTCGAGAAAGTGCAAGAAAATAAATTACATTAAAGGAAGAACAACAGCTTTTTTTTTATGAAGCACAGTTCTTGCTCCCTAAGATACCTGACTAACTACAACGGCAGTTACACATATAAAAGCAGGGGTGGGCAAACCTTTGGACTTGTGGGACACAAAGGGTTCTAGAACTTGACAGAAGCGCCAGACCATGAACAAATGCGTGGAATTTTTTGTTGTCCACCTCATAAGAGACAGAAATATCATTAAATAAAATACAATGAAGTGCTTGAATCTCAGGGTAAGACATAAACTTAGATTAATGTTGTGTTCATGTGTTGTTGGGATGTTGGAAAAATGACTGTCCAAATCAAAAAAACAACAAAATCTTCCAACAACACACGAATGCAGAATAACTTCCTACACCTAAACAAACATCAGTGTCTTTTTAGTGTATCATTTATGGCGACACATCAGAATTAAAGGGGAAAAAAAACACTAGTAATGTGCATCAATATCATTTATTCCAGTTTAGTGGACCAGATAAAATAGTTTAACGGTCGGCATATGGCCCCTGGCCGTAGTTTGCCCTTCCTCTATAACAATAAACACTTTTGGACAAAAAAGAAAACTGTTTATGGAGATGTGGACCACAGATCATATAAAAGCATTGGGACTAAATGTTTAACAAATGAATAGAACAAACAAATAAACCAGATGACTATCAATTATCAGTCTGATGAGTTAGAATTGGTCATTTTGTTCATAAACGTGAGTTCTTTACAAGCATACAGTACAGACCAATAGTTTGGACACACCTTCTCATTCAAATGAATGGAAAGGTGTGTCCAAACCTTTGGTCTATACTGTATAATAGACTTTCTGAAGAACCTGTACACAGAGGAAAAATAAATACAGAAACTGCATATTAAAAAAAAAGTAATTTGATTATGGCCTGAGGTGGCGAACCATACTGTAATTGCAACAATGTAAAAGAAAACCAGACATAAAACCATTCAAACTAAGAAAAAAGACCCAATAGACACAAAATAAGCACAGGACCGTAATATACACACAAACACTTGAGAAACAATTATTGCAGCTCTCCCAGCCTTTTTTTTTGACTTGTCAAACCCTTGTAACCAGGTCAGGAGAATTCCAACAAAAATTAGCATCCACAATGCAATGGTCTTTGGCCTTCATCCGGTGGAAAGGTTTGGCATTCAAAAATATTTACAAGAGACCCCAGCATTAATATACAGACTCTCTGTCAGAGAATTGCCAAAACAAAACTAGACCTTTGATCTGAATAAAGTGGCACCAAAATGATGCAAAACAACCATATAGGGGCAGGCAGTGGTTTCAGAGTGCAGGGCTGGGAGACCTTGGCTCAGTAGATAACTGGAAGTGTTTTGCTGAGCAGGGCTGACAGAGGTCTATGGTAGAGTAGGACTGGGGGGGAGGCATGCCAGTCTATATGTCTGCAGTGTTGCCAGATTGGGCAAAAAACTGCCCTACTTGAGCAGTAAACTGCCTTTTATGACTACACCATCTGTCTGTGTAAAGAGTGCACCCTCCCCTCCCTGCTTCATCAGTTAGCGGCGAGTCATTAAAGAGTTACACGTTTGCATCCATTGGTAGGATTTTTTGTTGTGTTGTTCACATTTTTATCTTTATTACGGTGTTGCTTTTGATTATATTTTTTACTAGTGATTTCATTATTATATTGCTGTCTTTATTTTTAAGAAATACATCTTTGTATCGTTGTTATACTTACATTTTTGTTGCAGTGTTCATGTTTTTAAATTTTGCACTTATTTCATTTATTACACAATGCTATTATTAATATAATTATTGTAATTAGTTAATGTTTTATTTGTTGAAAGTCTACATCCTGTGTTTTGATATACATTTAATTAACACAAAGTGTGAATTTCCCCAATTATTCTATAATCACATTTCAAGGAGAGGGTATTGAGACTTCCAGACGGTGTTTTTTTCTTGTATCTACACATTGTATTACAGTGTTGAGATACGACTTTTTTTGCCACCAATCATCACCCTACCCACCTACTGTAACCATCTTTACCCATCCTAAGAAAAAGGTGCGCAGTCGCTGCAGCTGCCTCAGTAAAACTCGAACTGTATGTGTATTTGTTGTATGTCTGATCTTGTTCGGGTTGCACTGGAAGTAATTTCGTATGTCGGTGTAAAAGCTGTGCGTATGACAATAAAAGGATTCTGATTCTGATATTGGTATTCTTGGAACTCCTACCAGCTGAATGCTCCTGAGTTCTTTAAGGACCTCCAGTCATGAAGGAGGAACGGCAATTGTTTTTAAAGATACTTTCAGATGAAAGCAGTGAACTTTTAAGTCTTCCTGGGCCAATTTTCCCAAGGTAGATCTCTCACAGCCGGTGACTTGCGCAGTCATTTACAGACCGGCCAAACGTAACAAAGACTTTGTGAATGACTACTCTGACTTCCTGGCAGAAGACATGCATCATTATAATCACGTTGTGATTGTCGCATACACATCCATGTGTGCTGTCCAGACAGAGCTCTGGTTAGTCTTTTTATCCAGTATTGACTCTTAAGTTTGTGCAGTGTGTCTGGACCCACACATAAACACAAACACACGCTAGACTTCGCTTTTTCATGTGGTGTTACTGTCTTTAATATGGACCTCAATGATTTCAATGTGCAATTTCAGATCATTTGCCTCTTCTGTTTGATGCTGGTTTGTGTTGTGCTCCTGTTAAATCTGTTCAACGCTTTTACTCTTTTACTCCCACCCTGTTCACTGTTCCCTTTGACCACCTATGTGTTGCCCGCTGGCTCATCTGCAGAGAGACTCTGCTCTTGGTTCCACTCCTCTTGCCTGAATGTTCTAGACTCAACGGCTCCTTTCAAGACCATGAGTCCTAGGGCCCAACCTGAGCCCTAGTTTAACAAGAGAACCCATACAGCAGGGAGGGAATGTTGCAGAGCAGAATGCAGGTGGAAAAAGAATAGCTACAGCTCTTTCCAGATCCTGAAGGATTGCTGGCATCACTACCAGAACACTGTCAAAAAGTTACGAGAGGCATACTTGTCCAGTATGATTGAGACTTTTAGCCACAATCCACATGTGCTTTTTAAAACCATCAACTTTGCTCTTAAAACCCAACTGGGGTTCCACAGGGCTCTATTTTAGGACCACTTTTATTCTCTTCGTACCTCCTTCCTCTGGGGTATATCCTGACAAAACAGTTTCCTTTCATTGCTATGCCAGCGATAGTCAGATCTATTTACCAATAAAGAAATGTGGCTCTATTACACCACTTCTGTCTTGTTTACAAGACATCAAATACTGGATGGCCCTTAGCTTTTTAAGCTAGAAGCTCCTGTGACCCCTCCACAGTGGAGTCGGGTCCCTTGGCTTCGTTTAAAAAAGGACAATGATTTTAAACTTGACTGACAAATCAGCGCAGTGGTAAAATCCAGTATTATTTTTTTAATCTGAGGCAGTTGGTGAAGGGGAAACCCTTTTTAGCTAAACAACATTCTAAGACTGTAATCCATGCTTTCATTACATCTCAGCTTCTTTAATTCTCCTTATTTCGGAGCTACTCAGTTGTCCCTCTTACATCTCCAGCTGGTCAAGAACGCTGCTGCTCGTGTTCTGGCTGGAGAGCGTAAGAGGGACCACATCACACCCATCCTGGCTACTGTTTACTGGCTGCCTGTGAATTTTAGAGTTTACTTTAAAATTATTTTGTTTGTTTTTAAATCCTTAAACAATTGTGCACCATTGTACCTCTCTGAGCTTCTATGTCCTTACTCCTCAACCTCAGATCTGCTGATTAGCTTCTCCTGGAGGTACCAAGGTCCAAGAGGAGAACTCGCATTTTCAGTCTATGCACTGAAGCAGTGTGTCAGAAATCTGACCTTTGTCTCCCCCTCCGGTCACCAACAGGAACCATCTCCAGATTTCTAGCCACATTACATCTCCCAGCAACTCCAGTGCATACTTCCTGGAAGCTGCAAACCTGACTCTCATTCACCCAATCAATCACAGCATATTTAAACACTGTACTGAGCCTCACTCAGTGTGAAGTATTGTTTGTGCCACCATTGCCAAGCATTGTGTTTGGACCTGCTCTTCTGTCTCCTGACCCCGTTTCTGACTATGTTTGCCCATCACCTGCCTCGACTCTCGCCTGGATCCTGATTACTATAGTTGATTCTCTGTTGTTCTAATGCTCGTTATCGACCCTGGCCTGCCTGACCCTGATTTAGCTTTGTGGACTTGTAGCTGAGCCAATAAACCTGCTGCACTTGGAACCAGCTGTCTGCCTGTTCTTGTGATTGAATGGAGATCGAATGCTCAGTTTCCACTCTGTGAGCCCATGTGTTGTAGTGTTCTTGAGCGAGACACTGAAACCCACATTGCTCCTGGTGATCATAGGTTGTTGCCAGTGTTCGGCAGCGGAGCCGCCATCAGTGTGAGAGTGAGACTGTGACTGTAAATCGCTTTGGGCCTTTAAGGAAGGTAGTAAAGCACTATATAAACCCCATTTTCCATTTGTTTCCTGAAATGGGAGATGGAAGAAGCAAAGTTATGTGATCCCACCCTATTGAGTTATTGCTCTTCATGTCTATTTTTACTTACTTACCATGACCCGGTACTTATCAGATCAAGTGCAGATTATTTATCAAATGTGGAGTGCTTATTGGTTATCCTCCGAAAACAATCTTTTTTTTGTAAGCATTAATATGTATTCAGCATGAACATTTATTGTTTTTTAATAATATTAATGTATTATATTTATCTGCACTATTCCAGGCGCTCATAGCGCTTACATTGTGTCCATTATTCATTCACTCCTCATTCATACTTAGTGATGACAGAGGTGTTGCGCCTACGGCCCCTCTGACCATCACCGGGACATTCGTGCACGTTCGCACAACAGTGGAGCCACACTGGAGGCAGGGAGGGTGAAGTGTCTTGCCCAAGGACACAACGACAGTTGACTGGGGGGATCAAACTGCCAACCCTTCGATCATTGGACGACCTGCTCAACAACCAGAGCCACTGCCGTCCGTTTTCTGTCAGGTCTATGTTCTGCCTGTTTGCCTCTTTTGTCCAAGGCCGACCTCTACAGTATGTCCACTTGGCTGCACACAAGAGAACGGATCAGACCAGGATCCAATGGAGCTCACTGACTGCTTTCCATCCAGTGGGTAAACCATCAACTGAGAGGATAAAGAGAAGCAGAAACATAGACTAACTTTCTGTTTTTTCCCAGTGTTGTACGTTTTGTGTTTTGTATGACAATGGTCATTTCATATTTATGTGGAGATACGTGTCTAGTTATTTTGTTCTTTTTAGCCCATTTGTTTACCTGGGAAAGTGTTGAATTGCCTCCCAATAAAGGGAGTTGGTAGATCCCAGGAAATAAAAAGACGGGATTGTATGTGGAGTCAGAAAGGAATGGGAAATCTATGCTGTGTGTTGGCCTGCCAGACATTGAGAACTCTGAAGATTGCTACTTCTGGTAATTCATTCCTTCCACTAATTTAGTAATTTCTTTTGACTGACTGTTGTCCACCTTGTAGGTTCTTCATCCTGGCTGGAGGGTTCAGCTCAGAGCAACTCCACATTTTCTAAACGTTTTCTTGAATTTATGAATATTTGTACATTGTTTGAGCTCATTGCTAAACTTGTTCCAGAGTTTATTGCAGGACACTGACACACAATAACTTTTTTTGTGGTTCTTATCTGTTTAATCTTAAAACAACATTTTATCTACATTACAGAACAAAAGTTAGGAAGCACCTTCTCATTCAAAGAGTTTACTTTGTTTTCATGACTATGAAAATTGTAGAATCACACTGAAGGCATCAAAACTATGAATTAACACATGTGGAATCATATACATGAAAAAAGTGTGAAACAACTGAAAATATGTCATATTGCAGGTTCTTCAAAGTGGCCACCTTTTGATTTGATTATTGCTTTGTACACTTTTGTCATTCTGTTGATGAACTTCTAGAGGTAGTCACCTGAAATGTTTTTAACTTCCCAGGTGCCCTGTCAGGTTTAATAAGTGTGATTTCTTGCCTTATAAATGGGCCTCACCAGGGAGAACTCATATGAAGTGTGTCTGGCCAGCAAGTGCCCTAAATGAGGGTTTTAACTTCCTTATCCATCTCAATAAGAAAAAATGCATGTAAGCAGCCTCTTTTAGCTAAAGATCATTTCGCTACATTTATTTAGCAGACAAATAATTGTTGAAAGGACATACTGTATGTGGGTCCTCTGCTGTGCAGCAGGAGATACTGAGACTGCTTTTACACTCCCTTTTTTCTGACTCCCTATTGCCTCACAGTGTGTTTTGAGAATGAATTATCCTACCACTGCTACACCTTTGTACTCTCTTTTGAGGTATTAGGAGGTAAAAGAAGGTTAGGATTTGGAGAAACACGTACACCAGAAGGTTCATTCTGATGATTTCGTGACTGTGTTCAACTGCATCTGAGTAATTAGTGATTCCTAGCTGGAACATCTTTCTTTGTTCACCGTTAATTGCTAATGGCAGTTTTACAAGCACATCTTTTTTTTGGATGACAGAATGACTGTAGTGTGAAAACGGCTTGAGAGAGATGTCAGTAGTACTACATTTTAACACTCCACAAGAGCTCGGAACAGAATTTGAATCATCATGGCTGCTGGAAGCCTTGTGTTCCACTAGCCTGATGAAGCAACAGCACTGGTCACCATCTTAATCTTTCTTCAGGCTTGTCAGACACATTGCAAACATAATGCCCTCTAAAACACAGCCTAAGCACTGTTTTGAAAATATTCTTGACTCTTTTAGCAACCTGGCATATGCAGTTTTACCATTTCATATTAATTGAGCATAAGGGTGGACCATTAGGCAAAAGTAGGCGATCGCCTGGGGCCCCCAAATCTCTAGGGGCCCAAAGCAAAAGACTTAATATAAAAGTTTAAATCAAATTTACGTCCATCATTATTTACCTCTGTCAACAGGATGTTCAGAGTAGAGTTGCACGATAATATCGGATACCGATAATTATCAGACGATATTGGACATTATGACGTTGCCGATAATTCCGATAAGAAAAAAATTGCTGATAAAATGGACCGATAACTAAAAGCTCAAACTGTCGTCGCTTCCTCACTTACAACTCTGTATTTACTCGTGCGGGGCCTGCATGAAAATAACTGTCAGCGCTCTGCACTAGCATTGATAGCGAGCGTTTTTTTTCTTCTGCTCTAAATGTTGTGGATATAAGTTTGATTTGAATCATCTGTTCCTGCGGTTGTTATCCGGAGCTGAAAACGGCATGTAAACAAACAAATGATGATTGAAAGAAATTTTTAAAAGTGATCAAATGAAGCAAAACGATCCAAGGGCTGTGAAAAGAAGAAAAGGCACAGAGAAAGGAAGACATTTGTTGCCAAACTTCCAAACATGCTGGAAGACAAATAAAATAGGAAAAAAAAGAATTAAAAAAAAAAAAAACTAATAAAAAATGGTGTTGTGTGTCCTCATTTATTCCTTCTAGGAAGTGAGGGACTAACAAATTAGTGTATTTTCTAGATGTAATGTTTCATCCAAGTAAAAATAAAGTATATAGTATAAAATACATTTCCTTAACATTTAAATTTGGTTTCAGTTTTAAAATTCTTTTCAAAATATTTGGATTCTTGAAATTGACATCTAAAAGTGGACCTGTAAGAAAATTATTAAGCATTTTACCCTATAGGTAAGGATTTTATTTTGATTTTTTTTATAATTTAACACAACCGCTGAAAAAGACCCCCACCGTTAAGCATTTTTCCAAGAAAGAGCTTCTTTTTGAATATGTGAGCACATTTTGTTTTTGTCTTTAAACATCCCCCTTCTGATAAAAATACAGACGGTGAACTGTGAATGTGTTTCTTTTCAGAGAATTATAATTTGGGTAAAGACATCGGAGGATAATTCACTAAAGCTGTGCCATCTGTAGCTTTTTCTTGGTGTCAAGAGGGTTATTAAGTCAGTGCAATTAAGACTATTTCAAACTGAGTGAACACATTACAAATTGGGTGTTGTTGCCATTCAAATGTCAAACCTTTCACTGCTGCAGTCAGCTTACATTCAGGACAGCTTGCAGCTATGAACATAATATATATACTGTACTTATTGCAGGTGTTCTTCTTTAAAGATAATAAATACACCCAAGTACTGCAGAAATTAATTAGGTGCAGGGTGAAAGGAACTTTGAATTCTAACAAGTACAGTATCTACAGATAATGATTAATTCATCAATTTCCTGCTGGTTCTTGCATGAAAGCTAGTGTGCAAATAGAGTAAGAAGTTACACTTTACCTTCAGAGTTAAGGTAAACTGGAAGCTAAAATGAAAAAAAAAAGTGGAAAGCTCACTTCAACCTCATACAGGCTGGTGTGTAAAAATACTGTCTGACATTACACTGGTCTGTGGCCTAAAAAAGGTTGGGGACCACTTTTCCTGACAGCTACTACCTTTGAACTAAAGACTGATGCCACCAAGTCAACAACAGCATCAAAAACAGCTTAATCAGAGGTGAGGTCATGAATATAAACAGACCCTTTCCAAGAAATGAAAATATAATGAAAAAGTGTCCTCATTCGCTTAAAGGGCCCATATCATGCGTCTCTTAATTTTTTATGAAACATGAATTATTTTCTCAGCTCATTCTCCTACCCAGAAATAAGACGACTCGATCTCTGAGGCACCGCCTTTTGCTGCTTGTGGATTTCATGATGTCATCCTAGAGTTGGTCTCGGCGGCATTTGCATTTTACCCACGAAAAACACACATCCAAACTTTTGCATGTTGTGCTTTTTTTTTGTCCTGTCCAACAACTGAGCCAACAGATAAGAGGTGAAAGCTTCCAGTCAACAGAGGAAAGCGAGAGGGAAAAAGTGTGAAAAAAACGGGGGGGGGGGGGGGGGGGGGAATTAAAGAAAAACAGAGGGGGAGAAAGTAAAGGGATACGAGTGGCAAACTGCTAATCGGAGTAGGTTATGATTTTGAGCATCAAAGAATGAAATCCAAGAACATCCAAGAATGAAATTCTCACACTAAGATAAGCTTTTATAAATGACCATGGGGCATACCGAGAAATTTGTCATGCATCCATCAATACACAGTGGGTTAGGAGCGAGGGATAAAGCAGACAACAAGCAGTGTGACAGTGTACATGTGCAAGTGGGGGTGTAGATGCAAACATGCTGCTGAAGTGTACCGTGTGTTCAATGGGGGAACCAGATCCTCCCTAGCCCGATCGGCTGGACCAGGAAAGAGCGGACAAGAGACCCTCGAGACCATGGAGCAACCCCGGCGAAGGGACACACGCAGATGGGAGCACATTGGAGCACTCAGGGCAGTAACCCCCAAGCTAGAGTAGTGGCTACAACAGATACCTGGAAAGACCTCAGACCTCTCAGTCCAGAAAAGCGCAGTGCTAGGAACAGCCAAGATACTGCGCAGGACCCTCAATCTCCCAGGCCTCTGGTAGAGGACCCGAGCTTGGAGGAGAAACTGTCATGATTCTGCAGGTGGGTGGAACCCAGATGCTGTAACCCACAACGAGAACAGGTGAGTTTTGAGGTAAGAAGAGTGTATTTGTTCTTGCAGAGATGGGGATGATCGAGGCAGGAAATGATCCGGAGGAGGACGTATAGCTGTCGAGTCTTTTGGTCTCCCCCAGCTCCTGTCTGACTCGACAGACCATGTTTTCCTTTTTTTTTTTTTTTTTTTTTTTTTTTTTTTTTTCTTATCTTAGATAAGATAAGACAGACCATGTTTTCCAACGGACATGGAAACAACTCAATCACACATCTACTTTGCTTTGCCTTTGTATTTATTTTGGCAGGTAGTTCTCTGATTTTAGATGAAGGTGATAGGTTGAAAACCTTAAAAGACATAAACCAGAATTTCCATTTAACATTTCAAAACTTAACATGTCAAACATCAAAATGCTCATGACATTCAAATTGTAACCAATAACCAGCATTCAACATAAAATAGATTCTTAATTCAATATCAGTCCATACCAGTTGTGTCTTTGGCTTGGTTTCTGGAGCTGGAGTGGAATCAGACCAAACAAAGATGCAAGTGTAAGTTTTTTCCAGTGATGAATGAGTTGAGTTAGGTGTGTCTGATGTTGACATTGGCATATCTGGCCCGGGTGGAGACTGTAGGTTTGGCCCGGGTGAAGACATTCCCAACAGCTAAGATGTTGAACATGACACCTCCCACTTGAACTCCTGGTTCTTGAACCCAAGGAGGTCATACTTTGGCTCCACCTTTATTTGGGTTAGACCTCTGTTCCTCAACTGGTAGGATCACAATGATGCGCCTAATATCTCGATGTAGGATGGTGGCTAGAATATTTATTGCAGACCTGTTTTCCTTTGGTTTAGCCTTGGTGTTTGAAACAGGATAGCTGGAGAATGTCCTTATATTCACATCTCTGACAACTCCCAACTTGTAGCTGTTTGCCTTAACAACTGCCGAGTCTGCACTGGCCTCTCAGGGCATTTGAATCCGCAATCCATACAATATCTCCAACAGCCACGTTCCTTGTTTTGGTGTGCCATTTACTCCTAATAAAGAGGTTTGATCCAGCAAGTTGGCTCCCTTTCTTCCAGAATCTGTTCACTTCTACTTGGATGACATTCAGTCTTTGGAATGGACAGCTTGCAAAGTCAAAACTGTAGGAGTCACCCTTAGTACCAGCTCTTCCCAACAGTAAGGTGTTTGGTGTTATGTAGCTTATACTGTCTTCTTGAGTTTGAGTTCTTACATCTATGGGTCTTTCATTAGTTAAATTGGCTGCCATGTAGAGGAAAGTTTGGAATTCACCCCAAGTAAATATGCCATCCCCACCTAGATTGTGCAGGGCTCTTTTCAGCACCCGGACAGCTGCTTATGCTGCTCCGTTTCTGTGGGGTGAGTTGGCAAGGTGTATCTTCCAACTCCAATCGGTCCCATGCAGCGCAGCTTCACTTTGGATATCTGACCTTTCCAATCAATCCAAGAACGCATACAGGCTTTCAAGAGTTGGTTTTGCTCCTACGAAGTTGCTTCCAGGATCTGACCGGAGTTTTCTTGGTCGACCTCGGATGGCAGTGAATCTCTTGTATGCTAACAGAAAATCTTCAGTTCACTGATCGCTTACGACATCAGCATGAACAGCTCTGGAAGCCATACATGAAAAGACGATCCCCCACACCTGAAGTCGTACCCTTTTCCTTACTTCATCTTTAACTTCATAGGGCCCAAACAAATCAACTGTGGTAAACTCAAAGGGTTGAGCTTGACGTGTTCTCTCAGGAGGAAGGTCAGCCATGATTTGCTGACATTTTTTGGCTTTATTCTTTCTGCACTCCACACAGCTATCAACCACCTTTTTAGCTAGTCTTCTGACTTTAATAACCCAGGCCTTTTTCCTCATCCTCATGAGTGTTCCAGCAATGTCTTCATGGTTTTCCTTGTGTGCTTCTCGGGCGAGCAGTGTTGACACCCAGGAGTTATATGGCAAAAGGGGCACTGCTGTTTTGTCCTCATCAAAGCTTTGGATTCTTCCACCACAAAGTTGAAGTCCCGTTTCCTCATCCTTGTACACAACAAGTCTGTTCAGAGTGGTATCTTTAAATTCCATCCCTTATTGTGCAGCGTGGAACACGTCTGAAAGCATCCTGGTATTCTTCCACAGTGAGTGTGAGTTTTTTAATTGCATTTCCTAATTCCTCTTTTGAAAGGGCTACTTTAATTTGTCTCCTGTTTGTGTTCTTCAGTTTTTGTTTCCATATTTCAACAGCTTTCCAAAGCCAGGCAATAATCCTGACTAATCGCATCAAACTGCTGATTTTGGTCACATCTATGAGTTCTTTCACTGCTCATCCAGCTGAAGGTCTGCGAACATGAGCAATCTCCACTTTAGACTCACAAGATGTCTTTTCTGGACTACCTTGAACCATATTGTTGAGTGCATTTGTCTTGATTTTTGCCTGAGCTCTTGTGATGGCAGAAGAATAAGCTTTTCGTAGGAGTTTGTTAACTCCTTCTTTGGAACGGGCAGCAATTTCTTTGGCTGACTTTATTGGCCATTCTGCCATAGGTTTCCTCAAAAATGGTGGTCCTCTTTGCCAGTCAGACTCCTCATGGAGGTTTTCAGGTCCAGTACCTCTTGTAATGCAGTCTGCAACATTGAAGTCTCCTGGTATCCACCACCAATCTTCTATGGGTCCAATCTTTTGGATTTCACCAATCCTGTTAGCAAAAAAAGTTTGGTACCCATAACTGTCTCTCTGAATGGCTCCAAGAACAGTTTGACTGTCCACTAGGTGATACCAGCAGTCTATTTTCATGCGAATGTGCTTTTCGACATACAGTCTTAGTCGAGATGCAGAGACAGCTCCACACATTTCAGCTTTGACTGCATCTCCTTTTTGGTTAAGTGGAGTAAGCTTTGCCTTTGATTCAACCAGTCTAACTTAAACGCTTTGATTGTTTCCCACCTGAAGTACACTACAGCACCATAGCTTTTGTCACTTCCGTCAGAAAACGTTATTCCGCAGGGATTTCCAACCCAGTCTACTGGTGTGAGGCTCCTGGGGAAAGTGAAGTGACTGAGACGTATGTAATCTTCAAAAAGCTGTTTTGCTTCTTCTCTCAGGTGGTCAGAAAGGGGGTTGTCCCAGGTGTCTTTGATCTTAGCTCCACCTTCTTATTCTTGGAAGGCTTTCCTAACAAGAATCACCCCTTTTTGTTTTGTAGGTGTGGCTAAACCAATTGGGTCATACAGACTTGCGACCTGGCTCAGTAACTCCCTTCTTGTTAAGGGGTTTGGAGTTTTTCTCCTTACTTCCTCTTCCAGAAGATCTTGTTCAAGTTTTTTCCAGTGATGAATGAGTTTAGTTAGGTGTGTCTGATGTTGACATTGGCATATCTGGCCCGGGTGGAGACTGTAGGTTTGGTCCGGGTGGAGACATTCCCAACAGCTAAGATGTTAAACATGACAGTAGCTGATGCCGTGGCTGGAGGGCTTAATGCGGTTAGCGTTTGCCGAGATGTCTTCCAGGTTCCAGGGCGGTTGAGTGGGTTATCCACGCTGACTTCTCTCGTGATGGTTTGATGATCCTGGGACAAGGAACATAGAATTAGTCCGAGAACGAAGCAAAGCATAAAGTTATGGAGCATAACTTGGACAGGGCTAGTCACCATAAGGGGTAACGAACTGGCGTTGAACTGATGGGTGAGGTCTCCTTTTAAGCAGCAAGGCAAATGAGATGAGTGAAGTCAGCTGGTGGCAATCAGGGACATTTTTCGTTTTTTTTATGTATAAATAAATACAGTATTTGTGTACATATACATATGAAGAAAAAGATTATGATAAATACAACTGTTATTTTAGTGTAAAAGTTCTCTTGTTTATGTTCCATGCTCTGTGACTGTTCAGGACTTCATCATAGGGACAGCTTGGGGACAGCTGAAAAGATTGTGTTCGGGATGTGTCGAGATTCCCCCAGCCCGCTTCCTGACCGGGTCCAGGTCCTGAATGGAGAGAAGGATTGAACCAAAAATCCTCTCAGCAGATGTGACGATTCCCTGCGGTCTGTCCCTGTTGGCTGCAGATCCAGACCGTGATGGGTGTGGTCAGGACAGACTGGATTATTACAGTGTTGAAGATTGAATTTGCGCATTTATGTGCTTTAAGAGCTCACTATTGTTGCATTCAGGATTGTTGGTAAGTTTTAGCATTTGCTCACACTGAGCTCAGCCAACACAATCACACACTCACTTGTTGTTCCATGCCATTGAAATAAGTAAGACTCACAACTACAACACACAAATCTGTAAGAACACACACAATAATGCAAAACTTTGCACATATATCAATTAATGCATTTTTTTTCTGCATGACATTTTGGGTACAAAACTTTAGGGAAAATATTTTATGGTTTATCACTAGTTTTAAGCTTTCGTCTTCTGTTGTACATTGCAAAAAATGACATTTGTGATTTGAACAAAGTTAATTCCTTAAAGAATTTTGTAGTTACAAATAAATGACCATGATTAGAAATAAACATTAGGGCTTTGATGATAAGTCGATGCTTTAAAAAAAGTATGTGTTCAATAAAAGTTTTCAGAGATCAGAAGTATCTTTAATTAAAATAAAAAAACATTTCTGTATGTTATAAAACCTGACATAAGACGACTGTTACAATTGGCTCTTGATAGTAGCAAACTAGAGGGGAGAGAGAATCGGTTTTAGCCCTTTTAGTACCTATTGTCTCCTTGCATCAGACGCTTTTCCTCCAGTTCCTCCACCCATTCCCAAGCCTTTTTGTCCTGTCTGCCCCAGAGCCTGCTTTATTTTATCCTTCTGCTTTTTTGCACTCTGAATAGGGATCTGATCAGCTGGTCTCTGAATTTGATCCACAAAGTTTTCTTAACTCCAAGGAATGGGAAAGCAGACCCCTTGCATGCTGGATTCACCAACGATACGTGGGGCAAGTGGAGGCTGCTGTGCCTGGCCCAGATGTCTGTGGAAGATGTCGAAGATATATATCTACTCGGATTTCTGGTATTGGGATTCCTCCTAATTGGGATCAGAGGATTACTGAATTCTCGGCAGTCTGGGAGCGGAGGACGGAGAGAAGCAAAGGGTCCAAGCTCAGTGGGAAGATCATTCGGGGAGTACAGACTCACAGCGAGAAACTTTCACAAGTGGATCAAAAGCACTGTGCCTGTCTTATCCATTTAGGCAGGGTGCTCGTGACCCTTGAACTCGTGCAGACAATGCAGGCCAACTTGGAATGTGTTTCTGCCCGAATTGAGGGAAGACTGGTCTAAAATGCCCACTTTTGAATAAAAATCTGCCTCAAAATCTGCACGACCAGTCAAGGACTAAACCAGTAGAACAAACAAATGCTGGTGCCCAGAAGACTTTGATCTGATCAGACTCCCCTCATGAGCTGCCCTTGGCTCTATCAAAACAACAACAACTTTGATCATTATTTTGTGATGTTGCGGTAATCGGATAAAAGCTGTTCTTTAGTCTGCCAGTATGTGCTATAATTGTTCTCTAAAGCTGTCCAGATGGTAACAGTTCAGAGTGTCCGTGTGTGACCTGTCCTTGGTGATATTTTATTCTCTCTTAAGTGTAAATGTATTGACACTAATGTATTTATTTTCTTTTTTAACAGAAATGAATGTGAATGTGTAAAGGGACACCTGCATTGACAAGACATAATCATCTAAAAACGTCGGCTGGGTAGCTGGGTTGGTAAGGCGAAGGACTGACATGCAGGAAACCAGGGTTTCATTCCCGGGGGGAATGAACAAGCAAGCAATTGAATTGGTGAGCAGTTAACACCGGCCAGTGAGGGCCCTTGGGCAAGTCCCTTAACGCCACTGCCTACCATCACCAAGTATAAATGAAGAGTAAATGAAAAATGGACACGCTTTGAGTGTCTGGAAAAGCGCAGATAAATCCAATCCATTATTATTAAAACCTTACAGGTTATCTCACAGTCATTTTGGCCGCAGCTGCTCCTATGCACTCATTTTGATTGCCCATGTGTTTTCAAAACATGGAATGCACTTCATAGCCATTTAAGCAGGTCACATGTGAATGAAAATGTAAAAAAAAAAAGTGGTACTTCTGATACATTTAACTGTCATCTGTGTTCCACCACTAACATACCGTCAGCACAAGAGTCATTTTTTCACATCAATACTCACTTCAAGAGCCATGAAAATAAAGTTGCATGTTTAAGGGTTGTTCTTTTCAAACAAATGTTTATGGTATTTTCAAGTCCCACAAAATAGAAAACACACTCCATATTCTCTTCAGGACTTTAAAGTAGGCACTGTTAAAACAAGGGGAGCAGAAGATTCAGCAGATGGTGGAACTGATCACCATGCTCATATTGTTAAGTGTAATGTTGACAGTGATGGATATAGAACCGGAAACATTAGAACAGGATATATCAAAAGTCTTTGAACTGAAATTAAGATCCCTTATACTTAAACTTGAAAACTATTTTCACACTCCACGCACAGCATTAGATGAACTTCTTGCTGAATTGGATTATTTGATAGGATCTGTATCTGTGCCCATATCGAATTAAGTAATTGTAGCAACCATTAAGAATCACAACATCTGCGTGGACGAGTTAGTGATTAAAGACCTAGCCACTACAGTGTCTTCATGTAATCATTTGTTAAAAGCTACACCTCACACTCTTGTTCTTGGGGTGGGGAGGGGGGTGTTAAAATAAGACTGTGAATAAGAGATAGCATTACCTAAAAAAAGCCTGATGCCCTTGTGGCTGAAGGTCATCCTGATCTGCGGTCTGCTTGTGTTGTCCGGGATGATCACCTTGCTGCATCAGGTTCTGACGGCGTTGGACCCCATGGAGCCGTGCATCGTCCAGAGTTGCGGCACAGACAAGGAGAAGCGGTATGCGGGTAAGATCGAGCCCGTCCGCAGCATAGGCAAGCACTGGGGAACGTGCTGGTCAACAGCATCATCCCCATCCTCCTGGACAACCTCATCCCCTCCAAGCAATGCATCGTGGTCTTCTCCACCAGCATTATTGTCATCTTTGGGGTGATCATCCCCCAGGTGCTGTCCACCCACAACGGGATGGCCGTGGCGGCCAATACCATCCTCTTAACTCAGCTGATCATGTTGCTGACCTACCCCCAGACCTGGCCCATCTGCAAGCTGCTGGACTGCGTTCTGGGGCAGAAGATGGGAGACTTCTACAACGGGGAGAAGCTGTTGGCGATGCTGAAGGCGCTGGAGCTCAAAGAGGTCCTCAACGTGATCCAGGGAGCGACTTCACCAACACAGCTAAACAGGTGTGTCTAAAAGAACGCACTTGTCGATTTGATGTGAGGACTTGTAATATAGAATGTGAAAACTTGTGTATCAAAAATCTGCATCTGTGTGTAAAAATCTTCTGCTGTGTCGCATCTCCTTCCATGGCGGAGCTCAACAGCTGGCCGCTGAGCGCCGGCGTAGCGCGGTGTCACAGACCCAGTATGGTTTCTTATATATTTTTTCAAATGTTAAAACATATGATTTATTATATCCATCCATCCATCCATCTTCCTCCGCTTATCCGGGACCGGGTCGCGGGGGCAGCAGACTGAGCAGAGATGCCCAGACTTCCCTCACCCCAGCCACTTCCTCCAGCTCCTCTGGGGGGACCCCAAGACGTTCCCAGGCCAGCCGAGAGACGTAGTCTCTCCAGCGTGTCCTGGGTCTTCCCCGGGGCCTCCGCCCAGTGGGACATGCCCGGAACACCTCTCCAGGGAGGCGTCCAGGAGGCATCCGAACTAGATGCCCGAGCCACCTCAACTGGCTCCTTTCGATGTGGAGGAGAAGCGGTTCTACTCCGAGCCCTCCGCGGGTGACCGAGCTTCTCACCCTATCTCTAAGGGAGCGCCCAGCCACCCTGCGGAGGAAGCTCATTTCAGCCGCTTGTATTCGGGACCTCGTTCTTTCGGTCATGACCCATAGCTCATGACCATAGGTGAGTACTGGAACGTAGATCGACCGGTAAATTGAGAGCTTTGCTTTTCGGCTCAGCTCTCTCTTCACCACGACGGACCGATAGAGCGACCGCATAACTACGGACGCTGCTCCGATCCGCCTGTCAATCTCACGCTCCGATCTTCCCTCACTCGTGAACAAGACCCCAAGGTATTTAAACTCCTCCACCTGGGGCAAGGACACTCCACCGACCGAGAGATGGCAAACTACCTTTCTCCGGTCAAGGACCATGGCCTCAGATTTAGCGGTGCTGACCCTCATCCCAGCCGCTTCACACTCGGCCCCAAACCGCCCCAATGCACGCTGGAGGTCCCGGTTTGATGAAGCCAACAGGACGACATCATCTGCAAAAAGCAGAGAGGAAATCCTGTGGTCCCCAAACCAGATCCCTTCCGGCCCCTGGCTGCGCCTAGAAATTCTGTCCATAAAAACTATGAACAGAACCGGTGATAGAGGGCAGCCCTGCCGGAGTCCAACGTGGACCGGGAACAGGTCTGACTTACTGCCGGCTATGCGGACCAAGCTCCTACTCCGGTCATACAGAGACCGGACAGCCCTCAGTAAGGCTCCCCGGACCCCATACTCCCAGAGCACCCCCCACAGGATGCCACGGGCAGTGATGAAAGTCTTCCGGGAATTCCCGGAAATCCGGGTTTTTGAGCAAACCGAACTTACTTTCCGGGAAATAAAGACCTGATCTCTACGGACAAATCGCTTTCCGGATTAAAAAATGGTCTGAAATCAGCTAATTTTAGCTTTATTTTCTATATTTCTCCGCAGATCGCTTCCTCTATGGTCGTGGCCATCTCTCGTCTTCCCGGCCTAATTGACCAATGACGGGACGTTTTAGTTGCTTTCGGATGCGTCGACGGGTCTGATTGGCTCTGTCTGCACCACGTGGTCAGCGTGACTTGCTTCCCTAGAGACCAAAACTGGCGGACCCACGCTAAACTTTCACAAACACATCTGAAGAGTTTGCGATCAAATTTGTGTTAAAATAATGGCAGGCATCGTCATTATTGAGCGTGGTCACGACCTCAGTTGTGAGAAGACGATAAAAAACAAATTGAAGTGGTCTTGGCTGAAAAAAAAAGATTTTTAAGGTAGTGTAGGTCAAATACTTTTTTGTGTAAAATAATCTCAAAACCACATTTTGAAATAATTTCAATTTTAGTTTTGAGTTTCAGTTTTTATTTTGAATACATTTCTTTATCTAATTTATTAGTATTTCCTAATTACCATGATTTAGTTCAGTATAGTTGACATTAATTATAAGTATTTGATGGTTTGGACCCGCACTCCCTTAAAAAATAATGTTTACAATGTTTAGCTTAGTTTGTATGTTTGTTTTGATATTTCCCAGATTACTTAGTATTGGTGTTAAAGAATTGATGTATTATGTTATAGAATTATAGTTTAAAGCAGATCCCATATTTTGATGTAATTATAGTTTGAGAAAACAGTGCAAGTGGATGTTGTACATCAGTCATTTCTAAAGCAGAAATAATGTATAAATAACTGAGGTATTTTCATAGAATATCATAGTTACTGGTGTTCTTTTTGCCATTTGGGGCTTTGATGTTACTATATTTTAGCAATTGTATGTTTTGCAGCTTTAAGGAAAAGCGTCGATTGTAGGATTGTGTTACTTTGAGCAATTTTCCAAATTCTTTTTTAGGACCAGCAAGTCCTTAATGGAGAGTCAAACTAGGGGTTTGAATGACAAATCATGATGCTCCAATTAGTCTTAGTTTCTTGATAAAGAAGTGAATAACTAGCTGCCAGAATGCACCAGAATGCATCTAAGACCACGTATTTTTCCAAAATTTCGCTCTGTGCCCGCCATATCGCTCAAAGAAAAGTTCAGGGATTTTTTCCTTACCTGACTTTCATCACTGACGGGGGACGCGGTCGAACGCCTTCTCCAAATCCACGAAACACATATGGACTGGATGAGCGAACTCCCACAAACCCTCCAGCACCCTAGATAGGGTGTAGAGCTGGTCCACTGTTCCACGACCAGGACGGAAATCGCACTGTTGTTCCTGAATCCGAGGTTCGACTATCGGACGGACTCTCCTCTCCAGTACCCTGGCATAGACTTTCCCAGGGAGGCTGAGGAGTGTAATTCCCCTATGGTTGGAACACACCCTCCATTTATTATAAAGATGCTCAATAGCCCTGGTCCTATTGTCATGTTACAACAAAGATGATTTTCCTGTAGGCAGCCGTCTAGCTGCATTTCTGCATTTAAGCACGAAGAGATCATGTTTCATTAAAATGCTGGAAAAAACAGACTGTTTTCTTTAGAAATGCATTTGTAGTTCACTCTCCGTGTTAATACAACATGATTGAGATACTCTGTCACATTTTAACGTTTATCAGAAGAGTTATTGAAGCAGGAAGTCCGAATCTGTGAGGATCTTTCTAACTCTACCAAGTTCTCCGAGTCCTGCACTCTGATTGGTTGACTCCGCCTCCTCTAACCCTCCCTCCCCCCCTTGTTCCATTATCGGACAGATCAGTTTAGAAACAAGTTTCTCGCAAGGAATGTGTCAGAATTCAGAGCGCAGTTGTAGCGCACTTGTGATTTGCGCCAGCAGATTGGAGCACACGCAGAAGCACATTTGAGCAGTTGTAATCACAGATCTGAAGTTGTAACTCTAAATGAACACATACATATGGAAATTTGTCAGTTCACAGCAGAAGATTTTCACACACAGATGCAGATTTTTGATGCACAAGTTTTCACATTCTATATTACAAGTTCTCACATCAATCCTTCAAGTGCGTGTTTTTAGACACGTTTTTACCTTCATAGAAGAGTCTCTCTGAAGCACCTCGATGGCTGAGCTTTTATTCCTGTCCCAACACCTGCACCTGTGCAGGAGGAGCAAAGGGGCAGGCAGCAGGGACAGACTCGTACTGTCCATGGCCGTAACAACAACAACTGGGTGGCCGTGGTGCAGCGGTAGGGCGGTTGACCCATGATCATAAGGTTGCAGGTTCGATTCCCGCCTTGCATGCCCATGAGTCGAAGTGTCCTTGGGCAAGACACTGAACCCCACCTTGCCTCTGGTGGTAGGCAGGCGCCTGTGTTTGGCAGCGGAGCGGCTACCAGTGTGTGAATGTGTGTGTGACTGGGTGAATGGGTCTGTGACTGTAAAGCACTTTGTCCTTGTAGGTAGAAAAGCGCTATACAAGTATACGCCATTTTTTTACCAATTATTAATAGTGTTCTGTTTTTGAATACATAATACATAACTTGTTTTTTCTTCAAGAGAAAGGTTTGGCCAGTTTTTTTCCTGGATTTGTATAATGTGCACTGAATGCCAAACAGTTCTACACAGGTAATTTTCTTGATTTTTTTTTTTAATAGAACATGTTAACAAACCCTAAAAACTGAGCTATGTCATGCCTCTAGCTTTTGCCATTGCACTCTGGGAACTCTGGGAACTTTTGTTTCACCAATTAACTTCAGTAACTGTCAGCTTATACTTTTGTCTTCTTGTTCCTCCCTCTGTGTCCTTCCCATTCCTTACCATCTGTTGCCCTCCCTTTTCGTCAACTCTCCTCTGTTCTCATCCTGTATCTCGTCTTAGTCTCCTCTGTGCAGAGATGCTGTGTCCTTGCAATTCCCTGAATCAGCCCCACACAGCAAGAACTGGAGGCAATCCAAGCCATCCCCTAGAGTTGTGTCTGGGTGGCTTCCAAAACTGCCCCCCTGACTTTACTCCAGGCTTGTGGGCCTGAGAGCTGGAGGCTGGGGGAGACTTTTTTTGGAGAGGGGGAGATTAACCACACATGGCAGCTATTGTTCATTCATACACATAGACACACTGAACATGCACAGCCATACAGAAAATCAAGACAAATTAAGATGCACATACTGTATTCACGTAAAAGAAAATGAGAGCTGGTACCAAGCAGACTACTACAAAAGACTTTGCTATTGTCAACTGTCTCCCCGATATCCTATAAGGTGATTAAATGTTACATGTTAGCACAAATGGTGTGAATGCAGTAATTCTTCAAATGTTGGGTGCTGAGCAATAACTCCTGGGGTGGCTATGGATTTTCCATTTAGATCTACTCGTGGATACAGTGCACCTGTATCTTGTGTGTGGGGTTGTGTGCTTGAGTCTGTGGATGTGTGTGCAACAAATTCTGATGTAAACCAACATGGAAAAAGCTTGTGCTTCTGCAAAAGATCTGTTTCCGTGCAAATATGCATGTTCCATTGAGACCATGATTCAAGTGCAAATACTACTTAGAAGAAAAGACACATGAACACACGATCACAGTGCTAATCCCTTCCAAAAAATGTACAACAGCCTGAAGATATGGATGGGAAGATGGCAGAATCGATAAGAAAAAGTGAGGAAAGGAACTGAGACGGATGCAAACTGCTGCGGCCCACATGCATCTGCCACACTGCCCTGATCGAACACTTCTAAAGGATGATTACCATTGCTATCCCCCCCCTTGTGTTTCCTCTGCAATCCCCCCCCACACACACACGCACACACATCCCCTAACACAATCCTAGCAGCTGCTCACAGGAGAGGTGGCACACTTTGAGGATAATTTTAGAAATGAGGAGCAATCCCAGGGCCAGCAAAGAAAAGACTAAAAGTGTGAAGATGTGCACACAGCGATGTCTTAATACGATGTTGACTCAAGGTGCTGCTTAAAAAAAACAACAACAAAAAACCAGTCCCACCTAAGTGATGAAAGAAAAACTCCCTGGTCATCCTCCTTTACTGGATGGAAGGATGTGGTGTGAATCCTAATGCTAGAGATAACCAGAGCCCCTGCAGAGGGGCAGTGTGTCAAAGACCAGGGACGAAGGAGAAAAAGCCACTGTAAGGCATCAAGCAGCGTTGATGCCTTACGTTGATGAGTTTATAGGTTAAAAACTCATCTCAAGAACACGCTGCAAACACACTTGCACAAATCAGCCTCAGTAGAAATCAACCTCTGCTTCAATGCTCAACTCCTCCATCTTTCCTTAAAAGACTCGTGCTGCCCTTTGTATCTCTGCTCTCTTTTCTTCTCCAATTTCTTTAATTCCATTTTTTGAACTTTTGCTCCTTCCCACTTCTGAGGGATCCAACCAGCAACCAAACCATTCATTACAAGTGCATACAATTTCCTGATGCAAAATGGCAAAAAAAAATCTTAATGGTCTTTTGGTTTTTAAATGAAGTGGACATGAAATGTGTCCTTTGTAATAATGTCCAGTTTGGTGCACTCATGCCATTCTCTGCATGGGGTAGAAGACCTTAGTTTGAATGTGTGGATGAGATGGATTAAGGAAGAAACAGCATTGAGCAAAGGACCCCATGTGAAGAACTGTTGAAATCTTTCTGAGTTGAGTTTCTTTTTTACACACATTTGGGACAAAGGTTGTTAGCGGTCTTACACTGACATCTTTCTCACGATCCACAAGTTCAAGCCTTTCACATCTTCCAGGTCGGGGATATTTGAGAAGAAAGGGTGAGCCATTAAACCAGAATCTGCACGTTTAGATGCTGAAATTCCTCTTGTGGCCAGGTTGGCTGGGTTTTTGCCTTTAGACACTGAGAATAAGTTGTCTTCCATATTCTGCAAACAGGATTGGGTACATGTAAATGTTCTTGTGTTGTCCG
This sequence comes from Oryzias latipes, assembly GCF_053564925.1. NCBI lineage: Eukaryota > Metazoa > Chordata > Actinopteri > Beloniformes > Adrianichthyidae > Oryzias > Oryzias latipes. The sequence continues at coordinate 5,746,751 of NC_136240.1, forward strand.
CAGAATCTTTTTGTGTTGTTGTGAATGTAGCAGAGAACAATTTTACTTTTGAAAAAGAAGGTCCAATCAATGGGCTTTGTGATAAAGTTCTTTAAAGATTTTTTCAGCCATTTCAACAGCTAACACTGCTCCACATAGTTCCAGTCAAGGAAAGGTGAGTTCTGCTTTCAGATCCAATCTTGCTTTTCCAAGCACAAATCCAAATTCACATTTTCCTTCAGTTGTGACCACCATCATCTTGAAACATCAGAGAACACACAGCTCTGTGTAATGAGCAGAAAAAGATGAATTGATGTAACAAACGGTTACGGTTTAAACCTTTCAGAGTGTTTCTCTATCTATGGGGCTTCAACTGGTCACACAAAGATTCTCTTTTTCAATCATGGACGTCAGCAGAAAGTTCACACGACAAGGCCCAACTATATATGGTGACAGGAGTTATCAAGCCCAGTGGGTCTAGATGCTGTTGACTGTTGATAAAACCCCATGACGATTACATGGCTTCCTTTTTACTGCTACTTTAAAGGTAAAGTATCAGAACTAATGTCCCAGTACAAACAGAGATTATTTTGCAATGAGAGAGGTTCTGGTGATAGAGTTCTGGAGCAGTTTATTTTAAGATCTCATTACGTTGAGATGTCGAATATACTTACGCTTTTCTCATGCTTTAACTGGTGAACGAATCTCAGTTTGGGATCATGTTAAGACAAAAAAGAAAACGGCTGGAAAACCATGAGAAAATTTTAATTGTTAATTTAATCATGAGTATTCTAAACAAAATGAACAATTGGTCATGCGCATATATATATAGATATGCACCCCAGTGAGGGTCCTTGGGCAAGACCCTTAACGCTACTGCCTACCTCATAACATGAGAGACAATGAACCACATGTCATGGCTGCTCAGGCGTCGCCCGGCCAAACAAGGTCTGCGTCAGGTGGTGGGGGACCAAAGCATTGTGATGGAAAGTGGGCAACTGAAACAAGACAGAAATGGACTAGATGTGAGAACATGGTCCTGTTAGAATGCTACTACTCAAGCAATCCCACCCAGAGGGGTTACATGCAGAAAATGTAGAATGAATGGATGCCTCGAAACCCACAATCAAGGCTAACTGCCAAACACCTGGTTGCCCAATGTCCTAACATCCACAAACGGCAACTCCTATCACAACTTGAGATTGAAGCGGTACAATCCAATTGCAATATCACCTCGGGGGAACCGGAACAGCAGGTCAGAGAGGAGGCTATATCACACTCCCACCCCGAGCTTGAGTACACAGCTCCAACAACCACAGATACGCTGAGCGAGGCAGCAACTGACCTGAAAGACAAGATCATGTCTAGAATGAACATTAGACAATCCCGACACCAGTTACAACGGTTAAGTGATGTACCGCCTGAAAGTCTCCTGGAAGATGTGAATGAAGCATTGAGCGCAATCCCTACCACAACAATAACAGAAACCAATGAACTGGTTTACACCTCAGCAACAGTGAGGGTCAGATGCTTGGATATAAGAGCAACCATGGGAGAAAACAATACCCACCATGGGAGCAACAGTTAGAGGCCAAAATCAAGGCAACTCAGAGGGATGTGAGTCAGCTGACAGAGGCTCAAAGAGGTACAATAAGAAAGCAAGTACCTAAGAGATACAGCCAGATACCCATACCTGAAGCACTTGAAACTGCCAAACAAAGGCTCCCAGCCTTGAGCAGCCGCCTAAAGAGGTTCACAAGCCAGACGGATAAACAGCCTGTTCGCAACTCAGCCTGCAAAACTGTACGCTCAGTGGCAGGGTCAAAACAGCCGATCAGACCCACCAAGGCTAGAAACTGAACAGTACTGGAAAAATGTCTGGGAGAAAGAGACAGCATATAACAGCAATGCCCAGTGGTTGATCTCTATGAGAAAAGAACATAGAATTAACATTAAGTAACCATAACAGTGGGAGACATGCAAGAAAGAGTCTCAGGTATGAGAAACCGGACAGCACCGGGCCCTGACATGATACATGCCTACTGGCTAAAGAAGCTCACCGCACTCCACGAGCGCCTAGCAGCACAAATGAACCAGCTGCTGAGAGATGGGACTCACCCCAAAAGGCTAACGGAAGGGCGAACGATCCTGATCCAGAAGGATCCCTCAAAGGGTGCAGTCCCATCCAACTTTTGGCCAATAACCTGTCTCTCCACAATATGGAAGCTCATGTCAGGCATCATTGCAACAAAGATAAATAGGCACATGGATCAATACACGAGCAACACACAGAACGGCATTGGTAGAGACTCCAGGGGAGCCAAACACCAACTCCTGGTTGACAGAACAGTCACTCAAGACTGCAGGTCACGACACACCAACCTGTACACAACCTGGATTGGTTACAAGACTATGAATCATGACTATGACTCAATGCCACACACATGGATCACTGAATGCTTGGAGCTGTACAACATCAACAGGACTCTAACAGCCTTCATAGGAAATTCGATGAAGCTGTGGAAAACCACCCTTGAAGCCAATGGGAAGCCACTTGCACAAGTGTCCATCAAATGCGGGATATACCAAGGTGATGTTCTGTCCCCACTGCTGTTCTGCATAGGTCTGAACCCCCTCAGCCAAATAATCAACAAGATTGGCTATGGATACCGACTCAGAAATGGGGCCAACATCAGTCACCTCCTCTACATGGATGACATCAAGCTACATGCTAAGAGCGAGCATGACATTGACTCCCTGATCCACATCACCAGGATCTACATTACTGACATTGGGATGACATTCGGGCTTGAGAAATGCAGCCGGATGGTGACAAAGAGAGCCAAGGTTGTCCACACAGGAGGGGTCTCACTCCCAAAAGGAACAATAGCAGACATTGAGGACATTTACAAGTACCTTGGAATTCAAGGTAGTTCAGGCAAATGGCAACCTGGAGCAGGCAACAAGGAAAGCTGCAACAGCTAAATACCTCCAACGAGTAAGGCAAGTCCTGAGAAGCCAGCTCAATGGCAAGAACAAGACCCGGGCAATAAACAGTTACAGACTGCCAGTTATCAGATACCCTGCAGGTATAATAAGATGGCCAAAGGAAGAGATACAGACCACGGATGTTAGGACACGAAAGCTCCTCACCATGCATGGAGGGTTCCATCCCAAATCCAGCACCCTGAGACTGTATGCTAGCTGCAAAGAAGGGGGCCGAGGACTAGTGACCGTAGAAGCCACTATCCAGGATGAAACATCCAAGATGCATGAATACATCAAGCTCAAGGCCCCAGCTGACAGTGTGCTCAGTGAATGTCTCAGGCAATGGAGAGCAGAGGATACAGTGCTGGAGGACAGATCCTCATGTGAGGAAAAACCCCTGCATGGGATGTACCACCAGACCATAACTGAAGTGGCTGATATCAAGAAGACCTACCAATGGCTAGAAAGGGCTGGCCGACAGGACAGCACTGAAGCACTCATCCTGGCAGCTCAGGAACAAGCCCTGAGCACAGAGCGATAGAGGCTCAGATCTACCACACCAGACAAGACCCAAGGTGTAGGCTGTGAAAAGAGGCACCTGAAACAATACAGCACATAACTGCACGCTCGCTCTTAGCATATAGCTTGATATAATCCATGTAGAGGAGGTGACTGATGTTGGCCCCATTTCTGAGTCTGTATCCATAGCCAGTCTTGTTGATATATATATATATATATATAGATATAGATATAGATATATATAGATATATATAGATGTATATAGATGTATATATATATATAGATATATATATATAGATATATATATAGATATATATAGATATATATATATATATAGATATATATATATAGATATATATATATATGTTATGAAGTCATGGAGAGATCACACACTGAATCTTTTAAATTGAACTTTATTAATCCAATCGTAGCAGAACATGTCGGCGGTAAAGGCAATACACTTCCTCTTTTCCATTTCTCCTTCTTTTCCTCCTGTTTATATCTTACATCGCCCCCCAGTGGCTACATCAGAAAACAACATATTCCCTTTTTTCTCAAAATAAAATGCAACGTACATAAAAATTTAATCAAAATACATTTTACTTTCCCTGTACTCTTTTGATACATAACATAACAATATTATGTCACATAAGCTTCCAGCCAACTTTGGGGTCTCTTTACACGACCTGTAGTGACAGGAGTTCCATCAGATGTACTTGGCTGGGCCCTATGCTTGGGGGGGGGGGGGGGGGGGGGGACGGCTGTTTGACCACCAGGGGACAGTCTACCAGCTGTCCCCGACTTACCCCTTTCCACATAAAATCTCATGTTAGGGTAAGGGGGCGGGGGGTCTAGCCTGCATTCACCTTGGGGGGATGAGCTACCTGGCAGTGGTCCCCCTCCCATGGTTGCCGTATGGAATGGGCCCCCCCTCTCTCGGTTTTAACTGCACCTCAGACATTTAGGGCCCCTTGGTGGGGAGGGTGATGGGACATCACTGTGAGTAATCAGGAGATGTCCCCTCAGTGCCCCACCCGCCAATTTTAACTTTATCCCCTTAGTACACACACCCTTTACTCCTCCAAATGTACACCCCAACACTGTTACATACACACACACACCCTCACAAACACACATGCATTTCGCAAGGAAGGTGGGACTCGGACCATCTGTCCCCTACCCCATCCCTGGTAGGGGTTACTGGGCCCTTGGCAATGGCGGCCGTGTCCCCTGGGTGCTGGTTTCCTGGGCCCGGCAGTCCTCTCTCCACGCAGGGAGAGGGATCCCTGAGCTTTCTGGCAAGGCCAGAAGCCGGGGATCACATCACACCTGAGCCGGGGGTGTCCGTGTCCCTGTGGTGTGGGTTCTGGTCCTTGCCCCTGAGTGCTGGCCCTCACCAAATTTCCAACTGTGGCCGAGCCTGGTCGGGCCATGTTTACAACACCCCTTATGGGCCCCCTTTTCTCCTGGGTGCCCTCCTCCTGGGCGGGGATGGCCCGCCCCTGCCTTGCTCCTTCCTGTACCAACCGTGGGCCGGGTGGGTGGCTGCTTGGAGCGCGGAGCAGGTCTCCCTTGGGGGGTCCTGGCTCGTAACTGGGGTTGGGGCAGGGGGATGCCCAGAACTTCTGGGTGGTGATGAGGTGCTCGTCTGGGGCTGTGGGCACTCTTCCTGGGTGGGGCCCTGCGTTGGGCCCCACTGGCACGGCGGGGAGGGATGCTCTCCTGGTTGGGCTGGGGCTGCACTCTCTGTCCCCCCATGCCTACCTGCTCTCTGGCCCTGGGGGCCCCCGTGGCCCTGCCTGCTGCCATGTGGCGTTGGGGGGTTCTGGCTGCCGCGGCTGCTGCGGCAGGGGTCTTGGTGTGGGGATGGCTGGGCACTCTCTCTCCTTCTTTTCACATTCCACCATCCATTTTAGAAGAACATAAACACTCACTTAACCACAGGTGTTAGCTCACCTTTGCACAAATAGTTTGTTTGATCGAATGAAATATCTCACATAGTTGGTTTGAAGGCATAAGTATGTGTGTGTGAACATTATCTGTATGGTGACATGTGGACATTTTGGCAGCCAACAGGTATATTTATAACATTAATTTTAGTATGTATGTGGACAGGCCCCGCCCCTTCTAGATTTGTATTACATCTGAAGCTTACTGTAATGATAAACATCCAGAAACTTGTTGTCTTATGCTGTTTCATGGTTCTCCCCCACCCCCTATAATCACCTTCCTACCCCCCCTCTCTAATATCCCTCTTTCTTCCTTCCTCCTGTCCATTTCCGTCCGGTCCGATTTTCAAATACGATTAAAATGAATAAAGTTTGGCCTCGATTACAAAAGGGGTTTATTCAGACATACCTCTGGTTTGTCAGAAAATTCATAACCCCTGTTTGGCTGAACCACAACAGGTGGTTCCACATGAAGCAAATCCAATGCAGGGGTTTCAGAAACATTTTTCACAGGAATGTAGGAACGAGTCAAACGTGAAGCATGCCATCTTCTAACAAATAAGTTCCCTGTGCTGACTGTTTTAAGACTCGTAATGGCTCAGAGAATGTCTGGTGAGCTTTTGGAACATGTGTTGGCTTCAGAACACGGACACACTTTCCCTCTTGAAAAACAGGAACACGAGCACCACGTCTCTTATCTGTGTAAAGCTTCATCTTGGGTTGTTTAGCTGCTACTGAGTCAGCCAACCGAGTCACAGCATTGTCCCTAGGGTCAGCGAGCAGGACATGTAAGAGAGTTCTCATTTTTCTCCCGAGAAGCAGTTCACAGGGAGCAACCTCATTGGTAGAATGAGGTGTGGAACGATAGACTTGAAGGAAGTCTGTCACAGTCTGACGCCAAGGTTTTCTTTCAAGAATGGCAGACTGAATACAACTCTTAAGCACTCTGTGAAACCTTTCAACTGCACCATTTGCAGCAGGGTGGTAAACTGAAGTTTGAATGTGCTTTATGTCTCTGGAGTGCAGGAACGCAGCAAACTCAGCAGAAGTAAACTGACTTCCATCAACAGAAATAACAGTCCCTGGATTTCCAAACCTGCTGAAAACTTAAGTAAGAAAAGAAATCACTGTCTGAGCCATAACAGAAGCTGCAAATCCCACTTCTGGTCATTTACTGTGATAATGTTGTCTTTAATGTCTAGGGGCCCTAGAGGAGCATAACATACAAAATAAAGGTTTTGCTACCAAATTTGAATTAACAAAAACACCAAGCGAATGTCTCCATACAAAATATAACACATTTACAAATAAATAAACAACCAGCAATAACTAAAAGTGATGTAAAAAGGCTTCAGGGTGAACCAAGGCCAAAATAACAATCAAAACCCCACCAAATTGAAACGCACAATCTTACCTGTAAATGAAAGAAAAGGAAAATCAATGAGAACACACTAACCTCCCTAGACTAACAAAAACAGGAGAAAACGAGTTCTAAAGAAAATGGCAGTTCACCCCTACAGCTTCACTTAACATAACTACAAACCAAAAGACTAAATAGAGTGGGCACAACACCACAAAAACTACAAAATACTAAAACGCAACACTAAAGTGCAACACGCAACTAAACAGGTGGTGAAGTCCAAAACAAAATGGCGAAGAGGGCCAAGCTGCAATGGAGACTTGTTGCTGCAAGGCTCCCTTTTCCCAGACTGGAGGTCCATGTGGTGCTTTTAAAGGCTGCCTCCACCCGCTATGGTCCAAATGGAGGCCACACCCTTTCCAGCATACCTGAAAATAACCACACATAGACACACACACACACACACACAAAGAGCCACAAAAAACACAAGTCCCACTCTGATTCAAATCAAATACACAGAACAAACAGAACTAAAAAAAACAAATACGACCACAGCCGCAACAGATTATCCACCAGTGTGATTGCATACTTACATTCCCAAGCAGCAGTCTCAAAAGGACCCACAACATCAATTACCACCTTGTCCCATGGCGAGGAAGGAAATGGCACTGGTACAAGTGGAGCTGCACCAGGAACTGCAGTTTTATCACTACTTTGACAGAGTTGACACCCTTTAACGTGTTGTGTCACTTGGTTATCCATGCCAGGCCACCAGCACAATTCTCTGAGTCTCTGCTTGGTTTTTACAATGCCAAAATGATTAGTTGATGATGTAAACTGACTGGAACAACCAGCCGAGAACCTCTGAACACATAATCAGGTTGTACGAAAAACTCCTCCCTCAACTTGAAGTATGGACACACATTTTCAGGCAATGCAGCAGATGAACGAGAAAAACCCTTCTCGAGTTGCAAGCATGAGGCACACAACTCAGGAAATGCAGCAGAAGCAGAAACAAAGTCTGCAAAAATGGATCAAACAAAGCCAAGGCTGGACTGACAACTAGAGCTCTTTATACGCTCTGAAAACTCTGCTTTGCGTTTTCTGACCATTGAAACTCAACTCTTTGACGAATGCAAGCAAGTAAAGGTTCAACCATGGTAGCAAATTTTGGCATGAATTTATTGTACCATGACACCAGTCCTAGAAAAGAATGAGGTGTAGCTACATCAGAAGGGGGTGGTGCATTGAGGATAGCAGAGAGGTGATCATCAGTAGGTTGAATGCCCTGTGGTGTAACGGTGTGACCTAAGAAACACAAACTGGACCTGTTAAACTGACATTTGTCTTTGTTTCGCTGTAACTCTGACTCTTTTAACCGTTTTAGCACTGCAGCAAGAACAGCATCATGCTCACTTTGAGTTGCCCCTCACATCACTCTGCAAAATCTGAACAAACCATCATGGGTGTTAAAGGCAGTCAGGTGTAACCCCGAGGGGGAAATTGCGTTTAGTCTCCTCTTGCATATCCTGTGTGGTGACGTCACCACACTGTGTGCGTCGGTGCGTCACACGGTCATGTGACTCGGCACGTACAATCAGAACCCAATAAAAACAGCTGTGGGAAGGTTGCCGGAAGAAGCGTGTGGGGAAGTCTCGGGTGTTTAGCTGGAGGTACGTTAAATGTTTTTTTTTTCGTCATTTCACTATAAACATTCTGAAAACTAACTCAACTAACGTCGGAACATAGGAGCTGACTACTGGTGCCTATTTGTCCGGAGACGAGCGTGCACACAAAATTAAGAGAACGGAAGTGGTCAGGTGATTATGTTGGATGATGAGCTACAACCCAGGACCCAGAACCAAACCTGAACTCTGGACCACTAGTCCGAAGCCAGCCTATGAACTCCACCTGCTCTGGTCGGGCTGGTAGGAGGCTTCTTACAGCCACCCTCTTTTCTTTCCTTCAGTTCCCTTGCTACTAAGTTACACGGCCATTCATATTTCCACTCACACAATCCCCATCCTTCACTTTGGATTACCCTCTGTTGGACACTTTGGCTGTTACAACGAACTATGAACTCTTGCGAGTGAACTGTTGAGTCGAATCTTGAAGAACTGAACTTTCTTGAAAAAAAGGATAATTTACAAATGTGAATCATTTTTTTCTTGTAAATATTGTATGGCCATTCTATGTGTGTGAATATATTTGTTTCTTTCCTTTGTTTTTTTTCAATTATATGGTACCAACAAATGAAATTCAGCTTCAGTCTCTTTCTCCACTCCTAGGGTTGAACCTCTTCCTGTGACGTCATTTCCGGGTGAGCCTTTCGCAGTTCTAGTCGTGTGTGACTGCTGTCCTCTTGTTTGGCAATAGCCTGACTACTATTGCTTACTTTAAGGGTTATCTGGGTTAATATTCACATCTAGCACCTTTTAGTAGCAAATACACTACTGTTAAACCGCTTGCTGTTCACTTTTCACTTTTCTCATTTTGCTAAATAAACCACTTCTCTTTACCTAAACACCGCTAGCCTTAGCTTAGAATCTAGCATGGCCACCAGTCTTTCCGCCTCTCCTCCTCTCTCCTGCCCCATGTGCCATATGTTTAGTGACGATCCTGCCTCCTTTAGTGAAGATAGCGGTAGGTGTGTTAAGTGTAGTCTTGTGTTAGACTTGGAGGCGAGGCTGGAGCAGTTGGAAGCGCGGCTCCGCACAGTGGAAGCTAAGCCGGCTACCCAGGTCGTTACTCATAGCGCGGGCCGCGCTACCAGGGCTAACTTAGTTAGCACCCCAGCGCCCTCCCAACAGCCGGGAGACAGTCAGGGGTTTGTACCGGTTGGGAGGAAACATAGTGCTAAACGCAAAAACTTAGAGCACCCGAGACTCCACGTTAATAATAGGTTCTCCCCCCTCAGCGACACACCCACTGAACACTCAACTCTGGTTATAGGTTCTTATGAAGTTAGAAACGTGGAGCTCCCAGCGGCTACAGTCAGCTGTTATCCGGGGGCCAGAGTTGGTGACATCGAGGGGAACCTTAGGATGTTAGCTCAGAGTAAGTCCAGGTTCCGTCGAGTCGTGATTCACGCAGGCGGTAATGATGCCCGACGGAGACAATCAGAGGTGGTTAAGTTAAACGTAACTTCGGTGTGTAAACTGGCTAAGACAATGTCCGACACTGTAATTTTCTCTGGTCCCCTGCCGAACTTAGTCAATGATGAAATGTACAGCCGCTTTTCATAATTTAACCGCTGGCTTTCTAGATGGTGCCCAGAAAACGGCGTTGGTTTTGTGGATAACTGGAGCGCGTTTTGGGGGAAGCCCGGTCTCATGCGGAGAGACGGCGTCCATCCCACTCGGGACGGTGCCGCTCTTCTTTCTAGAAACATTTCTGCTAGCCTTAGTCTGTTAACCTGACAATCCAGAGACGAGACCCGGGCGCAGAGCAGCAGTGTAAAACGCTCCTCTGAGCCTCCCTTAGGGTTAGTGCTGGTGCAATACCCATGCAGGGAAAGTCAAGCAGGCCCTAGCTTTAGCTTTTGTGCTGAAAGACAAGTAAAAGGAGCGCGTCATAGAAACCTTAAAGTGACAGACAGCAGTTCTCACAAGCACAATTATGATGTAATTAAATGTGGTTTATTAAACATTCGATCCAATTCCTCCAAGTCCCTCTTAGTCAACGAGTTAATTACTGATAAAAACCTTAGTCTTTTAGCCTTAACAGAAACTTGGCTCCATCAGGATGACTATGTTAGATTGAATGAAGCAAACACCCCCCCCCCCCCACCCACTTATGCTATCTATCAGAAATCCAGGATTTCAGGGAAAGGAGGTGGTTTGACAGTACTATCACAGTCTAGCTTACTTCTCAACCCTAAAGTTAAAAATGCTTATAATTCATTTGAAAACATCATATTGTCTATAAATCACCCTAACAGGAAAACTCGAAAACCTGTTTTACTCATAATTATTTATCGCCCCCCCGGCCCATATTCAGAATTTTTAACTGAGTTTTCCGACTTCCTATAGATTCTGATCAAACTATAATAATAGGGGATTTCAATATTCATGTTGATGACCCCAGTGACTGTCTAGGAAAGGCTTTTGCAGCTTTATTAGATGATGTTTGTTTCACCCAAAGTGTGAATGAACCCACTCACTGTCATAAGCACACCCTGGACCTTGTTCTAACCCATGGTATAGAGATCAACCAGCTGAGTGTCCTTCCTCTTAACCCCATAATTTCTGATCACTTTATGATTACCTTCCAGTTTACACTGGAACATCCTTCTGCCCCAGTGAATAAGAAACAGCTTAGAAGAACCTTAACTGACCGTTCTGTGTCTGAATTTAAACTCACAGTTCAGCCAGTACTTAGTGATATTCTGAGAAAATACTCTGAGTCCAGCTCCCATAGCATCAGTCCTAGTATAAATGACCACTTTGTTAATGATGCCTTACAAGCCCTCAGGAGTACACTCGATGTTGTTGCCCCCTTGAAACCTAAGTTCGTCAGACAAAACCGAGTAGCACCGTGGTTTAACGCTGAAACTCGTTCTCTTAAACAAGAAACCCGTAAGTTGGAAAGAGAATGGCGCCGCTCAGGTTCAGAGCAGTCTCTGAATACCTGGAAACATAGCCTATTAAATTATAAAAAAGCTCTGCGTAGAGCTAGAAGCCAGTACTATTCAACCTTAATATCAGAGAATGGAAACAATCCAAGATTTCTTTTTAGCACTATTGCTAAATTAACTTGCAGTCAGAGCTCATTAGAACCACAAGTTCCTGTTTCTCTCAGCTCTGATGATTTTCTTACATTTTTCGATAGTAAAATCTCAAATATTAGACATAAATTAAATCAAGTTATTCCTACTATCAGCCCAGAACAGGCTGAAGCGGTAGAAATGGAGGCATCCATAGAAACCTCTGTAACATTAGACTGCTTCACTGCTGTGGATCAAGCGGAAATAACATCAATTATTAGCCCTGTGTCTATTAAATATCTACTGTGTTTCAAATATTGATAAACGTATAGGTTACATAATTTGTGGTGAGCTAGCTAGGAGTGGAGTAAGTTGAATAAAATGGTTCTTTTTACATTGGAGAAAGACATGGAAACATTAGAAAAACGTGGTATTAAAATCCCTAACTTGGTTTTGATACAAGACGCGAGTAGAACAGAAACTGATGATGAAGTTGTTCAATTTTTGAAACATTTTGGTTCAATTTCAAAGATCAAACTCTTTGACGTGTCCAAATCACTTTTCGATCAATCAATTGTGGTTGAATTCAGTTCAGGTGCGCCACTCGTTGCGTTGCGAAAGATTTTGCCTTACACATATATTTGTGAAGATGACATGGTGACGTATGAAATTTTAGATTTGTCTATGGTCTGTGCAGAAGGAATAGGCAAAATGGAAACTAAAACGTACCTGGAAGAGTTGCAAAAAATAGCAAAGCTTACAGGGCAAGATTTTCTGTGGTATTAAATAGGGTGATGCCTCTGCTTGGTCAAACTGTTGGCCAGCTCCATCCTAGTTCTGATGAGGCCGAGAATGCAACAGAGGACAGGTAGAGGGCGCCGTTAACTGCTGCACCAGTCACTACACTGCCCTCTGTCATCAATATTGGTCATCAAAGTATCCCAGGTGCCGCTGGTGAGAACCCCAGTGGAGGCCAGCCGACAATCAAATCTGATCCCAGTGATTTGAATCCACCACGACACTCACTGCCAGCTATGTCGCAGCATGATTTGAATCCACCTGAAATCCAACGCTTTATAGTGGAACATATAGTAAAGAACGAAGACAGCACAGAACTCTTTTCTGCACAACGTGTCAGAGTTTTCTCAGGAAGAGTGCCTCGTCCTCAGAACAAAACAGACTACGACACCTGGAGATCCAGCATGGAACTATTATTTAAAGATTCTGCAGTGTCCGATTTACAACGCTCACTTAAAACTTTCTAGAGTTTGCTACCACCCGCTGCTGATATGGTGAAACATCTGTCACCAGATACTCCACCGATCACTTATCTTCACACTCTTGACTCAGCAAATGGCGTCGTACAGGATGGTGAAGAATTATATGCAAAGTTCCTAGACACTTTTCAAGATGCTGGTGAAAAGGTTTAGGGTTGGATACTGTTATAGATGTGGTGAAGATGGCCATATCAAACCTAATTGTGAGAACCCCCCAAACTCTGCTCTCGTAGCACTCAAGAGGAAGCAATTTGCAAAACGACAAGCAAGAAGAATTTAATCCCACAATGAACTCTTTAAACTAGATCCAGTTCCTGTTGTGAGGCAAACTGGAACTGTTGTGGACCTGCAATGTCCCAACCAAAAGTAGAACTATATGAAGAATTAAACTGAGATTTATGATGAACCAAGGCAACGCAGCTGCAATGTTCCATCTCGATAACCAAAAGGTTTAATTGGTTCTCGTTGCACAGCCAACATTAAGATTGCTAATGCAGAATGTAAACGTCTCCTCGATACAGGGTCGCAAGTTACAACCCTTCCTGACATGGTGCCCCTGTCTGTTACCTGCCTCCTCCCCCTTCCTGCTCTGCCGTGGAAGCTACCAGCTGGTTCCACTTACCTCGTCATCATCCCTGCCTTCTTAAGGAGATCCAGGACCTTTCTTCGACGCCAGTTCGTTGTTCCTCTCACGGTGCATAGTCTGGCTCTCACGTGTCTTGTATCTCACCTTGGTTTTTTGCCTAGCTAATTTGTGCCTCTCCGTTCCACTCTCAGGGATCCTCGTCACGAGTATTCCATCGGGTCGCAGCTCACCAGCCTCACTCTCCATCCTCCTTACGGATCCAGCGGAATCCACATGCTCAAGCTTCATCTGCCTCAACCCTCCAGTCAGCCGTCACGCCACATCAAGAACATTAAGAACTCTGTTACAGACTCTCCTTCAGAGAATTAAATCCTCTAGCACTTACCTCTCGTTTCCGAGTATCCTTCCGGGTTCCAGCGTCTGGGTCCCTCTGAAATCCCGCGTGACCATGAAACTTCTGGTTTCATTCTATATTCAGCAACAATTACATGATCTATTGCAAATTGAAGGGGCTGCCAGACAAGCAATTCCATACCTTGGATATGTGGAGATGATGTCTACGTTCCCAAAAGACTTCCTGGGAGCGGCCTATGATGTTGTTACTCTGGCACTTGTTCCTGACATCAAAACTGGACATTCATCCCCAGTATTGATCAGCATGAATACGTTGGAGTCATTATACAGCCAGTACACTGGAAGTGAGTATGCAGAGTTCCAGCCAGCTACTGATGGTTACAAGGCTACGCTTAAACTGCTGCAGATACGTCACCAGCAACACCAGGCAGGCATCGATGGGGTTGTGAGATTAGCCACTAAATCTCCAGTTGTTATCCCTGCTGGGCAGACGATCATCGCCATTGGCTCCATGTACAGTAGCATGCCAGCTCCCGGTCAATGGGCGCTTGTGGAGTACCCAGCTTCACCACTGCCAGGTGGGCTGTGTGTTAAAAACTCACTCATTGTCCTCCCAAGCCAATCCCATGAGAAGATTCCTGTCAGACTCGCCAATGAGTCCGAGGTAACAATCCCACCATTCTCCACTATTGCCGAACTTGAATTATCACCTCAGATCCTGTCACACAAAGTGGCCCAAGATCATCCATCCTCTGGAAAGAAATCTCTGAATCTCCTATTCCTCCAGAGTGGAAGGAAAGGATCATGTCCAAGCTTAATGAGATTCCTGAAGTCTTTTCACTTGGATTTCGGATGCATTGACAAGGTGAAACATTGAATAAAACTGTATGACAAAACACCCTTCAAGCATAGAGCCTGACCCATTCATCCTCAAGAAGTCGAGGCAGTGCGTCATCTAAAGGCTGGTGTCATCAGGGAATCAGAGTCTCCATTCTCATCATCTATTATTGTGGTCCGTAAGAAGAACGGGGACATTAGGTTGTGTATTGATTAACTCAAACTGAACCTACAGACTGTTAAAGATGCCTACGCCCTGCCAAACTTGGAGGAGTCGTTTTCAGCATTAAACGGTTCAAAGTGGTTCAGTGTGCTTGATTTAAAATCAGGCTACTATCAAATTGAGATGGAGGAGTCTGACAAGGAGAAGACTGCATTTGTGACGCCAATTGGATTTTGGCAGTTCAATCGTATGCCCCAGGGAGTGACTAACGCACCAAGTACCTTTCAGCGATTAATGGAAAAATGTGTGGAAGATCATCATTTGAAGGAAGTACTTGTTTTTCTTGACGACCTCATTGTGTTCTCAAGCTCCCTGGAAGCACAAGAGCAGAGACTCCTGAGAGTGCTCAACCGTTTAAAAGAATATGTTCTGAAATTATCCCCGGAAAAGTGCAAGTTTTTCCGGACATCTGTGTGATATCTTGGACACATAGTCTCGGAGAAAGGAGTGGAAACTGATCCAGAAAAGCTCAAGGCTCTAAAATCCTGGCCAGATCCAAAAACTTTGAAAGAGCTCAAATCGTTCCTAGGATTTGCTGGATACTACAGGAGGTTCATCCAGGGATATGCAGCCATCGCAGAACCCATGAATGACCTTACACGTGGCTATACACCTGCCTCCAAGTCCAAGAAAAAAATCGAGCACACTGGCAGTTCATGACGTCAAACAGCCTTTTGGAAAGAGATGGTCATCTGCCTGTCAACATGCTTTTGAAACACTAATTGAAAAGCTGACTAGTTCTCCAGTTCTTGGGTTTTCTTATCCAAAAGTGCCATATATATTGCACACTGACGCCAGCCCTACAGGGCTCGGTGCAGCTTTATATCAAGAGCAAGATGGTCAGCTGAGAGTGATTGCTTACGCCAGCCGAGGTCTGTCACCAAGTGAATCAAGGTATCCCGCTCACAAGCTTGAATTTCTTGCGTTGAAGTGGAGTGTGTACGGAGCTAACTTTGTGGTGGTGACTGTCAATATTCCTTTCACCTACCTGCTAACATCAACAAAGTTAGACGCCACCAGCCACAGATGGCTTGCTGCTCTGTCCACCTACACTTTCAAACTGCAGTACAGAGCAGGGAAACAGAATCTCAACGTGGATGCGCTATCTCTCCGCCCTCACAACCAGCTGACTGGTACTACATCACAGAAGGATCAAGATCTGATCAACCAATTTACGCAAGAGCATGTTACGGATCCCAGTGATGTGGAAGACATTAACCCTGATGTTGTGTCTGCCATATGTCATCGTTGTCTTGCCATCAACCATCAGTGCAGTTCAACAGAGAACCCAGTCACCTTGGTTGAATCCTTGAGTCTGTCCGCTGGAGCTATTCCAGACTGTTATGCCAGTGAAACTGACAATGGACTACCAGTTTTTCCCTCAATGTCACATCTAGACCTCGGAGAAAAGCAACGAGCTGATCCAGTCATTAGAGAGGTCATCCACCAGATGGAGACAGAAGAAAAAGTACCTCATACTGCCCGGAATGAACTTCCCGACCTGTCATTGTTGCTAAGTGAGTTGAATCGTCTTGAGCTACAAGAGGGAATCTTGTATCGAAGGAGACAAGAGGGGGAACAAATATTGTTCCAACTGGTGTTTCCCGAAGAGCTGAAGTCCCTTGTTTAGACAAGCCTACATGATGACATGGGACACATGGGTATCGAGCAAAAATTAGATCTGGTATGTTTCAGATTCTTCTGGCTTCACATGGCGGCTGATGTTGAGTCAAAGGTGAAGACCTGCAGTCGTTGTGTGAGACGTAAAGCTTTCCAAGAAAGATCTGCACCATTGGTAACCATCAAAACCACTTGTCCACTGGAATTGCTTTGTATGGACTATCTTTCACTTGAACCATATCAGAGCAATACAAAAGACATTCTCGTACTCACTGACCATTTTACGAAATTTGCCATTGCCATACCCACCGCACACCAGAAGGCTAAACTGTGGCAGAATGCCTGTGGGAGAACTTTATTGTCTGTTATGGAATACCGGAGCATCTACATTCAGACCAGGGTCCAAACTTCGAGTCAAGGTTGATCAAAAATAAATAAAAATAATAAAATAATAAAAAATAAAATAAAAAAACGAACAACGCCTTACCATCCTCGAGGAAATCTGGTAGAGAGATTCAACTGGACGCTGCTCAGCATGCTTGGTACTCTAGGACAGAAGCAGAAGCAGAAGTGGAAGGAATATGTGATGACGTTAGTACACGCATACAACTGCACTCAAAATGATGTCACCGGCTTTACACCTTATGAGTTGATGTTTGGTCGAGCACCACGCCTTCCAATAGATTTCACCTTTGGTCTGCCTTTGCAGAAGGGCCATTTGACATCTCAAAGCCAGTAGGATGAGGTCCTCCGGTCTCATCCAGGAGGGAACTTCTAGATAGCATCCAAGAATGCAGCTAAAGCGGGTGAGAAGAACAAGCTTTGCTTTGACAGACGTGTTACACCATCAAGTTTGTAGAAAGGAGACAGACTTGTTCGTAATGTTAGGCTACGTGGCAAACACAAGCTTGAAGACAAATGGGAGCAGGATGTCTATGTTGTCTTGAAGTGGGCTGGAGATTTACCTGTCTAAACAGTTCGACCAGAAACCAAAATCTGACCGACCCGCACACTGGACAGAGATCTCTTCCTACCATATCCTTTTTTGATGGAAATATTCATATCTCATTGGTTGATACTCCTCTGCATCGTCCTCAAACTCTGAGCCAGACACTAGCTACCACTGATCCAAGCAACGATAAAGAAGGTGTAGAGGTAGAGTTGGGCTTACCTCAATCTCTGATCCATCCTACCTCATTCACCTTCAGAAGAGAGCATCCTGTACCAACTGCTCTTGGGCCTGCCCTTTCAGTTGATCTCCCTCAGTTGATCCCCACTGTGCGACCAGACTTGCATGCAGATGAGGAAATTGACCTAGCTACTAATGGGGACTCCGCCGCAGATTCTAAATTTCATTAGTCTGAGAGAGGAGAATCTGAGCCTGGTGATGAGGACTTGGCCGAAGAGGTACAACTTATCGTTGTTCCTGAGAATCCACCTGAAGGACCAGAACTCACTGACCAGGTAGAGGTAGTACTTGAACTCAGGGCTAGTGAGCTTTTGCTCAACTCCCATGAGACGATTACTAAGGAACTAAACTCTCCAGACATTGATGTTGATTCTAGTTCTACTGTCCGACGTACCGGCCGTCAACCTCACCCTCCCAATCACTTGCAATATTCAGAATTGGGTAATCCGCTAGTCTCTGTGGTTCACAATTTCTTTCATGGGTTAGTTGATGCGTATAGCGAAGTGCTGCGTGCCTCCACTGTGGACACCCTTTCGCGGCCTCGTGTTTATGACATTTAACATGCACCGGATTTGCATTTTCTAAAGGGGGGAGGGTGTTTTCGGGTGGGAAAATTGCGTTTAGTCTCCTCTTGCATCTCCTGTGTGGTGACGTCACTACACTGCGTGCGTCGGTACGTCACACGGTCATGTGACTTGGCACGTACAATCAGAACCCAATAAAAACAGCTGTGGGAAGGTTGTCGGAAGAAGCGTGTGGGGAAGTCTCGGGTGTTTAGCTCAGTGTTTTTCAACCTTTTCTGAGCCACGGCACACTTTAACCTTAAAAAAAATCCTGCGGCACACCAGCATCCAAAAATAAAAAAAATAAAAAAACTCATAGTCTGTATTGATCTACAGCCCTTCCACAATCTCACATGCATTTGGGTGATAATTGTTGCAGAAAAAGCTGGAAGTTGCAGTTGTTTTTTTCTAAAAGATGCAATAAAAGTTAAGTAGAAGATTTAAAAACAGTTTGATGTGTGTTCGTTGGTTTCAAGACGTTTAACAACAGATCTCCATGTGCGCAGTCACTCTCACAACCCAATGCATCATGGGAGATGTAGTGCATAAAACGGCCGAAGATCGCTTTTCGGAGCTTCATTGTTTTGTTCACTTGTTCCACGGTCTGATACCGGATTCTGTGGAAAGCTACACCGCTAAATACGAGCTTTAGCTGGTATTTTTGTTAGAACTGAGCGACTTTACGAGCTAAATCGGGACAAGGAAGTGAAGACTTTAAGCACTTGTGATTGGTCAGACCGATGACATGTGATTAACCCCCCCAAGAATGATTGGTGGAGACAGTTAAAGGGACGGGACGGGACTTTTCCAAATTAAAGCCGAAGGTGCAGCTGAATCGCGGTACGTCATTGTTATCAAAATGTCTTTAATAAAATAAAATAAACGCAAAGAAAAAGTATTTTATGATCTTTTATATTCCTAACTCCTCAGTGTTTTATCAAGGCCTGTTTGGATGAACAGAGAGCTGAAATCCTGGAGATGGGAAATGTTGTTAAATCAGTTAATGAGGGCAATTTCCCACGGCACACTTGACCATCTCCCACGGCACACTAGTGTGCCGCGGCACACTGGTTGAAAAACACTGGTTTAGCTGGAGGTACGTTAAATGTTTTGTTTTTTCGTCATTTCACTATAAACCTTCTGAAAACTAACGCAACTAACGTCGGAACATGGGAGCTGACTACTGGTGCCCATTTGTCCGGAGACGAGCGCGCAACACGAAATTAAGAGAACAGAACTGGTCAGATGATTATAATGGATGGTGAGCAACAGCCCAGGACCCAGAACCAAACCTGAACTCTGGACAACTAGTCCGAAGCCACCCTATGAACTCCACCTGCTCTGGTCGGGCTGGTAGTGTCATGGTATGGCTAGAAAACAGAGTGACCCAGATGCTGAAACCCGGAAGGAGACTAGGAGACTAGGAGGAAAGTTTAGGAGTTTTAATTTGGCTGAAGGCGAGTAATGGCGTTTTCCCAGAGGGATGAGCATCGGCTGGCTGGAGGAGTCTAGCAGAGGGAGCCCTGCACGTGAGACCAGAAGATCGCGACCAGGTGAGTATCAGAACTGGATAATCCTGAGGCAGAGCGAGAGGAGCAATTAATAACATGAAACATGACAACACACAGGAACTAGACGTGGCCAGACTAAGCACCGTTGGAGGAACAACGAACTGGCATCGACTGATGATCCACAGGATCCTTATGAAGGCAGAGGCAATGATGAGGTGAGTGAGATCAGCTGGTCGCATCCAAAGCCGAAGAGGCGGGGGAGGGGGAGAGTAACTGACAGGCAACCATGACAGGTAGGAGGGTTCTTACAGGCACCCTCTTTTCTTTCCTTCAGTTCCCTTGCTACTAAGTTACACGGCCATTCATATTTACACTCACACAATCCCCATCCTTCACTTTGGATTACCCTCTGTTGGACTCTTTGGCCGTTACAACAAACTATAAACTCTTGCGAGTGAACTGTTGAGTCGAATCTTGAAGAACTGAACTTTCTTGAAAAAAAGGATGTTTACAAATGTGAATCATTTTTTCTTGTAAATATTGTATGGCCATTCTATGTGTGTGAATATATTTGTTTCCTTTCTTAGTTTTTTTCAATTATATGGTACCAACAAATGCAATTCAGCCTCAGTCTCTTTCTCCACTCCTAGAATTGAACCAGAGGTCTTCAGATCTAGCCCTGTGTCTATTAAATATCTACTGTGTTTCAGATATTGATACATGTATAGGTTACACAGGTCTTTGCTTTCTTCATGCAAAGGTAGCTGAAAATAAGCAGACTCTAAGTCAAGAGTAGAGAAAACAGTTGCATCTCTAAGTTTGGACAGCAATTCATCAATGAGTGGAAGTGGATAACTATCTATGACAACAGCTTTTTTCGGTTCTCACAAGTCCACACACATCCTGATGTTACCTGACTTGTGACAACAATGGGGAAAACCCATGGAGATGCATCAATCTTTTCTATTACCCCAGCTTCCAAATGTTCTTTACTCACAGCATCTCGCACTGACAGAGGTAAACGTCGCAGCTTCTGTCTGACTTGAGGGACTCTTTCAGCGATTTTAACTTTATGTACGAACTTAGTTGCAAAACCCAGAGAGGGCTGTTGAGGCTGAGATGACAGACGCATCACAGGAGCAGGTGGTAAATGTGGGCAGGCACCTTCGACAGCAAAACGCAGTCCCAGTCCTTTGATGAGATCCATGCCTAGTAAAGTGGTACCAGTGTCCACAATGAATAGCTTAGTTGCATAAAATGCATCATCACGTGACACAGTGACAGGCAGACATCCCAGTACAGGTATAGGAGAGTGAAAGTATGTAACCAGAGTAACATCTGGAAACTGCAGAGCATCACTGCCGAAATGGGTCTCATACTTACTTCTGGATATGATAGAAACAGATGAGACTGAGTCCACAGTAAACTGTATGGGTGTAGGTGGAGTCTTTTGCCGTGCCTTCAGGAACCGCCTCCGGTCAGCCGATGGTTTCGTGTGAACAGCATGCACAGGAGCCGTCAGGGTGGAATTTGAAATCGACCTGGCCTGCTCCGTAGCTGCTTCAATTTGAGTGGCCAGTGCAACAGCTTTATCCAATGTTAAGTCAGCTTCCAGCAGCAGTCGTTCACGTATGCGTTGACCACGTACATGTTCAACTAGTTGGTCCCGGATCATTTCATCCTGCTTATCGTCAAAGCCACATGTTGCAGCTAAATCTCTTTGACCAGCCACGTACTGCATGATAGATTCAGTCGGACTTTGGGCGCGTTTTCGAAAAACATGGCGCTGGGCAACGGCTTTACGCTTTGGATTGAAGTGAGCTTTCAAAGCCGTCATGGCATCCTCCATTGTAGTACCTTGTTCTGAAAGTGTGACCTTCTGTCCCCAGCGTGTGTAGAAGAAGCGCTCTTTTTCTCTCCTCTGGCCATTCATCACCCGACACTGCGAGCACCAGCAGGTAATTTCAGAACATTTTCTCCCACGTGGTATGCTAGGCTCACCCGGGCACTGGAGAAAAGGAGGTGGAGATGGCGTTGCAGCAAAAGCCATTTCGTAAGCAAGTAGATCCTCTACGACTCCTCGTCGCCACTTGTTATGTTGTGAAGTCATGGACGGATTACACGGTGAATCTTTTAAGATGAAGTTTATTAATCCAGTCGTTGCAGAACAGTACAGGCAATACACTTCCTCCTTTCCATTTCTCCTTCTTCTCCTATATATGTATATATATATATACAGTAAACCCTTGTTTTTCACGGGGGTTACGTTCCAAAAAGAACCCGTGATAGGCAAAATCCGTGAAGTAGAAACCTTTATTTTTTTAACAACTACCGTATTTTCCGGACTATAAGTCGCTCCGGAGCATAAGTCGCACACAGCCCAAAAATGCATTATAAAGTAGAAAAAAACACAGATAAGTCGCACTGGACTATAAGTCGCATTTTGACGGGAAAATTATTTGACAAAAACTGAGACCAAGAACTAATAACTTGCACAACCTCATATGACACAATCATAGCAGACTGTTTATCTCATAATTTCACAGTAATTCTTTCTCATACTTATTTATTCCTTTCATGAAGCATCATTGGCCAACTAATACTCTGTTTTCATCCTGTATTTGTAGAAACAGTTGTCATTTTTATTGCATTTCTGAATCTATGAAATCATTGGAAAATAGTATATTATGTTTTTAGCCTTCAAGATCTTACTGTAAAAAAAGGTTTGCTGATTCTCTGAGTCACTTAACATACTCTCAACACTTAACATACCTCATACATCAAATTTAGCCAGGAACATCATCTCTGTTCCTCACAAATGAACATAACAGGAGGGTTAACAATGTATTTATTTCAATTTATTTCTAATATAAGTCGCTGCGGAGTATAAGCCGCACCCCTTGCCAAACTATGAAAAAAAGGGCGACTTATAGTCCGGAAAATACGGTATACAATTAAATACTCTATTATACATTGAAAAGAAAGAACAAACCATTTTACAGGGTCAAGCTCTTGTTTCACAAGCAAAAGTACTTTAGAAATGTTTTTTTCAACAAATAACTTCTATAATGTACTGTCAAATAATAATTTGAATCATCGATGTGAACAGAAGGCTTCAAATTGCAGAGATTAGCCCCGCCCACCGCGACCCGAGTAATTGGATTAAACGGGAGAAAATTTAAAATGATTATGAAAAAAATACAAAGTACAGTCGGACAAATAGTGACTCAGGTGTATTTCACTGCTCTTCAGACTGAGCCGCTGCATCCTGACTCCACTCTGCAGTGTTTTCTTCTTCTGAAGTGTTTGTTCAGGAGAAGAAAATAGTGATAGGCAGTTGTTGTCGCTCTTTTTTCTATGGGTTTTAGAGAAACTCGAAATTGCAAGATGATTTGCACATACGTGTTGTAAATTTGGCAACCTGTTTTACGTACATGTACATATTAAACTGCAACGTTATTGACGCACAGGTATTTTTAGCACGATGCAAATCCGTGAAGTAGCGAAACCGTGAAAAAGTAAACCGCGTTATAGGAGGGATCACTGCATATAAAATATAAAAAACTTGTGATATCCGATATTAGTGATCCATATTGCAATGTTGATTAACTTTCGATACATGAACAACTAGCAAAAACAACCAAAACGTTTCCATTTCAATGCAAAAGTTTAATTGAAATAAGAGTTAAAATACCTTTGATTATTCTCCAAATGACCCATGTCTAATTAGGAGTGCAACAACTAACATTATAGCCATATTTGCGATGTGGATATTGCACAGCTTGAAACTGCGATAAACTGCAAATAAAATTTGCGATTAATTGTGCAGGCCTAACAAGTACTTATTCAAAACACTGAATTATGTTTTTTAACAATAATTTCATGACGATTAGTTTTCTGAATATGTTATTTTTCCATAATTGAATACATCTGATTAATTCCAAACAAATGAATCGTTTTCTTTTTTGTCTTAACATGATCCCAAACTGAGACTCGTTAGCGTAAGTATATTCAGCATCTCAACTGGTGCAGGTAGATGTGAAGCAACAATTTTGCCGTTAACTCCTGAATGTATGTCTCCTGTCAAGCATCTCCGCCACTTATTTTAATGGTACAGAACACGGAACTTGTCTGTGGAGTCGCGTGTTGACATCTCGCAATATTTCGAGAAAGCGTGTGTGCAACAGTTTAAAAGGACAGTGTGAAAAAAACAGTTGGATTACACTTATGCCAAACAACAAAGCTCCAGGGCCTGATGGCATTCCTGTAGAGTTTTATAAAGAATTTTGGGAAAACCAATGAAATCACTTTTTATGAAATGATTACATTTGTAAAGGAAAGCCAATCGCTGCCACCTAAAATTTATAATTTATATATAACATAATCCTCCTTCTCAAACCAGAGAAAGATCTTACAATTCCTTAAAGCTATTGCCCTATTACGTAAAAACAGTTTGCAAAGCACTAGCACAAAGAATGGAAAAAAAATCACTCCTCACCATGATCAAACTGGATTCACCAAAGGCAGACACTCGGATGACAATGTCCGCAGACTTGTTAACATAACAGACTTTGCCACTATTAAAAACCAGGAAAAGACCATAATTTCATTTGATGCCGAAAAAAAATGTAACAGAGTAAACTCGAAGTTCCTCATTGCTACACTCCATAACTATGGGTTTGGGGAATCATTTGTTAACTGGATTAAAATCTTAAATCTTACATCACAACCCAAGTGCATCAGTCAGAACTAACAAACAGACGTCCAACGTGTTTTTTCTTAGAAGAGGAACCAGACAAGGTTGCCCGTTCTCCCCCTCTCTTTTTGCTATATTTATTGAACCTCTGGCTGCAGCAATGAGACAGCATGAGAGCATTAGAGTTAACAAAACAAAACACAGCTATCATAAAATTAGTCTCTAGGCAGATGACGTATTACTATATTTTTGCATAATTAATATTCTTTAATTGAAATAGCAAAACTTTTTAATACATTCTCCTCCAAATCAGACTACTCAATTAATTGGTATAAATCTGTTTTATTATCACTGAACAGTATTGCAGGGCAAAGACTCTCGATACAAGTCAAATCAGGTAATATCAAATATCTAGGTATTTATTTCTCCCCTAAACTATTAGATCTGGTGAAGCTAAACGGCAACCCATTACTGAAAAGCATACACGACTGTCGTGTTTTTTTTTTTATTGCACTGACGGTTCTGGCAGACCTCACAGAGAAGGGGAGAGCATTCCAGAGTTTAGGACCTGCAACTGAAAAAGCTCTGTCTCCCCGAGTCACAAGCCGAGTCCTGGGAACCATTAAAAGCATTTGATCTTCAGATCTTAGGACTCGACATGGACGATATACATGTAACAGCTCAGAAAGATACTGAGGTGCCAGACCATTCAAACATTTAAAAACCAAAAGTAAAAACTTAAAAGTGATCCTAAAAGACACAGGCAGCCAGTGAAGAGAGCGTAAAAGTGGAGTGATATGCTCACACCGTCTGGTCCCCGTTCAGGATCTCCTCTAGAAGGTCTGGTGGGTGATTGGGTGAGTGGACACAGCTGAGACGAATCAGGAACCAGGCAGAGAGGGGAGGGGGAGGAGAGCTGACAGAGGCACCATGTCACACGACAATCTAACCTGCTCGGTCAACCTGCCTCTGTCCCTCATTGGAAAGGTATTAAAAATGAAAATTTTGCCAAAAGTTAAATATCTCTTCTTAATGCTCCCCACACAACTGCCACTAAAATGGTTCAAAGCATTAGACTCATCCATATCAAGCTTTTATGGAACAATAAACCTGCAAGAATTGGCCTAAAAACTTTAAAATCAGCAAAAAGCTGTGGAGACTTAGAATTACATAACATCCACAACTACAAATACAAATAGATAGCAATATATTTTTGATTAGTTAAAAAAAAATCCAGAAACCAACTCATGGATGGACTTGGAATAGGCGTTATGTGGAAAGATCAACCTGTCATATCTACCATTTATCAGCCAAACAATAAATAAACAGGACTGCTTCCACAGTAGTAATATAATCAGCACTTTAACAGCCTGGTAAACCTTTTCTTTAAAACCTACAGTCTCTGCACCCCTGAGGCTCTCCGGCATGCTGTTCCAGAGGTGAGGACTGTAATGGCAGAACGAAGCCCAACCATAAGTTTTGGTGCTCACCGTAAGAACAGCTAAAGAGCCAGCACCGGAAGACCTCGGTGTCCATGAGGACTCATACTTTAAAAGAAGATCACTTAAATAAGAAGGCCCAAGACCATTAAAACATTTATAAACCTACAAAAGAATCTTAAAATCAATTCTGAAATGCACAGGGAGCCAATGCAGCGATTTTAAAACCAGTGTCCACGACTTTATATCTAAAATACAATTTAAAAGAGTGTTAATAGGTCCAAGGCCATCAGGAGACACGGCGATGTAAAGCAGTGTATCATCAGCATAGTTGTGAAAGTCATCGCAGTGTCTCTACTGATGACCTCCCCAACAGGCAACATATACAATTTAAAAACAAGTGGGACCTAAAATCGATCCTTGGGGAACCCCACAACTGAGTTCCTGGATTCTTGAAGAGCATGTGTCCTGTTGGAAAATATAATCTGTCGCTTTGAGATTACTTTCCTTGTTGCATGTTCAATAAAGTCGAGAAGGAGAAAACCACGGGATTCGACCGGATTAAGTTTAACAAATTTATTCCCTAACAATATTTCTAAAACAGAGTAAAACAAAATAAAACAGATCATCTGGGTTCCCAAAGTTTCAGAGTTTACAGAGCGCCGAATTACAAACGTCTTAACGTGTCAGCCTGTTGGGAACAGCGAAAGGTTCCCCCGTCCAGCTGTTTTAACATCTCGGTTTCAGCCACCTCCTTCGTAACACAGCATGGCGTCCAGACTCCTCCTCTGGACGCTCGGATTGGCTGGCAGGGAGCCTGCCTACTTCTGTCGGTCCATATTAGGAGTCAGCATCCGTTCCCCGCGTCTGAAGTCACCTCCCAGACTGACATGGTCCCGCAACCAAATAGCTCCCTAGGTGGCCCCCCCATGTGGCCGGATCTTCTTAACATACAGTAGACAATACACCTTTGTTCCCCACACGGGAGCAGATGCCTGTGGCGATTCCCAGGGATGGAAATCAGTCTCAGAGATGATTGATTTATGATCCAAGTCAGACCTACAACCAAATGGCCTCAGAAGATCAAAGACCGTTTTCTCCTGCAGGGGGTTGAGATTGGAGCTGCAGCACCACAACCTCTCCACATATGCAATGTTCAGGAAGCCCCTTTGAAATTTCAAAGGAACCACACACAGTAAACCTGAAGGAAACCTTCAATGAAATAAAGATAAGATAAAAGCCTAGGAGAAATGAGAACCACAAAAAATAAATTCCTTCAGTTTCCCTCTCTTGACCTCACGAAGTGAGGTCACACAAAAAATAAAAACACATTATCACATCATGCAATCAAATCAGCTGTGGTCTCGAGCCCTCACAATCTATAACAGAAACAATGTGCCTTAATGTGAATTTCATAGGTGTTAATAATCCATTTATGAGTTTAGCAGCGAAAAACCTGTGGAGCTTGCATTAATGATCTTTAAGAAACATTCAGTTGGACAGGAAAAATGCTTGCTAAGGCCCCGAGCCCCATCGGCGACCGTCCCTAAGGACACTCATGCTTCATTGGATCTTTGGCACATTGGCGTTTACAAAGAACAAGACATAAATTAAAGCTACAAGTAGCATTTAGCGGGCCCGAGCACGTGCCACCGCCTGGCACGAGCAACCGCCCCGTGAGCAACGCCCTGCTCGAGCCATTCTCGTCGTTTTTTCTTGTCCATTCTGGAGCTCCAAGCTAATGTTAATATGACAGCAGCCTGTGGGGGGGGGGGGGGGGGGGGGGACTATAATCTGTTGCCTTAAAGGACAAAGACTTTTGCATATAGCATGAAAAAAATTCTTAAATCTAAGCCTCGTTTAGACCTGCTCATTTTCTCATCAAGTAGAAGAAGGTTTTTATCAGATTAAGAAACAAGCAATGATGATAATTGCTATCACTGTCCCTAAGGATGAGAACAATAGAACTCATTCAATTTTCACTACAATGTCTAGATGAGTGTCAGCTATGTCTGATAACTTGGCCAATTAGCTGGACCGGGATCTTACAAAGTGCAGGTGGTTTAACGTCCAGTGTGATGAGTCTGTGGACGGCAACAGTTCAGCATAGCTTTTGGTTTCCACAAGAGAAGAATTCCTGACACATCTGCCCTAACAGACAACTACAAGAGGAGTTGAAATGTATAACACGGTGAAGGAGTTTTTGTGCAGAAAAAGGTACCATTAGAAAAGCTGGTAGCAGTGACTGCAAAAGGGACTCCTGCTATGATCAATAGACAAACAGGTTTCATCACTCACTGTAAAGCTGACCCAGACTTTCCAAAATGTCTGCATTACTGCTGCTTCTTTCACCAGTAGGCCTTATGTGCAGAAGTGATTGGCTCTGGACATATAATGACTCCTATTGTGAAAATCATAAAAAACCTCAGCTGCAAAGCAAAACAGAACAGGATTTTTAAGGTGCTATTGGTGGAGATATCTGCTGAATATGGTGAATATGAACATTGTGAATCTGAACTTGTATTCTTCACTGACATTACTGGAAAACTAAACCACTTGATCTGCGAGCTGCAAGACATTGGCAAAACTATATTTTTTTATTGACCAGCCTGCCTGAGCCAGTGTTTTTCTTGTGGGGATCTTTTCTGCCAGGGCTTGCCAGCTTGGTCAGTGGATGTTGCTGCAGTTGTCTCCCTTGCTGGGACAGCTGGAGTTAAACACAGCAGCCTCACGGCTGTGAAGTGGACCCCGTTGCTGTCCCAGTCTGGATGGGCACTGTGGTGATGTTCCAATGTTCAGGCTGGCTCCTGGTATGAAGAGATTCCCAAGTACCATTTCCTAACCGCAGAGCCAAGGATGTGTTTACATGTTTAGGTCAAAAATGTGATGAACAGCTTCATGTTGTCTATTGATGTAAGTTTAAACCTAAACATGTTTCCCTGTTACTAATCCAGTTGATATGGTTCTCCATCTGTGTCTAGGTGATAGAAAAGCATTTTTTTATATTTAGAACTCCAAGCAAACAAACATTTGTCTATATAAGAGCTTTTACAATTGTGGACTTTTAGCAGGTCTCTGAATACATGTGACCAATGTATGGTGGATTTTCACAGACTTTGTGTAAAACTGAAGGTGACAGAGACTTTGGAGAAGTGGCTACATTGCTCTGGACTTCTTTGTTTCATCCACAGAAGAGTAAAATATGTGATTGATTTTGAAAAGCTGCTGAAAAATGTATCTTTTTAAAATTGGAATTTCTAATTTGGGTTTTACATTTTGTGTTCCATTTTTTGTGATTGTATTAGAAAGATTTGTTATTTATTTGGTGTTTAAAGGTGGTACATAATGTATATACACAATCTTCTTAGAGACATTTGCTATATGTTGTGTTTGTTGTCGTAGTTTAATTTCTTTGGATGTATTGAAAGGAAATGAAAAGAAGTTGCAGCATTGATTAAAAAAGCATAAAAGAGACATTTACTGTCTGATGTTACATCTGTAGGAGTGTACTGAGACTGGGTTTTGTTTTGGAGCACATTCATATATTTTGTTTGTAAAAAAAAAAAAAAAGATAAAATATAAAGTTAATTGTATTTTGGATGAATAAAAAAGCAATGATTAGTGCTAAGGATGTATAAAAGACAAACAAAACAAAGGAAATTGCTGTATTTTAGTGTTGAACTAGGCTTTCTAACTGTTCTACTTTCTGTCTGCCACTCCTGGCTAATTTACATGTGAGCACACAGCCGGGGGGGGGGCTAACTCCACTCCTGCAGCAGGGGAGACTGATGAAAAGCTTGAGGATGTAAGATTTAATAAAATAAAATCCTAGAGTTGACCAGTTCATTTTATAAATGTAAATATTTTTTATTTTGGTGCTGATAAACTAAACAGAAGTTATGATAAAAATATTTGCTTGAGTCAAAATGTCCAAAAATTTGCTTTCAGCACAATAGGGTGATTAAGGTGGTTAAATGTTTCTCGTACGTATAGTGCTGCTTTTCAAACGTGGAGCTTTGTAAGACGCATCTATTTCTGAAATCTCATTTTCCTGAGACAAACGGCTGATTTCCTATGAAGCTTGATTATATGATCATGCTTCATGATCATTTATGAACATATATAGCTCGTCCAAAATTGTCATATCCATGGGTTCAGAATGGAAGTTTCATCAAATCTATTTAATTTCAGTGAGATCAGACAAGGAATGTGAACGTGAGAGCAACATTTGTGCATGGCGAGATACCCAACTTCGCCGCTCTGTCACGACCACACCCCCGCGTTGAAAGATATGTTTTTCATCAAAGTAAACTTCAATGGTTTTTCAACAGGTGGACGTCATTTTCAGGTGTGTTTGCTCATCCTACTTGGAGCAGTGATGCTCCAAGTAAAACATGTCATTTCCTGTTGCCAACAGGTGGCGCTACACCTGTTTCGGATTTTTCCACTGCAGATGTGTTCAAAGTCAGACTACAATCATGCACAACAAATTTGGATCAGATTAGATTATTTATGGCTGAGTAATGGCCATTTTTCTTTTCATGGCGTGATTTCGAAACAACCTCAAAGTTTGACGCGCCGCCACGGTCACAAACAACCGTAAAAACTTAAAAGCTTCGCAATTTAAGATCGGACATGTGTTTACTTTACAAAACCAAAGTTTGGAGTCATTGTTCAAAAATCTCTAGGAGGAGTTCGTTCTAGAACGAGGCCTGCAAAGGACCAAAATAGAGCAAAACTGACATATTGACATCAATATAGCAGACTTCCTGTGCGACTGACAGCTTGGTCCCAAGAGACTTTTTTGTAGGTTTCCATCTGATGAACATGTCCTGTAAATATCAAGCTTGTATGTTAAAGAACATGGCGGGGCTCTCAAAAACTAACATGGTAGGTGGCGCTATTGAGCCGTTTTTTGTTCACCCATGCAAGTGCTGTGTATCTAAGTTGGAGATATGTAAGAGGCCTCTCATTCTGAAATCTCAGCCTTGTGATACAAACGGCTGATTTTTTATGAATTTTTAATTATCTGACTGCAACGCAATCAACCACTTCCTGTTTGGTGGTGGCTTGCGCAGGCACCGTCAGGTGTACACCCATGAAACTTTAGACGATGAGAGAAGACCCTTATGAGTATCTCCTGTTGTAATTTTATGAATGTCGGACAAAGCACAGAGAAAAGATAGGTCAGAATGTGACATAAAATGTATTTGTCAATATCTAGGTGGCGCTATGGAGCTCGTCCAAGATTGTCGTATCCATTGGTTCAGAATGGAAGCTTCATCACCTCTATTGAATTTCAGTGAGATTGGACAAGGAATGTGCACGTGAGAGCAACTTTTGTGTGCATGGCGAGACGCCCAACTTCGCCGCTCTGTCACGACCACACCCCCGCATTGAAAGTTATGGCTTTTTATCAGAGTAAACATCAATGGCTTTTCAACAGGTGGACATCATTTTGAGGTGTGTCGGCTCATCCTACTTGGAGCAGTGATGCTCCAAGTAAAACATGTCATTTCCTTTTACCAGCAGGTGGCGCTACACCTATTCCAGATTCTTCCACTGCAGATGTGTTCAAAGTCAGACTACAATCATGCATATCAACTTTGGATCATATTGGATTTTGCATGGCTGAGTAATGGCCATTTTTCTTTTCATGGCGTGTTTTCAAAATGACCTCCATTTTCGACGCGCCGCCACGGTCACAAACATCCGTAAAAACTTAAAAGCTTCGCAATTTAAGATCGGACATGTGTTTAGTTCACAAAACCAAAGTTTGGAGTCAATATTCACAAATCTCTAGGAGGAGTTCGCTCTAGAGTGAGGCCTGCAAATGTCCAAAATGAAGCAAAAATGACATATTGACCTCAATATATCAGACTTCCTGTGCAAGTGACAGGTGGGTCCTTTCAGACTTTTTTGTAGGTCTCCATCTGAAGAACATGCCCTGTAAAAATCAAGCTTGTACGTTAAAGCGTATGCGGGGCGTCGGGACAAAAGTCACTGTAGGTGGCGTTATCAAGCCGTTTTTCTGCGCCCATGCCAATCTCCTATAAAATACGAAATTTTTCGCGACTCCTGATGTGTGTGCCAAATTTGGTGAGTTTTGGGGTATGTTAAAGGCCTCAAAAAGGCGACTCTTCCGGTAGAATAATAATAATAATAATAATTAAAGCTACAAGTAGCATTTAGCGGGCCCGAGCACGTGCCACCGCCTGGCACGAGCGACCGCCCCGTGAGCAACGCCCTGCTCGAGCCATTCTCGTCGTTTTTTCTTGTCCATTCTGGAGCTCCAAGCTAATGTTAATATGACAGCAGCCTGTGGGGGGGGGGGGGGGGACTATAATCTGTTGCCTTAAGGGACAAAGACTTATGCATATAGCATTAAAAAAAAATTCTTAAATCTAAGCCTCGTTTAGACCTGCTCATTTTCTCATCAAGTAGAAGAAGGTTTTTATCAGATTAAGAAACAAGCAATGATGATAATTGCTATCACTGTCCCTAAGGATGAGAACAATAGAACTCATTCAATTTTCACTACAATGTCTAGATGAGTGTCAGCTATGTCTGATAACTTGGCGAATTAGCTGGACCGGGATCTTACAAAGTGCAGGTGGTTTAACGTCCAGTGTGATGAGTCTGTGGACGGCAACAGTACAGCATAGCTTTTGGTTTCCACAAGAGAAGAATTCCTGACACATCTGCCCTAACAGACAAAAACAAGAGGAGTTGAAATGTATAACACGGTGAAGGAGTTTTTGTGCAGAAAAAGGTACCATTAGAAAAGCTGGTAGCCATACCTGCAGACGGGGCTCCTGCTATGATTGACCGACAAACAGGTTTCATCACTCACTGTAAAGCTGACCAAGACTTTCCAAAATGTCTGCATTACTGCTGCTTCTTTCACCAGTAGGCCTTATGTGCAGAAGTGATTGGCTCTGGACATATAATGACTCCTATTGTGAAAATCATAAAAAACCTCAGCTGCAAAGCAAAACAGAACAGGATTTTTAAGGTGCTATTGGTGGAGATATCTGCTGAATATGGTGAATATGAATATGGTGAATCTGAACTTGTATTATTGACTGACATTACTGGAAAACTAAACCACTTGATCTGCGAGCTGCAAGACATTGGCAAAACTATATTTTTTTATTGACCAGCCTGCCTGAGCCAGTGTTTTTCTTGTGGGGATCTTTTCTGCCAGGGCTTGCCAGCTTGGTCAGTGGATGTTGCTGCAGTTGTCTCCCTTGCTGGGACAGCTGGAGTTAAACACAGCAGCCTCACGGCTGTGAAGTGGACCCCGTTGCTGTCCCAGTCTGGATGGGCACTGTGGTGATGTTCCAATGTTCAGGCTGGCTCCTGGTATGAAGAGATTCCCAAGTACCATTTCCTAACCGCAGAGCCAAGGATGTGTTTACATGTTTAGGTCAAAAATGTGATGAACAGCTTCATGTTGTCTATTGATGTAAGTTTAAACCTAAACATGTTTCCCTGTTACTAATCCAGTTGATATGGTTCTCCATCTGTGTCTAGGTGATAGAAAAGCATTTTTTTATATTTAGAGCTCCAAGCAAACAAACAGTTGTCTATATAAGAGCTTTTACAATTGTGGACTTTTAGCAGGTCTCTGAATACATGTGACCAATGTATGGTGGATTTTCACAGACTTTGTTTAAAACTGAAGGTGACAGAGACTTTGGAGAAGTGGCTACATTGCTCTGGACTTCTTTGTTTCATCCACAGAAGAGTAAAATATGTGATTGATTTTGAAAAGCTGCTGAAAAATGTATCTTTTTAAAATTGCAATTTCTAATTTGGGTTTTACATTTTGTGTTCCATTTTTTGTGATTGTATTAGAAAGATTTGTTATTTATTTGGTGTTTAAAGGTGGTACATAATGTATATACACAATCTTCTTAGAGACATTTGCTATATGTTGTGTTTGTTGTCGTTGTAGTTTAATTTTATTGGATGTATTGAAAGGAAATGAAAAGAAGTTGCAGCATTGATTAAAAAAGCATAAAAGAGACATTTACTGTCTGATGTTACATCTGTAGGAGTGTACTGAGGCTGGGTTTTGTTTTGGAGCACATTCATATATTTTGTTTGTAAAAAAAAAAAAGATAAAATATAAAGTTAATTGTATTTTGGATGAATAAAAAAGCAATGATTAGTGCTAAGGATGTATAAAAGACAAACAAAACAAAGGAAATTGCTGTAATTTAGTGTTGAACTAGGCTTTCTAACTGTTCTACTTTCTGTCTGCCACTCCTGGCTAATTTACATGTGAGCACACAGCCGGGGGTTGGGGGGGGGGGGCTAACTCCACTCCTGCAGCAGGGGAGACTGATGAAAAGCTTGAGGATGTAAGATTGAATAAATAAAATCCTAGAGTTGACCAGTTCATTTTATAAATGTAAATATTTTTTATTTTGGTGCTGATAAACTAAACAGAAGTTATGATAAAAATATTTGCTTGAGTCAAAATGTCCAAAAATTTGCTTTCAGCACAATAGGGTGATTAAGGTGGTTAAATGTTTCTCGTACGTATAGTGCTGCTTTTCAAACATGGAGCTTTGTAGGACGCATCTAATTCTGAAATCTCAGCTTCCTGAGACAAACGGCTGATTTCCTATGAAGCTTGATTATATGATCATGCTTCATGATCATTTATGAACATATATAGCTCGTCCAAAATTGTCATATCCATGGGTTCAGAATGGAAGTTTCATCAAATCTATTTAATTTCAGTGAGATCAGACAAGGAATGTGAACGTGAGAGCAACATTTGTGCATGGCGAGATACCCAACTTCGCCGCTCTGTCACGACCACACCCCCGCGTTGAAAGATTTGTTTTTCATCAGAGTAAACTTCAATGGTTTTTCAACAGGTGGACGTCATTTTGAGGTGTGTCGGCTCATCCTACTTGGAGCAGTGATGCTCCAAGTAAAACATGTCATTTCCTGTTGCCAACAGGTGGCGCTACACCTGTTTCGGATTTTTCCACTGCAGATGTGTTCAAAGTCAGACTACAATCATGCACAACAAATTTGGATCAGATTAGATTATTTATGGCTGAGTAATGGCCATTTTTCTTTTCATGGCGTGATTTCGAAACGACCTCAAATTTTGACGCGCCGCCACGGTCACAAACAACCGTAAAAACTTAAAAGCTTCGCAATTTAAGATCGGACATGTGTTTACTTTACAAAACCAAAGTTTGGAGTCATTGTTCAAAAATCTCTAGGAGGAGTTCGTTCTAGAACGAGGCCTGCAAAGGACCAAAATAGAGCAAAACTGACATATTGACACCAATATAGCAGACTTCCTGTGCGACTGACAGCTTGGTCCCAAGAGACTTTTTTGTAGGTTTCTATCTGATGAACATGTCCTGTAAAAATCAAGCTTGTATGTTAAAGAACATGGCGGGGCTCTCAAAAACAAACATGGTAGGTGGCGCTATTGAGCCGTTTTTTGTTCACCCATGCAAGTGCTGTGTATCTAAGTTGGAGATATGTAAGAGGCCTCTCATTCTGAAATCTCAGCCTCGTGATACAAACGGCTGATTTTTTATGAATTTTTAATTATCTGACTGCAACGCAATCAACCACTTCCTGTTTGGCACTGGCTTGCGCAGGCACCGTCAGGTGTACAACCATGAAACTTTAGACGATGAGAGAAGACCCTTATGAGTATCTCCTGTTGTAATTTTATGAATGTCGGACAAAGCACAGAGAAAAGATAGGTCAGAATGTGACATAAAATGTATTTGTCAATATCTAGGTGGCGCTATGGAGCTCGTCCAAGATTGTCATATCCATTGGTTCAGAATGGAAGCCTCATCACCTCTATTGAATTTCAGTGAGATTGGACAAGGAATGTGCACGTGAGAGCAACTTTTGTGTGCATGGCGAGACGCCCAACTTCGCCGCTCTGTCACGACCACACCCCCGCATTGAAAGTTATGGCTTTTTATCAGAGTAAACATCAATGGCTTTTCAACAGGTGGACATCATTTTGAGGTGTGTCGGCTCATCCTACTTGGAGCAGTGATGCTCCAAGTAAAACATGTCATTTCCTTTTACCAGCAGGTGGCGCTACACCTGTTCTGGATTTTTCCACTTCTGATGTGTTCAGAGTCAGACTACAATCATGCATATCAATTTTGGATCAGATTGGATTTTGCATGGCTGAGTAATGGCCATTTTTCTTTTCATGGCGTGTTTTCAAAATGACCTCCATTTTCGACGCGCCGCCACGGTCACAAACATCCGTAAAAACTTAAAAGCTTCGCAATTTAACATCGGACATGTGTTTAGTTTACAAAACCAAAGTTTGGAGTCATTATTCACAAATCTCTAGGAGGAGTTCGTTCTAGAGCGAGGCCTGCAAATGTCCAAAATGGAGCAAAAATGACATATTGACCTCAATATATCAGACTTCCTGTGCGAGTGACAGGTGGGGCCTTTCAGACTTTTTTGTAGGTCTCCATCTGAAGAACATGCCCTGTAAAAATCAAGCTTGTACGTTAAAGCGTATGCGGGGCGTCGGGACAAAAGTCACTGTAGGTGGCGCTATCAAGCCGTTTTTCTGCGCCCATGCCAATCTCCTATAAAATACGAAATTTTTCGCGACTCCTGATGTGTGTGCCAAATTTGGTGAGTTTTGGGGTATGTTAAAGGCCTCAAAAAGGCGACTCTTCCGGTAGAATAATAATAATAATAATAATTAAAGCTACAAGTAGCATTTAGCGGGCCCGAGCACGTGCCACCGCCTGGCACGAGCGACCGCCCCGTGAGCAACGCCCTGCTCGAGCCATTCTCGTCGTTTTTTCTTGTCCATTCTGGAGCTCCAAGCTATTGTTAATACGACAGCAGCCGGGGGGGGGGGGGGGGGGGGGACTATAATCTGTTGCCTTAAAGGACAAAGACTTTTGCATATAGCATGAAAAAAATTCTTAAATATAAGCCTCGTTTAGACCTCCTCATTTTCTCATCAAGTAGAAGAAGGTTTTTATCAGATTAAGAAACAAGCAATGATGATAATTGCTATCACTGTCCCTAAGGATGAGAACAATAGAACTCATTCAATTTTCACTACAATGTCTAGATGAGTGTCAGCTATGTCTGATAACTTGGCCAATTAGCTGGACCGGGATCTTGAAAAGTGCAGGTGGTTTAACGTCCAGTGTGATGAGTCTGTGGACGGCAACAGTTCAGCATAGCTTTTGGTTTCCACAAGAGAAGAATTCCTGACACATCTGCCCTAACAGACAACTACAAGAGGAGTTGAAATGTATAACACGGTGAAGGAGTTTTTGTGCAGAAAAAGGTACCATTAGAAAAGCTGGTAGCCATACCTGCAGACGGGGCTCCTGCTATGATTGACCGACAAACAGGTTTCATCACTCACTGTAAGCTGTAAAGCTGACCAAGACTTTCCAAAATGTCTGCATTACTGCTGCTTCTTTCACCAGTAGGCCTTATGTGCAGAAGTGATTGGCTCTGGACATATAATGACTCCTATTGTGAAAATCATAAAAAACCTCAGCTGCAAAGCAAAACAGAACAGGATTTTTAAGGTGCTATTGGTGGAGATATCTGCTGAATATGGTGAATCTGAACTTGTATTCTTGACTGACATTACTGGAAAACTAAACCACTTGATCTGCGAGCTGCAAGACATTGGCAAAACTATATTTTTTTATTGACCAGCCTGCCTGAGCCAGTGTTTTTCTTGTGGGGATCTTTTCTGCCAGGGCTTGCCGGCTTGGTCAGTGGATGTTGCTGCAGTTGTCTCCCTTGCTGGGACAGCTGGAGTTAAACATAGCAGCCTCACGGCTGTGAAGTGGACCCCGTTGCTGTCCCAGTCTGGATGGGCACTGTGGTGATGTTCCAATGTTCAGGCTGGCTCCTGGTATGAAGAGATTCCCAAGTACCATTTCCTAACCGCAGAGCCAAGGATGTGTTTACATGTTTAGGTCAAAAATGTGATGAACAGCTTCATGTTGTCTATTGATGTAAGTTTAAACCTAAACATGTTTCCCTGTTACTAATCCAGTTGATATGGTTCTCCATCTGTGTCTAGGTGATAGAAAAGCATTTTTTTATATTTAGAGCTCCAAGCAAACAAACAGTTCTCTATATAAGAGCTTTTACAATTGTGGACTTTTAGCAGGTCTCTGAATACATGTGACCAATGTATGGTGGATTTTCACAGACTTTGTGTAAAACTGAAGGTGACAGAGACTTTGGAGAAGTGGCTACATTGCTCTGGACTTCTTTGTTTCATCCACAGAAGAGTAAAATATGTGATTGATTTTGAAAAGCTGCTGAAAAATGTATCTTTTTAAAATTGCAATTTCTAATTTGGGTTTTACATTTTGTGTTCCATTTTTTGTGATTGTATTAGAAAGATTTGTTATTTATTTGGTGTTTAAAGGTGGTACATAATGTATATACACAATCTTCTTAGAGACATTTGCTATATGTTGTGTTTGTTGTCGTTGTAGTTTAATTTCTTTGGATGTATTGAAAGGAAATGAAAAGAAGTTGCAGCATTGATTAAAAAAGCATAAAAGAGACATTTACTGTCTGATGTTACATCTGTAGGAGTGTACTGAGACTGGGTTTTGTTTTGGAGCACATTCATATATTTTGTTTGTAAAAAAAAAAAAAGATAAAATATAAAGTTAATTGTATTTTGGATGAATAAAAAAGCAATGATTAGTGCTAAGGATGTATAAAAGACAAACAAAACAAAGGAAATTGCTGTATTTTAGTGTTGAACTAGGCTTTCGAACTGTTCTACTTTCTGTCTGCCACTCCTGGCTAATTTACATGTGAGCACACAGCCGTGGGGGGGGGGGGGGGGGGGGGGGGGGCTAACTCCACTCCTGCAGCAGGGGAGACTGATGAAAAGCTTGAGGATGTAAGATTGAATAAATAAAATCCTAGAGTTGACCAGTTCATTTTATAAATGTAAATATTTTTTATTTTGGTGCTGATAAACTAAACAGATGTTATGATAAAAATATTTGCTTGAGTCAAAATGTCCAAAAATTTGCTTTCAGCACAATAGGGTGATTAAGGTGGTTAAATGTTTCTCGTACGTATAGTGCTGCTTTTCAAACGTGGAGCTTTGTAAGATGCATCTAATTCTGAAATCTCAGCTTCCTGAGACAAACGGCTGATTTCCTATGAAGCTTGATTATATGATCATGCTTCATGATCATTTATGAACATATATAGCTCGTCCAAAATTGTCATATCCATGGGTTCAGAATGGAAGTTTCATCAAATCTATTTAATTTCAGTGAGATCAGACAAGGAATGTGAACGTGAGAGCAACATTTGTGCATGGCGAGATACCCAACTTCGCCGCTCTGTCACGACCACACCCCCGCGTTGAAAGATTTGTTTTTCATCAGAGTAAACTTCAATGGTTTTTCAACAGGTGGACGTCATTTTGAGGTGTGTTTGCTCATCCTACTTGGAGCAGTGATGCTCCAAGTAAAACATGTCATTTCCTGTTGCCAACAGGTGGCGCTACACCTGTTTCGGATTTTTCCACTGCAGATGTGTTCAAAGTCAGACTACAATCATGCACAACAAATTTTGGATCAGATTAGATTATTTATGGCTGAGTAATGGCCATTTTTCTTTTCATGGCGTGATTTCGAAACGACCTCAAATTTTGACGCGCCGCCACGGTCACAAACAACCGTAAAAACTTAAAAGCTTCGCAATTTAAGATTGGACATGTGTTTAGTTTACAAAACCAAAGTTTGGAGTCATTGTTCAAAAATCTCTAGGAGGAGTTCGTTCTAGAACGAGGCCTGCAAAGGACCAAAATAGAGCAAAACTGACATATTGACATCAATATAGCAGACTTCCTGTGCGACTGACAGCTTGGTCCCAAGAGACTTTTTTGTAGGTTTCCATCTGATGAACATGTCCTGTAAATATCAAGCTTGTATGTTAAAGAACATGGCGGGGCTCTCAAAAACAAACATGGTAGGTGGCGCTATTAAGCCGTTTTTTGTTCACCCATGCAAGTGCTGTGTATCTAAGTTGGCGATATGTAAGAGGCCTCTCATTCTGAAATCTCAGCCTGGTGATACAAACGGCTGATTTTTTATGAATTTTTAATTATCTGACTGCAACGCAATCAACCACTTCCTGTTTGGTGGTGGCTTGCGCAGGCACCGTCAGGTGTACACCCATGAAACTTTAGACGATGAGAGAAGACCCTTCTGAGTATCTCCTGCTGTAATTTTATGAATGTCGGACAAAGCACAGAGAAAAGATAGGTCAGAATGTGACATAAAATGTATTTGTCAATATCTAGGTGGCGCTATGGAGCTCGTCCAAGATTGTCATATCCATTGGTTCAGAATGGAAGCCTCATCACCTCTATTGAATTTCAGTGAGATTGGACAAGGAATGTGCACGTGAGAGCAACTTTTGTGTGCATGGCGAGACGCCCAACTTCGCCGCTCTGTCACGACCACACCCCCGCTTTGAAAGATTTGTTTTTTTTTATCAGAGTAAACTTCAATGGATTTTTAACAGGTGGACGTCATTTTGAGGTGCGTTTGCTCATCCTACTTGGAGCAGTGATGCTCCAAGTAAGACATGTCATTTCCTGTTGCCAACAGGTGGCGCTACCCTTATTCCATATTTTTCCACTGCAAATTTGTTCAGAGTCAGACTACAATCATGCACATAAATTTTGGATCAGATTAGATTATGCATGGCTGAGTTATGGCCATTCTTCTTTTCATGGCGTGTTTTCGAAACGACCTCCAATTTTGACGCGCAGCCACGGTCACAAACAACCGTAAAAACTTAAAAGCCTCGCAATTTAACATCGGACATGTGTTTAGTTTACAAAACCAAAGTTTGGAGTCATTATTCACAAATCTCTAGGAGGAGTTCGTTCTAGAAGGAGGCCTGCAAATGACCAAAATACACCAAAAATGACATATTGACACCAATATAGCAGACTTCCTGCACATGGCGGGGCTCGCGAAAACAAACATTGTAGGTGGCGCTATTGAGCCGTTTTTGTGCACCCGTGCGAGTGCTGTATATCTAAGTTGGAGATATGTATGGGGGAATTTCATTCTGAAATCTCAGCCTCGTCAGAAAAACGGCTGATTTTTTATGAATTTTTAATTATCTGACTGCAACGCAATCAACCACTTCCTGTTTGGCGGTGGCTTGCGCAGGCACTGTCAGGTGTACACCCATGAAACTTTACACAATGAGAGAAAACCCTTGTTAGTATCTCCTGTTGTAATTTTATGAACATCGGACAAAGCACAGAGAAAAGACAGGTCAGAATGTGACATAAAATGTATTTGTCAATATCTAGGTGGCGCTATAGAGCTCGTCCAAGATTGTCATATCCATTGGTTCAGAATAGAAGCCTCATCACCTCCATCGAATTTCAGTGAGATTGGACAAGGAATGTGCACGTGAGAGCAACTTTTGTGTGAACGCCGAGGCGCCCAACTTCGCCGCTCTGTCACGACCACACCCCCGCATTGAAAGTTATGACTTTTTATCAGAGTAAACTTCAATGGCTTTTCAACAGGTGGACGTCATTTTCAGGTGTGTCGGCTCATCTTACTCAGAGCAGTGATGCTCCAAGTAAAACATGTCATTTCATCTTGCCAGCAGGTGGCGCTACACTTTTTCCAGATTTTTTCACTGCAGATGTGTTCAGAGTCAGACTACAATCATGCAGATCAATTTTGGATGGCTGAGTAAGGGCCATTTTTCTTTTCATGGCGTGTTTTCGAAACGACCTCCAATTTTGACGCGCCGCCATGGTCACAAACATCCATAAAAACTTAAAAGCTTTGCAATTTAAGATCGGACATGTGTTTAGTTTACAAAACCAAAGTTTGGAGTCATTATTCATAAATCTCTAGGAGGAGTTCGTTCTAGAAGGAGGCCTACAAATGTCCAAAATAGAGCAAAAATGACATATTGACACCAATATAGCAGACTTCCTGTGCGACTGACAGCTTGGTACCAAGAGACTTTTTTGTAGGTTTCCATCTGATGAACATGTCCTGAAAAAATCAAGCTTGTATGTTAAAGCATATGCGGGGGCCCGGGACAAATGTCACTGTAGGTGGCGCTGTCGAGCCGTTTTTGTGCGCCCATGCCAATCTCCTGTAAAATACGAAATTTTTCGCGACTCCTGATGTGTGTGCCAAATTTGGTGAGTTTTGGGGTATGTTAAAGGTCTCAAAAAGGCGACTCTTCCGTCGGAAGAAAAAGAATAATAATAATAATAATAATAATTAAAGCTACAAGTAGCATTTAGCGGGCCCGAGCACGTGCGACCGCATGGCACGAGCGACCGCCCCGTGAGCAACGCCCTGCTCGAGCCATTCTCGTCGTTTTTTCTTGTCCATTCTGGAGCTCCAAGCTAATGTTAATACGACAGCAGCCTGGGGGGGGGGGGGGGGGGCTGTAATCTGTTGCCTTAAGGGACAAAGACTTTTGCATATAGCATGAAAAAAATTCAAGCAATGATGATAATTGCTATCACTGTCCCTAAGGATGAGAACAATAGAACTCATTCAATTTCCACTACAATGTCTAGATGAGTGTCAGCTATGTCTGATAACTTGGCCAATTAGCTGGACCGGGATCTTGCAAAGTGCAGGTGGTTAACGTCCAGTGTGATGAGTCTGTGGACGGCAACAGTACAGCATAGCTTTTGGTTTCCACAAGAGAAGAACTCCTGACACATCTGCCCTAACAGACAACTACAAGAGGAGTTGAAATGTATAACACGGTGAAGGAGTTTTTGTGCAGAAAAAGGTACAATTAGAAAAGCTGGTAGCAGTGACTGCAGATGGGACTCCTGCTATGATCAATAGACAAACAGGTTTCATCACTCACTGTAAAGCTGACCCAGACTTTCCAAAATGTCTGCATTACTGCTGCGTCATTCACCAGCAGGCCTTATGTGCAGAAGTGATTGGCTCTGGACATATAATGACTCTTATTCTGAAAATCGTAAACAACCTCAGCTGCAAAGCAAAACAGCACAGGATTTTTAAGGTGCTATTGGAGGAGATGTCTGTTGAATATGGTGAATATGAACATTGTGAATCTGAACTTGCATTCTTGACTGACATTACTGGAAAACTAAACCACTTGATCTGCGAGCTGCAAGACAATGGCAAAACTATTTTTTTTGACCAGCCTGCCTGAGCCAGTGTTTTTCTTGTGGGGATCTTTTCTGCCAGGGCTTGTCAGCTTGGTCAGTGGATGTTGCTGCAGTTGTCTCCCTTGCTGGGACAGCTGGAGTTAAACACAGCAGCTCACGGCTCTGAAGTGGACCCCGTTGCTGTCCCAGTCTGGATGGGCACTGTGGCGATGTTCCAATGGCCAGGCTGGCTCCTGGTATAAAGAGATTCCCAAATACCATTTCCTAACCGCAGAGCCAAGGATGTGTTTACATGTTTAGGTCAAAAATGTGATGGACAGCTTCATGTTGTCTAAACATGCCACCCTGTTATTAATCCAGTTGATATGGTTCTCCATCTGTGTCTAGGTGATAGAAAAGCATTTTTTTTATATTTAGAGCTCTAAGCAAACAAACAGTTGTCTATATAAAA
Source organism: Oryzias latipes (assembly GCF_053564925.1). Classification (NCBI taxonomy): domain Eukaryota; kingdom Metazoa; phylum Chordata; class Actinopteri; order Beloniformes; family Adrianichthyidae; genus Oryzias; species Oryzias latipes. The sequence continues at coordinate 5,790,197 of NC_136240.1, forward strand.
GAGCTTTTACAATTGTGCACTTTTAGCAGGTCTCTGAGTTCATGTGACCAATGTATGGTGGATTTTCACAGACCTTGTTTAAAACTGAAGGTGAGAGAGACTTAGAGAAATGGCTTCATTGTTCTGGAGTTCTTTGTTTCATCCACAGAAGAGTAGAATTGGTGATTGATTTTGAAAAGCTGCTGAAAAAAGTATCTTTTTCAAATTGCAATTTCTAACTTGGGTTTTACATTTTGTGTTCCATTTTTTGTGCTTTAATTGGGAAGCATTTGTTATTTGTTTGGTGTTTTTAAGGTTCTGCAAATATACACATCATTTTTTAGAGACATTTGTTATCAGTTGTGTTTGTTGATTTGTAGTTTAATTTCATTGGATGTATAGATGTCGTGTGGGGGGGAGGCTCGAGAGCAGGTAGGACCCAGGCGCAGAGACGGGAGGCAAACGGGTTCAGGGCAAGTGGGTTTATTTAACTAACAAAAAGTGCTGCAGGGCAGGATGACAAAACTAAAAACAAAAACTTACTGTGGCATGGCAAGGGACATGGACGCCAGACAAGAAGACGTGATCAACATGAGCAGAAGTTAATGGACCAGCACAGGAGGAAGGCAGAGACAAGACTTATATACAGACAGGGCAGACAAGACACAGGTGAACACGATTAGGGCAGATGGGGACCAAAGGAAGTAAAACTCAAGAAACATGACAAGACAGGAAACCTTTCAAAATAAAACAGGAAACAGAACCAAACAAGACAGAACAAGAACTAAAGCGAAAAAAAAGACAACAAACTGAAACCATGACAATAGAAAGGAAAAGAAGTTCAAACATTGATTATAAAAAAGGATATAAGAAATAAAAAAAAAAGAAAAAGGAAAAGAAAAAAGATAAAATATTGATTTAATTGCATTTTGAATGAATAAAAAACAATGATTAATAGAATCAGAAATCAGAAAAAGTTTTATTGCCAGGTTCAGTAGAGCGCACTTTACAAAACGAGGAATTTGACTTGGTGTATAGTGCAATTAAGAATAAGTTAAAAATTAAGTTAACAACAACAACACACTATATACAGTAGAGTAAGGTGAATTAAAGTGGGAGCACAGATGGGCTGGGATGGTGGGGCCTGTAAGTGGCACCGACAGTCCTTTGGTGGGCGGGGGGGGGTGGGGGAGGGGGGGTCACCTGGGGGAGTTGGGGTACTGTTCAGCAGGCTGACTGCAGTGGGGAAGAAGCTGTTCTTGTGGCGCGAGGTCCTGGTCCTGATGGACCGGAGCCTCTTGCCAGGAGGGAGGGGCCGAAAGAGATTATGTCCTGGATGAGAGGGGTTGGCTACAATCCTGGCTGCCCGCCTCCAGGTCCTGGAGATGTGCAGCTCCTGGAGAGACGGGAGGTGGCAGCCGATCACCTTCTCTGCTGAGTGGATGACGCGTTGCAGCTTGGCCTTGTCTCTGGCCGTGGCCGCAGCGAACCAGACTGTGATGGAGGACGTGAGGGTGGATTCGATGATGGCGGTGTAAAAGTCTACCAACATCTTTTCAGGGAGGTGAAACTTCTTCAGCTGCCTCAGGAAGTACATCCTCTGCTGGACCTTCTTAGTGATGGAGCTGATGTTCTGCTCCCACTTGAGGTCCTGGCTGATGATGGTTCCCAGGAAGCAGAAGGACTCCACAGAGGTCACCGGGGAGTCACAGAGGATGACAGGGGGGAGGGGGGCTGGGGCCTTCCTGAAGTCCACTGTCATCTCCACTGTCTTCAGAGCATTAAGCTCCAGGTTGTTAGCGCTGCACTATGACACCAGCCTGGCTATTTCACTCCTGTAGGCCGACTCATCTCCGTCAGAGATGAGGCCGATGAGTGTGGTGTCGTCAGCAAACTTCAGGAGTTTGACAGACAGGTGACCAGCTGTGCAGCTGTTTGTGTACAGGGAGAGTAACAGGGGTGAAAGGACACAGCCCTGGGGGGATCCGGTGCTTGTGGTCCGAGTATCTGAGACGAGCTTCCCCAGCCTCACATACTGCTGTCTGTCCGTCAGGAAGTCTGTGATCCACCTGCAGGTGGAGTCAGGCACATTCATCTTGGAGAGTTTTTAATACTAAGTCTAGACAGATTTAACACAGGTTTTTGGATGAAAAAGGATTTTTTATAAATCATCTGTTACACTTTTAAGTCTGAAAAAAATATGGAAGGCAGCAAACACAGATCCCTACCGTTTTTAATTTTTTTGTGCTGATATTTGAAAGATAAGTTATGCAAAAAAATAGGTGTTTGCAGTTTTGCCTAAAAAGACGTTTTCGGACCTTTTTGGATCAAATGTTGTCTAAAAGTTCACCTGTAACTTCAATCATTCTGAATTTTTTTAGGAAAACTAAACCACTTCAACTGTGATCTGCAAGGCAATGGTAAAACTATATTTTTTATGGAACAGCCTGCAGTGTTTCTTGTGGGGATCTTTTCTGCCAGGGCTTGCCGGCTTGGTCGGTGGTTGTTGCTGTTACCAATCCAGTTGATATGGTTCTCCATCTGTGTCTAAGTGATATAATCAGAATCAGAATCGTTTATTGTCATTGTACATGGGGATACAATGAAATTGCAGCAGCCTTGGAGTGAAGGAGTTACATAAAATAAAAATAAAAATAGAATAGAAAAAGAAATACTGTATTTACAACTCTTAACAAAAAATGAACAATATGGACAGAAACTGTTAAATATTAAATATTTGTGAATAAAATAGAATGGAATTACATGAGTTGCTGTGAGCACAGCTTAATAAATATCAAGTTATTGCACAGTGACCCGGTTAGACAGTCAGGATATTGCACGCATTGTAGTAAAATTAGAGTGAGGTGTGGTTGGTGGACGTATGTGCATTCCGTATGATAATTGCCTGTGGAAAAAAGCTGTTTCTTAGTCTGTTTGTCCTGGTTCTGATGGACCTGTACCTCCTTCCAGAGGGCAGCAGTTCAAACAGAGGGAAAGCAGAATGGGTGGAGTTAGTGGTGATGCTAGTCACTCTGCTGAGGCAGCGAGACTGGTAAATGTCCTTCAGTGAGGGGAGGGGGCAGCCGATGATCCTCTGCGCTGTCTTTACCACTCTCTGGAGACTCTGCCGTTCTGCTTCAGTGCAGTGGGAAAACCACACTGTGATGCCATAGGACAGAATGCTCTCAATGGTTGAGCGGTAGAACGTTACCAGCAGCTCCTGGCTGACGTCGTTCCTCCTAAGTTTTCTCAGGAAGTGCAGGCGTTGCTGGGCCTTCCTGATGACAGTCATGGTGTTGTTAGACCATGTGAGGTCAGCAGAGATGGTGGTGACCAGGAGGGTGAAGCTGTGGACCCTCTCCACACAGTTTCCATCGATGTAGAGTGGGGGTGGATCTGTTCTGTTTTTTCTGAAGTCCAGGATGATCTCCTTGGTCTTGGTGGTGTTCAGGATGAGGTTATTAGCCTGACACCACCTTGAGAGTTTCAGGACTTCGTCTCTGTAGGCCGTCTCGTCGTCCCCAGAGATCAGCCCCACCACAGTAGTGTCGTCTGCAAACTTCACCACGGTGTTGCTGGTGTGGGCTGGTCTGCAGTCTGCTGTGTACAGTGTATACAGCAGAGGACTCAGCACACATCCCTGTGTGGAGCCTGTGCTCAGCGTCCGGGTGGAGGAGAGGTGGGGGTCAAGTTTGACTGTCTGTGGTCTGTTTGTCAGGAAGTCCTTGATCCACGAGCAGGTGAGTGGGTGGAGTCCTAGTTCAGACAGTTTGTTGACCAGAATGTCAGGAATGATTGTGTTAAAGGCTGAGCTATAGTCCACAAAGAGCATCCTGGCGTAGGTGTCTCTGTGTTCCAGGTGGCTCAGCGCAGTGTGGAGGGTGATGGAAATGGCATCATCCGTTGATCTGTTTGCTTTGTAAGCAAACTGGTGGGGGACGAAGATTGGAGGGAGGGAGTCTTTGATGTGTCCCAGGAGCAGCCGCTCCAGACACTTTGTGATGACAGCAGTGAGTGCAACTGGGCGGAAGTCCGTGAGGAAGGCTGTGGATGAGGACTTTTTGGGTATCGGGATGATAGTGGATGACTTCAGGCAAGCAGGGATGAAAGCCTGAGCTAGCGACAGGTTGAAGATTTTTGTGAAGACCTGGGAGAGTTGATCGGCGCAGGCCCGCAGAACCTTTCCGGGAACTCCATCAGGTCCCGCCGCTTTCCTGGGGTTTACCCTGCTGAACATCCGTGCCATCCGTGCCACGTCCATAAAGGCATTGTTTTTATATTTAGAGCTCTAAGCAACCAAACAGTTGTCTATATAAAAGAGCTTTTACAATTGTGCACTTTTAGCAGGCTGAAAAAATTATCTTTTTAAAATTGCCATTTCAAATTTGGGTTTTAAATTTTGTGTTCCATTTTTCTGTGCTTGTATTGGAAGGATTTGTTATTATTTTGTTTAAAAGTGCTACATATTGTATATACACATAATTTATTTAGAGAAATTTGCTATACGTTGTGTTTTTTGGTTTTGTAGTTTAATTTCATTGGATTTATATTAAGGAAAAGAAGTTGCAGCATTGATTAAAAAAGGATAAAAGAGACATTTACTGTCTAAGTCTTATGTTACATCTGTAGAACTGTACTGAGAGTTGGGTTTTGTTTTGGAGCACATTCATATGTTTTGTTTGTAAAAAAAAAAGATAAAATATTAGGTTAATTGCATTTTACATGACTAGAAAAGCAATGATTATTCATAAAAATCTATGAAAGACATACAAAACAAATGAAAAAGCAGTCTGCCCTCCCTCTTGTGTCTAAACTCTTGTCACCTCACTTCTGGGTTAGTTAGCATATGAACTGGCAGCTGGTGTGTGTGTGTGGGGGGGGGGGGGGGGGGGTGAAATTTGACTCCAGCAACAGGGATGATTGAGGAGCAGGCTGCAGCATGAGGAAAAGACTTAAGCATGTAAGAGGAAATGACATCCTACAGTTGACCAGTTCATTTTATATCTGTAAAGAATATTCAAGAAGCATTTAGACATGTTCAGCTATATGCGTGTGAAACTTGGTGTGGATATTTGAAGCATAAGTAATTTTAAAACACACTTGTTTGGAGTCCAGACGGAAAAAGCACAGGTTTTGGGATGAATCAGGATTTTTTTAAAATCATCTGTTTCACCTGGACTTCTGAAAAAAATATGGAAGGCAGCAAACACAGATCCCTACATTTAAAAAAATAAATGGTGTTGATATATGATGATTAAGTTATGAAAAAAAATAGGTGTTTGTAGTTTTGCCTAAAAAGACGTTTTCGGACCTTTTTGGATGTAATGCTCTCTAAGATGTCACCTGTAACTTCAATCATTCTGAATTTTTTTAGGAAGCAGTAGCACATAAATGCCTATGAAAGTTGAATTCTTGGTGCTGATAACCTAAACAGAATTTATGCTAAAAATCTTTGTTCAGTCCAAAATTTCATTAAAAAAATCAAGTGATGAAGTTTCTCGTAGACCCTATAGTGTTACATATCAAAGCTGGAGGTTATTAAAGGCATCTAATTCTGAAATCTCAGCTTCCTGAGACAAACGGCTGATTTATAATAAATTTCTATTATTTGGGTGCACATAATCGACCACTTCCTGTTACGCAGGCACCGTCAGGTGTACACCCATGAAACTTCAGATTATGAGAGAGGACCCTTCTGAGTATCTCCAGTTTTAATTTCATGCACATCGGACAAAGCAAAGAGAAAATACAGGGCAGAATGTGCCCAATGCAATAACTAGGTGGCGCTATAGAGCTCGTCCAAGATTGTCATATCCATGGGTTCAGAATAGAAGCTTCATCATATCCATTGAATTTCAGTGAGATTGGACAAGGAATGTGCACGTGAGAGCAACTTTTGTGTGCATGGCGAGATGCCCAACTTTGCCGCTCTGTCACGACCACACCCCCGCATTGAAAGTTATGGTTTTTTGTCAGAGTAAACTTCAATGGCTTTTCAACAGGTGGATGTCATTTTCAGGTGTGTCGGCTCATCCTACTCAGAGCAGTGATGCTCCAAGTAAAACATGTCATTTCATCTTGCCAGCAGGTGGCGCTACACTTTTTCCAGATTCTTTCACTGCAGATGTGTTCAGAGTCAGACTACAATCATGCATATCAATTTTGGATCAGATTGGAATATGCATGGCTGAGTTATGGCCATTTTTCTTTTCATGGCGTGTTTTCGAAACAACGTCAAATTTCTACGCGCCGCCACGACCACAAACTTCTGTAAAAACTTAAAAGCTTTGCAATTTAACATCGGACATGTGTTTAGTTTACAAAACCAAAGTTTGGAGTCATTATTCACAAATCTCTAGGAGGAGTTCGTTCTAGAAGGAGGCCTGCAAATGTCCAAAATAGAGCAAAAATGACATATTGACCTCAATATATCAGACTTCCTGTGCGAGTGACAGGTGGGTCCTTTCAGACTTTTTTGTAGGTCTCCATCTGAAGAACATGCCCTGTAAAAATCAAGCTTGTACGTTAAAGCGTATGCGGGGCGTCGGGACAAAAGTCACTGTAGGTGGCGCTGTCGAGCCATTTTTGCGCACCCATGCCAATTTCCCATAAAATACGAAATTTTTCGCGACTCCTGATGTGTGTGCCAAATTTGGTGAGTTTTGGGGTATGTTAAAGGCCTCAAAAATGCGATTCTTCCGGCAGAAGAAAAATAATAATAATTAAAGCTACAAGTAGCATTTAGCGGGCCCGAGCACGTGCCACCGCCTGGCACGAGCGACCGCCCCGTGAGCAACGCCCTGCTCGAGCCATTCTCGTCGTTTTTTCTTGTCCATTCTGGAGCTCCAAGCTAATGTTAATATGACAGCAGCCTGTGTGGGGGGGGGGGGGGGGGACTATAATCTGTTGCCTTAAAGGACAAAGACTTTTGCATATAGCATGAAAAAAATTCTTAAATCTAAGCCTCGTTTAGACCTGCTCATTTTCTCATCAAGTAGAAGAAGGTTTTTATCAGATTAAGAAACAAGCAATGATGATAATTGCTATCACTGTCCCTAAGGATGAGAACAATAGAACTCATTCAATTTTCACTACAATGTCTAGATGAGTGTCAGCTATGTCTGATAACTTGGCCAATTAGCTGGACCGGGATCTTACAAAGTGCAGGTGGTTTAACGTCCAGTGTGATGAGTCTGTGGACGGCAACAGTTCAGCATAGCTTTTGGTTTCCACAAGAGAAGAATTCCTGACACATCTGCCCTAACAGACAACTACAAGAGGAGTTGAAATGTATAACACGGTGAAGGAGTTTCTGTGCAGGAAAAGGTACCATTAGAAAAGCTGGTAGCCATACCTGCAGACGGGGCTCCTGCTATGATCAATAGACAAACAGGTTTCATCACTCACTGTAAAGCTGACCAAGACTTTCCAAAATGTCTGCATTACTGCAGCTTCTTTCACCAGTAGGCCTTATGTGCAGAAGTGATTGGCTCTGGACATATAATGACTCCTATTGTGAAAATCATAAAAAACCTCAGCTGCAAAGCAAAACAGAACAGGATTTTTAAGGTGCTATTGGTGGAGATATCTGCTGAATATGGTGAATCTGAACTTGTATTCTTGACTGACATTACTGGAAAACTAAACCACTTGATCTGCGAGCTGCAAGACATTGGCAAAACTATATTTTTTTATTGACCAGCCTGCCTGAGCCAGTGTTTTTCTTGTGGGGATCTTTTCTGCCAGGGCTTGTCAGCTTGGTCAGTGGATGTTGCTGCAGTTGTCTCCCTTGCTGGGACAGCTGGAGTTAAACACAGCAGCTCACGGCTGTGAAGTGGACCCCGTTGTTGTCCCAGTCTGGATGGGCACTGTGGCGATGTTCCAATGGCCAGGCTGGCTCCTGGTATGAAGAGATTCCCAAGTACCATTTCCTAACCGCAGAGCCAAGGATGTGTTTACATGTTTAGGTCAAAAATGTGATGAACAGCTTCATGTTGTCTATTGATGTAAGTTTAAACCTAAACATGTTTCCCTGTTACTAATCCAGTTGATGTGGTTCTCCATCTGTGTCTAGGTGATAGAAAAGCATTTTTTTATATTTAGAGCTCCAAGCAAACAAACAGTTGTCTATATAAGAGCTTTTACAATTGTGGACTTTTAGCAGGTCTCTGAATACATGTGACCAATGTATGGTGGATTTTCACAGACTTTGTGTAAAACTGAAGGTGACAGAGACTTTGGAGAAGTGGCTACATTGCTCTGGACTTCTTTGTTTCATCCACAGAAGAGTAAAATATGTGATTGATTTTGAAAAGCTGCTGAAAAATGTATCTTTTTAAAATTGCAATTTCTAATTTGGGTTTTACATTTTGTGTTCCAATTTTTGTGATTGTATTAGAAAGATTTGTTATTTATTTGGTGTTTAAAGGTGGTACATAATGTATATACACAATCTTCTTAGAGACATTTGCTATATGTTGTGTTTGTTGTCGTTGTAGTTTAATTTCTTTGGATGTATTGAAAGGAAATGAAAAGAAGTTGCAGCATTGATTAAAAAAGCATAAAAGAGACATTTACTGTCTGATGTTACATCTGTAGGAGTGTACTGAGACTGGGTTTTGTTTTGGAGCACATTCATATATTTTGTTTGTAAAAAAAAAAAAAGATAAAATATAAAGTTAATTGTATTTTGGATGAATAAAAAAGCAATGATTAGTGCTAAGGATGTATAAAAGACAAACAAAACAAAGGAAATTGCTGTATTTTAGTGTTGAACTAGGCTTTCGAACTGTTCTACTTTCTGTCTGCCACTCCTGGCTAATTTACATGTGAGCACACAGCCGGGGGGGGGGGGGGGGGGGGGGGGCTAACTCCACTCCTGCAGCAGGGGAGACTGATGAAAAGCTTGAGGATGTAAGATTGAATAAATAAAATCCTAGAGTTGACCAGTTCATTTTATAAATGTAAATATTTTTTATTTTGGTGCTGATAAACTAAACAGATGTTATGATAAAAATATTTGTTTGAGTCAAAATGTCCAAAAATTTGCTTTCAGCACAATAGGGTGATTAAGGTGGTTAAATGTTTCTCGTACGTATAGTGCTGCTTTTCAAACGTGGAGCTTTGTAAGACGCATTTAATTCTGAAATCTCAGCTTCCTGAGACAAACGGCTGATTTCCTATGAAGCTTGATTATATGATCATGCTTCATGATCATTTATGAACATATATAGCTCGTCCAAAATTGTCATATCCATGGGTTCAGAATGGAAGTTTCATCAAATCTATTTAATTTCAGTGAGATCAGACAAGGAATGTGAACGTGAGAGCAACATTTGTGCATGGCGAGATACCCAACTTCGCCGCTCTGTCACGACCACACCCCCGCGTTGAAAGATTTGTTTTTCATCAGAGTAAACTTCAATGGTTTTTCAACAGGTGGACGTCATTTTGAGGTGTGTTTGCTCATCCTACTTGGAGCAGTGATGCTCCAAGTAAAACATGCCATTTCCTGTTGCCAACAGGTGGCGCTACACCTGTTTCGGATTTTTCCACTGCAGATGTGTTCAAAGTCAGACTACAATCATGCACAACAAATTTGGATCAGATTAGATTATTTATGGCTGAGTAATGGCCATTTTTCTTTTCATGGCGTGATTTCGAAACGACCTCAAATTTTGACGCGCCGCCACGGTCACATACAACCGTAAAAACTTAAAAGCTTCGCAATTTAAGATCGGACATGTGTTTAGTTTACAAAACCAAAGTTTGGAGTCATTGTTCAAAAATCTCTAGGAGGAGTTCGTTCTAGAACGAGGCCTGCAAAGGACCAAAATAGAGCAAAACTGACATATTGACATCAATATAGCAGACTTCCTGTGCGACTGACAGCTTGGTCCCAAGAGACTTTTTTGTAGGTTTCCATCTGATGAACATGTCCTGTAAATATCAAGCTTGTATGTTAAAGAACATGGCGGGGCTCTCAAAAACAAACATGGTAGGTGGCGCTATTGAGCCTTTTTTTGTTCACCCATGCAAGTGCTGTGTATCTAAGTTGGAGATATGTAAGAGGCCTCTCATTCTGAAATCTCAGCCTCGTGATACAAACGGCTGATTTTTTATGAATTTTTAATTATCTGACTGCAACGCAATCAACCACTTCCTGTTTGGTGGTGGCTTGCGCAGGCACCGTCAGGTGTACACCCATGAAACTTTAGACGATGAGAGAAGACCCTTATGAGTATCTCCTGTTGTAATTTTATGAATGTCGGACAAAGCACAGAGAAAAGATAGGTCAGAATGTGACATAAAATGTATTTGTTAATATCTAGGTGGCGCTATGGAGCTCGTCCAAGATTGTCATATCCATTGGTTCAGAATGGAAGCCTCATCACCTCTATTGAATTTCAGTGAGATTGGACAAGGAATGTGCACGTGAGAGCAACTTTTGTGTGCATGGCGAGACGCCCAACTTCGCCGCTCTGTCACGACCACACTCCCGCATTGAAAGTTATGGCTTTTTATCAGAGTAAACATCAATGGCTTTTCAACAGGTGGACATCATTTTGAGGTGTGTCGGCTCATCCTACTTGGAGCAGTGATGCTCCAAGTAAAACATGTCATTTCCTTTTACCAGCAGGTGGCGCTACACCTATTCCAGATTCTTCCACTGCAGATGTGTTCAAAGTCAGATTACAATCATGCATATCAACTTTGGATCATATTGGATTTTGCATGGCTGAGTAATGGCCATTTTTCTTTTCATGGCGTGTTTTCAAAATGACCTCCATTTTCGACGCGCCGCCACGGTCACAAACAACCGTAAAAACGTAAAAGCTTCGCAATTTAACATCGGACATGTGTTTAGTTTACAAAACCAAAGTTTGGAGTCATTATTCACAAATCTCTAGGAGGAGTTCGTTCTAGAAGGAGGCCTGCAAATGTCCAAAATGAAGCAAAAATGACATATTGACCTCAATATATCAGACTCCCTGTGCGAGTGACAGGTGGGTCCTTTCAGACTTTTTTGTAGGTCTCCATCTGAAGAACATGCCCTGTAAAAATCAAGCTTGTACGTTAAAGCGTATGCGGGGCGTCGGGACAAAAGTCACTGTAGGTGGCGCTATCGAGCCGTTTTTCTGCGCCCATGCCAATCTCCTATAAAATACGAAATTTTTCGCGACTCCTGATGTGTGTGCTAAATTTGGTGAGTTTTGGGGTATGTTAAAGGCCTCAAAAAGGCGACTCTTCCGGTAGAATAATAATAATAATAATAATAATAATTAAAGCTACAAGTAGCATTTAGCGGGCCCGAGCACGTGCGACCGCCTGGCACGAGCGACCGCCCCGTGAGCAACGCCCTGCTCGAGCCATTCTCGTCGTTTTTTCTTGTCCATTCTGGAGCTCCAAGCTAATGTTAATATGACAGCAGCCTGGGGGGGGGGGGGGGGGGGGACTATAATCTGTTGCCTTAAAGGACAAAGACTTTTGCATATAGCATGAAAAATTTCTTAAATCTAAGCCTCGTTTAGACCTGCTCATTTTCTCATCAAGTAGAAGAAGGTTTTTATCAGATTAAGAAACAAGCAATGATGATAATTGCTATCACTGTCCCTAAGGATGAGATCAATAGAACTCATTCAATTTCCACTACAATGTCTAGATGAGTGTCAGCTATGTCTGATAACTTGGCCAATTAGCTGGACCGGGATCTTACAAAGTGCAGGTGGTTTAACGTCCAGTGTGATGAGTCTGTGGACGGCAACAGTTCAGCATAGCTTTTGGTTTCCACAAGAGAAGAATTCCTGACACATCTGCCCTAACAGACAACTACAAGAGGAGTTGAAATGTATAACACGGTGAAGGAGTTTTTGTGCAGAAAAAGGTACCATTAGAAAAGCTGGTAGCCATACCTGCAGACGGGGCTCCTGCTATGATTGACCGACAAACAGGTTTCATCACTCACTGTAAAGCTGACCAAGACTTTCCAAAATGTCTGCATTACTGCTGCTTCTTTCACCAGTAGGCCTTATGTGCAGAAGTGATTGGCTCTGGACATATAATGACTCCTATTGTGAAAATCATAAAAAACCTCAGCTGCAAAGCAAAACTGAACAGGATTTTTAAGGTGCTATTGGTGGAGATATCTGCTGAATATGGTGAATATGAATATTGTGAATCTGAACTTGTATTCTTGACTGACATTACTGGAAAACTAAACCACTTGATCTGCGAGCTGCAAGACATTGGCAAAACTATATTTTTTTATTGACCAGCCTGCCTGAGCCAGTGTTTTTCTTGTGGGGATCTTTTCTGCCAGGGCTTGCCAGCTTGGTCAGTGGATGTTGCTGCAGTTGTCTCCCTTGCTGGGACAGCTGGAGTTAAACACAGCAGCCTCACTGCTGTGAAGTGGACCCCGTTGCTGTCCCAGTCTGGATGGGCACTGTGGTGATGTTCCAATGTTCAGGCTGGCTCCTGGTATGAAGAGATTCCCAAGTACCATTTCCTAACCGCAGAGCCAAGGATGTGTTTACATGTTTAGGTCAAAAATGTGATGAACAGCTTCATGTTGTCTATTGATGTAAGTTTAAACCTAAACATGTTTCCCTGTTACTAATCCAGTTGATATGGTTCTCCATCTGTGTCTAGGTGATAGAAAAGCATTTTTTTATATTTAGAGCTCCAAGCAAACAAACAGTTGTCTATATAAGAGCTTTTACAATTGTGGACCTTTAGCAGGTCTCTGAATACATGTGACCAATGTATGGTGGATTTTCACAGACTTTGTGTAAAACTGAAGGTGACAGAGACTTTGGAGAATTGGCTACATTGCTCTGGACTTCTTTTTTTTCATCCACAGAAGAGTAAAATATGTGATTGATTTTGAAAAGCTGCTGAAAAATGTATCTTTTTAAAATTGCAATTTCTAATTTGGGTTTTACATTTTGTGTTCCATTTTTTGTGATTGTATTAGAAAGATTTGTTATTTATTTGGTGTTTAAAGGTGGTACATAATGTATATACACAATCTTCTTAAAGACAATTGCTATATGTTGTGTTTGTTGTCGTTGTAGTTTAATTTCTTTGGATGTATTGAAAGGAAATGAAAAGAAGTTGCAGCATTGATTAAAAAAGCATAAAAGAGACATTTACTGTCTGATGTTACATCTGTAGGAGTGTACTGAGACTGGGTTTTGTTTTGGAGCACATTCATATATTTTGTTTGTAAAAAAGAAAAAAGATAAAATATAAAGTTAATTGTATTTTGGATGAATAAAAAAGCAATGATTAGTGCTAAGGATGTATAAAAGACAAACAAAACAAAGGAAATTGCTGTATTTTAATGTTGAACTAGGCTTTCTAACTGTTCTACTTTCTGTCTGCCACTCCTGGCTAATTTACATGTGAGCACACAGCCGGGGGGGCTAACTCCACTCCTGCACCAGGGGAGACTGATGAAAAGCTTGAGGATGTAAGATTGAATAAATAAAATCCTAGAGTTGACCAGTTCATTTTATAAATGTAAATATTTTTTATTTTGGTGCTGATAAACTAAACAGATGTTATGATAAAAATATTTGCTTGAGTCAAAATGTCCAAAAATTTGCTTTCAGCACAATAGGGTGATTAAGGTGGTTAAATGTTTCTCGTACGTATAGTGCTGCTTTTCAAACGTGGAGCTTTGTAAGACGCATCTAATTCTGAAATCACAGCTTCCTGAGACAAACGGCTGATTTCCTATGAAGCTTGATTATATGATCATGCTTCATGATCATTTATGAACATATATAGCTCGTCCAAAATTGTCATATCCATGGGTTCAGAATGGAAGTTTCATCAAATCTATTTAATTTCAGTGAGATCAGACAAGGAATGTGAACGTGAGAGCAACATTTGTGCATGGCGAGATACCCAACTTCGCCGCTCTGTCACGACCACACCCCCGGGTTGAAAGATTTGTTTTTCATCAGAGTAAACTTCAATGGTTTTTCAACAGGTGGACATCATTTTGAGGTGTGTTTGCTCATCCTACTTGGAGCAGTGATGCTCCAAGTAAAACATGTCATTTCCTGTTGCCAACAGGTGGCGCTACACCTGTTTCGGATTTTTCCACTGCAGATGTGTTCAAAGTCAGACTACAATCATGCACAACAAATTTGGATCAGATTAGATTATTTATGGCTGAGTAATGGCCATTTTTCTTTTCATGGCGTGATTTCGAAACGACCTCAAATTTTGACGCGCCGCCACGGTCACAAACAACCGTAAAAACTTAAAAGCTTCGCAATTTAAGATCGGACATGTGTTTAGTTTACAAAACCAAAGTTTGGAGTCATTGTTCAAAAATCTCTAGGAGGAGTTCGTTCTAGAACGAGGCCTGCAAAGGACCAAAATAGAGCAAAACTGACATATTGACATCAATATAGCAGACTTCCTGTGCGACTGACAGCTTGGTCCCAAGAGACTTTTTTGTAGGTTTCCATCTGATGAACATGTCCTGTAAATATCAAGCTTGTATGTTAAAGAACATGGCGGGGCTCTCAAAAACAAACATGGTAGGTGGCGCTATTGAGCCGTTTTTTGTTCACCCATGCAAGTGCTGTGTATCTAAGTTGGAGATATGTAAGAGGCCTCTCATTCTGAAATCTCAGCCACGTGATACAAACGGCTGATTTTTTATGAATTTTTAATTATCTGACTGCAACGCAATCAACCACTTCCTGTTTGGTGGTGGCTTGCGCAGTTACCGTCAGGTGTACACCCATGAAACTTTAGACGATGAGAGAAGACCCTTATGAGTATCTCCTGTTGTAATTTTATGAATGTCGGACAAAGCACAGAGAAAAGATAGGTCAGAATGTGACATAAAATGTATTTGTCAATATCTAGGTGGCGCTATGGAGCTTGTCCAAGATTGTCATATCCATGGGTTCAGAATGGAAGCCTCATCACCTCTATTGAATTTCAGTGAGATTGGACAAGGAATGTGCACGTGAGAGCAACTTTTGTGTGCATGGCGAGACGCCCAACTTCGCCGCTCTGTCACGACCACACCCCCGCATTGAAAGTTATGGCTTTTTATCAGAGTAAACATCAATGGCTTTTCAACAGGTGGACATCATTTTGAGGTGTGTCGGCTCATCCTACTTGGAGCAGTGATGCTCCAAGTAAAACATGTCATTTCCTTTTACCAGCAGGTGGCGCTACACCTATTCCAGATTCTTCCACTGCAGATGTGTTCAAAGTCAGACTGCAATCATGCATATCAACTTTGGATCATATTGGATTTTGCATGGCTGAGCAATGGCCATTTTTCTTTTCATGGCGTGTTTTCAAAATGACCTCCATTTTCGACGCGCCGCCACGGTCACAAACAACCGTAAAAACGTAAAAGCTTCGCAATTTAACATCGGACATGTGTTTAGTTTACAAAACCAAAGTTTGGAGTCATTATTCACAAATCTCTAGGAGGAGTTCGCTCTAGAGTGAGGCCTGCAAATGTCCAAAATGAAGCAAAAATGACATATTGACCTCAATATATCAGACTTCCTGTGCGAGTGACAGGTGGGTCCTTTCAGACTTTTTTGTAGGTCTCCATCTGAAGAACATGCCCTGTAAAAATCAAGCTTGTACGTTAAAGCGTATGCGGGGCGTCGGGACAAAAGTCACTGTAGGTGGCGCTATCAAGCCGTTTTTCTGCGCCCATCCCAATCTCCTATAAAATACGAAATTTTTCGCGACTCCTGATGTGTGTGCTAAATTTGGTGAGTTTTGGGGTATGTTAAAGGCCTCAAAAAGGCGACTCTTCCGGTAGAATAATAATAATAATAATAATTAAAGCTACAAGTAGCATTTAGCGGGCCCGAGCACGTGCGACCGCATGGCACGAGCGACCGCCCCGTGAGCAACGCCCTGCTCGAGCCATTCTCGTCGTTTTTTCTTGTCCATTCTGGAGCTCCAAGCTATTGTTAATACGACAGCAGCCTGGGGGGGGTGGGGGGGGGGGGCTGTAATCTGTTGCCTTAAGGGACAAAGACTTTTGCATATAGCATGAAAAAAATTCAAGCAATGATGATAATTGCTATCACTGTCCCTAAGGATGAGAACAATAGAACTCATTCAATTTCCACTACAATGTCTAGATGAGTGTCAGCTATGTCTGATAACTTGGCCAATTAGCTGGACCGGGATCTTGCAAAGTGCAGGTGGTTAACGTCCAGTGTGATGAGTCTGTGGACGGCAACAGTACAGCATAGCTTTTGGTTTCCACAAGAGAAGAACTGACACCTGACACATCTGCCCTAACAGACAATTACAAGAGGAGTTGAAATGTATAACACGGTGAAGGAGTTTTTGTGCAGAAAAAGGTACAATTAGAAAAGCTGGTAGCAGTGACTGCAGATGGGACTCCTGCTATGATCAATAGACAAACAGGTTTCATCACTCACTGTAAAGCTGACCCAGACTTTCCAAAATGTCTGCATTACTGCTGCGTCATTCACCAGCAGGCCTTATGTGCAGAAGTGATTGGCTCTGGACATATAATGACTCTTATTCTGAAAATCGTAAACAACCTCAGCTGCAAAGCTAAACAGCACAGGATTTTTAAGGTGCTATTGGAGGAGATGTCTGTTGAATATGGTGAATATGAACATTGTGAATCTGAACTTGCATTCTTGACTGACATTACTGGAAAACTAAACCACTTGATCTGCGAGCTGCAAGACAATGGCAAAACTATTTTTTTTGACCAGCCTGCCTGAGCCAGTGTTTTTCTTGTGGGGATCTTTTCTGCCAGGGCTTGTCAGCTTGGTCAGTGGATGTTGCTGCAGTTGTCTACCTTGCTGGGACAGCTGGAGTTAAACACAGCAGCTCACGGCTCTGAAGTGGACCCCGTTGCTGTCCCAGTCTGGATGGGCACTGTGGCGATGTTCCAATGGCCAGGCTGGCTCCTGGTATAAAGAGATTCCCAAATACCATTTCCTAACCGCAGAGCCAAGGATGTGTTTACATGTTTAGGTCAAAAATGTGATGGACAGCTTCATGTTGTCTAAACATGCCACCCTGTTATTAATCCAGTTGATATGGTTCTCCATCTGTGTCTAGGTGATAGAAAAGCATTTTTTTTATATTTAGAGCTCTAAGCAAACAAACAGTTGTCTATATAAAAGAGCTTTTACAATTGTGCACTTTTAGCAGGTCTCTGAGTTCATGTGACCAATGTATGGTGGATTTTCACAGACCTTGTTTAAAACTGAAGGTGAGAGAGACTTAGAGAAATGGCTTCATTGTTCTGGAGTTCTTTGTTTCATCCACAGAAGAGTAGAATTGGTGATTGATTTTGAAAAGCTGCTGAAAAAAGTATCTTTTTCAAATTGCAATTTCTAACTTGGGTTTTACATTTTGTGTTCCATTTTTTGTGCTTTAATTGGGAAGCATTTGTTATTTGTTTGGTGTTTTTAAGGTTCTGCAAATATACACATCATTTTTTAGAGACATTTGTTATCAGTTGTGTTTGTTGATTTGTAGTTTAATTTCATTGGATGTATAGATGTCGTGTGGGGGGGAGGCTCGACAGCAGGTAGGACCCAGGCGCAGAGACGGGAGGCAAACGGGTTCAGGGCAAGTGGGTTTATTTAACTAACAAAAAGCGCTGCAGAGCAGGATGACAAAACTAAAAACAAAAACTTACTGTGGCATGGCAAGGGCCATGGACGCCAGACAAGAAGACGTGATCAACATGAGCAGAAGTTAATGGACCAGCACGGGAGGAAGGCAGAGACAAGACTTATATACAGACAGGGCAGACAAGACACAGGTGAACACGATTAGGGCAGATGGGGACCAAAGGAAGTAAAACTCAAGAAACATGACAAGACAGGAAACCTTTCAAAATAAAACAGGAAACAGAACCAAACAAGACAGAACAAGAACTAAAGCGAAAAAAAAGACAACAAACTGAAACCATGACAATAGAAAGGAAAAGAAGTTCAAACATTGATTATAAAAAAGGATATAAGAGATAAAAAAAAAAGAAAAAGGAAAAGAAAAAAGATAAAATATTGATTTAATTGCATTTTGAATGAATAAAAAACAATGATTAATAGAATCAGAATCAGAATCAGGAATCAGAAAAAGTTTTATTGCCAGGTTCAGTAGAGCGCACTTTACAAAACGAGGAATTTGACTTGGTGTATAGTGCAATTAAGAATAAGTTAAAAATTAAGTTAACAACAACAACACACTATATACAGTAGAGTAAGGTGAATTAAAGTGGGAGCACAGATGGGCTGGGATGGTGGGGCCTGTAAGTGGCACCGACAGTCCTTTGGTGGGCGGGGGGGGAGGGGGGGTCACCTGGGGGAGTTGGGGTTCTGTTCAGCAGGCTGGCTGCAGTGGGGAAGAAGCTGTTCTTGTGGCGCGAGGTCCTGGTCCTTATGGACCGGAGCCTCTTGCCAGAAGGGAGGGGCCGAAAGAGATTATGTCCTGGATGAGAGGGGTTGGCTACAATCCTGGCTGCCCGCCTCCAGGTCCTGGAGATGTGCAGCTCCTGGAGAGACGGGAGGTGGCAGCCGATCACCTTCTCTGCTGAGTGGATGACGCGTTGCAGCTTGGCCTTGTCTCTGGCCGTGGCCGCAGCGAACCAGACTGTGATGGAGGACGTGAGGGTGGATTCGATGATGGCGGTGTAAAAGTCTACCAGCATCTTTTCAGGGAGGTGAAACTTCTTCAGCTGCCTCAGGAAGTACATCCTCTGCTGGACCTTCTTAGTGATGGAGCTGATGTTCTGCTCCCACTTGAGGTCCTGGCTGATGATGGTTCCCAGGAAGCAGAAGGACTCCACAGAGGTCACCGGGGAGTCACAGAGGATGACAGGGGGGAGGGGGGCTGGGGCCTTCCTGAAGTCCACTGTCATCTCCACTGTCTTCAGAGCATTAAGCTCCAGGTTGTTAGCGCTGCACTATGACACCAGCCTGGCTATTTCACTCCTGTAGGCCGACTCATCTCCGTCAGAGATGAGGCCGATGAGTGTGGTGTCGTCAGCAAACTTCAGGAGTTTGACAGACAGGTGACCAGCTGTGCAGCTGTTTGTGTACAGGGAGAGTAACAGGGGTGAAAGGACACAGCCCTGGGGGGATCCGGTGCTTGTGGTCCGAGTATCTGAGACGAGCTTCCCCAGCCTCACATACTGCTGTCTGTCCGTCAGGAAGTCTGTGATCCACCTGCAGGTGGAGTCAGGCACATTCATCTTGGAGAGTTTTTAATACTAAGTCTAGACAGATTTAACACAGGTTTTTGGATGAAAAAGGATTTTTTATAAATCATCTGTTACACTTTTAAGTCTGAAAAAAATATGGAAGGCAGCAAACACAGATCCCTACCGTTTTTAATTTTTTTGTGCTGATATTTGAAAGATAAGTTATGCAAAAAAATAGGTGTTTGCAGTTTTGCCTAAAAAGACGTTTTCGGACCTTTTTGGATCAAATGTTGTCTAAAAGTTCACCTGTAACTTCAATCATTCTGAATTTTTTTAGGAAAACTAAACCACTTCAACTGTGATCTGCAAGGCAATGGTAAAACTATATTTTTTATGGAACAGCCTGCAGTGTTTCTTGTGGGGATCTTTTCTGCCAGGGCTTGCCGGCTTGGTCGGTGGTTGTTGCTGTTACCAATCCAGTTGATATGGTTCTCCATCTGTGTCTAAGTGATATAATCAGAATCAGAATCGTTTATTGTCATTGTACATGGGGATACAATGAAATTGCAGCAGCCTTGGAGTGAAGGAGTTACATAAAATAAAAATAAAAATAGAATAGAAAAAGAAATACTGTATTTACAACTCTTAACAAAAAATGAACAATATGGACAGAAACTGTTAAATATTAAATATTTGTGAATAAAATAGAATGGAATTACATGAGTTGCTGTGAGCACAGCTTAATAAATATCAAGTTATTGCACAGTGACCCGGTTAGACAGTCAGGATATTGCACGCATTGTAGTAAAATTAGAGTGAGGTGGGGTTGGTGGACGTATGTGCATTCCGTATGATAATTGCCTGTGGAAAAAAGCTGTTTCTTAGTCTGTTTGTCCTGGTTCTGATGGACCTGTACCTCCTTCCAGAGGGCAGCAGTTCAAACAGAGGGAAAGCAGAATGGGTGGAGTTAGTGGTGATGCTAGTCACTCTGCTGAGGCAGCGAGACTGGTAAATGTCCTTCAGTGAGGGGAGGGGGCAGCCGATGATCCTCTGCGCTGTCTTTACCACTCTCTGGAGACTCTGCCGTTCTGCTTCAGTGCAGTGGGAAAACCACACTGTGATGCCATAGGACAGAATGCTCTCAATGGTTGAGCGGTAGAACGTTACCAGCAGCTCCTGGCTGACGTCGTTCCTCCTAAGTTTTCTCAGGAAGTGCAGGCGTTGCTGGGCCTTCCTGATGACAGTCATGGTGTTGTTAGACCACGTGAGGTCAGCAGAGATGGTGGTGCCCAGGAGGGTGAAGCTGTGGACCCTCTCCACACAGTTTCCATCGATGTAGAGTGGGGGTGGATCTGTTCTGTTTTTTCTGAAGTCCAGGATGATCTCCTTGGTCTTGGTGGTGTTCAGGATGAGGTTATTAGCCTGACACCACCTTGAGAGTTTCAGGACTTCGTCTCTGTAGGCCGTCTCGTCGTCCCCAGAGATCAGCCCCACCACAGTAGTGTCGTCTGCAAACTTCACCACGGTGTTGCTGGTGTGGGCTGGTCTGCAGTCTGCTGTGTACAGTGTATACAGCAGAGGACTCAGCACACATCCCTGTGTGGAGCCTGTGCTCAGCGTCCGGGTGGAGGAGAGGTGGGGGTCAAGTTTGACTGTCTGTGGTCTGTTTGTCAGGAAGTCCTTGATCCACGAGCAGGTGAGTGGGTGGAGTCCTAGTTCAGACAGTTTGTTGACCAGAATGTCAGGAATGATTGTGTTAAAGGCTGAGCTATAGTCCACAAAGAGCATCCTGGCGTAGGTGTCTCTGTGTTCCAGGTGGCTCAGCGCAGTGTGGAGGGTGATGGAAATGGCATCATCCGTTGATCTGTTTGCTTTGTAAGCAAACTGGTGGGGGACAAAGATTGGAGGGAGGGAGTCTTTGATGTGTCCCAGGAGCAGCCGCTCCAGACACTTTGTGATGACAGCAGTGAGTGCAACTGGGCGGAAGTCCGTGAGGAAGGCTGTGGATGAGGACTTTTTGGGTATCGGGATGATAGTGGATGACTTCAGGCAAGCAGGGATGAAAGCCTGAGCTAGCGACAGGTTGAAGATTTTTGTGAAGACCTGGGAGAGTTGATCGGCGCAGGCCCGCAGAACCTTTCCGGGAACTCCATCAGGTCCCGCCGCTTTCCTGGGGTTTACCCTGCTGAACATCCGTGCCATCCGTGCCACGTCCATAAAGGCATTGTTTTTATATTTAGAGCTCTAAGCAACCAAACAGTTGTCTATATAAAAGAGCTTTTACAATTGTGCACTTTTAGCAGGCTGAAAAAATTATCTTTTTAAAATTGCCATTTCAAATTTGGGTTTTAAATTTTGTGTTCCATTTTTCTGTGCTTGTATTGGAAGGATTTGTTATTATTTTGTTTAAAAGTGCTACATATTGTATATACACATAATTTATTTAGAGAAATTTGCTATACGTTGTGTTTTTTGGTTTTGTAGTTTAATTTCATTGGATTTATATTAAGGAAAAGAAGTTGCAGCATTGATTAAAAAAGGATAAAAGAGACATTTACTGTCTAAGTCTTATGTTACATCTGTAGAACTGTACTGAGAGTTGGGTTTTGTTTTGGAGCACATTCATATGTTTTGTTTGTAAAAAAAAAAGATAAAATATTAGGTTAATTGCATTTTACATGACTAGAAAAGCAATGATTATTCATAAAAATCTATGAAAGACATACAAAACAAATGAAAAAGCAGTCTGCCCTCCCTCTTGTGTCTAAACTCTTGTCACCTCACTTCTGGGTTAGTTAGCATATGAACTGGCAGCTGGTGTGTGTGTGTGTGGGGGGGGGGGGGGGGGGGGGGTGAAATTTGACTCCAGCAACAGGGATGATTGAGGAGCAGGCTGCAGCATGAGGAAAAGACTTAAGCATGTAAGAGGAAATGACATCCTACAGTTGACCAGTTCATTTTATATCTGTAAAGAATATTCAAGAAGCATTTAGACATGTTCAGCTATATGCGTGTGAAACTTGGTGTGGATATTTGAAGCATAAGTAATTTTAAAACACACTTGTTTGGAGTCCAGACGGAAAAAGCACAGGTTTTGGGATGAATCAGGATTTTTTTAAAATCATCTGTTTCACCTGGACTTCTGAAAAAAATATGGAAGGCAGCAAACACAGATCCCTACATTTAAAAAAATAAATGGTGTTGATATATGATGATTAAGTTATGAAAAAAAATAGGTGTTTGTAGTTTTGCCTAAAAAGACGTTTTCGGACCTTTTTGGATGTAATGCTCTCTAAGATGTCACCTGTAACTTCAATCATTCTGAATTTTTTTAGGAAGCAGTAGCACATAAATGCCTATGAAAGTTGAATTCTTGGTGTTGATAACCTAAACAGAATTTATGCTAAAAATCTTTGTTCAGTCCAAAATTTCATTAAAAAAATCAAGTGATGAAGTTTCTCGTAGACCCTATAGTGTTACATATCAAAGCTGGAGGTTATTAAAGGCATCTAATTCTGAAATCTCAGCTTCCTGAGACAAACGGCTGATTTATAATAAATTTCTATTATTTGGGTGCACATAATCGACCACTTCCTGTTACGCAGGCACCGTCAGGTGTACACCCATGAAACTTCAGATTATGAGAGAGGACCCTTCTGAGTATCTCCAGTTTTAATTTCATGCACATCGGACAAAGCAAAGAGAAAATACAGGGCAGAATGTGCCCAATGCAATAACTAGGTGGCGCTATAGAGCTCGTCCAAGATTGTCATATCCATGGGTTCAGAATAGAAGCCTCATCATATCCATTGAATTTCAGTGAGATTGGACAAGGAATGTGCACGTGAGAGCAACTTTTGTGTGCATGGCGAGACGCCCAACTTTGCCGCTCTGTCACGACCACACCCCCGCATTGAAAGTTATGGTTTTTTGTCAGGGTAAACTTCAATGGCTTTTCAACAGGTGGACGTCATTTTCAGGTGTGTCGGCTCATCCTACTCGGAGCAGTGATGCTCCAAGTAAAACATGTCATTTCCTCTTGCCAGCAGGTGGCGCTACACCTTTTCCAGATTTTTTCACTGCTGATGTGTTCAGAGTCAGACTACAATCATGCATATCAACTTTGGATCAGATTGGATTTTGCATGGCTGAGTAATGGCCATTTTTCTTTTCATGGCGTGTTTTCAAAATGACCTCCAAGTTCGACGCGCCGCCACGGTCACAAACATCCGTAATACCTTTAAAGCTTCGCAATTTAACATCGGACATGGGTCTAGTTTACAAAATTAAAGTTTGGAGTCATTATTCATAAATCTCTAGGAGGAGTTCGTTCTAGAAGGAGGCCTACAAATGTCCAAAATAGAGCAAAAATGACATATTGACACCAATATAGCAGACTTCCTGTGCGACTGACAGCTTGGTACCAAGAGACTTTTTTGTAGGTTTCCATCTGATGAACATGTCCTGAAAAGATCAAGCTTGTATGTCAAAGCATATGCGGGGGCTCGGGACAAATGTCACTGTAGGTGGCGCTGTCGAGCCGTTTTTTTGCGCCCATGCCAATCTCCTGTAAAATACGAAATTTTTCGCGACTCCTGATGTGTGTGCCAAATTTGGTGAGTTTTGGGGTATGTTAAAGGCCTCAAAAAGGCGACTCTTCCGTCGGAAGAAAAAGAATAATAATAATAACTCTTACAGATACAATAGGGTCCTTGCACTCCGTGCTCGGGCCCTAATAAACCTAACAGATACAATAGGGTCCTTGCACTCCGTGCTCGGGCCCTAATAATAATAATAATAATAAACATTCGAATTACAATAGGGTCCTTGCACTCCGTGCTCGGGCCCTAATTAAAGCTACAAGTAGCATTTAGCGGGCCCGAGCACGTGCCACCGCCTGGCACGAGCGACCGCCCCGTGAGCAACGCCCTGCTCGAGCCATTCTCGTTGTTTTTTCTTGTCCATTCTGGAGCTCCAAGATAATGTTAATATGACAGCAGCCTGTGGGGGGGGGGGGGGGGGGGGGACTATAATCTGTTGCCTTAAAGGACAAAGACTTTTGCATATAGCATGAAAAAAATTCTTAAATCTAAGCCTCGTTTAGACCTGCTCATTTTCTCATCAAGTAGAAGAAGGTTTTTATCAGATTAAGAAACAAGCAATGATGATAATTGCTATCACTGTCCCTAAGGATGAGAACAATAGAACTCATTCAATTTTCACTACAATGTCTAGATGAGTGTCAGCTATGTCTGATAACTTGGCCAATTAGCTGGACCGGGATCTTACAAAGTGCAGGTGGTTTAACGTCCAGTGTGATGAGTCTGTGGACGGCAACAGTTCAGCATAGCTTTTGGTTTCCACAAGAGAAGAATTCCTGACACATCTGCCCTAACAGACAACTACAAGAGGAGTTGAAATGTATAACACGATGAAGGAGTTTTTGTGCAGAAAAAGGTACCATTAGAAAAGCTGGTAGCCATACCTGCAGACGGGGCTCCTGCTATGATTGACCGACAAACAGGTTTCATCACTCACTGTAAAGCTGACCAAGACTTTCCAAAATGTCTGCATTACTGCTGCTTCTTTCACCAGTAGGCCTTATGTGCAGAAGTGATTGGCTCTGGACATATAATGACTCCTATTGTGAAAATCATAAAAAACCTCAGCTGCAAAGCAAAACAGAACAGGATTTTTAAGGTGCTATTGGTGGAGATATCTGCTGAATATGGTGAATCTGAACTTGTATTCTTGACTGACATTACTGGAAAACTAAACCACTTGATCTGCGAGTTGCAAGACATTGGCAAAACTATATTTTTTTATTGACCAGCCTGCCTGAGCCAGTGTTTTTCTTGTGGGGATCTTTTCTGCCAGGGCTTGCCAGCTTGGTCAGTGGATGTTGCTGCAGTTGTCTCCCTTGCTGGGACAGCTGGAGTTAAACACAGCAGCCTCACGGCTGTGAAGTGGACCCCGTTGCTGTCCCAGTCTGGATGGGCACTGTGGTGATGTTCCAATGTTCAGGCTGGCTCCTGGTATGAAGAGATTCCCAAGTACCATTTCCTAACCGCAGAGCCAAGGATGTGTTTACATGTTTAGGTCAAAAATGTGATGAACAGCTTCATGTTGTCTATTGATGTAAGTTTAAACCTAAACATGTTTCCCTGTTACTAATCCAGTTGATATGGTTCTCCATCTGTGTCTAGGTGATAGAAAAGCATTTTTTTATATTTAGAGCTCCAAGCAAACAAACAGTTGTCTATATAAGAGCTTTTACAATTGTGGACTTTTAGCAGGTCTCTGAATACATGTGACCAATGTATGGTGGATTTTCACAGACTTTGTGTAAAACTGAAGGTGACAGAGACTTTGGAGAAGTGGCTACATTATTCTGGACTTCTTTGTTTCATCTACAGAAGAGTAAAATATGTGATTGATTTTGAAAAGCTGCTGAAAAATGTATCTTTTTAAAATTGCAATTTCTAATTTGGGTTTTACATTTTGTGTTCCATTTTTTGTGATTGTATTAGAAAGATTTGTTATTTATTTGGTGTTTAAAGGTGGTACATAATGTATATACACAATCTTCTTAGAGACATTTGCTATATGTTGTGTTTGTTGTCGTTGTAGTTTAATTTCTTTGGATGTATTGAAAGGAAATGAAAAGAAGTTGCAGCATTGATTAAAAAAGCATAAAAGAGACATTTACTGTCTGATGTTACATCTGTAGGAGTGTACTGAGGCTGGGTTTTGTTTTGGAGCACATTCATATATTTTGTTTGTAAAAAAAAAAAAGATAAAATATAAAGTTAATTGTATTTTGGATGAATAAAAAAGCAATGATTAGTGCTAAGGATGTATAAAAGACAAACAAAACAAAGGAAATTGCTGTATTTTAGTGTTGAACTAGGCTTTCTAACTGTTCTACTTTCTGTCTGCCACTCCTGGCTAATTTACATGTGAGCACACAGCCGGGGGGGGGCTAACTCCACTCCTGCAGCAGGGGAGACTGATGAAAAGCTTGAGGATGTAAGATTGAATAAATAAAATCCTAGAGTTGACCAGTTCATTTTATAAATGTAAATATTTTTTATTTTGGTGCTGATAAACTAAACAGAAGTTATGTTAAAAATATTTGCTTGAGTCAAAATGTCCCAAAATTTGCTTTCAGCACAATAGGGTGATTAAGGTGGTTAAATGTTTCTCGTACGTATAGTGCTGTTTTTCAAACGTGGAGCTTTGTAAGACGCATCTAATTCTGAAATCTCAGCTTCCTGAGACAAACGGCTGATTTCCTATGAAGCTTGATTATATGATCATGCTTCATGATCATTTATGAACATATATAGCTCGTCCAAAATTGTCATATCCATGGGTTCAGAATGGAAGTTTCATCAAATCTATTTAATTTCAGTGAGATCAGACAAGGAATGTGAACGTGAGAGCAACATTTGTGCATGGCGAGATACCCAACTTCGCTGCTCTGTCATGACCACACCCCCGCGTTGAAAGATTTGTTTTTCATCAGAGTAAACTTCAATGGTGGACGTCATTTTGAGGTGTGTTTGCTCATCCTACTTGGAGCAGTGATGCTCCAAGTAAAACATGTCATTTCCTGTTGCCAACAGGTGGCGCTACACCTGTTTCGGATTTTTCCACTGCAGATGTGTTCAAAGTCAGACTACAATCATGCACAACAAATTTGGATCAGATTAGATTATTTATGGCTGAGTAATGGCCATTTTTCTTTTCATGGCGTGATTTCGAAACGACCTCAAATTTTGACGCGCCGCCACGGTCACAAACATCCGTAAAAACTTAAAAGCTTCACAATTTAACATCGGACATGTGTCTAGTTTACACAACCAAAGTTTGGAGTCATTACTCCAAAATCTCTAGGAGGAGTTCGTTCTAGAGCGAGGCCTGCAAATGTCCAAAATGAAGCAAAAATGACATATTGACATCAATATATCAGACTTCCTGTGCGAGTGACAGGTGGGTCCTTTCAGGCTTTTTTGTAGGTCTCCATCTGAAGAACATGCCCTGTAAAAATCAAGCTTGTACGTTAAAGCGTATGCGGGGCGTCGGGACAAAAGTCACTGTAGGTGGCGCTATCGAGCCGTTTTTGTGCGCCCATGCCAATCTCCTATAAAATACGAAATTTTTCGCGACTCCTGATGTGTGTGCCAAATTTGGTGAGTTTTGGGGTATGTTAAAGGCCTCAAAAAGGCGACTCTTCCGGTAGAATAATAATAATAATAATAATTAAAGCTACAAGTAGCATTTAGCGGGCCCGAGCACGTGCGACCGCATGGCACGAGCGACCGCCCCGTGAGCAACGCCCTGCTCGAGCCATTCTCGTCGTTTTTTCTTGTCCATTCTGGAGCTCCAAGCTATTGTTAATACGACAGCAGCCTGGGGGGGGGGGGGGGGGCTGTAATCTGTTGCCTTAAGGGACAAAGACTTTTGCATATAGCATGAAAAAAATTCAAGCAATGATGATAATTGCTATCACTGTCCCTAAGGATGAGAACAATAGAACTCATTCAATTTCCACTACAATGTCTAGATGAGTGTCAGCTATGTCTGATAACTTGGCCAATTAGCTGGACCGGGATCTTGCAAAGTGCAGGTGGTTAACGTCCAGTGTGATGAGTCTGTGGACGGCAACAGTACAGCATAGCTTTTGGTTTCCACAAGAGAAGAACTCCTGACACATCTGCCCTAACAGACAACTACAAGAGGAGTTGAAATGTATAACACGGTGAAGGAGTTTTTGTGCAGAAAAAAGGTACAATTAGAAAAGCTGGTAGCAGTGACTGCAGATGGGACTCCTGCTATGATCAATAGACAAACAGGTTTCATCACTCACTGTAAAGCTGACCCAGACTTTCCAAAATGTCTGCATTACTGCTGCGTCATTCACCAGCAGGCCTTATGTGCAGAAGTGATTGGCTCTGGACATATAATGACTCTTATTCTGAAAATCGTAAACAACCTCAGCTGCAAAGCAAAACAGCACAGGATTTTTAAGGTGCTATTGGAGGAGATGTCTGTTGAATATGGTGAATATGAACATTGTGAATCTGAACTTGCATTCTTGACTGACATTACTGGAAAACTAAACCACTTGATCTGCGAGCTGCAAGACAATGGCAAAACTATTTTTTTTTGACCAGCCTGCCTGAGCCAGTGTTTTTCTTGTGGGGATCTTTTCTGCCAGGGCTTGTCAGCTTGGTCAGTGGATGTTGCTGCAGTTGTCTCCCTTGCTGGGACAGCTGGAGTTAAACACAGCAGCTCACGGCTCTGAAGTGGACCCCGTTGCTGTCCCAGTCTGGATGGGCACTGTGGCGACGTTCCAATGGCCAGGCTGGCTCCTGGTATAAAGAGATTCCCAGAGCCAAGGATGTGTTTACATGTTTAGGTCAAAAATGTGATGGACAGCTTCATGTTGTCTAAACATGCCACCCTGTTATTAATCCAGTTGATATGGTTCTCCATCTGTGTCTAGGTGATAGAAAAGCATTTTTTTATATATTTAGAGCTCTAAGCAAACAGACAGTTGTCTATATAAAAGAGCTTTTACAATTGTGCACTTTTAGCAGGTCTCTGAGTTCATGTGACCAATGTATGGTGGATTTTCACAGACCTTGTTTAAAACTGAAGGTGAGAGAGACTTAGAGAAATGGCTTCATTGTTCTGGAGTACTTTGTTTCATCCACAGAAGAGTAGAATTGGTGATTGATTTTGAAAAGCTGCTGAAAAAAGTATCTTTTTCAAATTGGAATTTCTAACTTGGGTTTTACATTTTGTGTTCCATTTTTCCAGGCTCGAGAGCAGGTAGGACCCAGGCGCAGAGACGGGAGGCAAACGGGTTCAGGGCAAGTGGGTTTATTTAACTAACAAAAAGCGCTGCAGAGCAGGATGACAAAACTAAAAACAAAAACTTACTGTGGCATAGCAAGGGACATGGACGCCAGACAAGAAGACGTGATCAACATGAGCAGAAGTTAATGGACCAGCACAGGAGGAAGGCAGAGACAAGACTTATATACAGACAGGGCAGACAAGACACAGGTGAACACGATTAGGGCAGATGGGGACCAAAGGAAGTAAAACTCAAGAAACATGACAAGACAGGAAACCTTTCAAAATAAAACAGGAAACAGAACCAAACAAGACAGAACAAGAACTAAAGCGAAAAAAAAGACAACAAACTGAAACCATGACAATAGAAAGGAAAAGAAGTTCAAACATTGATTATAAAAAAGGATATAAGAGATAAAAAAAAATAAAAAGGAAAAGAAAAAAAATAAAATATTGATTTAATTGCATTTTGAATGAATAAAAAACAATGATTAATAGAATCAGAATCAGAAATCAGAAAAAGTTTTATTGCCAGGTTCAGTAGAGCGCACTTTACAAAACGAGGAATTTGACTTGGTGTATAGTGCAATTAAGAATAAGTTAAAAATTAAGTTAACAACAACAACACACTATATACAGTAGAGTAAGGTGAATTAAAGTGGGAGCACAGATGGGCTGGGATGGTGGGGCCTGTAAGTGGCACCGACAGTCCTTTGGTGGGCGGGGGGGGGTCACCTGGGGGAGTTGGGGTACTGTTCAGCAGGCTGACTGCAGTGGGGAAGAAGCTGTTCTTGTGGCGCGAGGTCCTGGTCCTGATGGACCGGAGCCTCTTGCCAGAAGGGAGGGGCCGAAAGAGATTATGTCCTGGATGAGAGGGGTTGGCTACAATCCTGGCTGCCCGCCTCCAGGTCCTGGAGATGTGCAGCTCCTGGAGAGACGGGAGGTGGCAGCCGATCACCTTCTCTGCTGAGTGGATGACGCGTTGCAGCTTGGCCTTGTCTCTGGCCGTGGCCGCAGCGAACCAGACTGTGATGGAGGACGTGAGGGTGGATTCGATGATGGCGGTGTAAAAGTCTACCAGCATCTTTTCAGGGAGGTGAAACTTCTTCAGCTGCCTCAGGAAGTACATCCTCTGCTGGACCTTCTTAGTGATGGAGCTGATGTTCTGCTCCCACTTGAGGTCCTGGCTGATGATGGTTCCCAGGAAGCAGAAGGACTCCACAGAGGTCACCGGGGAGTCACAGAGGATGACAGGGGGGAGGGGGGCTGGGGCCTTCCTGAAGTCCACTGTCATCTCCACTGTCTTCAGAGCATTAAGCTCCAGGTTGTTAGCGCTGCACTATGACACCAGCCTGGCTATTTCACTCCTGTAGGCCGACTCATCTCCGTCAGAGATGAGGCCGATGAGTGTGGTGTCGTCAGCAAACTTCAGGAGTTTGTCAGACAGGTGACCAGCTGTGCAGCTGTTTGTGTACAGGGAGAGTAACAGGGGTGAAAGGACACAGCCCTGGGGGGATCGGGTGCTTGTGGTCCGAGTATCTGAGACGAGCTTCCCCAGCCTCACATACTGCTGTCTGTCCGTCAGGAAGTCTGTGATCCACCTGCAGGTGGAGTCAGGCACATTCATCTTGGAGAGTTTTTAATACTAAAGATGTATGAAAGACATACCGAAAAAATATGTCTTTCAGTGTTTAACTGGCTGTCTTTGGATTATGCATGCCTGAATAATGGTCATTCTTACTCCTCATCTCTCTGTTCACTGCTTGCTAATTTACATAGCAGGGGTCCCAGCAGGAGGGGGCGGGGTTGTAACACGACTCCTTCAGCAGAGCCAGGCTGAGAGAGGCTTTGACATGTAAGATGTTAGATGTTAGAATGCCAGATGTTAGAATGACCAGTTCATTTTATATCTATGAAAATATTCAGGTAGCTATGGGACATGTTTAGCTATAGGTCTTTGAAAATTGGTGTCGATTGTTGAAACATAAGTTACCATAAAAAAATGTTTGTTTGGAGTCTAGACAGATTTAACACAGGTTTTTGGATGAAAAAGGATTTTTTATAAATCATCTGTTACACTTTTAAGTCTGAAAAAAATATGGAAGGCAGCAAACACAGATCCCTACCGTTTTTAATTTTTTTGTGCTGATATTTGAAAGATAAGTTAGGCAAAAAAATAGGTGTTTGCAGTTTTGCCTAAAAAGACGTTTTCGGACCTTTTTGGATGAAAGGATGTCTAAAAGTTCACCTGTAACTTCAATCATTCTGAATTTTTTTAGGAAGCAGTAGCACATAAATGCCTATGAAAGTTGAATTCTTGGTGCTGATAACCTAAACAGAATTTATGCTAAAAATCTTTGTTCAGTCCAAAATTGTATAGGAAAAAAAGAGGTATGAAGTTTCTCATAGACCCTATTGTGTTACATATCAAAGCTGGAGGTTATTAAAGGCATCTAATTCTGAAATCTCAGCTTCCTGAGACAAACGGCTGATTTATAATAAATTTCTATTATTTGGGTGCACATAATCGACCACTTCCTGTTACGCAGGCACCGTCAGGTGTACACCCATGAAACTTCAGATTATGAGAGAGGACCCTTCTGAGTATCTCCAGTTTTAATTTCATGCACATCGGACAAAGCAAAGAGAAAATACAGGGCAGAATGTGCCCCATACAATAACTAGGTGGCGCTATAGAGCTCGTCCAAAGTTGTCATATCCATGGGTTCAGAATGGAAGCTTCATCATATCCATTGAAATTCAGTGAGATTGGACAAGGAATGGGCACATGAGAGCAACATTTGTGTGCATGGCGAGACGCCCAACTTTGCCGCTCTGTCAAGACCACACCCCTGCGTTGAAAGATATGTTTTTTATCAGAGTAAACTTCAATGGTTTTTCAACAGGTGGACGTCATTTTGAGGTGTGTCGGCTCATCCTACTTGGAGCAGTGATGCTCCAAGTAAAACATGTCATTTCCTGTTGTCAGCAGGTGGCGCTACACCTTTTCCGTATTCTTCCACTCCAGATGTGTTCAGAGTCAGACTACAATCATGCATACCAATTTGGGATCAAATTGGATTATGCATGGCTGAGTAATGGCCATTTTTCTTTTCATGGCGTGATTTCGAAACGCCTTCGAATTTTGACGTGCCGCCACGGTCACAAACAACCCTAAAAACTTAAAAGCTTCGCAATTTAACATCAGACATGTGTTTAGTTTACAAAACCAAAGTTTGGAGTCATTGTTCACAAATCTCTAGGAGGAGTTCGTTCTAGAACGAGGCCTGCAAATGACCAAAACACAGCAAAAATGACATATTGACATCAATATAGCAGACTTCCTGTGCAACTGACAGCTTGGTCCCAAGAGACTTTTTTGTAGGTTTCCATCTGATGAACATGTCCTGTAAATATCAAGCTTGTATGTTAAAGAACATGGCGGGGCTCGCGAAAACAAACATTGTAGGTGGCGCTATTGAGTCATTTTTGTGCACCCATGCGAGAGCTGTATATCTAAGGTGGAGATATGTAAGAGACATCTCATTCTGAAATCTCAGCCTCGTGATACAAACGGTTGATTTTTTATGAATTTTTAATTATCTGACTGCAACGCAATCAACCACTTCCTGTTTGGCGGTGGCTTGCGCAAGCACCGTCAGGTGTACGCCCATGAAACTTTAAACAATGAGAGAAGACCCTTGTGAGTATCTGCTGTTGTAATTTTATGAACGTCTGACAAAGCACAGAGAAAAGATAGGTCAAAATGTGACAAAAAATGTATTTGTTTATATCTAGGTGGCGCTATGGAGCTCGTCCAAGATTGTCATATCCATGGTTTCAGAATGGAAGCATCATCATCTCCATCGAATTTAAGTGAGATCGGACAAGGAATGTGCACGTGATAGCAACTTTTGTGTGCATGGCGAGACGCCCAACTTCGCCGCTCTGTCACGACCACACCCCCGCATTGAAAGTTATGGCTTTTTATCAGAGTATACTTCAATGGCTTTTTAACAGGTTGATATCATTTTGAGGTGTGTCGGCTCATCCTACTTGGAGCAGTGATGCTCCAAGTCAAACATGTCATTTCCTCTTGCCAGCAGGTGGCGCTACACCTGTTCCGGATTCTTCCACTGCAGATGTGTTCAGAGTCAGACTGCAATCATGCACATAAATTTTGGATCAAATTGGATTATGCATGGCTGAATAATGGCCATTTTTCTTTTCATGGCGTGTTTTCAAAATGACCTCGAATTTTGACGCGCCGCCACGGTCACAAACAACCATAAAAACTTAAAAGCTTTGCAATTTAACATCGGACATGGGTCTAGTTTACAAAACCAAAGTTTGGAGTCATTATTCATAAATCTCTAGGAGGAGTTCGTTCTAGAACGAGACCTGCAAATGTCCAAAATGCAGCAAAAATGACATATTGACATCAATATAGCAGACTTCCTGTGCAACTGACAGCTTGGTCCCAGGAGACTTTTTTGTAGGTTTCCATCTGATGGACATTCCTTGAAAAAATCAAGCTTGTATGTCAAAGCATGTGGCGGGGCTCGCCAAAACAAATTTTGTAGGTGGCGCTATCGAGCCATTTTTGTGCACCCATGTCAGTCTCCCATAAAATATAAAATTTTTCGCGACTCCTGATGTGTGTGCGAAATTTGGTGAGTTTTGGGGTATGTTAAAGGCCTCAAAAAGGCGACTGTTCCGTCGGAAGAAAAATAATAATAATTAAAGCTACAAGTAGCATTTAGCGGGCCCGAGCACGTGCGACCGCCTGGCACGAGCGACCGCCCCGTGAGCAACGCCCTGCTCGAGCCATTCTCGTCGTTTTTTCTTGTCCATTCTGGAGCTCCAAGCTATTGTTAATACGACAGCAGCCTGGGGGGGGGGGGGGGGGGGGCTGTAATCTGTTGCCTTAAGGGACAAAGACTTTTGCATATAGCATGAAAAAAATTCAAGCAATGATGATAATTGCTATCACTGTCCCTAAGGATGAGAACAATAGAACTCATTCAATTTCCACTACAATGTCTAGATGAGTGTCAGCTATGTCTGATAACTTGGCCAATTAGCTGGACCGGGATCTTGCAAAGTGCAGGTGGTTAACGTCCAGTGTGATGAGTCTGTGGACGGCAACAGTACAGCATAGCTTTTGGTTTCCACAAGAGAAGAACTCCTGACACATCTGCCCTAACAGACAACTACAAGAGGAGTTGAAATGTATAACACGGTGAAGGAGTTTTTGTGCAGAAAAAGGTACAATTAGAAAAGCTGGTAGCAGTGACTGCAGATGGGACTCCTGCTATGATCAATAGACAAACAGGTTTCATCACTCACTGTAAAGCTGACCCAGACTTTCCAAAATGTCTGCATTACTGCTGCGTCATTCACCAGCAGGCCTTATGTGCAGAAGTGATTGGCTCTGGACATATAATGACTCTTATTCTGAAAATCGTAAACAACCTCAGCTGCAAAGCAAAACAGCACAGGATTTTTAAGGTGCTATTGGAGGAGATGTCTGTTGAATATGGTGAATATGAACATTGTGAATCTGAACTTGCATTCTTGACTGACATTACTGGAAAACTAAACCACTTGATCTGCGAGCTGCAAGACAATGGCAAAACTATTTTTTTTTTTTTGACCAGCCTGCCTGAGCCAGTGTTTTTCTTGTGGGGATCTTTTCTGCCAGGGCTTGTCAGCTTGGTCAGTGGATGTTGCTGCAGTTGTCTCCCTTGCTGGGACAGCTGGAGTTAAACACAGCAGCTCACGGCTCTGAAGTGGACCCCGTTGCTGTCCCAGTCTGGATGGGCACTGTGGCGATGTTCCAATGGCCAGGCTGGCTCCTGGTATAAAGAGATTCCCAAATACCATTTCCTAACCGCAGAGCCAAGGATGTGTTTACATGTTTAGGTCAAAAATGTGATGGACAGCTTCATGTTGTCTAAACATGCCACCCTGTTATTAATCCAGTTGATATGGTTCTCCATCTGTGTCTAGGTGATAGAAAAGCATTTTTTTTTATATTTAGAGCTCTAAGCAAACAAACAGTTGTCTATATAAAAGAGCTTTTACAATTGTGCACTTTTAGCAGGTCTCTGAGTTCATGTGACCAATGTATGGTGGATTTTCACAGACCTTGTTTAAAACTGAAGGTGAGAGAGACTTAGAGAAATGGCTTCATTGTTCTGGAGTTCTTTGTTTCATCCACAGAAGAGTAGAATTGGTGATTGATTTTGAAAAGCTGCTGAAAAAAGTATCTTTTTCAAATTGCAATTTCTAACTTGGGTTTTACATTTTGTGTTCCATTTTTTGTGCTTTATTTGGGAAGCATTTGTTATTTGTTTGGTGTTTTTAAGGTTCTGCAAATATACACATCATTTTTTAGAGACATTTGTTATCAGTTGTGTTTGTTGATTTGTAGTTTAATTTCATTGGATGTATAGATGTCGTGTGGGGGGGAGGCTCGAGAGCAGGTAGGACCCAGGCGCAGAGACGGGAGGCAAACGGGTTCAGGGCAAGTGGGTTTATTTAACTAACAAAAAGCGCTGCAGAGCAGGATGACAAAACTTAAAACAAAAACTTACTGTGGCATGGCAAGGGACATGGACGCCAGACAAGAAGACGTGATCAACATGAGCAGAAGTTAATGGACCAGCACAGGAGGAAGGCAGAGACAAGACTTATATACAGACAGGGCAGACAAGACACAGGTGAACACGATTAGGGCAGATGGGGACCAAAGGAAGTAAAACTCAAGAAACATGACAAGACAGGAAACCTTTCAAAATAAAACAGGAAACAGAACCAAACAAGACAGAACAAGAACTAAAGCGAAAAACAAGACAACAAATTGAAACCATGACAATAGAAAGGAAAAGAAGTTCAAACATTGATTATAAAAAAGGATATAAGAGATAAAAAAAAAAGAAAAAGGAAAAGAAAAAAGATAAAATATTGATTTAATTGCATTTTGAATGAATAAAAAACAATGATTAATAGAATCAGAAATCAGAAAAAGTTTTATTGCCAGGTTCAGTAGAGCGCACTTTACAAAACGAGGAATTTGACTTGGTGTATAGTGCAATTAAGAATAAGTTAAAAATTAAGTTAACAACAACAACACACTATATACAGTAGAGTAAGGTGAATTAAAGTGGGAGCACAGATGGGCTGGGATGGTGGGGCCTGTAAGTGGCACCGACAGTCCTTTGGTGGGCGGGGGGGGGAGGGGGGGTCACCTGGGGGAGTTGGGGTATTGTTCAGCAGGCTGACTGCAGTGGGGAAGAAGCTGTTCTTGTGGCGCGAGGTCCTGGTCCTGATGGACCGGAGCCTCTTGCCAGAAGGGAGGGGCCGAAAGAGATTATGTCCTGGATGAGAGGGGTTGGCTACAATCCTGGCTGCCCGCCTCCAGGTCCTGGAGATGTGCAGCTCCTGGAGAGACGGGAGGTGGCAGCCGATCACCTTCTCTGCTGAGTGGATGACGCGTTGCAGCTTGGCCTTGTCTCTGGCCGTGGCCGCAGCGAACCAGACTGTGATGGAGGACGTGAGGGTGGATTCAATGATGGCAGTGTAGAAGTCTACCAGCATCTTTTCAGGGAGGTGAAACTTCTTCAGCTGCCTCAGGAAGTACATCCTCTGCTGGACCTTCTTAGTGATGGAGCTGATGTTCTGCTCCCACTTGAGGTCCTGGCTGATGATGGTTCCCAGGAAGCAGAAGGACTCCACAGAGGTCACCGGGGAGTCACAGAGGATGACAGGGGGGAGGGGGGCTGGGGCCTTCCTGAAGTCCACTGTCATCTCCACTGTCTTCAGAGCATTAAGCTCTAGGTTGTTAGCGCTGCACTATGACACCGGCCTGGCTATTTCACTCCTGTAGGCCGACTCATCTCCGTCAGAGATGAGGCCGATGAGTGTGCTGTCGTCAGCAAACTTCAGGAGTTTGACAGACAGGTGACCAGCTGTGCAGCTGTTTGTGTACAGGGAGAGTAACAGGGGTGAAAGGACACAGCCCTGGGGGGATCCGGAGCTTGTGGTCCGAGTATCTGAGACGAGCTTCCCCAGCCTCACATACTGCTGTCTGTCCGTCAGGAAGTCTGTGATCCACCTGCAGGTGGAGTCAGGCACATTCATCTGGGAGAGTTTTTAATACTAAAGATGTATGAAAGACATACCGAAAAAATATGTCTTTCAGTGTTTAACTGGCTGTCTTTGGATTATGCATGCCTGAGTAATGGCCATTCTTACTCCTCATCTCTCTGTTCACTGCTTGCTAATTTACATAGGAGATGGGGTCCCAGCAGGAGGGGGCGGGGTTGTAACACGACTCCTTCAGCAGAGCCAAGCTGAGAGAGGCTTTGACATGTAAGATGTTAGATGTTAGAATGCTAGATGTTACAATGACCAGTTCATTTTATATCTATGAAAATATTCAGGGACCTATGGGACATGTTCAGCTATAGGTTTGTGAAAATTGGTGTCGATTGTTGAAACATAAGTTACCATAAAAAAATGTTTGTTTGGAGTCTAGACAGATTTAACACAGGTTTTTGGATGAAAAAGGATTTTTTATAAATCATCTGTTACACTTTTAAGTCTGAAAAAAATATGGAAGGCAGCAAACACAGATCCCTACCGTTTTTAATTTTTTTGTGTTGATATTTGAAAGATAAGTTATGCAAAAAAATAGGTGTTTGCAGTTTTGCCTAAAAAGACGTTTTCGGACCTTTTTGGATGAAATGCTTTCTAAAAGTTCACCTGTAACTTCAATCATTCTGATTTTTTTTAGGAAGCAGTAGCACATAAATGCCTATTAAAGTGTAGTCTTTGGTGCTGATAACCTAAACAGAATTTATGCTAAAAATCTTTGTTCAGTCCAAAATTGCATAGGAAAAACACCGGTATGAAGTTTCTCGTAGACCCTATAGTGCTATCTATCAAAGTTGGAGATTTGTAAGAGGCATCTAACTCTGAAATCTCAGCTTCCTGAGACAAACGGCTGATTTGCTATGAAGCTTTGTTTTATGAGTAAGTGCAATTGACCACTTCCTGTTTGGGGGGGCCTTATGAAGGCACAGTCAGATGTACACCCATGAAATTTTAGATGATGAGAGAGGACCTTTCTGAGTATCTCCAGTTTTAATTTCATGCACGTCGGACGAAGCGCAGAGAAAAGATAGGTCAGAATGTGACATAAAATGTATTTGTCAATATCTAGGTGGCGCTGTGGAGTTCGTCCAAGATTGTCATATCCATTGGTTCAGAATGGAAGTCTCATTACCTCCATTGAATTTCAGTGAGATTGGACAAGGAATGTGCACGTGAGAGCAACTTTTGTGTGCACGGCGAGACGCCCAACTTCGCCGCTCTGTCACGACCACACCCCTGCGTTGAAAGTTATGGCTTTTTATCAGAGTAAACTTCAATGGCTTTTCAACAGGTGGACATCATTTTGAGGTGTGTCGGCTCATCCTACTTGGAGCAGTGATGCTCCAAGTAAAACATGTCATTTCCTGCTGCCAGCAGGTGGCGCTACACTTGTTCCAGATTCTTCCACTGCAGATGTGTTCAGAGTCAGACTACAATCATGCATATCAACTTTGGATCAGATTGGATTTTGCATGGCTGAGTAATGGCCATTTTTCTTTTCATGGCGTGTTTTCAAAATGACCTCCAAGTTCGACGCGCCGCCACGGTCACAAACATCCGTAATACCTTTAAAGCTTCGCAATTTAACATCGGACATGGGTCTAGTTTACAAAACCAAAGTTTGGAGTTATTATTCATAAATCTCTAGGAGGAGTTCGTTCTAGAAGGAGGCCTACAAATGTCCAAAATAGAGCAAAAATGACATATTGACACCAATATAGCAGACTTCCTGTGCGACTGACAGCTTGGTACCAAGAGACTTTTTTGTAGGTTTCCATCTGATGAACATGTCCTGAAAAAATCAAGCTTGTATGTCAAAGCATATGCGGGGGCTCGGGACAAATGTCACTGTAGGTGGCGCTGTCGAGCCGTTTTTGTGCGCCCATGCCAATCTCCTGTAAAATACGAAATTTTTCGCGACTCCTGATGTGTGTGCCAAATTTGGTGAGTTTTGGGGTATGTTAAAGGCCTCAAAAAGGCGACTCTTCCGTCGGAAGAAAAAGAATAATAATAATTAAAGCTACAAGTAGCATTTAGCGGGCCCGAGCACGTGCGACCGCATGGCACGAGCGACCGCCCCGTGAGCAACGCCCTGCTCGAGCCATTCTCGTTGTTTTTTCTTGTCCATTCTGGAGCTCCAAGCTATTGTTAATACGACAGCAGCCTGGGGGGGGGGGGGGGGGGGCTGTAATCTGTTGCCTTAAGGGACAAAGACTTTTGCATATAGCATGAAAAAAATTCAAGCAATGATGATAATTGCTATCACTGTCCCTAAGGATGAGAACAATAGAACTCATTCAATTTCCACTACAATGTCTAGATGAGTGTCAGCTATGTCTGATAACTTGGCCAATTAGCTGGACCGGGATCTTGCAAAGTGCAGGTGGTTAACGTCCAGTGTGATGAGTCTGTGGACGGCAACAGTACAGCATAGCTTTTGGTTTCCACAAGAGAAGAACTCCTGACACATCTGCCCTAACAGACAACTACAAGAGGAGTTGAAATGTATAACACGGTGAAGGAGTTTTTGTGCAGAAAAAAGGTACAATTAGAAAAGCTGGTAGCAGTGACTGCAGATGGGACTCCTGCTATGATCAATAGACAAACAGGTTTCATCACTCACTGTAAAGCTGACCCAGACTTTCCAAAATGTCTGCATTACTGCTGCGTCATTCACCAGCAGGCCTTATGTGCAGAAGTGATTGGCTCTGGACATATAATGACTCTTATTCTGAAAATCGTAAACAACCTCAGCTGCAAAGCAAAACAGCACAGGATTTTTAAGGTGCTATTGGAGGAGATGTCTGTTGAATATGGTGAATATGAACATTGTGAATCTGAACTTGCATTCTTGACTGACATTACTGGAAAACTAAACCACTTGATCTGCGAGCTGCAAGACAATGGCAAAACTATTTTTTTTTGACCAGCCTGCCTGAGCCAGTGTTTTTCTTGTGGGGATCTTTTCTGCCAGGGCTTGTCAGCTTGGTCAGTGGATGTTGCTGCAGTTGTCTCCCTTGCTGGGACAGCTGGAGTTAAACACAGCAGCTCACGGCTCTGAAGTGGACCCCGTTGCTGTCCCAGTCTGGATGGGCACTGTGGCGACGTTCCAATGGCCAGGCTGGCTCCTGGTATAAAGAGATTCCCAGAGCCAAGGATGTGTTTACATGTTTAGGTCAAAAATGTGATGGACAGCTTCATGTTGTCTAAACATGCCACCCTGTTATTAATCCAGTTGATATGGTTCTCCATCTGTGTCTAGGTGATAGAAAAGCATTTTTTTATATATTTAGAGCTCTAAGCAAACAAACAGTTGTCTATATAAAAGAGCTTTTACAATTGTGCACTTTTAGCAGGTCTCTGAGTTCATGTGACCAATGTATGGTGGATTTTCACAGACCTTGTTTAAAACTGAAGGTGAGAGAGACTTAGAGAAATGGCTTCATTGTTCTGGAGTACTTTGTTTCATCCACAGAAGAGTAGAATTGGTGATTGATTTTGAAAAGCTGCTGAAAAAAGTATCTTTTTCAAATTGGATTTTCTAACTTGGGTTTTACATTTTGTGTTCCATTTTTCCAGGCTCGAGAGCAGGTAGGACCCAGGCGCAGAGACGGGAGGCAAACGGGTTCAGGGCAAGTGGGTTTATTTAACTAACAAAAAGCGCTGCAGAGCAGGATGACAAAACTAAAAACAAAAACTTACTGTGGCATGGCAAGGGACATGGCCGCCAGACAAGAAGACGTGATCAACATGAGCAGAAGTTAATGGACCAGCACAGGAGGAAGGCAGAGACAAGACTTATATACAGACAGGGCAGACAAGACACAGGTGAACACGATTAGGGCAGATGGGGACCAAAGGAAGTAAAACTCAAGAAACATGACAAGACAGGAAACCTTTCAAAATAAAAAAGGAAACAGAACCAAACAAGACAGAACAAGAACTAAAGCGAAAAAAAAGACAACAAACTGAAACCATGACAATAGAAAGGAAAAGAAGTTCAAACATTGATTATAAAAAAGGATATAAGAGATAAAAAAAAAAGAAAAAGGAAAAGAAAAAAAATAAAA
Source organism: Oryzias latipes (assembly GCF_053564925.1). Classification (NCBI taxonomy): domain Eukaryota; kingdom Metazoa; phylum Chordata; class Actinopteri; order Beloniformes; family Adrianichthyidae; genus Oryzias; species Oryzias latipes. The sequence goes on from NC_136240.1 coordinate 5,831,471, forward strand.
TATTGATTTAATTGCATTTTGAATGAATAAAAAACAATGATTAATAGAATCAGAATCAGAATCAGGAATCAGAAAAAGTTTTATTGCCAGGTTCAGTAGAGCGCACTTTACAAAACGAGGAATTTGACTTGGTGTATAGTGCAATTAAGAATAAGTTAAAAATTAAGTTAACAACAACAACACACTATATACAGTAGAGTAAGGTGAATTAAAGTGGGAGCACAGATGGGCTGGGATGGTGGGGCCTGTAAGTGGCACCGACAGTCCTTTGGTGGGCGGGGGGGGAGGGGGGTCACCTGGGGGAGTTGGGGTTCTGTTCAGCAGGCTGGCTGCAGTGGGGAAGAAGCTGTTCTTGTGGCGCGAGGTCCTGGTCCTGATGGACCGGAGCCTCTTGCCAGAAGGGAGGGGCCGAAAGAGATTATGTCCTGGATGAGAGGGGTTGGCTACAATCCTGGCTGCCCGCCTCCAGGTCCTGGAGATGTGCAGCTCCTGGAGAGACGGGAGGTGGCAGCCGATCACCTTCTCTGCTGAGTGGATGACGCGTTGCAGCTTGGCCTTGTCTCTGGCCGTGGCCGCAGCGAACCAGACTGTGATGGAGGACGTGAGGGTGGATTCGATGATGGCGGTGTAAAAGTCTACCAGCATCTTTTCAGGGAGGTGAAACTTCTTCAGCTGCCTCAGGAAGTACATCCTCTGCTGGACCTTCTTAGTGATGGAGCTGATGTTCTGCTCCCACTTGAGGTCCTGGCTGATGATGGTTCCCAGGAAGCAGAAGGACTCCACAGAGGTCACCGGGGAGTCACAGAGGATGACAGGGGGGAGGGGGGCTGGGGCCTTCCTGAAGTCCACTGTCATCTCCACTGTCTTCAGAGCATTAAGCTCCAGGTTGTTAGCGCTGCACTATGACACCAGCCTGGCTATTTCACTCCTGTAGGCCGACTCATCTCCGTCAGAGATGAGGCCGATGAGTGTGGTGTCGTCAGCAAACTTCAGGAGTTTGACAGACAGGTGACCAGCTGTGCAGCTGTTTGTGTACAGGGAGAGTAACAGGGGTGAAAGGACACAGCCCTGGGGGGATCCGGTGCTTGTGGTCCGAGTATCTGAGACAAGCTTCCCCAGCCTCACATACTGCTGTCTGTCCGTCAGGAAGTCTGTGATCCACCTGCAGGTGGAGTCAGGCACATTCATCTTGGAGAGTTTTTAATACTAAAGATGTATGAAAGACATACCGAAAAAATATGTCTTTCAGTGTTTAACTGGCTGTCTTTGGATTATGCATGCCTGAGTAATGGCCATTCTTACTCCTCATCTCTCTGTTCACTGCTTGCTAATTTACATAGAAGCAGGGGTCCCAGCAGGAGGGGGCGGGGTTGTAACACGACTCCTTCAGCAGAGCCAGGCTGAGAGAGGCTTTGACATGTAAGATGTTAGATGTTAGAATGCTAGATGTTAGAATGACCAGTTCATTTTATATCTATGAAAATATTCAGGGAGCTATGGGACATGTTCAGCTATAGGTGTGTGAAAATTGGTGTCGATTGTTGAAACATAAGTTACCATAAAAAAATGTTTGTTTGGAGTCTAGACAGATTTAACACAGGTTTTTGGATGAAAAAGGATTTTTTATAAATCATCTGTTACACTTTTAAGTCTGAAAAAAATATGGAAGGCAGCAAACACAGATCCCTACCGTTTTTAATTTTTTTGTGCTGATATTTGAAAGATAAGTTATGCAAAAAAATAGGTGTTTGCAGTTTTGCCTAAAAAGACGTTTTCGGACCTTTTTGGATCAAATGTTGTCTAAAAGTTCACCTGTAACTTCAATCATTCTGAATTTTTTTAGGAAAACTAAACCACTTCAACTGTGATCTGCAAGGCAATGGTAAAACTATATTTTTTTTGGAACAGCCTGCAGGGTTTCTTGTGGGGATCTTTTCTGCCAGGGCTTGCCGGCTTGGTCGGTGGTTGTTGCTGTTACCAATCCAGTTGATATGGTTCTCCATCTGTGTCTAAGTGATATAATCAGAATCAGAATCGTTTATTGTCATTGTACATGGGGATACAATGAAATTGCAGCAGCCTTGGAGTGAAGGAGTTACATAAAATAAAAATAAAAATAGAATAGAAAAAGAAATACTGTATTTACAACTCTTAACAAAAAATGAACAATATGGACAGAAACTGTTAAATATTAAATATTTGTGAATAAAATAGAAAGGAATTACATGAGTTGCTGTGAGCACAGCTTAATAAATATCAAGTTATTGCACAGTGACCCGGTTAGACAGTCAGGATATTGCACGCATTGTAGTAAAATTAGAGTGAGGTGTGGTTGGTGGACGTATGTGCATTCCGTATGATAATTGCCTATGGAAAAAAGCTGTTTCTTAGTCTGTTTGTCCTGGTTCTGATGGACCTGTACCTCCTTCCAGAGGGCAGCAGTTCAAACAGAGGGAAAGCAGAATGGGTGGAGTTAGTGGTGATGCTAGTCACTCTGCTGAGGCAGCGAGACTGGTAAATGTCCTTCAGTGAGGGGAGGGGGCAGCCGATGATCCTCTGCGCTGTCTTTACCACTCTCTGGAGACTCTGCCGTTCTGCTTCAGTGCAGTGGGAAAACCACACTGTGATGCCATAGGACAGAATGCTCTCAATGGTTGAGCGGTAGAACGTTACCAGCAGCTCCTGGCTGACGTCGTTCCTCCTAAGTTTTCTCAGGAAGTGCAGGCGTTGCTGGGCCTTCCTGATGACAGTCATGGTGTTGTTAGACCATGTGAGGTCAGCAGAGATGGTGGTGCCCAGGAGGGTGAAGCTGTGGACCCTCTCCACACAGTTTCCATCGATGTAGAGTGGGGGTGGATCTGTTCTGTTTTTTCTGAAGTCCAGGATGATCTCCTTGGTCTTGGTGGTGTTCAGGATGAGGTTATTAGCCTGACACCACCTTGAGAGTTTCAGGACTTCGTCTCTGTAGGCCGTCTCGTCGTCCCCAGAGATCAGCCCCACCACAGTAGTGTCGTCTGCAAACTTCACCACGGTGTTGCTGGTGTGGGCTGGTCTGCAGTCTGCTGTGTACAGTGTGTACAGCAGAGGACTCAGCACACATCCCTGTGTGGAGCCTGTGCTCAGCGTCCGGGTGGAGGAGAGGTGGGGGTCAAGTTTGACTGTCTGTGGTCTGTTTGTCAGGAAGTCCTTGATCCACGTGCAGGTGAGTGGGTGGAGTCCTAGTTCAGACAGTTTGTTGACCAGAATGTCAGGAATGATTGTGTTAAAGGCTGAGCTATAGTCCACAAAGAGCATCCTGGCGTAGGTGTCTCTGTGTTCCAGGTGGCTCAGCGCAGTGTGGAGGGTGATGGAAATGGCATCATCCGTTGATCTGTTTGCTTTGTAAGCAAACTGGTGGGGGACGAAGATTGGAGGGAGGGAGTCTTTGATGTGTCCCAGGAGCAGCCGCTCCAGACACTTTGTGATGACAGCAGTGAGTGCAACTGGGCGGAAGTCCGTGAGGAAGGCTGTGGATGAGGACTTTTTGGGTATCGGGATGATAGTGGATGACTTCAGGCAAGCAGGGATGAAAGCCTGAGCTAGCGACAGGTTGAAGATTTTTGTGAAGACCTGGGAGAGTTGATCGGCGCAGGCCCGCAGAACCTTTCCGGGAACTCCATCAGGTCCCGCCGCTTTCCTGGGGTTTACCCTGCTGAACATCCGTGCCATCCGTGCCACGTCCATAAAGGCATTGTTTTTATATTTAGAGCTCTAAGCAACCAAACAGTTGTCTATATAAAAGAGCTTTTACAATTGTGCACTTTTAGCAGGCTGAAAAAATTATCTTTTTAAAATTGCCATTTCAAATTTGGGTTTTAAATTTTGTGTTCCATTTTTCTGTGCTTGTATTGGAAGGATTTGTTATTATTTTGTTTAAAAGTGCTACATATTGTATATACACATAATTTATTTAGAGAAATTTGCTATAGGTTGTGTTTTTTGGTTTTGTAGTTTAATTTCATTGGATTTATATTAAGGAAAAGAAGTTGCAGCATTGATTAAAAAAGGATAAAAGAGACATTTACTGTCTAAGTCTTATGTTACATTTGTAGAACTGTACTGAGAGTTGGGTTTTGTTTTGGAGCACATTCATATGTTTTGTTTGTAAAAAAAAAAAGATAAAATATTAAGTTAATTGCATTTTACATGACTAGAAAAGCAATGATTATTCATAAAAATCTATGAAAGACATACAAAACAAATGAAAAAGCAGTCTGCCCTCCCTCTTGTGTCTAAACTATTGTCACCTCACTTCTGGGTTAGTTAGCATATAAACAGGCAGCTGGTGTGTGTGTGGGGGGGGGGGGGGTGAAATTTGACTCCAGCAACAGGGCGGATTGAGGAGCAGGCTGCAGTATGAGGAAAAGACTGAAGCATGTAAGAGGAAATGACATCCTACAGTTGACCAGTTCATTTTATATCTGTAAAGAATATTCAATAAGCATTTAGACATGTTCAGCTATATGCGTGTGAAACTTGGTGTGGATATTTGAAGCATAAGTAATTTTAAAACACACTTGTTTGGAGTCCAGACGGAAAAAGCACAGGTTTTGGGATGAATCAGGATTTTTTTAAAATCATCTGTTTCACCTGGACTTCTGAAAAAAATATGGAAGGCAGCAAACACAGATCCCTACATTTAAAAAAATAAATGGTGTTGATATATGATGATTAAGTTATGAAAAAAAATAGGTGTTTGTAGTTTTGCCTAAAAAGACGTTTTCGGACCTTTTTGGATGTAATGCTCTCTAAGATGTCACCTGTAACTTCAATCATTCTGAATTTTTTTAGGAAGCAGTAGCACATAAATGCCTATGAAAGTTGAATTCTTGGTGCTGATAACCTAAACAGAATTTATGCTAAAAATCTTTGTTCAGTCCAAAATTTCATTAAAAAAATCAAGTGATGAAGTTTCTCGTAGACCCTATAGTGTTACATATCAAAGCTGGAGGTTATTAAAGGCATCTAATTCTGAAATCTCAGCTTCCTGAGACAAACGGCTGATTTATAATAAATTTCTATTATTTGGGTGCACATAATCGACCACTTCCTGTTACGCAGGCACCGTCAGATGTACACCCATGAAACTTTACATGATGAGAGAGGACCCTTCTGAGTATCTCCAGTTTTAATTTCATGCACATCGGACAAAGCAAAGAGAAAATACAGGGCAGAATGTGCCCCATGCAATAACTAGGTGGCGCTATAGAGCTCGTCCAAGATTGTCATATCCATGGGTTCAGAATAGAAGCTTCATCATATCCATTGAATTTCAGTGAGATTGGACAAGGAATGTGCACGTGAGAGCAACTTTTGTGTGCATAGCGAGATGCCCAACTTTGCCGCTCTGTCACGACCACACCCCCGCATTGAAAGTTATGGTTTTTTGTCAGAGTAAACTTCAATGGCTTTTCAACAGGTGGACGTCATTTTCAGGTGTGTCGGCTCATCCTACTCAGAGCAGTGATGCTCCAAGTAAAACATGTCATTTCATCTTGCCAGCAGGTGGCGCTACACTTTTTCCAGATTTTTTCACTGCAGATGTGTTCAGAGTCAGACTACAATCATGCACAACAATTTTGGATCAGATTGGATTATGCATGGCTGAGTAATGGCCATTTTTCTTTTCATGGCGTGTTTTCGAAACGACCTCCAATTTTGACGCGCCGCCATGGTCACAAACATCCATAAAAACTTAAAAGCTTTGCAATTTTACATCGGACATGTGTCTAGTTTACAAAACCAAAGTTTGGAGTCATTACTCTCAAATCTCTAGGAGGAGTTCGTTCTAGAGCGAGGCCTGCAAATGACCAAAATACAGCAAAAATGACATATTGTCATCAAAATATCAGACTTCCTGTGCGACTGACAGCTTGGTCCCAAGAGACTTTTTTGTAGGTTTCTATCCGATGAACATGCCCTGTTAAAATCAGGTTTGTACTATAAAGCATATGGAGGTGCTCGCGAAAACAAATTTTGCAGGTGGCGCTATCGAGCCATTTTTGTTTACCTATGCCGTTCTCCTATAAAATATGAAATTTTTCGCGACTCCTGATTTGTATACAAAATTTGGTGAGTTTTGGGGTATGTTAAAGGCCTCAAAAAGGCGACGGAAAAGTCGGAAGAATAATAATAATAATAATTAAAGCTACAAGTAGCATTTAGCGGGCCCGAGCACGTGCGACCGCATGGCACGAGCGACCGCCCCGTGAGCAACGCCCTGCTCGAGCCATTCTCGTTGTTTTTTCTTGTCCATTCTGGAGCTCCAAGCTATTGTTAATACGACAGCAGCCTGGGGGGGGGGGGGGGGGGGGGCTGTAATCTGTTGCCTTAAGGGACAAAGACTTTTGCATATAGCATGAAAAAAATTCAAGCAATGATGATAATTGCTATCACTGTCCCTAAGGATGAGAACAATAGAACTCATTCAATTTCCACTACAATGTCTAGATGAGTGTCAGCTATGTCTGATAACTTGGCCAATTAGCTGGACCGGGATCTTGCAAAGTGCAGGTGGTTAACGTCCAGTGTGATGAGTCTGTGGACGGCAACAGTACAGCATAGCTTTTGGTTTCCACAAGAGAAGAACTCCTGACACATCTGCCCTAACAGACAACTACAAGAGGAGTTGAAATGTATAACACGGTGAAGGAGTTTTTGTGCAGAAAAAAGGTACAATTAGAAAAGCTGGTAGCAGTGACTGCAGATGGGACTCCTGCTATGATCAATAGACAAACAGGTTTCATCACTCACTGTAAAGCTGACCCAGACTTTCCAAAATGTCTGCATTACTGCTGCGTCATTCACCAGCAGGCCTTATGTGCAGAAGTGATTGGCTCTGGACATATAATGACTCTTATTCTGAAAATCGTAAACAACCTCAGCTGCAAAGCAAAACAGCACAGGATTTTTAAGGTGCTATTGGAGGAGATGTCTGTTGAATATGGTGAATATGAACATTGTGAATCTGAACTTGCATTCTTGACTGACATTACTGGAAAACTAAACCACTTGATCTGCGAGCTGCAAGACAATGGCAAAACTATTTTTTTTTGACCAGCCTGCCTGAGCCAGTGTTTTTCTTGTGGGGATCTTTTCTGCCAGGGCTTGTCAGCTTGGTCAGTGGATGTTGCTGCAGTTGTCTCCCTTGCTGGGACAGCTGGAGTTAAACACAGCAGCTCACGGCTCTGAAGTGGACCCCGTTGCTGTCCCAGTCTGGATGGGCACTGTGGCGACGTTCCAATGGCCAGGCTGGCTCCTGGTATAAAGAGATTCCCAGAGCCAAGGATGTGTTTACATGTTTAGGTCAAAAATGTGATGGACAGCTTCATGTTGTCTAAACATGCCACCCTGTTATTAATCCAGTTGATATGGTTCTCCATCTGTGTCTAGGTGATAGAAAAGCATTTTTTTATATATTTAGAGCTCTAAGCAAACAAACAGTTGTCTATATAAAAGAGCTTTTACAATTGTGCACTTTTAGCAGGTCTCTGAGTTCATGTGACCAATGTATGGTGGATTTTCACAGACCTTGTTTAAAACTGAAGGTGAGAGAGACTTAGAGAAATGGCTTCATTGTTCTGGAGTACTTTGTTTCATCCACAGAAGAGTAGAATTGGTGATTGATTTTGAAAAGCTGCTGAAAAAAGTATCTTTTTCAAATTGGATTTTCTAACTTGGGTTTTACATTTTGTGTTCCATTTTTCCAGGCTCGAGAGCAGGTAGGACCCAGGCGCAGAGACGGGAGGCAAACGGGTTCAGGGCAAGTGGGTTTATTTAACTAACAAAAAGCGCTGCAGAGCAGGATGACAAAACTAAAAACAAAAACTTACTGTGGCATGGCAAGGGACATGGCCGCCAGACAAGAAGACGTGATCAACATGAGCAGAAGTTAATGGACCAGCACAGGAGGAAGGCAGAGACAAGACTTATATACAGACAGGGCAGACAAGACACAGGTGAACACGATTAGGGCAGATGGGGACCAAAGGAAGTAAAACTCAAGAAACATGACAAGACAGGAAACCTTTCAAAATAAAAAAGGAAACAGAACCAAACAAGACAGAACAAGAACTAAAGCGAAAAAAAAGACAACAAACTGAAACCATGACAATAGAAAGGAAAAGAAGTTCAAACATTGATTATAAAAAAGGATATAAGAGATAAAAAAAAAAGAAAAAGGAAAAGAAAAAAAAGAAAATATTGATTTAATTGCATTTTGAATGAATAAAAAACAATGATTAATAGAATCAGAATCAGAATCAGGAATCAGAAAAAGTTTTATTGCCAGGTTCAGTAGAGCGCACTTTACAAAACGAGGAATTTGACTTGGTGTATAGTGCAATTAAGAATAAGTTAAAAATTAAGTTAACAACAACAACACACTATATACAGTAGAGTAAGGTGAATTAAAGTGGGAGCACAGATGGGCTGGGATGGTGGGGCCTGTAAGTGGCACCGACAGTCCTTTGGTGGGCGGGGGGGGAGGGGGGTCACCTGGGGGAGTTGGGGTTCTGTTCAGCAGGCTGGCTGCAGTGGGGAAGAAGCTGTTCTTGTGGCGCGAGGTCCTGGTCCTGATGGACCGGAGCCTCTTGCCAGAAGGGAGGGGCCGAAAGAGATTATGTCCTGGATGAGAGGGGTTGGCTACAATCCTGGCTGCCCGCCTCCAGGTCCTGGAGATGTGCAGCTCCTGGAGAGACGGGAGGTGGCAGCCGATCACCTTCTCTGCTGAGTGGATGACGCGTTGCAGCTTGGCCTTGTCTCTGGCCGTGGCCGCAGCGAACCAGACTGTGATGGAGGACGTGAGGGTGGATTCGATGATGGCGGTGTAAAAGTCTACCAGCATCTTTTCAGGGAGGTGAAACTTCTTCAGCTGCCTCAGGAAGTACATCCTCTGCTGGACCTTCTTAGTGATGGAGCTGATGTTCTGCTCCCACTTGAGGTCCTGGCTGATGATGGTTCCCAGGAAGCAGAAGGACTCCACAGAGGTCACCGGGGAGTCACAGAGGATGACAGGGGGGAGGGGGGCTGGGGCCTTCCTGAAGTCCACTGTCATCTCCACTGTCTTCAGAGCATTAAGCTCCAGGTTGTTAGCGCTGCACTATGACACCAGCCTGGCTATTTCACTCCTGTAGGCCGACTCATCTCCGTCAGAGATGAGGCCGATGAGTGTGGTGTCGTCAGCAAACTTCAGGAGTTTGACAGACAGGTGACCAGCTGTGCAGCTGTTTGTGTACAGGGAGAGTAACAGGGGTGAAAGGACACAGCCCTGGGGGGATCCGGTGCTTGTGGTCCGAGTATCTGAGACAAGCTTCCCCAGCCTCACATACTGCTGTCTGTCCGTCAGGAAGTCTGTGATCCACCTGCAGGTGGAGTCAGGCACATTCATCTTGGAGAGTTTTTAATACTAAAGATGTATGAAAGACATACCGAAAAAATATGTCTTTCAGTGTTTAACTGGCTGTCTTTGGATTATGCATGCCTGAGTAATGGCCATTCTTACTCCTCATCTCTCTGTTCACTGCTTGCTAATTTACATAGAAGCAGGGGTCCCAGCAGGAGGGGGCGGGGTTGTAACACGACTCCTTCAGCAGAGCCAGGCTGAGAGAGGCTTTGACATGTAAGATGTTAGATGTTAGAATGCTAGATGTTAGAATGACCAGTTCATTTTATATCTATGAAAATATTCAGGGAGCTATGGGACATGTTCAGCTATAGGTGTGTGAAAATTGGTGTCGATTGTTGAAACATAAGTTACCATAAAAAAATGTTTGTTTGGAGTCTAGACAGATTTAACACAGGTTTTTGGATGAAAAAGGATTTTTTATAAATCATCTGTTACACTTTTAAGTCTGAAAAAAATATGGAAGGCAGCAAACACAGATCCCTACCGTTTTTAATTTTTTTGTGCTGATATTTGAAAGATAAGTTATGCAAAAAAATAGGTGTTTGCAGTTTTGCCTAAAAAGACGTTTTCGGACCTTTTTGGATCAAATGTTGTCTAAAAGTTCACCTGTAACTTCAATCATTCTGAATTTTTTTAGGAAAACTAAACCACTTCAACTGTGATCTGCAAGGCAATGGTAAAACTATATTTTTTATGGAACAGCCTGCAGGGTTTCTTGTGGGGATCTTTTCTGCCAGGGCTTGCCGGCTTGGTCGGTGGTTGTTGCTGTTACCAATCCAGTTGATATGGTTCTCCATCTGTGTCTAAGTGATATAATCAGAATCAGAATCGTTTATTGTCATTGTACATGGGGATACAATGAAATTGCAGCAGCCTTGGAGTGAAGGAGTTCCATAAAATAAAAATAAAAATAGAATAGAAAAAGAAATACTGTATTTACAACTCTTAACAAAAAATGAACAATATGGACAGAAACTGTTAAATATTAAATATTTGTGAATAAAATAGAAAGGAATTACATGATTTGCTGTGAGCATAGCTTAATAAATATCAAGTTATTGCACAGTGACCCGGTTAGACAGTCAGGATATTGCACGCATTGTAGTAAAATTAGAGTGAGGTGTGGTTGGTGGACGTATGTGCATTCCGTATGATAATTGCCTGTGGAAAAAAGCTGTTTCTTAGTCTGTTTGTCCTGGTTCTGATGGACCTGTACCTCCTTCCAGAGGGCAGCAGTTCAAACAGAGGGAAAGCAGAATGGGTGGAGTTAGTGGTGATGCTAGTCACTCTGCTGAGGCAGCGAGACTGGTAAATGTCCTTCAGTGAGGGGAGGGGGCAGCCGATGATCCTCTGCGCTGTCTTTACCACTCTCTGGAGACTCTGCCGTTCTGCTTCAGTGCAGTGGGAAAACCACACTGTGATGCCATAGGACAGAATGCTCTCAATGGTTGAGCGGTAGAACGTTACCAGCAGCTCCTGGCTGACGTCGTTCCTCCTAAGTTTTCTCAGGAAGTGCAGGCGTTGCTGGGCCTTCCTGATGACAGTCATGGTGTTGTTAGACCATGTGAGGTCAGCAGAGATGGTGGTGCCCAGGAGGGTGAAGCTGTGGACCCTCTCCACACAGTTTCCATCGATGTAGAGTGGGGGTGGATCTGTTCTGTTTTTTCTGAAGTCCAGGATGATCTCCTTGGTCTTGGTGGTGTTCAGGATGAGGTTATTAGCCTGACACCACCTTGAGAGTTTCAGGACTTCGTCTCTGTAGGCCGTCTCGTCGTCCCCAGAGATCAGCCCCACCACAGTAGTGTCGTCTGCAAACTTCACCACGGTGTTGCTGGTGTGGGCTGGTCTGCAGTCTGCTGTGTACAGTGTGTACAGCAGAGGACTCAGCACACATCCCTGTGTGGAGCCTGTGCTCAGCGTCCGGGTGGAGGAGAGGTGGGGGTCAAGTTTGACTGTCTGTGGTCTGTTTGTCAGGAAGTCCTTGATCCACGTGCAGGTGAGTGGGTGGAGTCCTAGTTCAGACAGTTTGTTGACCAGAATGTCAGGAATGATTGTGTTAAAGGCTGAGCTATAGTCCACAAAGAGCATCCTGGCGTAGGTGTCTCTGTGTTCCAGGTGGCTCAGCGCAGTGTGGAGGGTGATGGAAATGGCATCATCCGTTGATCTGTTTGCTTTGTAAGCAAACTGGTGGGGGACGAAGATTGGAGGGAGGGAGTCTTTGATGTGTCCCAGGAGCAGCCGCTCCAGACACTTTGTGATGACAGCAGTGAGTGCAACTGGGCGGAAGTCCGTGAGGAAGGCTGCGGATGAGGACCTTTTGGGTATCGGGATGATAGTGGATGACTTCAGGCAAGCAGGGATGAAAGCCTGAGCTAGCGACAGGTTGAAGATTTTTGTGAAGACCTGGGAGAGTTGATCGGCGCAGGCCCGCAGAACCTTTCCGGGAACTCCATCAGGTCCCGCCGCTTTCCTGGGGTTTACCCTGCTGAACATCCGTGCCATCCGTGCCACGTCCATAAAGGCATTGTTTTTATATTTAGAGCTCTAAGCAACCAAACAGTTGTCTATATAAAAGAGCTTTTACAATTGTGCACTTTTAGCAGGCTGAAAAAATTATCTTTTTAAAATTGCCATTTCAAATTTGGGTTTTAAATTTTGTGTTCCATTTTTCTGTGCTTGTATTGGAAGGATTTGTTATTATTTTGTTTAAAAGTGCTACATATTGTATATACACATAATTTATTTAGAGAAATTTGCTATAGGTTGTGTTTTTTGGTTTTGTAGTTTAATTTCATTGGATTTATATTAAGGAAAAGAAGTTGCAGCATTGATTAAAAAAGGATAAAAGAGACATTTACTGTCTAAGTCTTATGTTACATCTGTAGAACTGTACTGAGAGTTGGGTTTTGTTTTGGAGCACATTCATATGTTTTGTTTGTAAAAAAAAAAAGATAAAATATTAAGTTAATTGCATTTTACATGACTAGAAAAGCAATGATTATTCATAAAAATCTATGAAAGACATACAAAACAAATGAAAAAGCAGTCTGCCCTCCCTCTTGTGTCTAAACTATTGTCACCTCACTTCTGGGTTAGTTAGCATATAAACAGGCAGCTGGTGTGTGTGTGTGTGGGGGGGGGGTGAAATTTGACTCCAGCAACAGGGCGGATTGAGGAGCAGGCTGCAGCATGAGGAAAAGACTTAAGCATGTAAGAGGAAATGACATCCTACAGTTGACCAGTTCATTTTATATCTGTAAAGAATATTCAAGAAGCATTTAGACATGTTCAGCTATATGCGTGTGAAACTTGGTGTGGATATTTGAAGCATAAGTAATTTTAAAACACACTTGTTTGGAGTCCAGACGGAAAAAGCACAGGTTTTGGGATGAATCAGGATTTTTTTAAAATCATCTGTTTCACCTGGACTTCTGAAAAAAATATGGAAGGCAGCAAACACAGATCCCTACATTTAAAAAAATAAATGGTGTTGATATATGATGATTAAGTTATGAAAAAAAATAGGTGTTTGTAGTTTTGCCTAAAAAGACGTTTTCGGACCTTTTTGGATGAAATGTTGAATAAAAGTTCACCTGTAACTTCAATCATTCTGAATTTTTTTAGGAAGCAGTAGCACATAAATGCCTATGAAAGTTGAATTCTTGGTGCTGATAACCTAAACAGAATTTATGCTAAAAATCTTTGTTCAGTCCAAAATTTCATTAAAAAAATCAAGTGATGAAGTTTCTCGTAGACCCTATAGTGTTACATATCAAAGCTGGAGGTTATTAAAGGCATCTAATTCTGAAATCTCAGCTTCCTGAGACAAACGGCTGATTTATAATAAATTTCTATTATTTGGGTGCACATAATCGACCACTTCCTGTTACGCAGGCACCGTCAGGTGTACACCCATGAAACTTTACATGATGAGAGAGGACCCTTCTGAGTATCTCCAGTTTTAATTTCATGCACATCGGACAAAGCAAAGAGAAAATACAGGGCAGAATGTGCCCAATGCAATAACTAGGTGGCGCTATAGAGCTCGTCCAAGATTGTCATATCCATGGGTTCAGAATAGAAGCTTCATCATATCCATTGAATTTCAGTGAGATTGGACAAGGAATGTGCACGTGAGAGCAACTTTTGTGTGCATAGCGAGATGCCCAACTTTGCCGCTCTGTCACGACCACACCCCGCATTGAAAGTTATGGTTTTTTGTCAGAGTAAACTTCAATGGCTTTTCAACAGGTGGACGTCATTTTCAGGTGTGTCGGCTCATCCTACTCAGAGCAGTGATGCTCCAAGTAAAACATGTCATTTCATCTTGCCAGCAGGTGGCGCTACACTTTTTCCAGATTTTTTCACTGCAGATGTGTTCAGAGTCAGACTACAATCATGCATATCAATTTTGGATCAGATTGGATTATTCATGGCTGAGTAATGGACATTTTTCTTTTCATGGCGTGTTTTCGAAACGACCTCCAATTTTGACGCGCTGCCATGGTCACAAACATCCATAAAAACTTAAAAGCTTTGCAATTTAAGATCGGACATGTGTTTAGTTTACAAAACCAAAGTTTGGAGTAATTATTCACAAATCTCTAGGAGGAGTTCGTTCTAGAAGAAGGCCTACAAATGTCCAAAATAGAGCAAAAATGACAAATTGACACCAATATAGCCGACTTCCTGTGCGACTGACAGCTTGGTACCAAGAGACTTTTTTGTAGGTTTCCATCTGATGAACATGTCCTGAAAAAATCAAGCTTGTATGTTAAAGCATATGCGGGGGCTCGGGACAAATGTCACTGTAGGTGGCGCTGTCGAGCCATTTTTGTGCGCCCATGCCAATCTCCTGTAAAATACGAAATTTTTCGCGACTCCTGAGGTGTGTGCCAAATTTGGTGAGTTTTGGGGTATGTTAAAGGCCTCAAAAAGGCGATTCTTCCGTCGGAAGAAAAAGAATAATAATTAAAGCTACAAGTAGCATTTAGCGGGCCCGAGCACGTGCGACCGCATGGCACGAGCGACCGCCCCGTGAGCAACGCCCTGCTCGAGCCATTCTCGTCGTTTTTTCTTGTCCATTCTGGAGCTCCAAGCTATTGTTAATACGACAGCAGCCTGGGGGGGGGGGGGGGGGGGGCTGTAATCTGTTGCCTTAAGGGACAAAGACTTTTGCATATAGCATGAAAAAAATTCAAGCAATGATGATAATTGCTATCACTGTCCCTAAGGATGAGAACAATAGAACTCATTCAATTTCCACTACAATGTCTAGATGAGTGTCAGCTATGTCTGATAACTTGGCCAATTAGCTGGACCGGGATCTTGCAAAGTGAAGGTGGTTAACGTCCAGTGTGATGAGTCTGTGGACGGCAACAGTACAGCATAGCTTTTGGTTTCCACAAGAGAAGAACTCCTGACACATCTGCCCTTACAGACAACTACAAGAGGAGTTGAAATGTATAACACGGTGAAGGAGTTTTTGTGCAGAAAAAGGTACAATTAGAAAAGCTGGTAGCAGTGACTGCAGATGGGACTCCTGCTATGATCAATAGACAAACAGGTTTCATCACTCACTGTAAAGCTGACCCAAAATGTCTGCATTACTGCTGCGTCATTCACCAGCAGGCCTTATGTGCAGAAGTGATTGGCTCTGGACATATAATGACTCTTATTCTGAAAATCGTAAACAACCTCAGCTGCAAAGCAAAACAGCACAGGATTTTTAAGGTGCTATTGGAGGAGATGTCTGTTTACTGGAAAACTAAACCACTTGATCTGCGAGCTGCAAGACATTGGCAAAACTATTTTTTTTTGACCAGCCTGCCTGAGCCAGTGTTTTTCTTGTGGGGATCTTTTCTGCCAGGGCTTGTCAGCTTGGTCAGTGGATGTTGCTGCAGTTGTCTCCCTTGCTGGGACAGCTGGAGTTAAACACAGCAGCCTCACGGCTGTGAAGTGGACCCCGTTGCTGTCCCAGTCTGGATGGGCACTGTGGCGATGTTCCAATGGCCAGGCTGGCTCCTGGTATAAAGAGATTCCCAAATACCATTTCCTAACCGCAGAGCCAAGGATGTGTTTACATGTTTAGGTCAAAAATGTGATGGACAGCTTCATGTTGTCTAAACATGCCACCCTGTTATTAATCCAGTTGATATGGTTCTCCATCTGTGTCTAGGTGATAGAAAAGCATTTTTTTTTATATTTAGAGCTCTAAGCAAACAAACAGTTGTCTATATAAAAGAGCTTTTACAATTGTGCACTTTTAGCAGGTCTCTGAGTTCATGTGACCAATGTATGGTGGATTTTCACAGACCTTGTTTAAAACTGAAGGTGAGAGAGACTTAGAGAAATGGCTTCATTGTTCTGGAGTACTTTGTTTCATCCACAGAAGAGTAGAATTGGTGATTGATTTTGAAAAGCTGCTGAAAAAAGTATCTTTTTCAAATTGCAATTTCTAACTTGGGTTTTACATTTTGTGTTCCATTTTTTGTGCTTTAATTGGGAAGCATTTGTTATTTGTTTGGTGTTTTTAAGGTTCTGCAAATATACACATCATTTTTTAGAGACATTTGTTATCAGTTGTGTTTGTTGATTTGTAGTTTAATTTCATTGGATGTATAGATGTCGTGTGGGGGGGAGGCTCGAGAGCAGGTAGGACCCAGGCGCAGAGACGGGAGGCAAACGGGTTCAGGGCAAGTGGGTTTATTTAACTAACAAAAAGCGCTGCAGAGCAGGATGACAAAACTAAAAACAAAAACTTACTGTGGCATGGCAAGGGACATGGACGCCAGACAAGAAGACGTGATCAACATGAGCAGAAGTTAATGGACCAGCACAGGAGGAAGGCAGAGACAAGACTTATATACAGACAGGGCAGACAAGACACAGGTGAACACGATTAGGGCAGATGGGGACCAAAGGAAGTAAAACTCAAGAAACATGACAAGACAGGAAACCTTTCAAAATAAAACAGGAAACAGAACCAAACAAGACAGAACAAGAACTAAAGCGAAAAAAAAGACAACAAACTGAAACCATGACAATAGAAAGGAAAAGAAGTTCAAACATTGATTATAAAAAAGGATATAAGAGATAAAAAAAAAAGAAAAAGGAAAAGAAAAAAGATAAAATATTGATTTAATTGCATTTTGAATGAATAAAAAACAATAATTAATAGAATCAGAATCAGAATCAGAAATCAGAAAAAGTTTTATTGCCAGGTTCAGTAGAGCGCACTTTACAAAACGAGGAATTTGACTTGGTGTATAGTGCAATTAAGAATAAGTTAAAAATTAAGTTAACAACACACTATATACAGTAGAGTAAGGTGAATTAAAGTGGGAGCACAGATGGGCTGGGATGGTGGGGCCTGTAAGTGGCACCGACAGTCCTTTGGTGGTCGGGGGGGGGGGGGGGGTCACCTGGGGGAGTTGGGGTTCTGTTCAGCAGGCTGGCTGCAGTGGGGAAGAAGCTGTTCTTGTGGCGCGAGGTCCTGGTCCTGATGGACCGGAGCCTCTTGCCAGAAGGGAGGGGCCGAAAGAGATTATGTCCTGGATGAGAGGGGTTGGCTACAATCCTGGCTGCCCGCCTCCAGGTCCTGGAGATGTGCAGCTCCTGGAGAGACGGGAGGTGGCAGCCGATCACCTTCTCTGCTGAGTGGATGACGCGTTGCAGCTGGGCCTTGTCTCTGGCCGTGGCCGCAGCGAACCAGACTGTGATGGAGGACGTGAGGGTGGATTTGATGATGGCGGTGTAAAAGTCTACCAGCATCTTTTCAGGGAGGTGAAACTTCTTCAGCTGCCTCAGGAAGTACATCCTCTGCTGGACCTTCTTAGTGATGGAGCTGATGTTCTGCTCCCACTTGAGGTCCTGGCTGATGATGGTTCCCAGGAAGCAGAAGGACTCCACAGAGGTCACCGGGGAGTCACAGAGGATGACAGGGGGGAGGGGGGCTGGGGCCTTCCTGAAGTCCACTGTCATCTCCACTGTCTTCAGAGCATTAAGCTCCAGGTTGTTAGCGCTGCACTATGACACCAGCCTGGCTATTTAACTCCTGTAGGCCGACTCATCTCCGTCAGAGATGAGGCCGATGAGTGTGGTGTCGTCAGCAAACTTCAGGAGTTTGACAGACAGGTGACCAGCTGTGCAGCTGTTTGTGTACAGGGAGAGTAACAGGGGTGAAAGGACACAGCCCTGGGGGGATCCGGTGCTTGTGGTCCGAGTATCTGAGACGAGCTTCCCCAGCCTCACATACTGCTGTCTGTCCGTCAGGAAGTCTGTGATCCACCTGCAGGTGGAGTCAGGCACATTCATCTTGGAGAGTTTTTAATACTAAAGATGTATGAAAGACATACCGAAAAAATATGTCTTTCAGTGTTTAACTGGCTGTCTTTGGATTATGCATGCCTGAGTAATGGCCATTCTTACTCCTCATCTCTCTGTGCACTGCTTGCTAATTTACATAGCAGGGGTCCCAGCAGGAGGGGGCGGGGTTGTAACACGACTCCTTCAGCAGAGCCAGGCTGAGAGAGGCTTTGACATGTAAGATGTTAGATGTTAGAATGCTAGATGTTAGAATGACCAGTTCATTTTATATCTATGAAAATATTCAGGAAGCTATGGGACATGTTCAGCTATAGGTCTGTGAAAATTGGTGTCGATTGTTGAAACATAAGTTACCATAAAAAAATGTTTGTTTGGAGTCTAGACAGATTTAACACAGGTTTTTGGATGAAAAAGGATTTTTTATAAATCATCTGTTACACTTTTAAGTCTGAAAAAAATATGGAAGGCAGCAAACACAGATCCCTACCGTTTTTAATTTTTTTGTGCTGATATTTGAAAGATAAGTTATGCAAAAAAATAGGTGTTTGCAGTTTTGCCTAAAAAGACGTTTTCGGACCTTTTTGGATGAAATGTTGTCTAAAAGTTCACCTATAACTTCAATCATTCTGAATTTTTTTAGGAAGCAGTAGCACATAAATGCCTATGAAAGTTGAATTCTTGGTGCTGATAACCTAAACAGAATTTATGCTAAAAATCTTTGTTCAGTCCAAAATTGTATAGGAAAAAAAGAGGTATGAAGTTTCTCATAGACCCTATTGTGTTACATATCAAAGCTGGAGGTTATTAAAGGCATCTAATTCTGAAATCTCAGCTTCCTGAGACAAACGGCTGATTTATAATAAATTTCTATTATTTGGGTGCACATAATCGACCACTTCCTGTTACGCAGGCACCGTCAGGTGTACACCCATGAAACTTCAGATTATGAGAGAGGACCCTTCTGAGTATCTCCAGTTTTAATTTTATGAACATCGGACAAAGCAAAGAGAAAATACAGGGCAGAATGTGCCCCATACAATAACTAGGTGGCGCTATAGAGCTCGTCCAAAGTTGTCATATCCATGGGTTCAGAATGGAAGCTTCATCATATCCATTGAAATTCAGTGAGATTGGACAAGGAATGGGCACATGAGAGCAACATTTGTGTGCATGGCGAGACGCCCAACTTTGCCGCTCTGTCAAGACCACACCCCTGCGTTGAAAGATATGTTTTTTATCAGAGTAAACTTCAATGGTTTTTCAACAGGTGGACGTCATTTTGAGGTGTGTCGGCTCATCCTACTGGGAGCAGTGATGCTCCAAGTAAAACATGTCATTTCCTGTTGTCAGCAGGTGGCGCTACACCTTTTCCGTATTCTTCCACTCAAGATGTGTTCAGAGTCAGACTACAATCATGCATACCAATTTGGGATCAAATTGGATTATGCATGGCTGAGTAATGGCCATTTTTCTTTTCATGGCGTGATTTCGAAACGCCTTCGAATTTTGACGTGCCGCCACGGTCACAAACAACCATAAAAACTTAAAAGCTTCGCAATTTAACATCAGACATGTGTCTAGTTTACAAAACCAAAGTTTGGAGTCATTGTTCACAAATCTCTAGGAGGAGTTCGTTCTAGAACGAGGCCTGCAAATGACCAAAACACAGCAAAAATGACATATTGACATCAATATAGCAGACTTCCTGTGCAACTGACAGCTTGGTCCCAAGAGACTTTTTTGTAGGTTTCCATCTGATGAACATGTCCTGTAAATATCAAGCTTGTATGTTAAAGAACATGGCGGGGCTCGCAAAAACAAACATGGTAGGTGGCGCTATTGAGTCATTTTTGTGCACCCATGCGAGAGCTGTATATCTAAGGTGGAGATATGTAAGAGACATCTCATTCTGAAATCTCAGCCTAGTGATACAAACGGTTGATTTTTTATGAATTTTTAATTATCTGACTGCAACGCAATCAACCACTTCCTGTTTGGCGGTGGCTTGCGCAAGCACCGTCAGGTGTACGCCCATGAAACTTTAAACAATGAGAGAAGACCCTTGTGAGTATCTCCTGTTGTAATTTTATGAACGTCTGACAAAGCACAGAGAAAAGATAGGTCAAAATGTGACAAAAAATGTATTTGTTTATATCTAGGTGGCGCTATGGAGCTCGTCCAAGATTGTCATATCCATGGTTTCAGAATGGAAGCATCATCATCTCCATCGAATTTAAGTGAGATCGGACAAGGAATGTGCACGTGATAGCAACTTTTGTGTGCATGGCGAGACGCCCAACTTCGTTGCTCTGTCACGACCACACCCCCGCATTGAAAGTTATGGCTTTTTGTCAGAGTAAACTTCAATGGCTTTTTAACAGGTGGATATCATTTTGAGGTGTGTCGGCTCATCCTACTTGGAGCAGTGATGCTCCAAGTCAAACATGTCATTTCCTCTTGCCAGCAGGTGGCGCTACACCTGTTCCGGATTCTTCCACTGCAGATGTGTTCAGAGTCAGACTGCAATCATTCACATAAATTTTGGATCAAATTGGATTATGCATGGCTGAATAATGGCCATTTTTCTTTTCATGGCGTGTTTTCAAAATGACCTCGAATTTTGACGCGCCGCCACGGTCACAAACAACCGTAAAAACTTAAAAGCTTTGCAATTTAACATCGGACATGGGTCTAGTTTACAAAACCAAAGTTTGGAGTCATTATTCATAAATCTCTAGGAGGAGTTCGTTCTAGAACGAGACCTGCAAATGTCCAAAATGCAGCAAAAATGACATATTGACATCAATATAGCAGACTTCCTGTGCAACTGACAGCTTGGTCCCAAGAGACTTTTTTGTAGGTTTCCATCTGATGGACATTCCTTGAAAAAATCAAGCTTGTATGTCAAAGCATGTGGCGGGGCTCGCCAAAACAAATTTTGTAGGTGGCGCTATCGAGCCATTTTTGTGCACCCATGTCAGTCTCCCATAAAATATAAAATTTTTCGCGACTCCTGATGTGTGTGCGAAATTTGGTGAGTTTTGGGGTATGTTAAAGGCCTCAAAAAGGCGACTGTTCCGTCGGAAGAAAAATAATAATAATAATAATCCGAGTAAATACAATAGGGTCCTTGCACTACGTGCTCGGGCCCTAATAATAATTAAAGCTACAAGTAGCATTTAGCGGGCCCGAGCACGTGCGACCGCATGGCACGAGCGACCGCCCCGTGAGCAACGCCCTGCTCGAGCCATTCTCGTCGTTTTTTCTTGTCCATTCTGGAGCTCCAAGCTAATGTTAATACGACAGCAGCCTGGGGGGGGGGGGGGGGGGGGCTGTAATCTGTTGCCTTAAGGGACAAAGACTTTTGCATATAGCATGAAAAAAATTCAAGCAATGATGATAATTGCTATCACTGTCCCTAAGGATGAGAACAATAGAACTCATTCAATTTCCACTACAATGTCTAGATGAGTGTCAGCTATGTCTGATAACTTGGCCAATTAGCTGGACCGGGATCTTGCAAAGTGCAGGTGGTTAACGTCCAGTGTGATGAGTCTGTGGACGGCAACAGTACAGCATAGCTTTTGGTTTCCACAAGAGAAGAACTCCTGACACATCTGCCCTAACAGACAACTACAAGAGGAGTTGAAACGGTGAAGGAGTTTTTGTGCAGAAAAAGGTACAATTAGAAAAGCTGGTAGCAGTGACTGCAGATGGGACTCCTGCTATGATCAATAGACAGACAGGTTTCATCACTCACTGTAAAGCTGACCCAGACTTTCCAAAATGTCTGCATTACTGCTGCGTCATTCACCAGCAGGCCTTATGTGCAGAAGTGATTGGCTCTGGACATATAATGACTCTTATTCTGAAAATCGTAAACAACCTCAGCTGCAAAGCAAAACAGCACAGGATTTTTAAGGTGCTATTGGAGGAGATGTCTGTTGAATATGGTGAATATGAACATTGTGAATCTGAACTTGCATTCTTGACTGACATTACTGGAAAACTAAACCACTTGATCTGTGAGCTGCAAGACAATGGCAAAACTATTTTTTTTTGACCAGCCTGCCTTAGCCAGTGTTTTTCTTGTGGGGATCTTTTCTGCCAGGGCTTGTCAGCTTGGTCAGTGGATGTTGCTGCAGTTGTCTCCCTTGCTGGGACAGCTGGAGTTAAACACAGCAGCTCACGGCTCTGAAGTGGACCCCGTTGCTGTCCCAGTCTGGATGGGCACTGTGGCGATGTTCCAATGGCCAGGCTGGCTCCTGGTATAAAGAGATTCCCAAATGCCATTTCCTAACCGCAGAGCCAAGGATGTGTTTACATGTTTAGGTCAAAAATGTGATGGACAGCTTCATGTTGTCTATTGATGTAAGTTTAAACCTAAACATGCCACCCTGTTATTAATCCAGTTGATATGGTTCTCCATCTGTGTCTAGGTGATAGAAAAGCATTTTTTTTATATATTTAGAGCTCTAAGCAAACAAACAGTTGTCTATATAAAAGAGCTTTTACAATTGTGCACTTTTAGCAGGTCTCTGAGTTCATGTGACCAATGTATGGTGGATTTTCACAGACCTTGTTTAAAACTGAAGGTGAGAGAGACTTAGAGAAATGGCTTCATTGTTCTGGAGTTCTTTGTTTCATCCACAGAAGAGTAGAATTGGTGATTGATTTTGAAAAGCTGCTGAAAAAAGTATCTTTTTCAAATTGCAATTTCTAACTTGGGTTTTACATTTTGTGTTCCATTTTTTGTGCTTTAATTGGGAAGTATTTGTTATTTGTTTGGTGTTTTTAAGGTTCTGCAAATATACACATCATTTTTTAGAGACATTTGTTATCAGTTGTGTTTGTTGATTTGTAGTTTAATTTCATTGGATGTATAGATGTCGTGTGGGGGGGAGGCTCGAGAGCAGGTAGGACCCAGGCGCAGAGACGGGAGGCAAACGGGTTCAGGGCAAGTGGGTTTATTTAACTAACAAAAAGCGCTGCAGAGCAGGATGACAAAACTAAAAACAAAAACTTACTGTGGCATGGCAAGGGACATGGACGCCAGACAAGAAGACGTGATCAACATGAGCAGAAGTTAATGGACCAGCACAGGAGGAAGGCAGAGACAAGACTTATATACAGACAGGGCAGACAAGACACAGGTGAACACGATTAGGGCAGATGGGGACCAAAGGAAGTAAAACTCAAGAAACATGACAAGACAGGAAACCTTTCAAAATAAAACAGGAAACAGAACCAAACAAGACAGAACAAGAACTAAAGCGAAAAACAAGACAACAAACTGAAACCATGACAATAGAAAGGAAAAGAAGTTCGAACATTGATTATAAAAAAGGATATAAGAGATAAAAAAAAAAGAAAAAGGAAAAGAAAAAAGATGGGATGGTGGGGCCTGTAAGTGGCACCGACAGTCCTTTGGTGGGCGGGGGGGGGGGGGGGGGTCAGCTGGGGGAGTTGGGGTACTGTTCAGCAGGCTGACTGCAGTGGGGAAGAAGCTGTTCTTGTGGCGCGAGGTCCTGGTCCTGATGGACCGGAGCCTCTTGCCAGAAGGGAGGGGTCGAAAGAGATTATGTCCTGGATGAGAGGGGTTGGCTACAATCCTGGCTGCCCGCCTCCAGGTCCTGGAGATGTGCAGCTCCTGGAGAGACGGGAGGTGGCAGCCGATCACCTTCTCTGCTGAGTGGATGACGCGTTGCAGCTTGGCCTTGTCTCTGGCTGTGGCCGCAGCGAACCAGACTGTGATGGAGGACGTGAGGGTGGATTCGATGATGGCGGTGTAAAAGTCTACCAGCATCTTTTCAGGGAGGTGAAACTTCTTCAGCTGCCTCAGGAAGTACATCCTCTGCTGGACCTTCTTAGTGATGGAGCTGATGTTCTGCTCCCACTTGAGGTCCTGGCTGATGATGGTTCCCAGGAAGCAGAAGGACTCCACAGAGGTCACCGGGGAGTCACAGAGGATGACAGGGGGGAGGGGGGCTGGGGCCTTCCTGAAGTCCACTGTCATCTCCACTGTCTTCAGAGCATTAAGCTCTAGGTTGTTAGCGCTGCACTATGACACCAGCCTGGCTATTTCACTCCTGTAGGCCGACTCATCTCCGTCAGAGATGAGGCCGATGAGTGTGGTGTCGTCAGCAAACTTCAGGAGTTTGACAGACAGGTGACCAGCTGTGCAGCTGTTTGTGTACAGGGAGAGTAACAGGGGTGAAAGGACACAGCCCTGGGGGGATCCGGTGCTTGTGGTCCGAGTATCTGAGACGAGCTTCCCCAGCCTCACATACTGCTGTCTGTCCGTCAGGAAGTCTGTGATCCACCTGCAGGTGGAGTCAGGCACATTCATCTGGGAGAGTTTTTAATACTAAAGATGTATGAAAGACATACCGAAAAAATATGTCTTTCAGTGTTTAACTGGCTGTCTTTGGATTATGCATGCCTGAGTAATGGCCATTCTTACTCCTCATCTCTCTGTTCACTGCTTGCTAATTTACATAGCAGGGGTCCCAGCAGGAGGGGGCGGGGTTGTAACACGACTCCTTCAGCAGAGCCAGGCTGAGAGAGGCTTTGACATGTAAGATGTTAGATGTTAGAATGCTAGATGTTACAATGACCAGTTCATTTTATATCTATGAAAATATTCAGGGAGCTATGGGACATGTTCAGCTATAGGTTTGTGAAAATTGGTGTCGATTGTTGAAACATAAGTTACCATAAAAAAATGTTTGTTTGGAGTCTAGACAGATTTAACACAGGTTTTTGGATGAAAAAGGATTTTTTATAAATCATCTGTTACACTTTTAAGTCTGAAAAAAATATGGAAGGCAGCAAACACAGATCCCTACCGTTTTTAATTTTTTTGTGTTGATATTTGAAAGATAAGTTATGCAAAAAAATAGGTGTTTGCAGTTTTGCCTAAAAAGACGTTTTCGGACCTTTTTGGATGAAATGCTGTCTAAAAGTTCACCTGTAACTTCAATCATTCTGAATTTTTTTAGGAAAACTAAACCACTTCAACTGTGATCTGCAAGGCAATGGTAAAACTATATTTTTTATGGAACAGCCTGCAGTGTTTCTTGTGGGGATCTTTTCTGCCAGGGCTTGCCGGCTTGGTCGGTGGTTGTTGCAGTTACCAATCCAGTTGATATGGTTCTCCATCTGTGTCTAAGTGATATAATCAGAATCAGAATCGTTTATTGTCATTGTACATGGGGATACAATGAAATTGCAGCAGCCTTGGAGTGAAGGAGTTACATAAAATAAAAATAAAAATAGAATAGAAAAAGAAATACTGTATTTA
The DNA here is from genome assembly GCF_053564925.1 of Oryzias latipes. NCBI lineage: Eukaryota > Metazoa > Chordata > Actinopteri > Beloniformes > Adrianichthyidae > Oryzias > Oryzias latipes. The sequence goes on from NC_136240.1 coordinate 5,856,547, forward strand.
CAACTCTTAACAAAAAATGAACAATATGGACAGAAACTGTTAAATATTAAATATTTGTGAATAAAATAGAATGGAATTACATGAGTTGCTGTGAGCACAGCTTAATAAATATCAAGTTACTGCACAGTGACCCGGTTAGACAGTCAGGATATTGCACGCATTGTAGTAAAATTAGAGTGAGGTGTGGTTGGTGGACGTATGTGCATTCCGTATGATAATTGCCTATGGAAAAAAGCTGTTTCTTAGTCTGTTTGTCCTGGTTCTGATGGACCTGTACCTCCTTCCAGAGGGCAGCAGTTCAAACAGAGGGAAAACAGAATGGGTGGAGTTAGTGGTGATGCTAGTCACTCTGCTGAGGCAGCGAGACTGGTAAATGTCCTTCAGTGAGGGGAGGGGGCAGCCGATGATCCTCTGCGCTGTCTTTACCACTCTCTGGAGACTCTGCCGTTCTGCTTCAGTGCAGTGGGAAAACCACACTGTGATGCCATAGGACAGAATGCTCTCAATGGTTGAGCGGTAGAACGTTACCAGCAGCTCCTGGCTGACGTCGTTCCTCCTAAGTTTTCTCAGGAAGTGCAGGCGTTGCTGGGCCTTCCTGATGACAGTCATGGTGTTGTTAGACCACGTGAGGTCAGCAGAGATGGTGGTGCCCAGGAGGGTGAAGCTGTGGACCCTCTCCACACAGTTTCCATCGATGTAGAGTGGGGGTGGATCTGTTCTGTTTTTTCTGAAGTCCAGGATGATCTCCTTGGTCTTGGTGGTGTTCAGGATGAGGTTATTAGCCTGACACCACCTTGAGAGTTTCAGGACTTCGTCTCTGTAGGCCGTCTCGTCGTCCCCAGAGATCAGCCCCACCACAGTAGTGTCGTCTGCAAACTTCACCACGGTGTTGCTGGTGTGGGCTGGTCTGCAGTCTGCTGTGTACAGTGTGTACAGCAGAGGACTCAGCACACATCCCTGTGTGGAGCCTGTGCTCAGCGTCCGGGTGGAGGAGAGGTGGGGGTCAAGTTTGACTGTCTGTGGTCTGTTTGTCAGGAAGTCCTTGATCCATGTGCAGGTGAGTGGGTGGAGTCCTAGTTCAGACAGTTTGTTGACCAGAATGTCACTAATGATTGTGTTAAAGGCTGAGCTATAGTCCACAAAGAGCATCCTGGCGTAGGTGTCTCTGTGTTCCAGGTGGCTCAGCGCAGTGTGGAGGGTGATGGAAATGGCATCATCCGTTGATCTGTTTGCTTTGTAAGCAAACTGGTGGGGGACGAAGATTGGAGGGAGGGAGTCTTTGATGTGTCCCAGGAGCAGCCGCTCCAGACACTTTGTGATGACAGCAGTGAGTGCAACTGGGCGGAAGTCCGTGAGGAAGGCTGTGGATGAGGACTTTTTGGGTATCGGGATGATAGTGGATGACTTCAGGCAAGCAGGGATGAAAGCCTGAGCTAGCGACAGGTTGAAGATTTTTGTGAAGACCTGGGAGAGTTGATCGGCGCAGGCCCGCAGAACCTTTCCGGGAACTCCATCAGGTCCCGCCGCTTTCCTGGGGTTTACCCTGCTGAACATCCGTGCCATCCGTGCCACGTCCATAAAGGCATTGTTTTTATATTTAGAGCTCTAAGCAACCAAACAGTTGTCTATATAAAAGAGCTTTTACAATTGTGCACTTTTAGCAGGCTGAAAAAATTATCTTTTTAAAATTGCCATTTCAAATTTGGGTTTTAAATTTTGTGTTCCATTTTTCTGTGCTTGTATTGGAAGGATTTGTTATTATTTTGTTTAAAAGTGCTACATATTGTATATACACATAATTTATTTAGAGAAATTTGCTATAGGTTGTGTTTTTTGGTTTTGTAGTTTAATTTCATTGGATTTATATTAAGGAAAAGAAGTTGCAGCATTGATTAAAAAAGGATAAAAGAGACATTTACTGTCTAAGTCTTATGTTACATCTGTAGAACTGTACTGAGAGTTGGGTTTTGTTTTGGAGCACATTCATATGTTTTGTTTGTAAAAAAAAAAGATAAAATATTAAGTTAATTGCATTTTACATGACAAGAAAAGCAATGATTATTCATAAAAATCTATGAAAGACATACAAAACAAATGAAAAAGCAGTCTGCCCTCCCTCTTGTGTCTAAACTCTTGTCACCTCACCTCTGGGTTAGTTAGCATACGAACAGGCAGCTGGTGTGTGTGTGTGTGTGGGGGGGTGTGTGAAATTTGACTCCAGCAACAGGTCAGATTGAGGAGCAGGCTGCAGCATAAGGAAAAAACTGAAGCATGTAAGAGGAAATGACATCCTACAGTTGACCAGTTCATTTTATATCTGTAAAGAATATTCAATAAGCATTTAGACATGTTCAGCTATATGCGTGTGAAACTTGGTGTGGATATTTGAAGCATAAGTAATTTTAAAACACACTTGTTTGGAGTCCAGACGGAAAAAGCACAGGTTTTGGGATGAATCAGGATTTTTTTTAAATCATCTGTTTCACCTGGACTTCTGAAAAAAATATGGAAGGCAGCAAACACAGATCCCTACATTTAAAAAAATAAATGGTGTTGATATATGATGATTAAGTTATGAAAAAAAATAGGTGTTTGTAGTTTTGCCTAAAAAGACGTTTTCGGACCTTTTTGGATGAAATGTTGAATAAAAGTTCACCTGTAACTTCAATAATTCTGAATTTTTTTAGGAAGCAGTAGCACATAAATGCCTATGAAAGTTGAATTCTTGGTGCTGATAACCTAAACAGAATTTATGCTAAAAATCTTTGTTCAGTCCAAAATTTCATTAAAAAAATCAAGTGATGAAGTTTCTCGTAGACCCTATAGTGTTACATATCAAAGCTGGAGGTTATTAAAGGCATCTAATTCTGAAATCTCAGCTTCCTGAGACAAACGGCTGATTTATAATAAATTTCTATTATTTGGGTGCACATAATCGACCACTTCCTGTTACGCAGGCACCGTCAGGTGTACACCCATGAAACTTTACATGATGAGAGAGGACCCTTCTGAGTATCTCCAGTTTTAATTTCATGCACATCGGACAAAGCAAAGAGAAAATACAGGGCAGAATGTGCCCAATGCAATAACTAGGTGGCGCTATAGAGCTCGTCCAAGATTGTCATATCCATGGGTTCAGAATAGAAGCTTCATCATATCCATTGAATTTCAGTGAGATTGGACAAGGAATGTGCACGTGAGAGCAACTTTTGTGTGCATGGCGAGACGCCCAACTTTGCCGCTCTGTCACGACCACACCCCCGCATTGAAAGTTATGGTTTTTTGTCAGAGTAAACTTCAATGGCTTTTCAACAGGTGGACGTCATTTTCAGGTGTGTCGGCTCATCCTACTCGGAGCAGTGATGCTCCAAGTAAAACATGTCATTTCCTCTTGCCAGCAGGTGGCGCTACACTTTTTCCAGATTCTTTCACTGCAGATGTGTTCAGAGTCAGACTACAATCATGCATATCAATTTTTGATCAGATTGGATTATGCATGGCTGAGTAATGGCCATTTTTCTTTTCATGGCGTGTTTTCGAAACAAGGTCGAATTTCTACGCGCCGCCACGGTCACAAACTTCTGTAAAAACTTAAAAGCTTTGCAATTTAACATCGGACATGTGTCTAGTTTACAAAACCAAAGTTTGGAGTCATTATTCACAAATCTCTAGGAGGAGTTCGTTCTAGAAGGAGGCCTGCAAATGTCCAAAATAGAGCAAAAATGACATATTGACATCAATATAGCAGACTTCCTGTGCGACTGACAGCTTGGTACCTACAGACTTTTTTGTAGGTTTCCATCTGATGAACATGCCCTGAAAAAATCAAGCTTGTATGTCAAAGCATATGCGGGGGCTCGGGACAAATGTCACTGTAGGTGGCGCTGTCGAGCCGTTTTTGTGCGCCCATGCCAATCTCCTGTAAAATACGAAATTTTTCGCGACTCCTGATGTGTGTGCCAAATTTGGTGAGTTTTGGGGTATGTTAAAGGCCTCAAAAAGGCGACTCTTCCGTCGGAAGAAAAAGAATAATAATAATTAAAGCTACAAGTAGCATTTAGCGGGCCCGAGCACGTGCGACCGCATGGCACGAGCGACCGCCCCGTGAGCAACGCCCTGCTCGAGCCATTCTCGTCGTTTTTTCTTGTCCATTCTGGAGCTCCAAGCTATTGTTAATACGACAGCAGCCTGGGGGGGGGGGGGGGGGGGGCTGTAATCTGTTGCCTTAAGGGACAAAGACTTTTGCATATAGCATGAAAAAAATTCAAGCAATGATGATAATTGCTATCACTGTCCCTAAGGATGAGAACAATAGAACTCATTCAATTTCCACTACAATGTCTAGATGAGTGTCAGCTATGTCTGATAACTTGGCCAATTAGCTGGACCGGGATCTTGCAAAGTGCAGGTGGTTAACGTCCAGTGTGATGAGTCTGTGGACGGCAACAGTACAGCATAGCTTTTGGTTTCCACAAGAGAAGAACTCCTGACACATCTGCCCTAACAGACAACTACAAGAGGAGTTGAAATGTATAACACGGTGAAGGAGTTTTTGTGCAGAAAAAGGTACAATTAGAAAAGCTGGTAGCAGTGACTGCAGATGGGACTCCTGCTATGATCAATAGACAAACAGGTTTCATCACTCACTGTAAAGCTGACCCAGACTTTCCAAAATGTCTGCATTACTGCTGCGTCATTCACCAGCAGGCCTTATGTGCAGAAGTGATTGGCTCTGGACATATAATGACTCTTATTCTGAAAATCGTAAACAACCTCAGCTGCAAAGCAAAACAGCACAGGATTTTTAAGGTGCTATTGGAGGAGATGTCTGTTGAATATGGTGAATATGAACATTGTGAATCTGAACTTGCATTCTTGACTGACATTACTGGAAAACTAAACCACTTGATCTGCGAGCTGCAAGACAATGGCAAAACTATTTTTTTTTGACCAGCCTGCCTGAGCCAGTGTTTTTCTTGTGGGGATCTTTTCTGCCAGGGCTTGTCAGCTTGGTCAGTGGATGTTGCTGCAGTTGTCTCCCTTGCTGGGACAGCTGGAGTTAAACACAGCAGCTCACAGCTCTGAAGTGGACCCCGTTGCTGTCCCAGTCTGGATGGGCACTGTGGCGATGTTCCAATGGCCAGGCTGGCTCCTGGTATAAAGAGATTCCCAAATACCATTTCCTAACCGCAGAGCCAAGGATGTGTTTACATGTTTAGGTCAAAAATGTGATGGACAGCTTCATGTTGTCTAAACATGCCACCCTGTTATTAATCCAGTTGATATGGTTCTCCATCTGTGTCTAGGTGATAGAAAAGCATTTTTTTTTATATTTAGAGCTCTAAGCAAACAAACAGTTGTCTATATAAAAGAGCTTTTACAATTGTGCACTTTTAGCAGGTCTCTGAGTTCATGTGACCAATGTATGGTGGATTTTCACAGACCTTGTTTAAAACTGAAGGTGAGAGAGACTTAGAGAAATGGCTTCATTGTTCTGGAGTTCTTTGTTTCATCCACAGAAGAGTAGAATTGGTGATTGATTTTGAAAAGCTGCTGAAAAAGTATCTTTTTCAAATTGCAATTTCTAACTTGGGTTTTACATTTTGTGTTCCATTTTTTGTGCTTTATTTGGGAAGCATTTGTTATTTGTTTGGTGTTTTTAAGGTTCTGCAAATATACACATCATTTTTTAGAGACATTTGTTATCAGTTGTGTTTGTTGATTTGTAGTTTAATTTCATTGGATGTATAGATGTCGTGTGGGGGGGAGGCTCGAGAGCAGGTAGGACCCAGGCGCAGAGACGGGAGGCAAACGGGTTCAGGGCAAGTGGGTTTATTTAACTAACAAAAAGCGCTGCAGAGCAGGATGACAAAACTAAAAACAAAAACTTACTGTGGCATGGCAAGGGACATGGACGCCAGACAAGAAGACGTGATCAACATGAGCAGAAGTTAATGGACCAGCACAGGAGGAAGGCAGAGACAAGACTTATATACAGACAGGGCAGACAAGACACAGGTGAACACGATTAGGGCAGATGGGGACCAAAGGAAGTAAAACTCAAGAAACATGACAAGACAGGAAACCTTTCAAAATAAAACAGGAAACAGAACCAAACAAGACAGAACAAGAACTAAAGCGAAAAACAAGACAACAAACTGAAACCATGACAATAGAAAGGAAAAGAAGTTCAAACATTGATTATAAAAAAGGATATAAGAGATAAAAAAAAAAGAAAAAGGAAAAGAAAAAATATAAAATATTGATTTAATTGCATTTTGAATGAATAAAAAACAATGATTAATAGAATCAGAATCAGAATCAGAAATCAGAAAGAGTTTTATTGCCAGGTTCAGTAGAGCGCACTTTACAAAACGAGGAATTTGACTTGGTGTATAGTGCAATTAAGAATAAGTTAAAAATTAAGTTAACAACAACAACACACTATATACAGTAGAGTAAGGTGAATTAAAGTGGGAGCACAGATGGGCTGGGATGGTGGGGCCTGTAAGTGGCACCGACAGTCCTTTGGTGGGCGGGGGGGGGGGGGGGTCACCTGGGGGAGTTGGGGTACTGTTCAGCAGGCTGACTGCAGTGGGGAAGAAGCTGTTCTTGTGGCGCGAGGTCCTGATGGACCGGAGCCTCTTGCCAGAAGGGAGGGGCCGAAAGAGATTATGTCCTGGATGAGAGGGGTTGGCTACAATCCTGGCTGCCCGCCTCCAGGTCCTGGAGATGTGCAGCTCCTGGAGAGACGGGAGGTGGCAGCCGATCACCTTCTCTGCTGAGTGGATGACGCGTTGCAGCTTGGCCTTGTCTCAGAAACTGTTAAATATTAAATATTTGTGAATAAAATAGAATGGAATTACATGAGTTGCTGTGAGCACAGCTTAATAAATATCAAGTTATTGCACAGTGACCCGGTTAGACAGTCAGGATATTGCACGCATTGTAGTAAAATTAGAGTGAGGTGTGGTTGGTGGACGTATGTGCATTCCGTATGATAATTGCCTGTGGAAAAAAGCTGTTTCTTAGTCTGTTTGTCCTGGTTCTGATGGACCTGTACCTCCTTCCAGAGGGCAGCAGTTCAAACAGAGGGAAAGCAGAATGGGTGGAGTTAGTGGTGATGCTAGTCACTCTGCTGAGGCAGCGAGACTGGTAAATGTCCTTCAGTGAGGGGAGGGGGCAGCCGATGATCCTCTGCGCTGTCTTTACCACTCTCTGGAGACTCTGCCGTTCTGCTTCAGTGCAGTGGGAAAACCACACTGTGATGCCATAGGACAGAATGCTCTCAATGGTTGAGCGGTAGAACGTTACCAGCAGCTCCTGGCTGACGTCGTTCCTCCTAAGTTTTCTCAGGAAGTGCAGGCGTTGCTGGGCCTTCCTGATGACAGTCATGGTGTTGTTAGACCATGTGAGGTCAGCAGAGATGGTGGTGCCCAGGAGGGTGAAGCTGTGGACCCTCTCCACACAGTTTCCATCGATGTAGAGTGGGGGTGGATCTGTTCTGTTTTTTCTGAAGTCCAGGATGATCTCCTTGGTCTTGGTGGTGTTCAGGATGAGGTTATTAGCCTGACACCACCTTGAGAGTTTCAGGACTTCGTCTCTGTAGGCCGTCTCGTCGTCCCCAGAGATCAGCCCCACCACAGTAGTGTCGTCTGCAAACTTCACCACGGTGTTGCTGGTGTGGGCTGGTCTGCAGTCTGCTGTGTACAGTGTATACAGCAGAGGACTCAGCACACATCCCTGTGTGGAGCCTGTGCTCAGCGTCCGGGTGGAGGAGAGGTGGGGGTCAAGTTTGACTGTCTGTGGTCTGTTTGTCAGGAAGTCCTTGATCCACGAGCAGGTGAGTGGGTGGAGTCCTAGTTCAGACAGTTTGTTGACCAGAATGTCAGGAATGATTGTGTTAAAGGCTGAGCTATAGTCCACAAAGAGCATCCTGGCGTAGGTGTCTCTGTGTTCCAGGTGGCTCAGCGCAGTGTGGAGGGTGATGGAAATGGCATCATCCGTTGATCTGTTTGCTTTGTAAGCAAACTGGTGGGGGACGAAGATAGGAGGGAGGGAGTCTTTGATGTGTCCCAGGAGCAGCCGCTCCAGACACTTTGTGATGACAGCAGTGAGTGCAACTGGGCGGAAGTCCGTGAGGAAGGCTGTGGATGAGGACTTTTTGGGTATCGGGATGACAGTGGATGACTTCAGGCAAGCAGGGATGAAAGCCTGAGCTAGCGACAGGTTGAAGATTTTTGTGAAGACCTGGGAGAGTTGATCGGCGCAGGCCCGCAGAACCTTTCCGGGAACTCCATCAGGTCCCGCCGCTTTCCTGGGGTTTACCCTGCTGAACATCCGTGCCATCCGTGCCACGTCCATAAAGGCATTGTTTTTATATTTAGAGCTCTAAGCAACCAAACAGTTGTCTATATAAAAGAGCTTTTAAAAATGTGCACTTTTAGCAGGCTGAAAAAATTATCTTTTTAAAATTGCCATTTCAAATTTGGGTTTTAAATTTTGTGTTCCATTTTTCTGTGCTTGTATTGGAAGGATTTGTTATTATTTTGTTTAAAAGTGCTACATATTGTATATACACATAATTTATTTAGAGAAATTTGCTATAGGTTGTGTTTTTTGGTTTTGTAGTTTAATTTCATTGGATTTATATTAAGGAAAAGAAGTTGCAGCATTGATTAAAAAAGGATAAAAGAGACATTTACTGTCCAAGTCTTATGTTACATCTGTAGAACTGTACTGAGAGTTGGGTTTTGTTTTGGAGCACATTCATATGTTTTGTTTGTAAAAAAAAAAAGATAAAATATTAGGTTAATTGCATTTTACATGACTAGAAAAGCAATGATTATTCATAAAAATCTATGAAAGACATACAAAACAAATGAAAAAGCAGTCTGCCCTCCCTCTTGTGTCTAAACTCTTGTCACCTCACCTCTGGGTTAGTTAGCATACGAACAGGCAGCTGGTGTGTGTGTGTGTGGGGGGGGGGGGGGGGGGTGAAATTTGACTCCAGCAACAGGGATGATTGAGGAGCAGGCTGCAGCATGAGGAAAAGACTTAAGCATGTAAGAGGAAATGACATCCTACAGTTGACCAGTTCATTTTATATCTGTAAAGAATATTCAAGAAGCATTTAGACATGTTCAGCTATATGCGTGTGAAACTTGGTGTGGATATTTGAAGCATAAGTAATTTTAAAACACACTTGTTTGGAGTCCAGACGGAAAAAGCACAGGTTTTGGGATGAATCAGGATTTTTTTAAAATCATCTGTTTCACCTGGACTTCTGAAAAAAATATGGAAGGCAGCAAACACAGATCCCTACATTTAAAAAAATAAATGGTGTTGATATATGATGATTAAGTTATGAAAAAAAATAGGTGTTTGTAGTTTTGCCTAAAAAGACGTTTTCGGACCTTTTTGGATGTAATGCTCTCTAAGATGTCACCTGTAACTTCAATCATTCTGAATTTTTTTAGGAAGCAGTAGCACATAAATGCCTATTAAAGTCTAGTCTTTGGTGCTGATAACCTAAACAGAATTTATGCTAAAAATCTTTGTTCAGTCCAAAATTGCATAGGAAAAAAAGAGGTATGAAGTTTCTCATAGACCCTATTGTGTTACATATCAAAGCTGGAGGTTATTAAAGGCATCTAATTCTGAAATCTCAGCTTCCTGAGACAAACGGCTGATTTATAATAAATTTCCCTCTTATTTGGGTGCACATAATCGACCACTTCCTGTTACGCAGGCACCGTCAGGTGTACACCCATGAAACTTCAGATTATGAGAGAGGACCCTTCTGAGTATCTCCAGTTTTAATTTCATGCACATTGGACAAAGCAATTAGATAAAAATGGGCAGAATGTGCCCAATGCAATAACTAGGTGGCGCTATAGAGCTCGTCCAAGATTGTCATATCCATGGGTTCAGAATAGAAGCTTCATCATATCCATTGAATTTCAGTGAGATTGGACAAGGAATGTGCACGTGAGAGCAACTTTTGTGTGCATGGCGAGATGCCCAACTTTGCCGCTCTGTCACGACCACACCCCCGCATTGAAAGTTATGGTTTTTTGTCAGAGTAAACTTCAATGGCTTTTCAACAGGTGGATGTCATTTTCAGGTGTGTCGGCTCATCCTACTCAGAGCAGTGATGCTCCAAGTAAAACATGTCATTTCATCTTGCCAGCAGGTGGCGCTACACTTTTTCCGGATTCTTTCACTGCAGATGTGTTCAGAGTCAGACTACAATCATGCATATCAATTTTGGATCAGATTAGATTATTTATGGCTGAGTAATGGCCATTTTTCTTTTCATGGCGTGTTTTCGAAACAACGTCAAATTTCTACGCGCCGCCACGGCCACAAACTTCTGTAAAAACTTAAAAGCTTTGCAATTTAACATCGGACATGTGTCTAGTTTACAAAACCAAAGTTTGGAGTCATTATTCACAAATCTCTAGGAGGAGTTCGTTCTAGAACGAGGCCTGCAAATGTCCAAAATAGAGCAAAAATGACATATTGACATCAATATAGCAGACTTCCTGTGCGACTGACAGCTTGGTACCTACAGACTTTTTTGTAGGTTTCCATCTGATGAACATGCCCTGAAAAAATCAAGCTTGTACGTTAAAGCGTATGCGGGGCGTCGGGACAAAAGTCAGTGTAGGTGGCGCTGTCGAGCCATTTTTGCGCACCCATGCCAATTTCCCATAAAATACGAAATTTTTCACGACTCCTGATGTGTGTGCCAAATTTGGTGAGTTTTGGGGTATGTTAAAGGCCTCAAAAATGCGATTCTTCCGGCAGAAGAAAAATAATAATAATAATTAAAGCTACAAGTAGCATTTAGCGGGCCCGAGCACGTGCGACCGCATGGCACGAGCGACCGCCCCGTGAGCAACGCCCTGTTCGAGCCATTCTCGTCGTTTTTTCTTGTCCATTCTGGAGCTCCAAGCTATTGTTAATACGACAGCAGCCTGGGGGGGGGGGGGGGGGGCTGTAATCTGTTGCCTTAAGGGACAAAGACTTTTGCATATAGCATGAAAAAAATTCAAGCAATGATGATAATTGCTATCACTGTCCCTAAGGATGAGAACAATAGAACTCATTCAATTTCCACTACAATGTCTAGATGAGTGTCAGCTATGTCTGATAACTTGGCCAATTAGCAGGACCGGGATCTTGCAAAGTGCAGGTGGTTAACGTCCAGTGTAATGAGTCTGTGGACGGCAACAGTACAGCATAGCTTTTGGTTTCCACAAGAGAAGAACTCCTGACACATCTGCCCTAACAGACAACTACAAGAGGAGTTGAAATGTATAACACGGTGAAGGAGTTTTTGTGCAGAAAAAGGTACAATTAGAAAAGCTGGTAGCAGTGACTGCAGATGGGACTCCTGCTATGATCAATAGACAAACAGGTTTCATCACTCACTGTAAAGCTGACCCAGACTTTCCAAAATGTCTGCATTACTGCTGCGTCATTCACCAGCAGGCCTTATGTGCAGAAGTGATTGGCTCTGGACATATAATGACTCTTATTCTGAAAATCGTAAACAACCTCAGCTGCAAAGCAAAACAGCACAGGATTTTTAAGGTGCTATTGGAGGAGATGTCTGTTGAATATGGTGAATATGAACATTGTGAATCTGAACTTGCATTCTTGACTGACATTACTGGAAAACTAAACCACTTGATCTGCGAGCCTCAAGACAATGGCAAAACTATTTTTTTTGACCAGCCTGCCTGAGCCAGTGTTTTTCTTGTGGGGATCTTTTCTGCCAGGGCTTGTCAGCTTGGTCAGTGGATGTTGCTGCAGTTGTCTCCCTTGCTGGGACAGCTGGAGTTAAACACAGCAGCTCACGGCTCTGAAGTGGACCCCGTTGCTGTCCCAGTCTGGATGGGCACTGTGGCGATGTTCCAATGGCCAGGCTGGCTCCTGGTATAAAGAGATTCCCAAATACCATTTCCTAACCGCAGAGCCAAGGATGTGTTTACATGTTTAGGTCAAAAATGTGATGGACAGCTTCATGTTGTCTAAACATGCCACCCTGTTATTAATCCAGTTGATATGGTTCTCCATCTGTGTCTAGGTGATAGAAAAGCATTTTTTTTTATATTTACAGCTCTAAGCAAACAAACAGTTGTCTATATAAAAGAGCTTTTACAATTGTGCACTTTTAGCAGGTCTCTGAGTTCATGTGACCAATGTATGGTGGATTTTCACAGACCTTGTTTAAAACTGAAGGTGAGAGAGACTTAGAGAAATGGCTTCATTGTTCTGGAGTTCTTTGTTTCATCCACAGAAGAGTAGAATTGGTGATTGATTTTGAAAAGCTGCTGAAAAAAGTATCTTTTCAAATTGCAATTTCTAACTTGGGTTTTACATTTTGTGTTCCATTTTTTGTGCTTTATTTGGGAAGCATTTGTTATTTGTTTGGTGTTTTTAAGGTTCTGCAAATATACACATCATTTTTTAGAGACATTTGTTATCAGTTGTGTTTGTTGATTTGTAGTTTAATTTCATTGGATGTATAGATGTCGTGTGGGGGGGAGGCTCGACAGCAGGTAGGACCCAGGCGCAGAGACGGGAGGCAAACGGGTTCAGGGCAAGTGGGTTTATTTAACTAACAAAAAGCGCTGCAGAGCAGGATGACAAAACTAAAAACAAAAACTTACTGTGGCATGGCAAGGGACATGGACGCCAGACAAGAAGACGTGATCAACATGAGCAGAAGTTAATGGACCAGCACAGGAGGAAGGCAGAGACAAGACTTATATACAGACAGGGCAGACAAGACACAGGTGAACACGATTAGGGCAGATGGGGACCAAAGGAAGTAAAACTCAAAAACATGACAAGACAGGAAACCTTTCAAAATAAAACAGGAAACAGAACCAAACAAGACAGAACAAGAACTAAAGCGAAAAAAAAGACAACAAACTGAAACCATGACAATAGAAAGGAAAAGAAGTTCAAACATTGATTATAAAAAAGGATATAAGAGATAAAAAAAAGAAAAAGGAAAAGAAAAAAGATAAAATATTGATTTAATTGCATTTTGAATGAATAAAAAACAATGATTAATAGAATCAGAAATCAGAAAAAGTTTTATTGCCAGGTTCAGTAGAGCGCACTTTACAAAACGAGGAATTTGACTTGGTGTATAGTGCAATTAAGAATAAGTTAAAAATTAAGTTAACAACAACACACTATATACAGTAGAGTAAGGTGAATTAAAGTGGGAGCACAGATGGGCTGGGATGGTGGGGCCTGTAAGTGGCACCGACAGTCCTTTGGTGGGCGGGGGGGGGGGAGGGGGGTCACCTGGGGGAGTTGGGGTTCTGTTCAGCAGGCTGGCTGCAGTTGGGAAGAAGCTGTTCTTGTGGCGCGAGGTCCTGGTCCTGATGGACCGGAGCCTCTTGCCAGAAGGGAGGGGACGAAAGAGATTATGTCCTGGATGAGAGGGGTTGGCTACAATCCTGGCTGCCCGCCTCCAGGTCCTGGAGATGTGCAGCTCCTGGAGAGACGGGAGGTGGCAGCCGATCACCTTCTCTGCTGAGTGGATGACGCGTTGCAGCTTGGCCTTGTCTCTGGCCGTGGCCGCAGCGAACCAGACTGTGATGGAGGACGTGAGGGTGGATTCGATGATGGCGGTGTAAAAGTCTACCAGCATCTTTTCAGGGAGGTGAAACTTCTTCAGCTGCCTCAGGAAGTACATCCTCTGCTGGACCTTCTTAGTGATGGAGCTGATGTTCTGCTCCCACTTGAGGTCCTGGCTGATGATGGTTCCCAGGAAGCAGAAGGACTCCACAGAGGTCACCGGGGAGTCACAGAGGATGACAGGGGGGAGGGGGGCTGGGGCCTTCCTGAAGTCCACTGTCATCTCCACTGTCTTCAGAGCATTAAGCTCCAGGTTGTTAGCGCTGCACTATGACACCAGCCTGGCTATTTCACTCCTGTAGGCCGACTCATCTCCGTCAGAGATGAGGCCGATGAGTGTGGTGTCGTCAGCAAACTTCAGGAGTTTGACAGACAGGTGACCAGCTGTGCAGCTGTTTGTGTACAGGGAGAGTAACAGGGGTGAAAGGACACAGCCCTGGGGGGATCCGGTGCTTGTGGTCCGAGTATCTGAGACGAGCTTCCCCAGCCTCACATACTGCTGTCTGTCCGTCAGGAAGTCTGTGATCCACCTGCAGGTGGAGTCAGGCACATTCATCTTGGAGAGTTTTTAATACTAAGTCTAGACAGATTTAACACAGGTTTTTGGATGAAAAAGGATTTTTTATAAATCATCTGTTACACTTTTAAGTCTGAAAAAAATATGGAAGGCAGCAAACACAGATCCCTACCGTTTTTAATTTTTTTGTGCTGATATTTGAAAGATAAGTTATGCAAAAAAATAGGTGTTTGCAGTTTTGCCTAAAAAGACGTTTTCGGACCTTTTTGGATCAAATGTTGTCTAAAAGTTCTGTTACGGTGCCTCTGGCAGATTCCTCCCCCTCATCAGCTACACCTGGTACCTCCAGCTGCGCCTCCTCAACCTCGTCAGCCGGCAGACTCTTAAGGAGACCTCGGACCTGTAATCAACTCTAGTTCGTTGTACTCCCACGGATCTCGCCCTCACGAGTTACTCCACTGGTTGCTGTCCACCTCTCGCTCCATCGCCCTCCTGGCTACCATCACGGATCATACGGTTGTCGCCGCCAAGACCCTCCAACCAACACCTCTGGCCTCCACAGAAGAACCTGGGACTCAATATTATTTCTGCAGTTAAAATTAAACCTTTATTACTCACCTCAGTGCCTGTCGAGTCTCCTTACGGGTTCCAGCACTTGGGTCGGCTAAGTCAGCTAAATCATGACAGAACGAACTAGCCAAACTCCCGACCCAGCTGACCCGGAGGGCCTCCGACATGCCGTAAAACAACAAGGTATCTTTTTAGGACTCCACTCCAACGCACTCACCCGCATTACGTCTGTTCAGGAGGATCTGGTCTCCCATGTCAAGGATCTTACTCGGACTATTACCAATTTAACTGATCCAACCTCAAATTCTACAGCCTCTGTTTCACCTCCTGCTTCCGGCAACACTCTGGCCGTCACTTCCTCTCCGTCAGACGAAAACATCCGCCTTCAACCGGAGCCGTTCCACGGAGATGTTGAGGCCTGCAGCGGCTTTTTGCTACAATGCCGGCTCCTATTCCTTCAGGCACCCAGGTACTATCAGTCCGATCAGCATAAAATCTCTCTCATTGTCAACTCTCTTCGCAGTAAAGCTCTCCAGTGGGCCCAGGCCTTCCTAGCCTCTAATCCCCTCACTCATCTCCCCTTCGACCGGTTCATTGGTGAGTTTCGGCTTGTTTTTGACCAGCCGCGCAAACAGGAAGAAGCGACCCGGCGGTTACTCAGCCTCAAGCAGCGTAACCGTTCGGTGAGTGACCATATCGTTGACTTCCGCATTTTGGCAGTAGAAGCAGGCTGGCCAGACATAGCCCTCAAGGGAATTTTTTATCAGTCTCTTAACGAGGGGATTAAGGATCATCTATGTACCCAACCTGAAGCGGATAATTTTGAGGAACTAGTGTCAGCGGCTCTCCGATCTGATATTCGGCTTCGTGAGCGCCAGACCAAACGAAGTTTCACTCCTCGCAGATCTTCTCCCGACTTTTTTCCCCGTCCTCATCTGGATTCACAACCAGCGCCTGCTGGCATCAGCGCCCCTAGTCCCCATTCTGATGAACCTATGCAGATAGGACATTCCAAGCTTTCCCCTGAAGAAAGGCTTAAACGCCGTACTAATGGTTTATGTTTTTACTGCGGAGACGCCAGCCACATCGTCTCACAATGTCCAAAACGATTAATCTCCCCCATCCCCTCGCTAAGTGACAGGTCACGAGGGGACTTGGCCGAAGGTTCCGTTAAGCCCTTCCTTTTCATACCCGTCAAGTTTTCTAGTTTTAACCAAGTCCATGAATTCAACGCCCTTATTGATTCGGGTGCTGAACACAGCCTTATTGATGCTAACCTCGCTCGTCAACTTAGACTACCAGTTGAAACCCTCGACACTCCTATTAAGGCAGCTGGTTTGGGGGGTAAACAATTATCTAAAATCACCTCACGTACTGAACCCATCCAGCTAATTTCTTCTGGCAATCACCGCGAATACCATCAGTTTTTTATTACTGACTCCCCCCAAACTCCTGTCATTTTGGGGTATTCTTGGTTGCGTTTCCATAACCCCCAAATCGACTGGACTAATTCTCGGATTATCAACTGGAGTACGTATTGCATGGCCAATTGTCTGCACTCTGCTATTCCTTCCACTACTATTGCTAATCCGCCAGAAAATGAGGATATTGATTTGTCAAGGGTACCATCATGCTATCATGACCTTAAAATCGTGTTCAGTAAATCAAAGGCTCGTGCTTTACCACCTCATAGGCCTTATGATTGCGCCATTGAGCTCCTCAGTGGAGCCTCCCTCCCCAAAGGGAGATTATTCAATCTTTCGGGTCCTGAAAAACTCTCCATGGAGAGTTACATACAGGAAGCGCTCTCACTCGGTCACATCCGACCCTCATCATCTCCAGTCGGTGCAGGGTTCTTTTTCGTTGAGAAAAAGGATAAGACCCTGAGACCTTGCATCGACTACCGCGAGCTCAACCAAATAACGGTTAAAGATAAATATTCCCTTCCTCTTATTAATTCTGTCTTCGACTCTGTCCAGGGTGCCAACATTTTCTCCAAGTTGGACCTTCGCAATGCTTACCATCTCGTAAGGGTCCGAGAGGGGGACGAATGGAAAACCGCCTTTAATACCCCCCTCGGACATTATGAATATCTTGTCATGCCCTTCGGCCTCACCAACGCCCCTGCCGTGTTTCAGCGTCTAGTTAATGACGTCCTGCGCGATTTCCTCAATCGCTTTGTTTTCATTTACTTGGATGATATTCTCGTTTACTCCAGCAACGCCGCCGAACATCGCCACCATGTTCGTTTAGTCCTCGAGCGTTTGTTGGAAAACCAACTTTTCGTTAAGGCAGAAAAATGCGAGTTTCATGTAGATTCTGTCTCTTTTTTGGGTTACATCATCGAGGCTGGCAAAATCAGACCCGACCCCTCTAAAATCCAGGCCGTTTCTGAATGGGAGATTCCTGTGTCACGTAAAAAGCTCCAGCAGTTTTTGGGCTTTGCAAACTTTTATAGAAGGTTCATAAGGAACTACAGCAGCATCGCTGCTCCTCTCACTCAGCTCACCTCCGTTAAAGTGCCTTATGTTTGGAACCCCGCAGCAGACTCTGCCTTCCGGAAACTCAAAGAACTGTTCACATCCGCCCCCATCCTCATACAACCGGATACTCACAAGCAGTTCATTGTTGAGGTTGATGCCTCTGATTCTGGGGTGGGAGCCGTGCTGTCCCAGCGTGAATCTCCATCCACCAAGCTCAAACCCTGTGCTTATTTCTCCAGGAAACTCAGTCCCGCGGAACGGAACTATGACGTTGGCAACAGAGAATTGTTGGCCATAAAACTGGCTTTGGAGGAATGGAGACACTGGTTGGAGGGGGCTGAACAACCATTCATTGTGTGGACAGACCACAAGAATCTGGCCTACCTGCGATCGGCTAAGAGACTAAATTCTAGACAAGCCCGCTGGTGTTTATTTTTTGACAGGTTCTGCTTTACAATCACCTACCGTCCTGGCAGTAAGAATGGCAAACCTGACGCCCTGTCACGAAAATATAACACCACGGAGGGGAGCTCTACGCCTTCCATCATTCCAGACTCCCTTTTCGTGGGCAACCTCACGTGGGATATCGAGACGAGGGTGCAACAGGCCCAAGGTGAGAAACCGGCCACCATCAATTGTCCCCCAGGAACTTTGTTCGTTCCCGATAACCTCAGGTCTGACGTCATCACCTGGGGGCATTCATCAAAAATCGCCTGCCACGGTGGGGTTCATCGTACACTCACGCTTCTCAAACGACGCTTCTATTGGCCCTCCATGGAGGACGACGTGCGTGCTTACGTCGCAGCCTGTACTACCTGTGCTAGAGCTAAGTCATCCACCTCACCGCCTGCTGGTCATCTGCATCCGCTTCCCACACCCGGTCGACCTTGGTCCCACATAGCCGTCGATTTTGTCACTGGACTGCCTCCTTCTCAGGGTTTCACTGTCATCTTCACTGTTGTCGACCGCTTTTCTAAAGCAGCTCACTTCATTCCCCTCGCTCAACTGCCCACAGCCACCGAAACAGCCAACATCCTGGTTAATCATGTTTTCCGGCATCATGGAATACCTACCGACATCGTGTCCGACCGTGGGCCGCAATTTATATCACAGGTTTGGAAGGCCTTCTGCTCCGCCCTCGGAGCCTCCATCAGCCTCTCATCGGGGTATCACCCCCAATCCAACGGCCAGGCCGAAAGGGCCAATCAGGAGCTGGAGGCCGCTCTGCGTTGTTTGGCGGCCCAAAACCAGGGTGACTGGTCGGACCATCTCATCTGGATTGAATACGCCCATAACAATCACCCATCTGCTGCTACGGGTATGTCACCCTTTGAAGCCTCTTTGGGATACTCACCACCCTTGTTTCCTTCTCAGGAGCTCGATCTGGTAGTGCCCTCTGTCCAACTCCATCTTCAACGATGTCAGGACGTTTGGCGCCAGGCTAGGGCGGCTCTCCTTCGCACCAAGGAGAGCAACTGCCAGATCGCCAACCGTCACAGGGTGGTGAGTCCCTCCTATCAACCTGGTCAACAGGTGTGGCTTTCCTCAAAGAACATTCCCCTCCAGGCCACTTCCCGTAAGTTGGCTCCACGCTACATTGGACCCTATGTCATTGAGCGAGTTATTAACCCCACCTGTGTCCGCCTCAAGTTGCCTGCCGCCCTCAAAGTGCATCCTTCCTTTCATGTTTCCCAAGTCAAGCCTGTCCGCCAGAGCCCCCTTTGCCCGCCGTCCGCTTCCCCACCGCCCGCCCGGCTCATCGACGGGGCCCCGGCCTTTACGGCTAGTCGGGTTTTGGACGTGCGGCGCAGGGGCCGCGGTTTCCAGTATCTGGTCGATTGGGAGGGTTACGGCCCGGAGGAGCGGTCGTGGGTCTCCCGCTCCCTGATACTGGACCGCTCTCTCATTGACGATTTTTTTTCCGCCCATCCTGATCGTCGCCCTGGCCCGCCTGGAGGCGGTCGTTGTGGGGGGGGTACTGTTACGGTGCCTCTGGCAGATTCCTCCCCCTCATCAGCTACACCTGGTACCTCCAGCTGCGCCTCCTCAACCTCGTCAGCCGGCAGACTCTTAAGGAGACCTCGGACCTGTAATCAACGCTAGTTCGTTGTACTCCCACGGATCTCGCCCTCACGAGTTACTCCACTGGTTGCTGTCCACCTCTCGCTCCATCGCCCTCCTGGCTACCATCACGGATCATACGGTTGTCGCCGCCAAGACCCTCCAACCAACACCTCTGGCCTCCACAGAAGAACCTGGGACTCAATATTATTTCTGCAGTTAAAATTAAACCTTTATTACTCACCTCAGTGCCTGTCGAGTCTCCTTACGGGTTCCAGCACTTGGGTCGGCTAAGTCAGCTAAATCATGACAAGTTCACCTGTAACTTCAATCATTCTGAATTTTTTTAGGAAAACTAAACCACTTCAACTGTGATCTGCAAGGCAATGGTAAAACTATATTTTTTATGGAACAGCCTGCAGTGTTTCTTGTGGGGATCTTTTCTGCCAGGGCTTGCCGGCTTGGTCGGTGGTTGTTGCTGTTACCAATCCAGTTGATATGGTTCTCCATCTGTGTCTAAGTGATATAATCAGAATCAGAATCGTTTATTGTCATTGTACATGGGGATACAATGAAATTGCAGCAGCCTTGGAGTGAAGGAGTTACATAAAATAAAAATAAAAATAGAATAGAAAAAGAAATACTGTATTTACAACTCTTAACAAAAAATGAACAATATGGACAGAAACTGTTAAATATTAAATATTTGTGAATAAAATAGAATGGAATTACATGAGTTGCTGTGAGCACAGCTTAATAAATATCAAGTTATTGCACAGTGATCCGGTTAGACAGTCAGGATATTGCACGCATTGTAGTAAAATTAGAGTGAGGTGTGGTTGGTGGACGTATGTGCATTCCGTATGATAATTGCCTGTGGAAAAAAGCTGTTTCTTAGTCTGTTTGTCCTGGTTCTGATGGACCTGTACCTCCTTCCAGAGGGCAGCAGTTCAAACAGAGGGAAAGCAGAATGGGTGGAGTTAGTGGTGATGCTAGTCACTCTGCTGAGGCAGCGAGACTGGTAAATGTCCTTCAGTGAGGGGAGGGGGCAGCCGATGATCCTCTGCGCTGTCTTTACCACTCTCTGGAGACTCTGCCGTTCTGCTTCAGTGCAGTGGGAAAACCACACTGTGATGCCATAGGACAGAATGCTCTCAATGGTTGAGCGGTAGAACGTTACCAGCAGCTCCTGGCTGACGTCGTTCCTCCTAAGTTTTCTCAGGAAGTGCAGGCGTTGCTGGGCCTTCCTGATGACAGTCATGGTGTTGTTAGACCATGTGAGGTCAGCAGAGATGGTGGTGCCCAGGAGGGTGAAGCTGTGGACCCTCTCCACACAGTTTCCATCGATGTAGAGTGGGGGTGGATCTGTTCTGTTTTTTCTGAAGTCCAGGATGATCTCCTTGGTCTTGGTGGTGTTCAGGATGAGGTTATTAGCCTGACACCACCTTGAGAGTTTCAGGACTTCGTCTCTGTAGGCCGTCTCGTCGTCCCCAGAGATCAGCCCCACCACAGTAGTGTCGTCTGCAAACTTCACCACGGTGTTGCTGGTGTGGGCTGGTCTGCAGTCTGCTGTGTACAGTGTATACAGCAGAGGACTCAGCACACATCCCTGTGTGGAGCCTGTGCTCAGCGTCCGGGTGGAGGAGAGGTGGGGGTCAAGTTTGACTGTCTGTGGTCTGTTTGTCAGGAAGTCCTTGATCCACGAGCAGGTGAGTGGGTGGAGTCCTAGTTCAGACAGTTTGTTGACCAGAATGTCAGGAATGATTGTGTTAAAGGCTGAGCTATAGTCCACAAAGAGCATCCTGGCGTAGGTGTCTCTGTGTTCCAGGTGGCTCAGCGCAGTGTGGAGGGTGATGGAAATGGCATCATCCGTTGATCTGTTTGCTTTGTAAGCAAACTGGTGGGGGACGAAGATTGGAGGGAGGGAGTCTTTGATGTGTCCCAGGAGCAGCCGCTCCAGACACTTTGTGATGACAGCAGTGAGTGCAACTGGGCGGAAGTCCGTGAGGAAGGCTGTGGATGAGGACTTTTTGGGTATCGGGATGATAGTGGATGACTTCAGGCAAGCAGGGATGAAAGCCTGAGCTAGCGACAGGTTGAAGATTTTTGTGAAGACCTGGGAGAGTTGATCGGCGCAGGCCCGCAGAACCTTTCCGGGAACTCCATCAGGTCCCGCCGCTTTCCTGGGGTTTACCCTGCTGAACATCCGTGCCATCCGTGCCACGTCCATAAAGGCATTGTTTTTATATTTAGAGCTCTAAGCAACCAAACAGTTGTCTATATAAAAGAGCTTTTACAATTGTGCACTTTTAGCAGGCTGAAAAAATTATCTTTTTAAAATTGCCATTTCAAATTTGGGTTTTAAATTTTGTGTTCCATTTTTCTGTGCTTGTATTGGAAGGATTTGTTATTATTTTGTTTAAAAGTGCTACATATTGTATATACACATAATTTATTTAGAGAAATTTGCTATACGTTGTGTTTTTTGGTTTTGTAGTTTAATTTCATTGGATTTATATTAAGGAAAAGAAGTTGCAGCATTGATTAAAAAAGGATAAAAGAGACATTTACTGTCTAAGTCTTATGTTACATCTGTAGAACTGTACTGAGAGTTGGGTTTTGTTTTGGAGCACATTCATATGTTTTGTTTGTAAAAAAAAAAGATAAAATATTAGGTTAATTGCATTTTACATGACTAGAAAAGCAATGATTATTCATAAAAATCTATGAAAGACATACAAAACAAATGAAAAAGCAGTCTGCCCTCCCTCTTGTGTCTAAACTCTTGTCACCTCACTTCTGGGTTAGTTAGCATATGAACTGGCAGCTGGTGTGTGTGTGTGGGGGGGGGGGGGTGAAATTTGACTCCAGCAACAGGGATGATTGAGGAGCAGGCTGCAGCATGAGGAAAAGACTTAAGCATGTAAGAGGAAATGACATCCTACAGTTGACCAGTTCATTTTATATCTGTAAAGAATATTCAAGAAGCATTTAGACATGTTCAGCTATATGCGTGTGAAACTTGGTGTGGATATTTGAAGCATAAGTAATTTTAAAACACACTTGTTTGGAGTCCAGACGGAAAAAGCACAGGTTTTGGGATGAATCAGGATTTTTTTTAAATCATCTGTTTCACCTGGACTTCTGAAAAAAATATGGAAGGCAGCAAACACAGATCCCTACATTTGAAAAAATAAATGGTGTTGATATATGATGATTAAGTTATGAAAAAAAATAGGTGTTTGTAGTTTTGCCTAAAAAGACGTTTTCGGACCTTTTTGGATGTAATGCTCTCTAAGATGTCACCTGTAACTTCAATCATTCTGAATTTTTTTAGGAAGCAGTAGCACATAAATGCCTATGAAAGTTGAATTCTTGGTGCTGATAACCTAAACAGAATTTATGCTAAAAATCTTTGTTCAGTCCAAAATTTCATTAAAAAAATCAAGTGATGAAGTTTCTCGTAGACCCTATAGTGTTACATATCAAAGCTGGAGGTTATTAAAGGCATCTAATTCTGAAATCTCAGCTTCCTGAGACAAACGGCTGATTTATAATAAATTTCTATTATTTGGGTGCACATAATCGACCACTTCCTGTTACGCAGGCACCGTCAGGTGTACACCCATGAAACTTTACATGATGAGAGAGGACCCTTCTGAGTATCTCCAGTTTTAATTTCATGCACATCGGACAAAGCAAAGAGAAAATACAGGGCAGAATGTGCCCAATGCAATAACTAGGTGGCGCTATAGAGCTCGTCCAAGATTGTCATATCCATGGGTTCAGAATAGAAGCTTCATCATATCCATTGAATTTCAGTGAGATTGGACAAGGAATGTGCACGTGAGAGCAACTTTTGTGTGCATGGCGAGATGCCCAACTTTGCCGCTCTGTCACGACCACACCCCCGCATTGAAAGTTATGGTTTTTTGTCAGAGTAAACTTCAATGGCTTTTCAACAGGTGGATGTCATTTTCAGGTGTGTCGGCTCATCCTACTCGGAGTAGTGATGCTCCAAGTAAAACATGTCATTTCCTCTTGCCAGCAGGTGGCGCTACACTTTTTCCAGATTCTTTCACTGCAGATGTGTTCAGAGTCAGACTACAATCATGCATATCAATTTTTGATCAGATTGGATTATGCATGGCTGAGTTATGGCCATTTTTCTTTTCATGGCGTGTTTTCGAAACAACGTCGAATTTCTACGCGCCGCCACGGTCACAAACTTCTGTAAAAACTTAAAAGCTTTGCAATTTAACATCGGACATGTGTCTAGTTTACAAAACCAAAGTTTGGAGTCATTATTCACAAATCTTTAGGAGGAGTTCGTTCTAGAAGGAGGCCTGCAAATGTCCAAAATAGAGCAAAAATGACATATTGACATCAATATAGCAGACTTCCTTTGCGACTGACAGCTTGGTACCTACAGACTTTTTTGTAGGTTTCCATCTGATGAACATGCCCTGAAAAAATCAAGCTTGTACGTTAAAGCGTATGCGGGGCGTCGGGACAAAAGTCAGTGTAGGTGGCGCTGTCGAGCCATTTTTGCGCACCCATGCCAATTTCTCATAAAATACGAAATTTTTCGCGACCCCTGATGTGTGTGCCAAATTTGGTGAGTTTTGGGGTATGTTAAAGGCCTCAAAAATGCGATTCTTCCGGCAGAAGAAAAATAATAATAATAATTAAAGCTACAAGTAGCATTTAGCGGGCCCGAGCACGTGCCACCGCCTGGCACGAGCGACCGCCCCGTGAGCAACGCCCTGCTCGAGCCATTCTCGTCGTTTTTTCTTGTCCATTCTGGAGCTCCAAGCTAATGTTAATATGACAGCAGCCTGTGGGGGGGGGGGGGGGGGGGGGGGGGACTATAATCTGTTGCCTTAAAGGACAAAGACTTTTGCATATAGCATGAAAAAAATTCTTAAATCTAAGCCTCGTTTAGACCTGCTCATTTTTTCATCAAGTAGAAGAAGGTTTTTATCAGATTAAGAAACAAGCAATGATGATAATTGCTATCACTGTCCCTAAGGATGAGAACAATAGAACTCATTCAATTTCCACTACAATGTCTAGATGAGTGTCAGCTATGTCTGATAACTTGGCCAATTAGCTGGACCGGGATCTTGCAAAGTGCAGGTGGTTAACGTCCAGTGTGATGAGTCTGTGGACGGCAACAGTACAGCATAGCTTTTGGTTTCCACAAGAGAAGAACTCCTGACACATCTGCCCTAACAGACAACTACAAGAGGAGTTGAAATGTATAACACGGTGAAGGAGTTTTTGTGCAGAAAAAGGTACAATTAGAAAAGCTGGTAGCAGTGACTGCAGATGGGACTCCTGCTATGATCAATAGACAAACAGGTTTCATCACTCACTGTAAAGCTGACCCAGACTTTCCAAAATGTCTGCATTACTGCTGCGTCATTCACCAGCAGGCCTTATGTGCAGAAGTGATTGGCTCTGGACATATAATGACTCTTATTCTGAAAATCGTAAACAACCTCAGCTGCAAAGCAAAACAGCACAGGATTTTTAAGGTGCTATTGGAGGAGATGTCTGTTGAATATGGTGAATATGAACATTGTGAATCTGAACTTGCATTCTTGACTGACATTACTGGAAAACTAAACCACTTGATCTGCGAGCTGCAAGACAATGGCAAAACTATTTTTTTTTGACCAGCCTGCCTGAGCCAGTGTTTTTCTTGTGGGGATCTTTTCTGCCAGGGCTTGTCAGCTTGGTCAGTGGATGTTGCTGCAGTTGTTTCCCTTGCTGGGACAGCTGGAGTTAAACACAGCAGCTCACGGCTCTGAAGTGGACCCCGTTGCTGTCCCAGTCTGGATGGGCACTGTGGCGATGTTCCAATGGCCAGGCTGGCTCCTGGTATAAAGAGATTCCCAAATACCATTTCCTAACCGCAGAGCCAAGGATGTGTTTACATGTTTAGGTCAAAAATGTGATGGACAGCTTCATGTTGTCTTTTGATGTAAGTTTAAACCTAAACATGCCACCCTGTTATTAATCCAGTTGATATGGTTCTCCATCTGTGTCTAGGTGATAGAAAAGCATTTTTTTTTTTATATTTAGAGCTCTAAGCAAACAAACAGTTGTCTATATAAAAGAGCTTTTACAATTGTGCACTTTTAGCAGGTCTCTGAGTTCATGTGACCAATGTATGGTGGATTTTCACAGACCTTGTTTAAAACTGAAGGTGAGAGAGACTTAGAGAAATGGCTTCATTGTTCTGGAGTTCTTTGTTTCATCCACAGAAGAGTAGAATTGGTGATTGATTTTGAAAAGCTGCTGAAAAAAGTATCTTTTTAAAATTGCAATTTCTAACTTGGGTTTTACATTTTGTGTTCCATTTTTTGTGCTTTAATTGGGAAGCATTTGTTATTTGTTTGGTGTTTTTAAGGTTCTGCAAATATACACATCATTTTTTAGAGACATTTGTTATCAGTTGTGTTTGTTGATTTGTAGTTTAATTTCATTGGATGTATAGATGTCGTGTGGGGGGGAGGCTCGAGAGCAGGTAGGACCCAGGCGCAGAGACGGGAGGCAAACGGGTTCAGGGCAAGTGGGTTTATTTAACTAACAAAAAGCGCTGCAGAGCAGGATGACAAAACTAAAAACAAAAACTTACTGTGGCATGGCAAGGGACATGGACGCCAGACAAGAAGACGTGATCAACATGAGCAGAAGTTAATGGACCAGCACAGGAGGAAGGGAGAGACAAGACTTATATACAGACAGGGCAGACAAGACACAGGTGAACACGATTAGGGCAGATGGGGACCAAAGGAAGTAAAACTCAAGAAACATGACAAGACAGGAAACCTTTCAAAATAAAACAGGAAACAGAACCAAACAAGACAGAACAAGAACTAAAGCGAAAAACAAGACAACAAACTGAAACCATGACAATAGAAAGGAAAAGAAGTTCGAACATTGATTATAAAAAAGGATATAAGAGATAAAAAAAAAAGAAAAAGGAAAAGAAAAAAGATGGGATGGTGGGGCCTGTAAGTGGCACCGACAGTCCTTTGGTGGGCGGGGGGAGGGTCAGCTGGGGGAGTTGGGGTACTGTTCAGCAGGCTGACTGCAGTGGGGAAGAAGCTGTTCTTGTGGCGCGAGGTCCTGGTCCTGATGGACCGGAGCCTCTTGCCAGAAGGGAGGGGCCGAAAGAGATTATGTCCTGGATGAGAGGGGTTGGCTACAATCCTGGCTGCCCGCCTCCAGGTCCTGGAGATGTGCAGCTCCTGGAGAGACGGGAGGTGGCAGCCGATCACCTTCTCTGCTGAGTGGATGACGCGTTGCAGCTTGGCCTTGTCTCTGGCCGTGGCCGCAGCGAACCAGACTGTGATGGAGGACGTGAGGGTGGATTCGATGATGGCGGTGTAAAAGTCTACCAGCATCTTTTCAGGGAGGTGAAACTTCTTCAGCTGCCTCAGGAAGTACATCCTCTGCTGGACCTTCTTAGTGATGGAGCTGATGTTCTGCTCCCACTTGAGGTCCTGGCTGATGATGGTTCCCAGGAAGCAGAAGGACTCCACAGAGGTCACCGGGGAGTCACAGAGGATGACAGGGGGGAGGGGGGCTGGGGCCTTCCTGAAGTCCACTGTCATCTCCACTGTCTTCAGAGCATTAAGCTCTAGGTTGTTAGCGCTGCACTATGACACCAGCCTGGCTATTTCACTCCTGTAGGCCGACTCATCTCCGTCAGAGATGAGGCCGATGAGTGTGGTGTCGTCAGCAAACTTCAGGAGTTTGACAGACAGGTGACCAGCTGTGCAGCTGTTTGTGTACAGGGAGAGTAACAGGGGTGAAAGGACACAGCCCTGGGGGGATCCGGTGCTTGTGGTCCGAGTATCTGAGACGAGCTTCCCCAGCCTCACATACTGCTGTCTGTCCGTCAGGAAGTCTGTGATCCACCTGCAGGTGGAGTCAGGCACATTCATCTGGGAGAGTTTTTAATACTAAGTCTAGACAGATTTAACACAGGTTTTTGGATGAAAAAGGATTTTTTATAAATCATCTGTTACACTTTTAAGTCTGAAAAAAATATGGAAGGCAGCAAACACAGATCCCTACCGTTTTTAATTTTTTTGTGCTGATATTTGAAAGATAAGTTATGCAAAAAAATAGGTGTTTGCAGTTTTGCCTAAAAAGACGTTTTCGGACCTTTTTGGATCAAATGTTGTCTAAAAGTTCACCTGTAACTTCAATCATTCTGAATTTTTTTAGGAAAACTAAACCACTTCAACTGTGATCTGCAAGGCAATGGTAAAACTATATTTTTTATGGAACAGCCTGCAGTGTTTCTTGTGGGGATCTTTTCTGCCAGGGCTTGCCGGCTTGGTCGGTGGTTGTTGCTGTTACCAATCCAGTTGATATGGTTCTCCATCTGTGTCTAAGTGATATAATCAGAATCAGAATCGTTTATTGTCATTGTACATGGGGATACAATGAAATTGCAGCAGCCTTGGAGTGAAGGAGTTACATAAAATAAAAATAAAAATAGAATAGAAAAAGAAATACTGTATTTACAACTCTTAACAAAAAATGAACAATATGGACAGAAACTGTTAAATATTAAATATTTGTGAATAAAATAGAATGGAATTACATGAGTTGCTGTGAGCACAGCTTAATAAATATCAAGTTATTGCACAGTGACCCGGTTAGACAGTCAGGATATTGCACGCATTGTAGTAAAATTAGAGTGAGGTGTGGTTGGTGGACGTATGTGCATTCCGTATGATAATTGCCTGTGGAAAAAAGCTGTTTCTTAGTCTGTTTGTCCTGGTTCTGATGGACCTGTACCTCCTTCCAGAGGGCAGCAGTTCAAACAGAGGGAAAGCAGAATGGGTGGAGTTAGTGGTGATGCTAGTCACTCTGCTGAGGCAGCGAGACTGGTAAATGTCCTTCAGTGAGGGGAGGGGGCAGCCGATGATCCTCTGCGCTGTCTTTACCACTCTCTGGAGGCTCTGCCGTTCTGCTTCAGTGCAGTGGGAAAACCACACTGTGATGCCATAGGACAGAATGCTCTCAATGGTTGAGCGGTAGAACGTTACCAGCAGCTCCTGGCTGACGTCGTTCCTCCTAAGTTTTCTCAGGAAGTGCAGGCGTTGCTGGGCCTTCCTGATGACAGTCATGGTGTTGTTAGACCATGTGAGGTCAGCAGAGATGGTGGTGCCCAGGAGGGTGAAGCTGTGGACCCTCTCCACACAGTTTCCATCGATGTAGAGTGGGGGTGGATCTGTTCTGTTTTTTCTGAAGTCCAGGATGATCTCCTTGGTCTTGGTGGTGTTCAGGATGAGGTTATTAGCCTGACACCACCTTGAGAGTTTCAGGACTTCGTCTCTGTAGGCCGTCTCGTCGTCCCCAGAGATCAGCCCCACCACAGTAGTGTCGTCTGCAAACTTCACCACGGTGTTGCTGGTGTGGGCTGGTCTGCAGTCTGCTGTGTACAGTGTATACAGCAGAGGACTCAGCACACATCCCTGTGTGGAGCCTGTGCTCAGCGTCCGGGTGGAGGAGAGGTGGGGGTCAAGTTTGACTGTCTGTGGTCTGTTTGTCAGGAAGTCCTTGATCCACGAGCAGGTGAGTGGGTGGAGTCCTAGTTCAGACAGTTTGTTGACCAGAATGTCAGGAATGATTGTGTTAAAGGCTGAGCTATAGTCCACAAAGAGCATCCTGGCGTAGGTGTCTCTGTGTTCCAGGTGGCTCAGCGCAGTGTGGAGGGTGATGGAAATGGCATCATCCGTTGATCTGTTTGCTTTGTAAGCAAACTGGTGGGGGACGAAGATTGGAGGGAGGGAGTCTTTGATGTGTCCCAGGAGCAGCCGCTCCAGACACTTTGTGATGACAGCAGTGAGTGCAACTGGGCGGAAGTCCGTGAGGAAGGCTGTGGATGAGGACTTTTTGGGTATCGGGATGATAGTGGATGACTTCAGGCAAGCAGGGATGAAAGCCTGAGCTAGCGACAGGTTGAAGATTTTTGTGAAGACCTGGGAGAGTTGATCGGCGCAGGCCCGCAGAACCTTTCCGGGAACTCCATCAGGTCCCGCCGCTTTCCTGGGGTTTACCCTGCTGAACATCCGTGCCATCCGTGCCACGTCAATAAAGGCATTGTTTTTATATTTAGAGCTCTAAGCAACCAAACAGTTGTCTATATAAAAGAGCTTTTACAATTGTGCACTTTTAGCAGGCTGAAAAAATTATCTTTTTAAAATTGCCATTTCAAATTTGGGTTTTAAATTTTGTGTTCCATTTTTCTGTGCTTGTATTGGAAGGATTTGTTATTATTTTGTTTAAAAGTGCTACATATTGTATATACACATAATTTATTTAGAGAAATTTGCTATACGTTGTGTTTTTTGGTTTTGTAGTTTAATTTCATTGGATTTATATTAAGGAAAAGAAGTTGCAGCATTGATTAAAAAAGGATAAAAGAGACATTTACTGTCTAAGTCTTATGTTACATCTGTAGAACTGTACTGAGAGTTGGGTTTTGTTTTGGAGCACATTCATATGTTTTGTTTGTAAAAAAAAAAGATAAAATATTAGGTTAATTGCATTTTACATGACTAGAAAAGCAATGATTATTCATAAAAATCTATGAAAGACATACAAAACAAATGAAAAAGCAGTCTGCCCTCCCTCTTGTGTCTAAACTCTTGTCACCTCACTTCTGGGTTAGTTAGCATATGAACTGGCAGCTGGTGTGTGTGTGGGGGGGGGGGGGGGTGAAATTTGACTCCAGCAACAGGGATGATTGAGGAGCAGGCTGCAGCATGAGGAAAAGACTTAAGCATGTAAGAGGAAATGACATCCTACAGTTGACCAGTTCATTTTATATCTGTAAAGAATATTCAAGAAGCATTTAGACATGTTCAGCTATATGCGTGTGAAACTTGGTGTGGATATTTGAAGCATAAGTAATTTTAAAACACACTTGTTTGGAGTCCAGACGGAAAAAGCACAGGTTTTGGGATGAATCAGGATTTTTTTAAAATCATCTGTTTCACCTGGACTTCTGAAAAAAATATGGAAGGCAGCAAACACAGATCCCTACATTTGAAAAAATAAATGGTGTTGATATATGATGATTAAGTTATGAAAAAAAATAGGTGTTTGTAGTTTTGCCTAAAAAGACGTTTTCGGACCTTTTTGGATGTAATGCTCTCTAAGATGTCACCTGTAACTTCAATCATTCTGAATTTTTTTAGGAAGCAGTAGCACATAAATGCCTATGAAAGTTGAATTCTTGGTGCTGATAACCTAAACAGAATTTATGCTAAAAATCTTTGTTCAGTCCAAAATTTCATTAAAAAAATCAAGTGATGAAGTTTCTCGTAGACCCTATAGTGTTACATATCAAAGCTGGAGGTTATTAAAGGCATCTAATTCTGAAATCTCAGCTTCCTGAGACAAACGGCTGATTTATAATAAATTTCTATTATTTGGGTGCACATAATCGACCACTTCCTGTTACGCAGGCACCGTCAGGTGTACACCCATGAAACTTTACATGATGAGAGAGGACCCTTCTGAGTATCTCCAGTTTTAATTTCATGCACATCGGACAAAGCAAAGAGAAAATACAGGGCAGAATGTGCCCAATGCAATAACTAGGTGGCGCTATAGAGCTCGTCCAAGATTGTCATATCCATGGGTTCAGAATAGAAGCTTCATCATATCCATTGAATTTCAGTGAGATTGGACAAGGAATGTGCACGTGAGAGCAACTTTTGTGTGCATAGCGAGATGCCCAACTTTGCCGCTCTGTCACGACCACACCCCCGCATTGAAAGTTATGGTTTTTTGTCAGAGTAAACTTCAATGGCTTTTCAACAGGTGGACGTCATTTTCAGGTGTGTCGGCTCATCCTACTCGGAGCAGTGATGCTCCAAGTAAAACATGTCATTTCCTCTTGCCAGCAGGTGGCGCTACACTTTTTCCAGATTCTTTCACTGCAGATGTGTTCAGAGTCAGACTACAATCATGCATATCAATTTTTGATCAGATTGGATTATGCATGGCTGAGTTATGGCCATTTTTCTTTTCATGGCGTGTTTTCGAAACAACGTCGAATTTCTACGCGCCGCCACGGTCACAAACTTCTGTAAAAACTTAAAAGCTTTGCAATTTAACATCGGACATGTGTCTAGTTTACAAAACCAAAGTTTGGAGTCATTATTCACAAATCTCTAGGAGGAGTTCGTTCTAGAAGGAGGCCTGCAAATGTCCAAAATAGAGCAAAAATGACATATTGACATCAATATAGCAGACTTCCTGTGCGACTGACAGCTTGGTACCTACAGACTTTTTTGTAGGTTTCCATCTGATGAACATGCCCTGAAAAAATCAAGCTTGTACGTTAAAGCGTATGCGGGGCGTCGGGACAAAAGTCAGTGTAGGTGGCGCTGTCGAGCCATTTTTGCGCACCCATGCCAATTTCTCATAAAATACGAAATTTTTCGCGACCCCTGATGTGTGTGCCAAATTTGGTGAGTTTTGGGGTATGTTAAAGGCCTCAAAAATGCGATTCTTCCGGCAGAAGAAAAATAATAATAATAATAATAAACCTAACAGATACAATAGGGTCCTTGCACTCCGTGCTCGGGCCCTAATAATAAACCTAACAGATACAATAGGGTCCTTGCACTCCGTGCTCGGGCCCTAATAAACCTAACAGATACAATAGGGTCCTTGCACTCCGTGCTCGGGCCCTAATAACTCTTACAGATACAATAGGGTCCTTGCACTCCGTGCTCGGGCCCTAATAATAATAATAACTCTTACAGATACAATAGGGTCCTTGCACTCCGTGCTCGGGCCCTAATAATAATAAACCTAACAGATACAATAGGGTCCTTGCACTCCGTGCTCGGGCCCTAATAATAATAATAATAATAAACCTAACAGATACAATAGGGTCCTTGCACTCCGTGCTCGGGCCCTAATAAAAATCCGAGTAAATACAATAGGGTCCTTGCACTACGTGCTCGGGCCCTAATAATAATAAACATTCGAATTACAATAGGGTCCTTGCACTCCGTGCTCGGGCCCTAAATAGTAAATAAAGAAAATGCACAAATAAAAAATCAAATTATTCTAAAAAGTAAAAGATAAAGACAATAAAAAAGACAGTCAAATGCGAACAATGGTCTGCTATTTTTATGTAATGATTCCATTAAAAGAAAACGTGTGCTAAGTCAATAGCAACAAACAACACACCTTGTGAGGTTAAAGGTGACAGCATGCAATATGGATCAGGGACGTATAGGTTTTATAATAATGGTGACGTCATCAACTCAAATTAACATTAGCTACTTTTAAAACCGGTTTCAAAGAAGTACACCATGAAAAATACGAATATTCAATGACACTATAGTTCTACAGAGTTTCCTACATCTGCATCTTTCAATCAGCTGTACTGAGATCTAAAAATCTGTGCTCCTGTAATGACCTAAATCACCACCGGGGGGACGATGAAGAATGAACGAGCATCAACTTAACCTGTGGACCTAAAAAAAAAAGAGAAAAAAAAAACAAAAAAAAAAAAACAAAAATAACCTGTGGACCATGAAGCATCAGAGAGCGTTTTTAACATCACCTCTGCATCTTCATGAGCCGTCTCCTCTCTGCTGTCTCGTTGAAGGCAAAATTAACCTGTACATTTTTATTGAGGGAGGAAAGTGAACACCTGAAAAAAAAAACAATTTTGCCAGTATGTGTTAACTTCCCGCCCAGTCAGGGAACCGAGTTGCAGAGCCCCATAACTAGGGGGAGTGCTAAGTGAGGTACAGCTGTGTACCATTGCATTTGTGAGTTTGTGAATGCAAAATAAACTGTTAAACCCACAGGACCACTATATGTTAGCGTAGTTTAAATGCCACGTATGGCCTGCTACCTGATGAAATGTTTCCTGATCATCCTCTCTGTCGTAATAGAGCGTGCAGTTCAGGTCATCGGAGGCGGAAAATGCTTCAAGGACAGGGTTCGTGGCTTCTATACCTGAAATTCATGTACACACCTGGCGTGTCAGGGGCCCTTGGAATTCTGCAGTGGGGGTTGGCTGTGGCGTGTGGCATGGCATCCAGTCTGAAAGAATGCTGGCTCCTGCTTTGACAAGAATGTCCCGTCCCAACAGATTCACAGGCGTGTATGGTAAATGCACAAATGAATGTTCCATCATCTGGTCAAAAGTCAGTCAGATGGTATTTTGCCGGTTTTGAGGAGCCAGATGTTCATTTGTCAGAGCTGATGGAGGCAACTGGCAGTTTATGGAAGACTCATCATGGAGTTACCTCTGAGCTTGACAGGGACCATGACTCCTGCATCACCAAGTGGTATTGTCCGACTTGCCATCCATGTGGCCCTCGCCACGGTGGAGGTGGGGCTTGGAGCGGTTGTGGGTACTGTTCATTCCGCCACACCCTCTGTGCATTCTGCTGTTGGGTACCTCGTTGTGGGCAGTCGGGCCCATTTTGTCCTGAGCGGCACAGATGCCATGTCCAGCTGCTGCTGGGGGTGGGTCCCCTGGGTGGGTCACGTCTGACAAGATATCCGCCTTTTTTTCATGTCCCGGCCTCCGATACCTGAACATTGCTGCAGGTCCTGAGGGTATTTAAACTCATCATGTTATTTGCTTAGTTTAAATTTGTAACACCTTTATTATCCCGAGTGGATTTTTCAGTTGTTCAACTTCTCCCTCTGCCCTGTAATGTGCTCTGCAGTGATGAATCAGATACATGTTAAAATCGACTCTTATCACCTGCCAGACGCTCCACTGCATTCTTCATGTGTAAATTCATGCCTTCAATTGACTAGGAGTGCTGACCTGAGGGTCAGTCACTCCTGACACGGCCCCCTCCTGTGAAGGTAGTGAGCTGCGGGGGATGAAAAACCTCTGCGCCTTTTGTCACTCACCCACAAAGCAGAGGGGGGGGTTTTCTGCCTAAAGTTTTATGAGGTCTCAGGGGGAGGCCTCTCTTCTGCTTGGAAAGAGATTTAGAAATGTATTAGTCATGTTCATTCTTCACCGTCTCCAACGCCGTCAGTTGATCAGTAATGAAAACCAGCAAATGGAAAAATCCCTAAAATTTTCTTTGTCCGAAATGACGGACCTGGAGTAAAATCTTTGAAAAATATATTGTCTTACATGCATTCTGGCCGCTAATTTTAACATTCGTGTTCCTTCTTCTCCTGTTCTACCAGACCCTGCTCCTCCTTACCACACCTGTCCATGTCCACAGACCCTCCATAATTTCACTTACAATGCCTTTCATTTCTCCTGCTTTTCACCTTACATTTCTTGTCTCTACATTGCCACATCCTTCCAAATCCTCAAAAACCATGTTTCCCTTTCCTTTACCTCGTCCTTTTCCCCATTCTGATAACAATTTTCAAATACTATGGATTATGATTCAAACAAACAAAACCGCCACTCATTCGCTTCTCATTCAAACAGCAGTGCACAAGATCAAAAAAGACAGAAAAACGAAATTAAACAAATTAAAAATGTCAATAATGCTTCTTCGAACAAAACTGAACTTAATCGCAGTTATTAGAACATACAAACAAATTAGAGACATGTATTCACAATAAGAAAACCGAAATAATTACAAAATTATTTTACCCCAAATGTATTAGACCCTGCAACCATGCACGTTGATCTCGCCGTTGCGGCAGAAGCTCCCGTCGGAGGCGCTGTGCAACATAAAAACCTTTTTCGGCGAACTGAAAACCCACTGAAATTTATTTTTCAACGCTGTTTTACAACCGAGGTCATATTAAGCCCAATAAGACAATCCCCGCGATGATTGTACCGCAAATTAGGTCCCAAATTCTCCAGATTTGTTTGTGAAAGTTCAGCGCCGGTCCGCCATGTTGGTCGCTAGGAACGCCGACTCGCTAACCACGTGGTACGAACAAAGCAAATCACAGTCGACGACGCCATTTTGGCTAGGACTCCGTCACGCTTACCACGTGGTACAGTCAAAACCAATGAGAATCGTCGACACATTCGAAGCAACTAAAACGTCCCGTCATTGGTCCATGTGACGTAAACACACTGAGCAAGATGGCTGCGTCCATAGAGCAGACAATACACAGGGAAATGTGGAAAATACAGTTAAAATACACAGATTTCAAACATTTTCATCCCATTCTTTCCAAAATCGCATACATTTCATTCCATTCATTCTCATTCAAGCCATCTTTCACCGCTGTTGTCAAGTCAAGTCGTCGGCGTCATTAAGTCTGTCGTCAAAAGAAAATTCACCGGTTTCCTCATATTTTCTGTCTAGTGCACCTTTCATTTTTACTGTGAATCCCTCTGTGGTTTCTCTACGCATTAAAAATAATTTGTGAAGGTTCGCCGCCTTCCTGGTTTTTCCGAAAATCCTAAAACGCGCAAAATTAGTTCCTATATTAACACTGTTTTTCGTGAACGGGTTTCTTCACAGGCTCAATAACAGACGCAAACCTAGTGTGACGGTGTAGAACCGTCAGCCGCCGCTGCAGTCACACACGCTAGCACACACACACACGTGCGCATAGACGCGCACGCTCTGACCCGGTAACACGTCATTTACATCAGCTTACCCTTTTCATTCCGTCCCTATCCCTCTGCAGGTAGCCCTGGGTGCACACTAGGTTGCCGACTCACCATCCCCATGCATACATTAACACGAGGCACACACGACGCCAACATTAACGTTGGTTTGTTTACCCGGAAGTAACCCGGTAACCCGGAAGTGGTCATGGACACCCTGGGTCATGTGACGCATCGGTCACTGTTTGTATTTATTTTTATTGATGATTATTGTTATTTTTCTGTACACGACACAGAATGTTTAGTTGAATGAAACTGTTTATTCCTGTATGTTTATGTTCTTGAACAATGTAAACACTTGTCCCTATTTTCTCTTTGGACTGATGGAGAGCAACGCCCAGGAGGAGGGGCTTACCACTTAAAAGAGAACCAGATACAGCTGTCAGGGTGGGAGTCTGAGTGGAGAAGTTGGAGAGTCTGAGAGGAGAATTTGGAGTGTTGGATTGGAGAAGTCTATGTTGGTTAACCTTTGTGGAGCAATTGGTGTGCTCTACTCTTGCATTAAAGTCAAGAATACTTTCACCTTGGCGCCTCTGCCCAATCATTCCCTGGTGGAACCCACGACAGTTGGTGTCAGAAGTGGGATAAGCAGATGGCTGGCCGCAAAAAGGTGAGACACAGAGGTCTGCGTTCCCAGAAGGAGGAGATGGAACCAACATCGGATGCAGTCCCTCTGTTGTCCAATTCATCCTCTGAGGAGGAGGTGGTAGATCCTGGTGCCTCTGGTGGTTCTCCAGGCCTGACCAAAGGCCCAGAAGGTGACTTGGCGGCTATGATGGGAGACTTCCTCCGTGGACAGCAGCAGCGGGAGGACAGATTCATCGCTGCCCTCCAAGGTTTGGAAGCCTCTTTTTCCAGGGCAGAGCACCATTCTGGTCGGCGGCGTAACATCAGTCCCAAAGCCGCTGGACCAAGCTCAGCCGCAGTGAGTAGCCCAAGGTTGGATCTGCCAACACCAGCTGCAACGTCCCGTCGACGGCATCCAGTGGCACAGGAGGACTCCAGCTGGTCAGATCAACCACAGAGCAGAGTCAGTTTACAGCCACCTGATTGGAGACCTTACATGGAGCCAAAGGTCCCTCCATATCAGACAGGTGAGGACATTGAAAATTACCTGCTACGTTTTGAACGGATTGCCAGGACGTGGAGATGGCCAGAGACTGAGTGGGCATGTCGCCTGGTGCCACTGCTGTCCGGAAAGGCGTTGGAGGCCTACACAGCAATGGACGAGCAGCAAGCCCACATCTACAAGGACCTGAAAGACGCACTCCTGGTAAAATTTGACATCTCGCCAGAGACTTACCGTCAGCAGTTCCGGTCTACTGTGGTGCCATCTGGGGAGAATCCGACTGAGACATACCACCGCCTGAAGGGCCTCTACCGTCGCTGGATCCGCCCAGAGCAACACAGCAAGGAGCAGATCGGGGAGATCGTCATCCTGGAGCAGCTGCTGCGTGTGCTTCCAGCTGACGTGAGGACGTGGGTGAAGGAGCACGACCCGGAGGATGGCCTCACCGCTGCCCGGCTTGCGCTGCAGTATCTCAACGCTCGACGAGGAGCGTCTGCACGGCCGTCGGGTGGGGATCAGCGTCTTCCCATTCAAACCGCTCCACTGAGACCTGCACGGAGAGACTTCCATCAGGCAACGCAAGGTACCAACCCAGCACCTAACCAGCGAGCGGCGGGTAAGGACCTTGTGTGTTTCTATTGCCAGCAGATTGGTCACAAAGCCTCCGTATGTCCAATCCGCAAGACTAAATTCACAGGTGCTTGCTACGCACCCAGGCCAGAGACTGTCACAGGAGCAGGGCCTGTGCACATGGACAAAGACACTTTCCAGGCACTTAAACAGGTGACTGTGAACGGACAGCAGGTTACTGCTATGTTGGACACGGGCAGTTTTTTTTCTCTGGTCAAACAGAGTTTAATCCCTTTTGGTGGACTTGATTATAGCAGGCAAACAAGTGTTGTGTGTGTTCATGGCGACCAACATTTGTACCCAAAAGCGGATGTAACAGTGACCATAAATGAACAATCCTATCTTTTGACTGTCGGGGTGGTAGAGAACCTACCTGTTGATTTAATTTTGGGGTGTGATTTACCTATGTTGGGGGACTTATTAAATGAGGCTACTGAAACAGCTAAAGCTAATGATGAGCTAGCTGTTACTGTCTCAGCACCTGTGCTAACTAGAGCTCAGGCTAAAGCGGGAATGCAAGGTCTTCCACGTTTGGATGACGATTTCTTTGATGGAGGCAAAGAAATGCCCAGAAAATCCCGTCGTCAAAGACGGTTTGAGAAAAAACTTAAGTTGCTGGATCCTGAGATCACAACAACAGCAGAAACATTTGACATACCAGCTGACATTTCGGCTTTGCAGAAAGAAGACCAAACTTTAAAACCATTGTTTGCCAAGGTGACAACAGAGAGTGACAAATGTTTGGGAAATGTGCGGTTTATTGTTGCTGATGATGTTCTGTATGCAGCTGAAGGTGAACACCTACGGTTAGTTCTTCCAACCACCTGCAGGCCACTCGTCATGCACTTAGCGCACACACTCCCATGGGCGGGTCACCTGGGTCGTCACAAAACCTATCTGCGGGTTAGTTCACGTTTTTTCTGGCCATCAATGTACACTGACATTCAGACGTACTGTGCAACATGTCCTACCTGCCAGAAAACTGCAATAACACACAAGTCTGACAGAGCATTACTACACCCACTTCCTATAATTTCCACTCCATTCAGGAGAATAGCCATGGACATTGTTGGACCTTTACCTAAGAGCAGTAGCGGTCACGAATACATCCTGGTGGTCTGTGATTATGCTACACGGTTCCCAGAAGCTTTTCCCCTGCGCACCATTACAGCTCCTGCAGTCATGAGAGCGTTAATTCAGTTTTTCTCCAGAGTAGGAATACCGGATGAAATTCTGACAGACCAAGGAACCAACTTCACCTCTCGGTTGATGAAACTGTTCCAACAGCAGCTTGGCATCACTGCCATCAAGGCGACACCGTACCACCCACAGACCAATGGCTTGGTGGAACGTTTCAACCAGACCCTGAAGAGGATGCTGCAGAAGTTCGTGAGTGACACAGGGAAGGACTGGGATCGTTGGCTACCATTCCTGTTGTTTGCTTATAGGGAAGTCCCACAAGCTTCAACAGGCTTCTCACCATTCGAACTCCTCTATGGCTGGGATGTCCAAGGCCCACTGGATCTCCTCAAGAAGAGCTGGGAGGCCAAATCCACAAAGACCTCAGAAAGGGGTGTGATCCAGTTTGTCCTGGAGATGAGAGAACGGTTGGCAAAGTACAGGGAAGAGGCAGAAGTCAACCAACGAGAGGCCCAAAGGAGTCGGAAGACGTGGTACGACCAGCAGGCCCGTCACCGTGAACTCCTACCAGGTCAGAAGGTTCTGCTACTTCTTCCCTCTTGTACCAGCAAACTATTGGCAAAGTGGCAAGGGCCATACACCATTCTCCGCAGGATGGGACCTGTCACCTATGAGGTGCACCATCCTGACAAAAAGAAAGAAAAGCAGACATACCACGTGAATCTACTTAAAGAGTGGAAGGAAGGTGCTAACCATCCAACAGAGAAGTCTTTGCTAGTCAGAGCTGTGAAGACTGAGGAAGACTTGGACTCTGATCTGGGAGCACTGACTCACTCAACCCCTCCGTCTCTGTCACATTTACCTCCGGAACAGACTACACAGATAATGGACTTATTTCGTGAAACGCCATCTCTTTTTTCTGCACAGCCAGGAAGAACTACACTCATTAGCCATTCCATACGGCTCAAAGATGGACGACCAATCCGGCAACGGCCTTATCGGGTACCACAGAAGTTGGTGGGAAGGCTGAACGATGAGGTGAGGAAGATGCTGGAGCTAGGTGTCATCGAGCCGTCCAACTCAGAGTGGAGCAGTCCGGTGGTGATCGTTCCCAAAAAAGACGACTCACTGCGGATATGCATCGACTTCAGGAAACTGAACGCCGTTTCGGAGTTCGACGCATATCCAATGCCGAGGATTGACGACCTGCTGGAGAAGATCGGGGCTGCTAATTTCATCACCACTCTGGACCTATGCAAGGGTTACTGGCAAGTACCTCTCAGCAACACCTGTCGACCATACACGGCGTTCAAAACACCTGCTGGACTGTTTCAGTTTACAGTTATGCCTTTTGGTCTGCATGGAGCACCAGCCACGTTCCAACGGCTGATGGACAGGGTGCTGCAGGGATGTAACCACTGTAGTGCAGCCTATTTGGATGACGTGGTGATCTACAGTCACACCTGGGAGCAACACCTAGATCACCTGCGTCTGGTCCTGAGGAAACTACAAAATGCAGGCCTGACCTTAAACGTGAGCAAGTGTGAGTGGGCCCGGAAGGAAACTCGTTACCTGGGGTACCTGCTGGGAGGTGGTGAGGTGCGTCCGCAGGTGGATAAAGTTGAAGTTATCCGCAATTGCCCTCGACCACGCACCAAGAAAGAGGTACGCTCCTTCCTGGGGTTAGCTGGATGGTACCGGCGGTTTGTCCATCAGTTCGCCACCATTGCAGCTCCTCTCACTGCCCTTACAGAGAAGAGGCAGAAAAACCCCGTGACCTGGACAGATGAGTGTGAACAGGCTTTCCAAGCATTGAAAAATAAATTGTGTTCCTGTCCTGTTCTCAAGAGTCCTAACTTTGATCAAAGGTTCCTCGTCCAAGTGGATGCCTCAGCAGTCGGACTTGGTGCTGTCCTGGCTCAGGGAGACCCAGGTGAAGAGCGACCAGTCCTGTACCTCAGTCGGAAACTGCAGCCGAGAGAGACAAGGTACTCCACTGTGGAGAAGGAAGGACTTGCCATTAAGTGGGCGTTGGATAGCTTGAGGTACTACTTACTTGGCAGAGAATTCGACCTTGAGACAGACCACAGGGCCCTGACATGGATAAATACCATGAAGGACCACCACAACCGGCTTACGCGCTGGTATCTGGCGCTTCAGCCGTACAAATTTAACGTACGTCACCGTCCCGGAAAACAAAACATAGTGGCAGATTTCCTGTCCAGATTGCCGCACATCGCCAATCTCCCAGAGGAGGGGGATGATGTGACGGTGTAGAACCGTCAGCCGCCGCTGCAGTCACACACGCTAGCACACACACACACGTGCGCATAGACGCGCACGCTCTGACCCGGTAACACGTCATTTACATCAGCTTACCCTTTTCATTCCGTCCCTATCCCTCTGCAGGTAGCCCTGGGTGCACACTAGGTTGCCGACTCACCATCCCCATGCATACATTAACACGAGGCACACACGACGCCAACATTAACGTTGGTTTGTTTACCCGGAAGTAACCCGGTAACCCAGAAGTGGTCATGGACACCCTGGGTCATGTGACGCATCGGTCACTGTTTGTATTTATTTTTATTGATGATTATTGTTATTTTTCTGTACACGACACAGAATGTTTAGTTGAATGAAACTGTTTATTCCTGTATGTTTATGTTCTTGAACAATGTAAACACTTGTCCCTATTTTCTCTTTGGACTGATGGAGAGCAACGCCCAGGAGGAGGGGCTTACCACTTAAAAGAGAACCAGATACAGCTGTCAGGGTGGGAGTCTGAGTGGAGAAGTTGGAGAGTCTGAGAGGAGAATTTGGAGTGTTGGATTGGAGAAGTCTATGTTGGTTAACCTTTGTGGAGCAATTGGTGTGCTCTATTCTTGCATTAAAGTCAAGAATACTTTCACCTTGGCGCCTCTGCCCAATCATTCCCTGGTGGGACCTACGACACCTAGTTAATTTTAACGTAATCCAAATATCACACGCTCCCAATTTACTATTTATTCAATTTTGACAGGCTAAACAGACACAAAACCTGCACAATTTGCTCAGCTCTAATTTTCATGAATTTCCTAAGTCCAATTTGCTGTTTCAGGAGGGTGAACCACAAAACTTATACAGGTGCGTTATGCCGTCCACATACTTCACTTCCCCACAATTTGAGTTATTCACTAAGAGAATAACCTGGTCAATATGCAGAATTTACGAACAGGTTCCTGCTTTACCTTTTGTTTGTGAGGCCTCGAGGGAAGTCAAGCACGTGGGGGGGAGCGTCACTGACTTTTCGCCGAAAGTCTCAGAAATCTTATAATAAACCACTATCGGTCCTCTTTCCTGCGTTGCGATTCCGCGTTTCTTCCCCACTTTATCACGTCGGGGTCACCATAAATGTTGGAAAATATAATCTGTCGCTTTGAGATTACTTTCCTTGTTGCATGTTCAATAAAGTCGAGAAGGAGAAAACCACGGGATTCGACCGGATTAAGTTTAACAAATTTATTCCCTAACAATATTTCTAAAACAGAGTAAAACAAAATAAAACAGATCATCTGGGTTCCCAAAGTTTCAGAGCTTACAGAGCGCCGAATTACAAACGTCTTAACGTGTCAGCCTGTTGGGAACAGCGAAAGGTTCCCCCGTCCAGCTGTTTTAACATCTCGGTTTCAGCCGCCTCCTTCGTAACACAGCATGGCGTCCAGACTCCTCCTCTGGACGCTCGGATTGGCTGGCAGGGAGCCTGCCTACTTCTGTCGGTCCATATTAGGAGTCAGCATCCGTTCCCCGCGTCTGAAGTCACCTCCCAGACTGACATGGTCCCGCAACCAAATGGTTCCCTAGGTGGCCCCCCCATGTGGCCGGATCTTCTTAACATACAGTAGACAATACACCTTTGTTCCCCACACGGGAGCAGATGCCTGTGGCGATTCCCAGGGATGGAAATCAGTCTCAGAGATGATTGATTTATGATCCAAGTCAGACCTACAACCAAATGGCCTCAGAAGATCAAAGACCGTTTTCTCCTGCAGGGGGTTGAGATTGGAGCTGCAGCACCACAACCTCTCCACATATGCAATGTTCAGGAAGCCCCTTTGAAATTTCAAAGGAACCACACACAGTAAACCTGAAGGAAACCTTCAATGAA
This sequence comes from Oryzias latipes, assembly GCF_053564925.1. Taxonomy (NCBI): domain Eukaryota; kingdom Metazoa; phylum Chordata; class Actinopteri; order Beloniformes; family Adrianichthyidae; genus Oryzias; species Oryzias latipes. The sequence goes on from NC_136240.1 coordinate 5,899,459, forward strand.
ATAAAGATAAGATAAAAGCCTAGGAGAAATGAGAACCACAAAAAATAAATTCCTTCAGTCCATATACATATAAAAGTGCCTATCTGTTAGGTAAGAATAAAACAGCTTCAGAACATTTCCAGAGACGCCCACTAGACTCTTAAGTCTGTCTAATAAAATCAGGTGATCTATTGAATCAAAAGCCACACTAAGGTCCAGCAGCACCAGAACAGAAAGTTTCTGTGAGACAAAATTTGTTCTAAGATTATTAACAATCTTTAAAAGAACTGTCTCTGTAATGTGGTTTGTCGTAAAACGAGATTGATTTTTTTCTTTAAATTTTGGGGATATTTCAAAACTCATGTAGTTTATTAGCGACACTTTTTTTCAATAATTTTACTTAAAAAATGGTCAGGGTTAAGTTTTTTGAATGCTGGTGTGCCGCGGCATGAGCAGCAGCCACCACTCCAGCGGCCTCCCGTGGAGAAATGGGAGCTCCAGAGTGATGTTTCCCTTCAGACAGCAATCTATTGCGAAGACCCAGTTTTGTTGTGGAGAGTGGATCTCCTGAAGTCGATGACACGGAGGATGTCATGTGCTAGCCACGGGATATCACGCCCGGGCATCAGGCCAGAAGATGGTGGCGTTTCCCTCTGTGGTGGGCACCATTTCAAATTTGGCCTGTTTATCTGGTGCAATTTTGCTATAAAAGCACCTGCTACGCCAAAATATGTTTTAAAAAATGATTTGACATGCTGTTTGTGAATTCAGTAAAATGTCAGATATGTTGGAGATGTTTTTGTATTTCTTTTTATTAAAGTTTGCATTATAGTTGGTGATGGCACAGTGGTTAAGGAGAACATTTTGAATTGGCATTTCTTGTCATAAACGTTGCTGACCCCTGAAATAAACCAAGCTAAACTGGCTATTATAAAATTCTGTCAGAAAGAAAGATTTTCAGTTGAGATGGGTGCCCTGAAGAAAAATCAGCACGTTAAGGAATCTATTCACCTTTTTATGCTCTGTCCATGTTACAAGATGGAAATCTGAGAGTTGGCGGTTGGCTTAGTAGACTGGCAATGTCTGAGTGAAGGAAACATCCAATAATGCTGGCCAAGGATTTCCATATCACTGAACAAATGCTCAGACACAGACATCAAGAAGTAGGACATGGTGGGCAGAACCATGTCCTGTCTAAACTGAGAGAGACATTCTGGATAACTGGTGCTGCCATGAGCAAATTACTGATGATATGTCATCGGTTAAATGCTCATCCACCATTCACGTGAGTGGGTGTTGATTACTTTGGACCCTTAAAGGTTGAAAGCAGAAGAAGCATAGTGAAGAGCTGTGGTGTCATTTTTACCTTGCTATCAGAGCAGTGCACATTGAAGTTGCATCCTCTCTCCACATTGACTCTGTCATTAATACTCTTAGGCATTTTAAAGCAGCAAGGGCACAAGTCCTTGAGTTACGTTCTGATAATGGGATAAACTTTGAGGGTGCAGAGCGTGAGCTAAATACCGATGTTTAACAGTAGAATCAAGCACGTATCAATAAATTTCCACTGCAAAAGTGGATCAACTGAAGTTTCAATCTCCCTGCAGGTTCACTTCTTGAAGGACCATGAAAAAGGATCTTTCTCTTTCGGCTTTTCCCATCAGGGGTCGCCACAGCGAATCATCGATTTCCACCTCACTCTATCATGGACATCTTCTACCCTAACATTAGCCAACTTCATGTCCTCTGTTAAGACATCCATATATCTCCTCTTTGGCCGTCCTCTTGCCCTCCTGCCAGGCAGCTCCATCTCCAACATCCTTCTACCAATATATCCACTATCCCTCCTCTGAACATGTCCAAACCATCTCAGTCTGGCTTCTCTGACTTTGTCGCTAACACAGGCAACATGAGCCGTCCCTCTGATGTACTCGTTCCTTATCCTGTCTAACCTGGTCACTCCTAAGGAGAACCTCAACATCTTCATCTCCGCTACCTCCATATCAGCCTCTTGTCTCTGTCTCACTGCTACCGTCTCTAACCCATAGAGCAGAGCTGGTCTCACCACTGTCTTGTACACCTTTCCTTTGAGTCTTGCCGACACTCTTCTGTCACACAACACTCCTGACACTTTCCTCCACCCGCTCCAACCTGCCTGCACTCGCCTCTTCACCTCTTTTCCACACCCCCCATCACACTGAACTGTTGACCCCAAGTACTTAAACTCCTGCACCTTCTTCACCTCAGCCCCCTGTAACCTAACGCTTCTACCTTGATCCCTCTCGTTCAGACACATGTATTCTGTCTTACTACGACTGACCTTCATGCCTCTTCTTTCCAGAGCAAACCTCCATGAAAAAGGATAATAAATTCAAAAGATGCTTAATTCAATTTTTTAGGTAAAAAACCTGGACCAGGAGGGCCCAGTCTGTGAAATTCAAGCCATCATCAATGGAAAACCATCACTAAAGCCTCTATGAACCCTCATGACTTGGAAGCACCAACACCAAATCCCTTGCTTCTTTTTAAAACGACATCATCATCTAGAGTTTTGAATTCTTCTGACACAAATGGACAAAGACAATGGAGACTGGAGATACCTATCAGAAGTTAGAACTCTGTCTCACCCTCTGGTCACCAGCGGGACCCATCTCCTGAGTTCTGAAAGCTCTTCATCTCCCAGAACACCCAGAGCGCACTTCCTGCTTGCCACACACCTGACTCTCATTCACTCAGTCAACCACAGTCTGCTTGTAACCCTTGTGCTATCTTAGATGACCCCACCCTTACATTGACGTGTTCTCCCTACCATGACAAAGGTGGATAAAGGTGGAAAGATTTCATGTAATCCATGGACACCAGTGAAGATCACAAATCATTGAAGAAAAAAGGTTCAGAGCACTGTCTAGTGGGTCTAGATGACCCAACTCCCAATGTTAAAGTGCCTAGGATAGCAGAAGGGTTACACTCTGCACTGAGCCTCACTCAGTGTGAGGTTTTGTTTGTGCCACCCTGGCTTCATACAGAGCTTTATCTTTGGATCTGATCTTCTGTCTCCTGACCCTTACTCTGTTTGCCTGCCCCCTGCCCCGACCCTCTTCTGTATTTTGACAATCCTGTCTCACCTCTGAGGAACTTATTGCTTGTTGTCGACTCCTGCCTGCCGACCCTGATTTAGCTTTGTGGACTTTTAGCTCAGCTAATAACCTGCTGCATTTGGATCCAGCCATCTGCCTGTTCTTGAGACAATACTGATGGCTTCGTCAAAGGGCTGCAGAGATCCTGCAAGCTGCTCATCAATTAATAAAACATTAATAAACCGTAAATCAACTGAAGGAGCTTCTGTACTTTTGTAAGGTTATCAATAAACATTCAGCTTACCTGTTCAATTAAGTTTAGACGGTCTTCTCTGCTGCTTTCTCCACTGTATGCTCATTTCAACTTTATGCTCGTAAATTTCAGACTTTAAATCTCGTAATGTTACTTTTTTTGTGACCCTTATAATCCATCGTACTTTGCATAGACTGTTGTTGAAAACATTTGTGTTTGTTGCCTACATGTGAATTTTTTTCAATCATTGTAAATTTATGTAACCCTTGTTCTATCCTAGGCACTTTAACATTGGGAGTTGGGTCATCTAGACCCCACAAGACAGTGTACTGAACTTTTTTCTACAATGATTTGTGATCTTCACTGGTGTCCATGGATTACATGAAATCCTCTTTACCTTTATCCAACTTTGTCATGGTAGGGAGAACACGTCAATGTAAGGGTGGGGTCATAGGATAGCGCAAGGGTTAATCATTAGGGGGTGGTATATGGGAGCAAAAATGAACTTTCTTCCCACATTTCTTTGCTTACTTATAGTTTGCACAATTCACCTTTTTGATTTGCTGTCTGCCCGTTTATGACGGGCAGCCAGGTAATTTGTAATATGCTTATGGCATAGAGCTGGTTCCACGGGCAGCAGATGTATTAGCACAGACAGGTGTAAAACACAGCCAGTCCACAGAGCTTTAGCGGGGTTGGGCAGGCAGGGGTCCGACATGGGCATCACGATATCCTGGACCAGGCTTTAGCTGTAGTTCAGGCCTGGGTAGGGGTAGGCGGCAGGTAGACAGTCAGGTCAGGAGCAGGAGCAAGATCAGGAACACGAGAAGACAGACCAGTAGATAACGCTCGGTATGCAGGCAGAGTGGCACAAAGAATACTTCACACTGAGCGAGGCTCTGTGCGCTGCTAAAGTCTGATGCGGGTGATTGACAGTGAGAGTAATATGACCGGCATCCGCATCACAAGACACTGTCTGGGCCTTCCCGGGCTTTACCTGTTTTTGATCTCATTTGTGAATAATGAAATTCCTTCTAAGGCTGACTTAGACAGAGTCAATCCAGCTCAGAGTGGGGGCCGGGGTAATGAATGGCGACTCCCATTTCAGAGAAGAAAAACTCTGCAGTTGGTAAAGTGTGGGGTTAATGAGATAGGGTGGGGAGAGTAACGTGGGGAAGAGGGAATAAATAGATACAATTTGTAAAATAATTTTCCAGTCAGATACACTTTTAAAAATTAAAACATTTATCCATGAAAAATTGCATTTCTTTTATCCTGCATCAACCTTATCTTGGCCTAGGGAGCATGAAAATGGGTGAAAAATGACCCAGTTAATAATGACACATGCACACAAAAGCAAGTTTAGAAGGCATGTAAGTTGAATTTTTAATTTAACTCATTTAGCCCTAGAGCTTTCACTCCAACACAACAGCTTAACCCTTTACTTTCCTGCTCATCCAAACAGTAGCACATTTAGAATGCATATTATTAAAAACCGAAATTGTATGAATTACTACCCCAAGTTGATTAACAGCAGGAAAAAAACATCATTTTTATTGAGTTGATTTAATTTTTTTGATCTGAAATGGTTTATTTCAAGCAATAAAATAAGAATAATGCACAAAAACAATACAATCATCAGTTATACATTCATACAATAACCTACCAAACTGAGGATAATTAGACATATAAATAAATATTGCTTGAAAGGGAGTGGAAGGAAGCGAACTTATACACTGACCAAAAATATAAACGCAACACTTTTGTTATTGCTCCCATTTTTTATGGTATGAACTCAAAGATGTGAAACATTTTCCACATACACAAAATAACCAGTTCTCTGAAATATTGTTCACAATTCTGTCTAAATCTGTGATAGTGAGCACTTCTCCTTTGCCAAGACAATCCATCCCACCTCGCAGGTGTGCCATATCAAGATGCTGATTAGACAGCATGATTATTGCACAGGTGTGCCTTAGACAAGAAAAGGCCACTCTGAAATCTTCAGTTTTGTTTTATTGAGGGGGCAGGGGACTCAGACAACCAGTCAGTATCTGTTGTGACCCCCATTTGCCTCATGAAGTGCGACACATCTCCTTCGCATAGAGTTGATCAGGTTGTCTATTGTGGCCTGTGGAATGTTGGTCCACTCTTCTTCAACGGCTGTGCGAAGTTGCTGGATATTGGCAGGAACTGGAACACGCTGTCGTATACGCCGATCCAGAGCATCCCAAACATGCTCAATGGGTGACATGTCCGGTGACTATGCTGGACATGCAAGAACTGGGATATGTCTATGAAGACTCTCATTCATTCAGGTTGGTTCCATTGTAGTAGGTTTAGGGGATGTCATCTGGACTTGGTTTTTAAAGTTAGAAGACGTTTCGCCTCTCATTCAAGAGGCTTTGTCAATTCTAAATTAGCTGGTCTAAGAGCTGGTATATATATGCGTTCATGGGGGAGGAGTCAGACCTGAAACTGGAGGTATTGTCCACTTAGCCTAAGTCCCTAGGCCACTTAGCCTAAGTAGCCTAAGGTATTGTCCACTTAGCCTAAGGCTTTAAAAACCAAGTCCAGATGACATCCCCTAAACCTACTGCAAAAGAACTGGGATGTTTTCAGCTTCCAAGGATTGTGAACAGATCCTTGCAACATGGGGCCGTGCATTATCATGCTGCAACATGAGGTGATGTTGTTGGATGTACGGCACAACAATGGGCCCCAGGATCTCGTCACGGTATCTCTGTGCATTCAAAATGCCATCAATGAAATGCACCTGTGTTCTTTGCCCATAACATATGCCTGCCCATACCATAACCCCACCACCACCATGGGCTACTCGATCCACAACATTATCATCAGAAAACCGCTCACCCACACGACGCCACACACGCTGTCTGCCATCTGCCCTGAACAGTGTAAAGCAGGATTCATCCGTGAAGAGAACACCTCTCCAACATGTCAGACGGCATCGCATGTGAGCATTTGCCCACTCAAGTCGGTTACGACGACGAACTGGAGTGAGGTCGAGACCTCGATGAGGGCGACGAGCATGCAGATGAGCTTCCCTGAGACGGTTTCTGACAGTTTGTGCAGAAATTCTGTGGTTATGCAAACCGATTGTTTCAGCAGCTGTCCGAGTGGCTGGTCTCAGATGATCGGCCTGGTGTGGTTACACGTGGTCTGCGGTTGTGAGGCCGGTTGGATGTGCTGCCAAATTCTCGGAAACGCCTTTGGAGACGCCTTATGGTGGAGAAATGGACATTCAATTCCCTAGCAACAGCTCTGGTGGACATTCCTGCTATCAGCATGCCAATTGCACGCTCCCTCAAAACTTGCGACATCTGTGGCATTGTGCTGTGTGATACAACTGAAGATTTTAGAGTGGCCTTTTCTTGTGGCCAGTCTAAGGCACACCTGTGCAATAATCATGATGTCTAATCAGCATCTTGATATGGCACACCTGCGAGGTGGGATGGATTGTCTTGGCAAAGGAGAAGTGCTCACTATCACAGATTTAGACAGATTTGTGAACAATATTTCAGAGAACTGGTTATTTTGTGTATGTGGAAAATGTTTCACATCTTTGAGTTCATACCATAAAAAATGGGAGCAATAACAAAAGTGTTGAGTTTATATTCGTGGTCAGTGTATAATCCCACCCCTGTTCTACTGTAACCATTTTATTACATGATTTATCATTATCCGGTTCATAGCTTTTATCAGACAGAATTAAGAATCCCGAAGTAATTTGGTCCCATATAAGAAAACATTTTAAATGGAATTTTTGTTCAGTACAAATGCCATTGACCAACAATCAAGCTTATAAATTACTATCACGTGATACATTTAAACAATGGGGCTCTAAAGGGATCCACTTAGTAGCAGATTTGTTCATAAATAAGACCTTCTCTACATTTGACCAATTAAAAAAAAAATATAATCTTGATAACAAAGACTTTTTCAAATATTTACAGATTCGCGACCTTATTAGGGCAATCTTTCCCACCTTTCCGAGTCAACCAGAAGAAAATGTTATGGATGAGATTTTACTCAATGACCCATTGAAAAAGGGCTCAATTCCTAAAAAAACATAATCTTTTTAACATTGAATGTACCGCTACATTGGATCATCTGAAAGAAGCCTGGAGTTTGGACTTGAAAACAACAATTACAGAAGAACAGTGGATAAAAGCTCAGCAACAAGTTCACTCCTCATCACTGTGCAGCAGACATGGTTTAATCCAGTTCAAAATCCTTCACAGACTTCACTTGTCCAGGAAAAAAATATCAAGAATGTTCTCAGGAGTGGACCCTTCATGTGAACGTTGTGGACACGCTTCTGCCTCACTGTCCCACACATTTTGGGACAGCAACAAAATCATTCCTTATTGGACAAAAACATTTGAAATATTGTCTCTAATATTTAAGGTTAATTTTGCATTGGACCCTATAACAGGATTATTTGGAGTGCCAACTACTGGAATTTGCTTAAACAGTAAACAAAAAAATGTCTTGAATTATGTTACCCTATTGGCTAGACGTCTAATCGCACTTAATTGGAAAAGCAAATTTCCCCCAACATATCTTCATTTGGTAAGAAACATAATGCAATACTTAAATTTAGAGAAGATTAAATTTTTATTGAAACAGCAAGAAAACCTTTTTTATAAAACATGGCAACCATTTATTGATTATTTCAACAGTATATAGACAAGTCAACCTCTATTTAAACACATAATAGTAAAATAGCTGTTTTTTTTCTTTTTTTTCTCTTATCTTTATCTTCTTGTGTTTTTTTGTTGCCCTTTTTTGTTGTTGTTTTGATATTGTACTGTCTGTATTTTTTGCTGAAAAAAAGAATAAAAAAAATAAAATAAAAAAAAGAATCCTGAAGTATCAATAAAGCACATGACAAAGATGAATTACTTAATTATTATGTAAAAATAACTATTCTAGAAATCAACAATGCAAATGCAGATCAGTTATTTAAAATATATGCAGATTATGTTACTTACCGTCTTCTGCTGATCAACAGCCGTTCTTCTAGGTTTAATCAGAGTTTATAGTTCTCCTTGCTGTTTTGTCTGCAGACATCAGATAAAGGTCCGTATCCTTCTGCAGCTGATATCAGCAGCGCTTAAAGTTGAGGTCAAGTTGTCTGCAGGTCAGAACTTTGCTAAAAATCAGGGTCACTTCAGACTTTTGGCGAAAGTGATGAATCCAGAGATCATATTTCTTGAAATTATTTGGCTTATTTGGTTCCTCTTGATTTGGAAGTTAAAAGGTTAACACCCACTGCTTTGTCCATATTTTGTCATTTATTGGCTCTGCCTTTTTTTTCCAAACATGTGCTTTTTTTCTGGATTTTCATGATGAAGAAAACTGTGGCGAAGTGTCATAATACTCGTAAAGAATAGGTATCCTTTTTCAAAGCTGACTCTGGAAAAGCTCCCATATGATTGTAAATGTCAAGGAACTGTTTGGTACTCCAGCCAGGGCATGGCTCAGCATTCTAGAAAAAAAGAATGGAGAAAAAAACTACAAACCAAAGTATTAGTTCATTTGACAATTAAGTGTTTATTTCTGCACAAAATAAAAGATCTATTTTACGGGAATTTGTTTACTCACTGACCAAAAAAGTAAAGGGAGATTTCAAGAGATTAGGAAGGCTGATGACCATAGAGGGCAGAAGACAGAAAACAGGATTAAAGAAATATTCATCCAATTTTTATGTCGTTTCATTAACACACCTCCAAGCGAAGCTGCTGGAAAAAAGCTGACTTCCCTGTTCAGAAAGGCTTACTGACTGCACATCCGCAGGACTTAATGTACAAGCCCCCTTGCCACCAACACAGACACACCAATATAATTTTATGCTCTCCATCAATTATGGACCAAAAAACCTTTGAATAAAGTAATGGTAGCTGAGCAATTGGGTAAAAGGAACAATAGAAGTCTAGTGTCACAAAGGTTTGAGTCTGGTTTCATTGAAGAACGGCTGGCGTCAATTCAATTACTGTAAAAGCAGTCAGTCTTATCAGTGGCCTTTAGTCTATCAGTGGGTATTATTCAAACAGAACTGGTTAACTGGGAGTGAATGGATTAATATGTGGAGGGTTGATAGTGGAAGTCAGCAGAGCCATGAAACCCAGATAGTCATGGAGATTAAATAATAACCAAGATAAGAGAAAGGCACTAAGGCATAAGCTTGTACAGTTCAAAGGCTGCTGCTGAGTAGCTGAAACCGAAGAATGATATGCATTTTCCCCATTTAGTAAACCACAGGAAACAAAGCATGTGCTGAGGCTGGTGGAGGGTTTCCATTTTTTATTGAGCATTAATTAAAGTGGTTGTCAATAATGAAATCTGTTGTATAGATCTTTAGAATGGAGTTATGAGAGGTCTAAGCTAGGGTCTCATTGTGCCACTCCTAAGCCCGGATAAACACAGAAGGTCAGGAAGCTCGTCTGACGTTAAATCATTACCAAACCCAACCTGCGAATCAGAACTATGATATCAATTCTGGGTCGGCCTAGTCCCAGGTTAACAATGACCGCCATCGGTGCTGTTCACCGACAGGATACCAGTGGAAATTGGACTACTGTTGGTCAAAGAAGGAAAGGAGGAAGGCACATTAAATAGGAAGAGAGAGAAGAGGAAAGTCAGAGTGTTGGAATGAGAGTAGGGACTTTGACTGTTGGAACTATGACCTTAAAAGGTAGAGTTAGTTGACATGATGCAGAGGAGGAAGGTAGATGTTGAGTGTGTCCAGGACCAGGTGGAAAGGTAGCAAAGCTAGAAGCTTAGAAGCAGGGTTCAAGTTGTTCTATCATGGTGGAGATTGGAAGACAAATGTAGTAGGAGTTATCTTAACAGAGGAGTTTGTTAGGAGTGTTGTGGAGGTAAAAAGAGTGTCAGAGTGAGGAGTGTGAAGATAGAAATGGAAGGTGTGATGCTTATTGTTGTGTTAGTGTGTAGGCCCCACAGGTATGACGTGAGCTGGAAGAGAAAGATAAATTCTGGTTGGACCTTGATGAAGTGATGATGAGCATCCATGGAAGTTAGAGAGTTGTTATTGGTGCAGACATTAATGGGCATGTTGGTGCAGGAAACAGAGGTGATGAGGAGGTGATAGGCAAGTTTGGTCTCATGGAAAGGAATGTAGAAATACCTCAAGGCACAGTTCTTTCCCCGTTTTTGTTCGCTCTGTACACGACCAACTTCCAACACAACACGGAGGCTTGCCACATCCAAAAATTCTCGGATGATACCTTCATTGTGGCCTGCATTAGGGAGGACAAGGAGGTGGGGTACAGGCAGCTGGTGCAGGATTTTGTTTTTTGGTCCAAGCAGAACCAGCTCCAGCTGTACATCAGGAAAACCAAGGAACTCATTCTGGACTTCAGAAGACAACCCCCTCTCTCCCAGCCAATATGCATAGACGGTGACCTGATGGAGACAGTCACGTCTTATAAATACCTGGGAGTGGTGCTGGACAAGAAACTGGACTGGAACGAGAACACCAGCCAGCTTAGCAAAAAATGTCAATCCCGGATGTACTTCCTGCGAAGGCTGGCCTCTTTTAACGTCTCCACCAAGCTTCTCAGTATGTTTTATCAAACAGTGATTGAAAGTGCTCTGCTGTACGCTGTGGTGTGCTGGTGTGGCACAAGCAAGAGAAACCTGACCAGACTAAACAAGATCATCAGGAGGCTAGCTCTATTGTGGGACTGAAGCTGGCCACAGTGGAGGAGGTGGCTGAACAACGAACACTGTCCAGACTTCAGGCAATTATGGACAATGTTACACACCCGCTGCATGAGGCCTTCAGTGAAAGGAAGAGCAGCTTCAGCAGCAAACTTTTATCACAACGCTGCACCACGGACAGACTTAGAAAGTCCTTTGTCCCACGAGCCATCAGACTGCACAACACTCTGTGTTGAGAGCTTTTACTCTTGCTTCTGATTTTGATTAAGCTGAATTTCTGGGAAACTTGACATGTTTTTAGGAATTGTTCATACTTGCTTTTATTCCTTTTATCCTTTTATATTTTTATCTATTTATTGTGTTTTTATCTGTTTTAGGAATGATTTTGCTTTTAAGTATGGGCAGCTGGCCACTTAAAATTTCCTTCGGGATTATTAAAGTCTATCTATCTATATCTATCTAGAAGGACAGATGGTGGTTGATTTAGCAAAAAAGATTGAAATGTCATTGGTAAATATGCTCTTTGAGAAGAGGCAGGAACATGAGAGTGGAGGTAACACACATATAGACTACATCTTGTGTAAACGGTGTAATCTGAAAATCAGTGACTGCAAAGTTATGGTAGGTGAGAGTGTTTCCAGACAGCATAGGAGGGTGGTGTGTAGGATGACTCTGGTGATGAAGAAGATAAAGAAAGGAAGGGCAAAGGCAGAGGAGAGGACAAACTGGTGGAAGCTGAAAAAGGAAGAATGATGCATGACTTTTAAGAAGCAGTTGAAACAGGCTCCGGGTGGTCAGGAGGTACTCCCAGGTGACTGGATAATATAGAAAATGTTTGTTTTTAGACCTTATTCTTTATTATATTGCAGTTTTATCTTTAGTGTAAAGTGAACTCATTTTGAACTCTTTTAGGACTTATTCTCCAGTGACCTTCATTTATGCTTTATAGTTGCAGCAGCAACTAGGACTTCTTTGTGCAAATCTAGGAGTTTCCAGAGGAACAATAAATATGTCATGGACTACATCTCTACCATCTGGGTTGAAGGTTTTTCCCCTGGGAAAGTGTTCAGATTCGTGTTCTCATGTGGAGGATGAAGCTGACCTCTGATCTCGTGCCGGTGATGGAGTATTCGTTTGGCCGGTATGATTTATTTTGGACCAGATGAGGACTCTTTTGATCGTTGGATTGTGCGCACCTGTGAAATGCCGCCGCCCCCCCGGAAAGGCGGAGCAGATCTGAAGTTGGCAATCTTCATCTATTGGCCGGTGGAAGCACGAGGGATACCGGCTGACGAATCAGAGTGTTCCGGGGCGGAGATTCGGCCGCCATGATGTTTCCAGGAGGAGTGTCAACACATGTTTAAAAGACTGTTTTGAACGGACTCTATTGTTCTCAAGACTACCTACAAGTAATTCGCATGTAACTTATGCGTCTGTAGGTCTTTTAACCTGAGAATCCAGATATCTGTAACAATGTCTTTAAATCTGTGTTAGAACTATTGTCAGGGCAATAAACTTTGTGTATTTTTAATCCGGCTGAATCCTTGTTTGCTTTACCACTCTTGACTACCGAACAAGCACGGATGGAAAGAACTGAAAAGCGGAAGATTTCTTTCCTACAATAACTACAGCTAATGTGATCTAGAACCATATATAATCCTCAAAGTGACACTTTATGCTTCAATCAGTTTCTCAAATTTGTTGGATTAACAAACAAGGAGAACAAATTGTTCTGTTCTGACCAGTTTTAACATAAATCTACGAAACAATGATGTCTTGCAACAGATGAATTCTTAAACTGCATGCATGAAAACTCTTTTTTCCTGCAATTACCAAACCTAAAAGAATCACTGAACTTTCAAACATTTTAATTAGCAATATCTTATTTATTTCCTTCTTCTTTCTCTTTTGGCTTTTCCCATCAGGGGTTGCCACAGCGAAACAACCTTTCCTTTGAGGATGAGTTGCATGGTTAACTTGGCAATGTTTAACACCGGATGCCCTTCCTGACGCAACCCTCTCAATTTATCTGGGGTTTGGACCGGCACAGAAGCAGAGAAGGGAAGAGGGAGCAGCCCAGATTCGAACCCTGGTTTCACGGATGGAAGGCGCCGCAAACCAGCGCGAGCTAAACCGGCTCCCGCATCTTATTTATTTCTCTTAAATTATGAAATAAAATCTGGAGAATTGTACACTGATATATCAGACTATTTTCCAATATTTCAAAGAACATATCTTGAAAAATGATCCAATATCATATCTTGAAAATACAATACCAAACACAAACTCAAATTTAAACAATTATTAAAGAACATTTCATTTAAGAACATCTATTGCAAAAAAGATCTCAACATAGCATGTCAGAGATTTTCACTATTACTTGATGCAGCCCTTGGGAGATGTTTTCTAATTGTTGCAAATTATTAAGACCCACCAGGAAATCTATGTAAATTGTTTTCTGATGGTCTTATACAAGAAGTATTTAAGTTTACCCTCTCCCTTATGACCAGTAATATACAGTACAGACCAAAAGTTTAGACACAACTCCTCATTCAAAAAGTTTTCTTTATTTTCATGACTATGAAAATTGTAGAGTCAAACTGAAGGCATCAAAACTGAGTTTACACATGAGGAATTGTACACATAACAAAAAAGTGTGAAACAATGGAAAATACGTAATATTGTAGGTTCTTCAAAGTAGCCACCTTTTGCTTTGATTACTGCTTTGCACACTCTTGGACTTTTTCTTGATGAGCTCCAGGAGGTAGTCACCTGAATTGGTCTTCCAGCAGTCTTCAAGGAGTTCCCAGAGATGCTTAGCACTTGTTGGCCCTTTTGTCTTCACTCCGCGATCCAGCTCATCCCAAACCATCTGGATTGGGTTCAGGTCCGGTGACTGTGGAGACCAGGTCATCTGGCGCAGCCCCCCATCACTCTCCTTCTTGGTCAAATAGCCCTTACACAGCCTGGAGGTGTGTTTGGGGTCATTGTCCTGTTGAAGAATAAATGATGGTCCAACTAAACGCTAACCGTATGGAATAGCATGCCACTGCAAGATGCTGTGGTAGCCATGCTGGTTCAGTATGTCTTCAATTTGGAATAAATCCCCAACAGTGTCACCAGCAAAGCACCCCCACACCATCACACCTCCTCCTCCATGCTTCACGGTGGGAACCAGGCATGTAGAGTCCATCCTTTCACCTTTTCTGCGTTGCACAAAGACACAGTGGTTGGAACCAAAAATCTCCAATTTGGACTCATCAGACCAAAGCACAGATTTCCATGTTCTAATGTCCATTCCTTGTCTTCTTTAGCCCAAACAAGTCTCTTCTGCTTGTTGCCTTTCTTTAGCAGTGGTTTCCTAGCAGATATTCTACCATGAAGGCCTGATTCACACAGTCTCCTTAGAACAGTTGTTGTAGAGATGTGTCTGCTGCTAGAAGCTGCTAGTCATTAAGACCCTGTTTTATGGAATAAGCTCCCAGCTCATGTTAGAGAGGCCGACACAGTTTCGTCATTCAAAGTTAGACTTAAAACATTCCTCTTTGGACAGGTTTATTGTCAGACTAGCTAGTGTAGAATATTTACCTTAATGTTGAATTTTTTTAATTAAACTTAACAATAACAATAAAGTTGTTAGTAGGCTGCTATGTTTGAAGCTGGGGAAACTATGGTGCACTGGGGTTCTTTCCTCTTTTCTCATCTACTTTTTCTCTCCTTCTCTCCTCTATTCTTGATTGTTATTCTTCAGTTAGTTCCCCATGCCTCTGTTTGGTGCGGTGCGATTCATCTACTGTCCCTCTTTCCCAGTCCCCTCCTGGGGAGTCTACCCTTGCCTAACTTACTTTAATACTGCTTGGGGATGCACTTAGCTATTTATTAAAAAATATGTTACTACAAAAAAATGTGTGAGAACTGCAACTTTCTCCAAATGGAATACACGCAGTAGACCTTTATTTTAAAAAAAAAGATACTAGACATGATATGAATTTGCTCCTGACCTGTACATTTGTATATAATGCACTTTACAATACCAGCTGGCCTTCACACATAAATAATTATTTCACGTTGAATCACCAAATTCAACAGACTCTCAGACCTCTTTACAAAAGAAAACATGAACAAGATATCGTGGGCCTAAATCATTAAATACGTACACGATCCACTTTTCACGGCAAAATCCTTGTCAACATGCAAACTCAAATAAAAAAATGGACTTAGATAAATACTTATCATTCAGTGTAACCTGTTTGTTTATATTTTATTCATCTGTCTTTTCTTTAAATCATTGTTTTTAGTTTATGGTGGTCTCAACATAAGCCTTTATGACTTCTTCCATCTCCCTGCACGCTTTACTGTTCTACTCAGTATAAATGTTATAGTTTGACTTCTGTTTTATTATCTTGTCTTATGCCATGATGCTATTCATGTGCTAAATAAATTGATGATGATGATAATGAAGAAAGAGCACTACAGATGCAATATTTCCTTTGCGGATGTTGATAGAGAAGTACAGAGAAGGCCAGAGAGCTACATTGTCTTTGTAGATCTGGAGAAACTTCTCTGGGTGCCCAGAGAGGAACTGTGGTATTGTATTAGGAAATCAGGAATGACAGAAAAGCATGTTAGAGCAGTGCAGGACATGGTATGAGAGCTGTAAGACAGTGGTGAGGTGTGCTGTAGGGGTGACAGAGGAGTTTATGGTGGAGGTGGGATTACATCAGGGATCAGCTCTGCAGTTTTGTGGTAAAACATTGTCCCCTCTCCTCCCCTAAATGATGATACACTTGATACACTCAACTCAGAAACGTCTCTTCACCTGCAAAGCACATTCTTCAAACCCTCGATTCAAAACGTCACATCACTGTTATAAACTGTCTGACATGGCTTCCAGAATACATATCATAAATGTGATTCCTTCCGGGAGACAAATCCCCCATGTATAATGTTGGTTTTAGTGACAACATTATTAACCTTTGGTCAAAACTTCTTGCAGATTTGTATGTCGGTGTGTTAGTCTGATAATTACAAGAAGATTCCTACTGTCTGTGAGCAGAAAGTGATAATGGCAGGAGTCCCAAATGCACATTTACAGACACACCTCTTAAAACAACTCAAACTCACACTGCAGGAAGTCTTGGCTATAATTAGGTTCTGCAAAATGGCAGACTCTGGCTGTACTCTAGATGCAATTACACAAATGATGGCAATCAAGCTGTTAATAACATACAAACTGTTTCCCATAACAGACACAAATCCTCAAAGAGAACCAACAACACCAACACGTAGGGTAATTGACAGAGGCAGCAGGTGGACAACAGAGCTTTCAAGACAAAAAGCAACAACATTAACCTTTAGTAATATTGTTTTCTTTTAGTTTTTTCATTGCAATTTTGCTCTCTTGTACATCCAAATTCTTAATCAAAATTGTTATCATTTTTTTCTGACAACGGTTATCTCAGGATTTCTCAAAACAATGTGGAGGACAAATTCTTGGCAAGACAACAGTACTTATTTTAAAATAAAAATTATTATGCATACTACACTGTAAGTCCTTGACCAAACACAGTCAATACTGAAAACTATTTAATGTCTATTAGAGGGGAGGAAATATGATTGTCAGAAAAACACACAGAGCAAAGTCAGCTCACTATCAAGGCTTAGGGAAAACCAAAAGAGACGTGATGTAGCAGGCCTCACCGAGGTCTTTGGTAATTAAACATAGTTATCCATGTCAGTGTTCTCAAACACACTAATAATCACATCCTTATGCAGGTCATCATGTATGTACACACTTATGGACACAATACTCATGGGGCCTCTGTAAGGATCTGAGTATTGATTCTGTTGCTCTCTTTATTAAAATCCACGCCTGATTGAGCCACTTGACTTTAGTGTAAAAGTTCCACTCCTGTGATAGTCTGCCCTCTACTGTTCCAGCTGTCTCCAGTTACCAGTTATCAGTTATCAGACATGATACCAGTTATCATGTCTCAACTTTTCAAAGTTCCCTTACTGTTATTTATCCTTGGGTTTTTTTCATAACCTTTCACTTTATTTTGTTTTCAACTCTTATTTTCTCACAATTGTGCTTCACTGATAACTTTTAATTTCAGCAATCCAAGACCTTTCAATGCCTTTTTTTTCTTTTCTTCACCTTTAATGTCTCCTCCTCCTCCTTCACGTTGCTACACATTTAGCACTTCACCCAGTATGTAGGTCAACCAGTCGGTCACTCTTGAGTGGAACAGTGCAGTAACTGCTCTAATGTCAGCAGAATTTCCCTCATTTCAAATAGGATGAAGGGATGAGGTTGTGATGGGGGGATGGTGGAGCTCCGAGATATGGCTGACAGCCCTCTTCAGTGGAGGACAGGGGTGGTGAATTTAATTACATTTTCTGTATTTCATTTTCTTCCCCCTCTGCTTGTCTGCCCCGTTGTAGATATCACCTATAATAAAGGATCCGGAGGTTTCCCCTGGAGTGCAGCCGGTCCAGGTGACATTTTGACAGAGTGGCCTGAGGCCTGTTGTGTTAAGGTTTGCTGTCTGTTTGTAGCTACACAGATGGGATCTATAATTGTGGAAAGCCAACCAGCTAGTTCTTGCATAAGCCTATCAGAGAGCATGAAAGACACCTCTGAAGGTGAGTGTCTGCTCAAAGCCATTGTGTGTCATTATAGCCAGAGGTGACAGGACTATTAAAAATGCACAGTTTGAGCAGATGTGTGTGACAGGGAGGTGTGGCTGCTTGAATGTCTGTGCCTCTCAGGCTGATGGGTGGAGAAGTGTCTTTAGTTTAATCCACTCTGTTTCACAAACCTGAGAGCTTACTTTCCCTCCTCCCACTGCCTTTCTCCATCTATCCATTCTAACCCTCTTTCAGTTTCTCCAGAATAAATCTTTAATGGAGGTTTTATTGTCCCTGATTGCAATTCTACTCACAGCAGGATTATGCAGACCTCATCTCAAACACAGACAGACAGACTAGAATCATTTTGAAGGAAAATACTGAGATTAAATTATTTAAATTAATGCTGTTTTGGATTCAGGGGCGGACTTACCATTAGACAAAGGTAGGTGAACGCCTTGGGCCACCAACTCTCTAGCTTCCCGTGCTGAACACTTGATAAAAGTGTCTAAAAGGAATTTTACACCCGTCACTATTTAACTATGTCATAAAAAAACACCCAAATCACTGAACAGGCATTAGATTGATCATGTAAGTGTTTCATCCTCCCTGGTCCTTTCGCACCAATGGCATATTCCAGTCAAAGGCAAGTCCACAGACTCTCCAGTTAGAGGCAGCATTGCCAGATTTGGTTGTTTCCAGCTTAATAGGGTGTTTTTTTTTTCTGACTTTACGGGCAAAACTTGCTTTAGGTGGATGGACATCGTTTTGATGGGTTTGGGACCGGTTTAGACTTGCCTTCAGTCAAAGTCGGTTCCGACTTTAACAAGGCAAATAGAGCACTCCTCATCAGCTTCCATTCACAGACGATGTCAAGAAAATGCACATCTACATAGAAGAATGCAATTGAATATTCCAAAACAACATGAAAGATAACCTGAATAAAAAGAACTGGACAAGACTTGCTAATGTCACTTCATGTGACATTTTCTCTGTAAGAGATAAAAAGAAGAGTGTCAAAAACACCTGTGAGTCTATTTACTCTAAGAGACACCTCAGGTGTTTTGTCTGATCTGGCGACCAGTCTGTCAGAGGTGGAAGCCTCATCAAATCAGGAATTAAGATGGCTCCCCTAACACCTGTGGGCCTCATACCACACAGGATCTCTCCTACCCCTTCAGCGCCCCTCCTGGTCATTCAGCCAAATTACCCTCTACACAACCTCCCACACTTGCCCCTAGAGGTGTTATCTCCCGGAGCTCGGATGAAACGGGCCCCCAGTGTAAGGATTCAGTGGATTGGTTTTCTTTTTGTCAGTCAGTCCACCTTCAGGTTCATGATCCACAGCTGTCTTCCGTTCAGTTAATTGCCCTCAGCCTATTTAAGTTTCTTGGTCTCTGTTTTGTCACTGGGTTTTTTTCTCCCCATAGTTTTGTCATGTTTCAGTTTGTTCATTAAATGTTTTATTTCCTGTCACCAAGCTTGGTCTCCTGCATTTTGGGTCCTCCACCTTCAGTTCGTGACACCCAGTGTCCCAGGACTTACAGTCATGGTGAAGGTCACATCAAACTGGGGCCCTGTGAGGGACAGCTTTCTTTTGATGCTGTACCTGCACTTACACCACGTACAATGCTAAGCTAAAGGGCGGTTACTGGCCAATCAAAGAAATGTAGTTCACATCCACTGCAAGAAGGCTATGACCAGTCCCACTGAAACTAATCTCAAACTTGTTGCCCTCAATGTCAGATCTTTATGTAAAAATCATTTTTAACCAATTTTATCTCTTCTTTTATGTTGTTGACTGAAACATGACTTGACAAAACACAAGAAACATCGTTCTAGTTGAATCAACTCCCCCCAACTGCAAATCTGAAATACGAGAAAGTAAAAAGGGTGGAGGCGTTTCTGCACATTTTAGAGATAATATTGTGACCCACAGATTATCATTGGTGTTTTCATCATTTGAGTATGTTTCCTTTAAAACAAACTCCTTCCTTACTCTGCATAATAATGTACAAGCCTCCTCAGCACAGCCAGAGTTTCATTGAGGATTTCACTGAAATGCTCTTAGGTGTGTGCACAGACTTCAAGGGTTTAGTCACTGCAGGTGATTTTAACGTTCATATGGGTCATGTCAATGACAGAAATGTGCAAATATACAATCAAACAATAAATCTCTCATAAATATATAAAAAGATCATGAAATTGTGAAAAACCTGCACACAGACTTTGAATGAGCCACTATATTATTAGTAATATTGTGCTAAAGTTATTTTATTAGTTTTATCATTGATTATTTTATAATAATAATTCTTTTTTTTTAGCTGCAGAAGAAACTCCTGTCCCCACATATTCTGTTGAAAGGGAAGATGTTGATGCTGCTGCTGGTAAGTTCAAATCTACCCAATATAGAAGCTATATCATACTTATTGTTTCATTATTACTTGAAAGAAAGTCATACATTTGGGCACACACACAACAGTGAAGGCACTTCTTTCCAACATTCTGCTTCCAGTGTCACAGCAACTGTTCTATAGATTTGATTGGACTGTTTGACTTTTCACTGTTTGCTTTTGTTTAAGTTATGTATCTCATGTTCCAGAGGCTCCAAGAGAGGCGTGAATGGAATAGGAGCCCACTGGATCCAAAATTGTACCAACCTCAAATCCAATTGGTCCAACTGAATGGCCAACCACACTTTCTGATCCAGTAAGAATGGGTTTGGTGCAAAGAGGTCCTTTTCAGACTGATAAAGACTTTGACTTTCCAAAACCACCCTCATTGAGCTGTTGTGTTCTTTATTTTGGATTGTTTTATCGTTATTTGATTTGTTATTAAGTTGCTGTTTTTAATAAGTTGGAGTTTTGTGAATGTCGTTTGTTGAGTCCCCAATGTTACATAAAAAAATATATATCTATATACATTTCTCATTCATATTTTTTTCTTCTCACTTTTAAAATTGGTTTGGCACCACTAAATGTACATCCAACATCCAGGCAATATACTGTATTCAATTCTTCGGCAGCAACAATAATACATTCACAAAATGTAGTAATAGAGAGATTTAATTTATATTACAACAACAGTTGCGTTTTGTTGGTGCTGCTGATCAGTTAGAGGGCCCACAAATTAAATTTCGCTTAGGGCCCCCGGAAGACCAGGGCCGGCCTTGCTTTTGATGCTCAGTGATGTCAATGTCAAAATCAAAACAAACAACAAAACAATGACATCATAGCAACATGTCATGTCTTATCTTCAGCCACAAATCAATTGACACTGAGTTTAGGCATGGCTGGAGACGCGGCGTGGCTGGAGGTAAGAACAGTGGAGTCGGACCAGACTGCTCTTGAAAGGGTAGACCCAGGTTGACACTCATGGAATAAGGACCTGAAGATGAGGCCAAGAAACAAGGTAAGTAAAAGCTTTTACTTGGGAGCCATAGACAAAACTTGGTGACCAGACTAAGCACCATTAGGGGCAACGAACTGGCGATGAATGCTGGAGCTGGATTTCCTTACGAAGGCAGGTAGGTGATGAGGTGAGTGTCCACAGCTGGGTCCAATGAGGAAGGCAGAGTGGAGAGGGGAGGAGAGACTGCCACCATGACAATTTTTGTAGTAATACTTATTTGAAACAGTGTGTTTTATGAAATCAGAAAGCAGTGACAATTGCATTTCATGCTCTGCCATAAACGGTGTAATGGGGGACGCAGGACATTTCTCAACCACGGCTGAGCGAACAGCTCAGCGGGTAGGGCTCGAGAAGCGCAGGCCTCGCTCTGGGCAACAGAGCCTGAGTGGGCTCTTATCCCTCGGGCGGGAACCTTAGACCCGGTACCATACGCACAGGAGATGGGGCGTCCCGGTTTCGCTTCCGATCAAGGATGGACGCGGGCCGGCCTGTGCCTCAATACACGGTCCTTGCTGCATACCAGGAAAAGAAAGGGGGAAAAAAAGGAAGTGCATTCAGTTTTGTTAAAAACAGCAATGTATGTTTAAGAGAATGTCCGATTGGGTGTTCTGCTTGTCAATCAAGTGACGTATTAGAAAGTGGGGTGATGATTTGCTGACAGATTTTTTTATATGTATAAAGATGTAAGACTGAATATTATTGTAGGTATTGTGACTATGTGATCTCATTTAAAGTTTGATCATGACATTGAAGTAAAGAAGAACTGGACTGTATTACACTAAGGGCACTGTCTTTTTTTACAGGTAATGAGGCAAATTAATCAGCTTCAGGAACCTCCTCCTTGCATAACAAATCATCCAGGCTTTGAAATTAACTGTATGAATTTATGTACCCTCTAAAGTATAAACATTTATTGTGGATATAATGGGCCACTTTGTAGGAGGACAGAATAAGAGTACAAATACAGATATAAGAACTTATTTATGGACACTAATGCAGCTAATAAAAGGCAAAACTGGTCTATTTTGTAGGCGGCTCTGGTTTACCACTTACAGGAGCATTGTCAGTCGCTTACAGGAGCATTGTCAGTCGCTTACAGGAGCATTGTCAGTCACTTACAGGAGCATTGTCAGTCACTTACAGGAGCATTGTCAGTTGGTGCTGGGGACTACTTGGAGCCAGGAATAGGGTAGTCATTCCATCGAATGCTGAGGATACGGCATCAGTTTCCGGAGCAAGACAGTCGATATGTGGGCTTTCACCATAGTTATTGTCCTGTTAAGGTTTGGCCAACGCTTGACTGAATCTTGAAACATTTGCGGAAATGACATCTTCTCTGGATGCCCTCTCAAACTGCACATAGATCTTTGGGCACAGGAAATGCACGAACGTCATGAGATCAGGGAAGACCTCACTGAAGACAAGACGCATGACTGCAGCAATAATCCTACAATGTGAAATGTACAGTAAACCTTGGGGTTGTTTTTTGTGAAGAATCAACACGATAATAAAAGCTCAAACTGTTGATTTTGCATAGGCCCTTCAAACTGTTAGCATGGTCTTCCTAATAGTAAGTGTCCTGGCCGGCTGAGCAGGTATCCGGGCTGGCAGTGGAGGTGCCCAAGCTAGGAGTGGTGTCCAAACTAGCTGTGGTAGTCCAGCTAACATGAGGGAAAACCATTAAGCAGTGGGGATTGAGGTCCATTTAGCTGCAGCTGAGGAGCATCCATGTTCAAAGAGGAATGAGGACCAGGATTAAACTAAACATCTCCTCCTGGGAGTAATAATACCAGAAGATGTACAAGTCCTAACACAGGTTTGGATGATTGTCTGTTTTTACGTGGGGGTGGCCTCACATGGCCATCATCCAGCACTCATGTAAAGAGAAAGTAATGACTCTCCTTGGCTGGACGGAGGACGTGTGCACCATTTGTATCCTGTTTTCGAGGACATGCTAGAAGTAGCACCAGACAAAGGGATGCAAAAGCCTTTAGGAAAATTGTAAACAACAAAACTGTGGCCTTATTTCCGCTTTCAAAAAGCTTTTGTGGCAGACACACAGAAGCTGATCCACAGTGTCACTGTACCATGGCAGCTATCTTGTCCTTTCAGGATCAGCCTAAGCATATAATATGCGGTATTGTCTGAATGTCGTCATCGTCATTTAATCATTTATAACACAACCGCAATAGGTTACCTAATGACAAAAACCAAGCCTAGAATTGGACATTTCAAAGGAAAGCTCAATGTTACATCTTCTTTGGTACAACAAATCAGCACAGTACGACAGAATTTTAGGGCGAGTTTACAAACAGTAAAAAAAATTTTTATACAACTTTAAAGTCCTAATTTTAAGAGAAAAAAGTCATAACTGTTAATTTACGAGAACAAAGTCGTATATTAATTAATTGAAAAGTCATAGGCTAAATCTACATTTTTTAAAGGGATAATTTTATGACTTTAAAACACGTGCATTGATGAGAAAAAGAGTCATACATTTACAAGAAAAAAGTCAAATTGATGAGGGAAAAAAAACACCAAAGTGTTCTGTTTATCTGAGCCATTCTCAAAGATGAAACATGTGGAGCATTTTGTGAAGCTTAATTTCAAGATAGGTTTCAGAAACAGAGAAATTCTGAAACTTTTAGAGACTCAAAAACACATTATAATCAGTGTAGTCAGCTTTCTGGGGTTCAGTGTGGTTAATGCAGACTTTCATGTGTAAAAAAAGAGCTCAGAGACACGTTTGGGTAAAGAGGAGCGCTACTATATTCTGCCCTTTTCATTCACATACCCAAAGTTCATATGTCATCTTACGTGTAACATGTAACTGTCATGCGCACAACGAACACCAAAGGGGAATAAAAAACTAGTGTTACATATTTCCCCTCCTCAAAATTGAACATCTTGTTTGAACAAAATACTCTGCTATGTTAGCATAAGAACATTGAAAATGCTGAAAACCATTATCACACAGACGTGGAGGGGAACTTGTCTTTCGAGGAGAAAGAAATAATTTGAAGTAGACAGCTGCAGGGATACAGATGGATTCATCGACGGCTGCAGAGATCCTGCAAGATACCCATCAATAAATAAAACATTACTAAATCGTAAATCAAACAAAGGAGCTTCCAAGCATTTGTAACCTTATCAATAAACATTAACCCCCCTGTTCATGTGAGTTTAGTCAGTCTGCTCTGCTGCTGCACGTCGTTCACTTGCTGCAGCTCTGTGTGCTGACTTCATGTTTAATCTCGTAACTTTCTGAGAAAAATCTTGTTAAATCTACAAGATTTAAAGTTGTTAATTTATAACTTTCCATCTTGTAATATTGCTAGAATTCTTTTTTGTGTGACCTTAATACTCCATCGTAGCAAAGCATTCTTAACATACGGAAGAGGATTAGGGCCATGGACAAAGAAAAAAAAAAAGCATAAAAAATTCTGACTTTAATCTCAGAATTCTGACTTTAATCGAAGAACTACGGAGGCCTGTGAGCTACTTCCTTCAGTTAGCTTTAGCAGCACTGTGGAGTCATACATGCCGAGTGGATCTAACGAAAATGTCCTCTTTAAGTTTCTTGTTGCGTGCTGAAGTTTACCAGGAGGCCACTGTGTTAACAGCACAACAGAAGGTGACTAAAAAGAGATTTATTTTGAAGTTTTTAATGAAACGGCGCCAGACTATGCTAGCATGTAACTGTAAAACGTCTTTTAAAACGTACGTATCGTATGCTGTTGAAATATCAACATCTGTGACGAACAGTCTTACGGAGATTTAAGTTGTGCATTTCTGCACACTGCAGTTTTGTTGTTTGCATTCAACTACCTGATGATCTAATTTCTGGAGATTTAAAGACGTTTCACGTTCTGAAAATACTACTGGACTTTATTTTAATCCGACAGATTGTTGTGTTTTCTAAGTATGGGTGACTGTATGGCCACCGATCTTTATTTTGACTTTATTACAATATTTAGCTTTCAGGCGTCAATCAGCATTCACACCTTACATTAATCAACTATAATGATGCACGTTTTTTGGACTGATGGAAGAAGCTGCAGAAAACCAACTCATGCATGCAGGAGAACATGCTAACTCCACACAGAAAGGACCCTTTTGGGATTTGAACCAGAGCCCTCTTGCTATGAGGCACGCCTGCTAACCAGTACGTCATTGTGCAGCTGAGACAAGTTTATTTTGAAAATAAGACCATTCTTAGTTAGAAGCAGTTATTAGAAACAATATTAATTTGAGTTTATTGTTGCAAGCATGGTCAATTGTAACATACGTCCTTCAACACAGGAACAGCACATATATAAAGAAACAAAAATAAGTCATAATCTGTCAGTATACATCCTTGTAATTTACTTTTCACAATACAAACTAAACAGTTTAACATGCTTGAAATGGGAAGGGAAGAAGCGAACTTATTCAATCCCTTCCCTATTATAATATGCATGACTTAACAATGATAAATGGTTGCTATGTTATAAATTATAAACTGTAATGTTTCCATAAAAATGTACGAATAAAGGTTTTTCTTCTAAAATGTTTTTGTATAAATTTATTGGAACCATAATACCTTTTTTACCATATGGGTAAGTTAAACAGGAGTTTATTATTTACAAGGGCAGACCTAACATATGTAACGCAAGTGACTGCATATTTCAAAAGGATACAAATAAATTTTATAATAGAATTGTAGTTGATTTAATACTTTTGATCTTAGGTTACTATCATTTGATGCATCTGTTATGGAAATACTGAAAATTAAAAGTAAGTAACAAAATAATGAGAAAAAATGTGTTTAATTATACATATTTCTTCTAGTTTCACAGAAGAAATAAGAGGCCGAGATAGGCTCCAGCAGCCCCGTGACCCCAAAAGGGACAAAATGGGTTCAGAAGATGAATAAAAAATAAGAAATAAATTCAAATTAGAAGGAAAAGGTATGTCAGTTATCTGCAGGTATTCTCAGATGTTACATCGCACATTTAAGAAAAAAAATGACAAAATAAATAGAAAATCAAGATCACTTTACAGCAGTGATAGCACCAAACAAAAAAGTTAGAACAGAAGAAAATAGAACAGAATGAATTAAAACTTGATTGATTCCATAACAGTTAAATTACTTTGTTACCATAGCTCCAATAAAAACAACAGATAAATAAATAAATGAATGTGCTTAAAGATAATAACAAGAACAAGTGTCCAGTGTCTAAGAGGCAATGTAGAGTCTAGCATCTGATGGGAAGAAATCTCAGCAAAAGGACTTCTTTTCTACAATGACATGTTGCAGACTCCACAGGAAGGGATGTGAAGTGTCATTTCTGGATCCTCCAAAGCAATGACATCACTGTCAATCTGCACAAAAGAAAAATACATTCGTTTTAAAAAATAAATGAGTTTTATTTGAGGTCACAGGGAACATATAGGAAAAAAACAAGTTCAGTAGTATTTTCAGAAGCGTAAATAAAAAACTGATGAATGGAGCTTCTTTCTTTCTTTGTGGCCGTGTGCAAACATTTGACATAAATGTACTTGATGGCCATTTATAATCCTACTAAAACTGGACAAATGTGGTCAATCCGGTGAATCTGAACGGACTATGAAAATGCAGCTGAGAGAAAATAGTAGACAAGAGAGTCAATCATCTGATTCTGCAGAACTACGTAAATGATGACGTAACGTTCAAGCTTCCCGGTGCTTCAAAAACCCCCGCCCAACAAAAATAAAATAAAAAAAACCGCCCTGTAAAAAAAATATTAAACTGTACCCTTTAAAGTTTGTAGCGGTGCCGATAGCTTCACTAATGTGGGTGCTAATGTGCTTTGAAAATAGTAAACACATTGCTGCGGTTCTAGGTTCCACGAAGAAGAAACGGCGGTTATTTGACAATAAGATAATAAAAAGACAGAACGTGTCACGTGAAGAGAAGGCTGAAAACTGAACGTTAAAGTTATTGTGTTGAATGTAAACTAAAGATCGGTGGATATGCATATTAAAACACGACAATCTGTTAGACATATGTAGAGAGTATTTTCTGAAGGCTATAAAAAACGAAATTACAAGGTAGTTGTTAATGTAAACGGGCACGACAATGGGGGTGCTAACATATCACAAAGCCTTTTTTGCACCAGCTATGCAAAGCCCTGCATTGCTGATGCAAAATGCTAGCATAGCTTGCTGCCCGTTCATTTACAAGATCCAGTTTAAAACAATTTCTTTTTTACTTACCCTCTGTTCTTCCATTAGCAAAATGACCTCCTCTGGTAAGCCTTGAGCGTGCAAAAAGACACTTACAAACGTCAATTTTGTTGGTTTCCCTCCTGCAGCTCCTTGGACTCTGCAGTGCTGAAGGATGTGGCTCACATGTGCCTGTAGCGCATAATTCTGAGATTAAAGTCAGAATTATGAGTTTAAAGTCAGAATTCTGAGAATAAAGTCAGAATTCTGGGAATAAAGTCAGAATTTTCTATGACCTTTTTTTTCTTTCTTCATGGCCCTAATCCTCTTCCGCATTAACAGCATTGTATAAAAGTCTTTTTTTAAAACCACAACAAAAAACAGAGACAAACTAGAACTGTTTGTGATACACTGTGTAGAAACTGTTTATGTCATATACTTGACTTTTAATTACCACAACCTTTTATATAAATAGAAAACTTGTTTATTTTTTCATCAGTGAATCACTATTTGGCGAAAGAGTTAAAAAAAAAACACAGGTTTCCACTGCTGTAACAACCAATTCTGAACAACCATGACTTTTGACTACAACTACTGTCATGACACTATTTCCCACAATGCATTGTTGTGTATTCCTGTCTGCGTCCGCCTGGTTCATGTCAACACCCTTAATGTGTTCAGCGTTCCTCCTATTGTGAGCAGATCTTTGTTTTCATTGTATAATAATGGATCTATTTTTCTGCAAAGGTTTACATTTTTAGAATTTGAATGAGAGAAAAGTATGGAAATGTTGATGTCTCCCTAATAAAGGTGTATCAAGGGTGTTATGAGCGATTGTACATATAGTAATAATGCAGGTTTGTCAGCTCCTCTTCCTCACCGATGTTTGTTTCTGTGGTGAATGACTCAGTTTGATCATTTTGGAAGTTAGCTCTGCAAGTATCCCTCGGAAAAAAAAAACTGAATAGAGGTGTACTCTGAATACAATCTCAATGTCAGACTCTCTGGTGGTCTTCGCTACTTTTCAAGTGTGCAAAGAGAGAATATGGAGCTCATGAAGAGTATCTCTCAGAGCTCTACCAACTTGTAAAACAGAGAGAATGGACATAACAGACAGCCTTGTTTCAGTCTTCCAGCTTTTGCCACCTCTTCCTTCTGTCTTCCTTTGTAAGTCTGACTGTGCTTTCCACCCTCTCTCTCCTGCCTGAACAAGGACCTTCAGTGCATCACCCCTTAATACTCATCGCCGTTGCTATGGCCACATCCATAAACCTAACAGACGGCAGTGAAGTTCATTAAGATTCAAATAAACCCCTTACCTTAGTCCAAGCCTGCATGTAAGGGAACATCACTTCCCTCAGGAAGTGTTTTAACTTAAGCACAGATCTCATCTTCTTTAGGCAAATGAAGTTGTTATGAGCCTCCTTGAGCAGTCCATTGACAGCTGGTGAGTGCGGCAAAAGTGGCAAAATGATAAACAAATGTCAAAATGTCGTTTGACAAAGAGGAAAAAGATTACATGCTTGTAATGACTGGCTGAGCAGTATTTAGATGTGGAGTGTCATTCGCTCTGCCTGCACTGTT
Organism: Oryzias latipes; assembly: GCF_053564925.1. NCBI lineage: Eukaryota > Metazoa > Chordata > Actinopteri > Beloniformes > Adrianichthyidae > Oryzias > Oryzias latipes. The sequence goes on from NC_136240.1 coordinate 5,928,289, forward strand.
GCATGTTCCTCAAGAGCATCAGTGCGTGACATTAGCATACACGCATATGCTCACTAAAGTGTGACATTAATTTTCTAGGCTTCGGAGTCTCTGTATTACGCTTCCAAACAGGACATTTTTAATTAGACCAGAGACAAAGCATTGGTATTAAGCTGGACTTCCTCAGATGTGTGTTCAGATGTTTGACAGTGTGTATGACAGGCAGCTCTGTGTGCATCTTCCATTTTGCTCAGTAGACATTTCCAGTCCTGCACCATATCAGATTGCAGTGTTGAAGCCCATTAATTATGAACGGTTGCTGAGTGACAGAAAACCAAGGAAGGCAGACTGGTGAGGGGGAGAAAGATTGGTGAGAAAGCTGATGAGATGCAGTGATGAAGTACTGACAGTGTCAAATAATTGCAGACAAAGCTTCTATTGTGGTGTAAATGGGGGTTAAGACCCATTCAAGGAAGGACTACCAAGCTTAGTGTTTGCTCAGAATCACCTCTCTAGTCAGCAGATCATGTTTTGTACTGTAACTGAATGCAGAGGAAAGAAAGGAAGGACATCTTTACACTTTTTAATACATGAATACACAAAAGGTGACGGATTTCCCAGTATTTTGTAATGACTTTCATATCTTCCTCTGTGTAAAAGCTATGGGATTAAATTTCACGTGCCAGATTTTTGGAAACGCATTCACCAGTAATATAGCTGAATCTTATGGAGCAAGCAATAAAAATCATGGTAAAGCTCAGAGTTTCCATGTTATTTTCAGCTCCTTCCACAACGAGTTTTAGACCAGAGCTCTCAGAGGCCATTTCCGAATAGTTCAATTTTTTGCTCTTATTTTATTTTAGGAATTTCTTTGGGGTTCTTATCCTGTTGGAAGACCTATATGCGCCCGAGACCAAGCATTTTAAAATTAGGCACTGTATTTTACTCCAATGTCATTGTACCTACAAAGATTTAGGAAGATCCAACAAATCTGCCCCATACCAGTACTGAGCCATATCATATTACACAGTATCTGTATAAACTTTGTGTTCAAATCTGTAAACATTGATATTATGTGCATCGTCTTAAAGCGCTCCTGTCTAAAAGACGTTCCCCCAGATAAAAGAGGCCGTTTGAGACATAATTCATACTTGGTTTACTTTGCTTACACACATACTATTATAGTCATTTACAAACACTATTACAGTCTCACCCAAATACTATCAAACTCCTAAGCATTAACATCTCATTCATATTAACAAACTTGTGCATACATACAACAAAATTTACTTATACATTCAATCAAGCAATTATAAAAGAATTGTATTTCATTGATTTTTACTCAAAGCTGCATGTGCTTAGCATGAGGGGCTGTACAAGACACATTTCATTATGAACCACTCACATATACTCACTGGCACATACAACTATCTATCTATCTATCTATACCCAGGCTGTGTCCCACAAAAGTGGGGTAGCCTAGACAGGGCACACATACATACATTCTAATAAAATGCGTCTAACTTACTTCAATGTCAATTTCAGTTGAAATTTGAACGTCCGGTTAACATTTTTATTAGACATCATATGGACGTTCAGATCCAGCAATTTTGCGTCTGTCCATCGAAAACCAGTTCTGGATGTCTATAGACCTACAATGTGCCTATTTACTCCACTATTTTGTTTAACATAAAACACCAGATAGACATTTTAATGACACATAACAGGAACTTGTAGGAACAGTGCAGGATTTTAATTTTTTTATTTTACATTTTCATGTACTGTTTATTTTATCTTCTTACAATGTACCGGTGTACTGATATGTGGAAACACACTATGTGGGAATAGCTCAGAGAGTGAGCGACCTTGGGAGCATTTCGGGCAGATATCTCAGGCAGGCGTTTACTTCGGTTACTCCCCTAGGGCGGTTCAGTTAATGAACTCACCTGTTCAGCGTCCTATTTAAGTCCAGGTGTGTAAGCTGTTCATCGTTCTTTACTGCAGCGCTGCGTTTGTCGCCCCACCCTCCTCCCCGGCTTCCACCTGTGAGCTCCGTTAGGGTAGTTATTACCCAAAAGTTTATGGAAATTTGTCTCATGGAATTACACGGAGTCTTATGCCAAACTAAAAGAATGTGAAACGCCAACTAGAGGAATGTGAAATGCAAAGTTAAAAGAATGTGAATGCAAAACAAAGAATGTGAAAGCAAAACAAAAGATGTGAACATAAATATTATTATTACTGCATGAGTGTCATGGTCTGGTCAGTCTCCTCCCCCTCCAGTTCAGTTCCACTCCTAACCACCTCCAGCTGTTGCCACTCAACCTCATCAGCCCTGCTGTTTAAAAGGAGACTCAACCCCATCATTCAACGCCAGATCGTTGCCCTCTATGGTGACTACCCTGGTCTCATGTCTAGTTTTGCTCTGCTGTTTACCTGCTCTCGTTCTTGCCCTAACGTTGTTCTCCTGCTTCAGGAAGATCTCATCACGAGTGACATCAGGTGGACTCTCTACAATCAACCCCCTTGGAATACGTCTCGGTCATCGCTGATCCACTAACTCCTCCACCCTCGCCACACGCCACAGCCATCTCTGAACCATAGCCATCTCAAGCAATAACTTCTCGGAGAGGAATCAAATTAAACTCTTCCTACCTGCTACTCACCAGTCTTGTTTCTGGGTTTCAGCACCTGGGTCCGCCACGTTCCGGGAATCATGACAATGAGTTGTCTGACTGAAATTATATAGGCTCAGAATTTTTTTTCCATTTTCACTTTAGGTGAAATATGCATGAATCATTTATGCTTCACTAACTAGTCAAGTCCACTCTCGCTAAAAACAGTGCATCTGTTTAGGGCCTCTTGATGGGCGGGTGTTTGTGAGCAATCAGGCGATGTCCTTTCAGTGCCCTGTCGGCCAATTTTAATTGCACCCTTTATCTGAGGATACATATCAATTACTGGTTCTATTTTGTCAGAATCACACAGCACTGTGTGGTGCTTGATCGTCTCTGCGTCATTTCTAAATGTCTTGAATCCTCTGATCGGCATTCTGTTTTGTGCACCATCAGGGTTAGGATTTGGCAGGAATGGAGAGAATTGCAGAAAAGCAGTGACAAAAAAAAACAAGATTAAATGACAATGTGTTTTTATTTGAGAGTTTATAGTGGCACCCATTCATGTATCTCAATTCTGCCAAAGCATCACAAGACATTTTACCATGACGTATTGAAATTTGAAAATGCTATGTGCAGCAGATTTGAAGACCATCTCCGTTTCCCTCTATTTAATTTCCTCAGTCCTCCCCCTCTTCTTGGTGCCTTTTGCTGTTATTGGGGTGTCATCAATCTGATGACAGTGGAACAGTGCCCATAACAGTCACAGACCCTAAGTCCATGACTGATAAAAGTTGCTGCGTGTGGGTTACTGAATGTTCCAGTAATGGATTTATGATGTTGGGTCTCCTCCTCTTTATGCTGCCTTTTGGTTCTTGTCCTTGCATTTCTGATGACCTGACAATACAGGGGGCCCTAATAAGCTGATGTGGCTCCATGAACACAGCACACACAAATGACTGTTGGTTTTAAAGACTAAGCAGTGCGATAAATCACACATGCTGGTTAAAGGTAAATATTTGCATGAGCTAATTGGACTCATTAATGATAAAGATATAAACGGTTGGGTTGGGAAGAGGAAGGAGGTGAATGACTACTTGAATATTTACCACAGATCTACTAATTGGAGCTTTGTTACACATTTGCCCACTCTCAGCTCTGTTTGTGTATCAGTGTAGGAGACAGGAATGATTAATACTTTTCTTAGACACACACACACGCTGGGTAAGACACTTCACTGAACACCCGTCTCCAAGGAGACTTTCAAGTAAATTGAGTTTGGGTTTAGGCTCCTGTAATTATTAATGAGTCCAGAAGCGCTCAAGTTAGACCCAGCGCTTCGTGTCAATATCTGCTTGATAATGAAAGCCAGCTTGACTAGCAGCAACTGATGATGGCTTGCAGAGCTGATAGCAAGGCAACCTGCCAGTGGTTTGAGAGAAAAGATAAGCAGCAATCTGTCAAGAAAATGATAGCAAAGGGCAAAACCAAATAGAAAATGACTTAGCAATTTGATGGACTTTCTCCAGCTGCTGTGTCAAATACTGTGATCAATTGCCTTTCATTAAAAACTATATCAAATTGGTCGAATTTACTTTAAGAGCAGAATACACAAAAACAATTTAAGCTATTATTGAAAAAACAATATTAACTGACCTATTTTTTGGATACTATAATTACAAACATGTAAGTTGTTGTTACTTACATGTTTAATGAGTTATTATTAAAAACAATGAAACTTCATTAATACAAATAAGGACACTAACCTGAATAAAATGTAAAAAGGAAAAAAAACTATTGCCTTATGGATTTGAATAAACTAATGAAACCATCTGTAAAAGTTGGGAACTTTCAGGTGCATTGCAAAAGATGCCAATGAGCAAACAGATGTACTGAGCATTACTTTATTATCTTAATGGATATAAATCAGCTGATTGTAAGCTCATTTAGTTGGTAGAAATGACAATGTGTTTTAGCTTAAAAGTTGCAATAGTGGCCTTTTTTTAGTAGCTCAATTAAGCTGATGGGTACAATAAACTGTGGCTGTCTTTGGTATCATTTCTCAAGCAAATGAATGTGATCTAACATTTTTTAGGTTCTATCATCCCATGTCAATATTCAAAAGAGCACAGTTTCTTCAGTTTGGGAAAGAAAAAAAAAGGGAAATTAAGAAAAATTGCTTTGAGTAAAAATAAGAACCAGGATATAAATGAACCTGAACAATCTATTGTCCATGAACTTCAACATTTACCAACACCATTTGTCCAGCCATTCGGTTTTAGAACCCGCTGTATCTTGTTTAGGCTCACAGGGCTGGTGGAGCTAACCCAGCTACTGTCGGGTAAAGCCAGAGTAAACCAGGAACAGTCCAAGACCAAAACATTGATATAAATTTGTGTCTATGACTTTAGAGTGGGAATTAACAACTGCAGGCATCAGTTTTGGGGAAATATATGGAAAGTCAAGTTTCCATGCATAAAAAAACTTTTGCAAAGCTCTGTTTTAATGCACAAAGTACAAAAGTGTTTTGTTGATGATTCTAGTGAAGCAACAAAATGAAACAGCAAAGAATTTGTTGGCAGTGTGGCTGGGCAAGATTCTGTCTGGAAACTGTAAATGAAGCATTGAAGACAATCCCTACCACAACAATCACAGTAACCAGTGAACTGTTTTACACTTCAGCAGCAGTGATCCTTGAACTTGGCTATAAGAGCACCCATGGCAGAAAATAATACCCACCAGGGAAGCAACGGTTGGAGGCTACAATCAAGGCAACTCGGAGGGATGTGAATCAGCTGACAGATGCTCAAAGAGGTGCAATGAAAAAGTACCTAAGAGATAAAGCAAGATGCCCATACCTGAAGCACTGGAAACTGCCAAACAAAGGCATTGAGCAGCCGCCTAAAGAGGCAAACAAGAGACAATGAAGTCAGACGGATAAACAGGCTGTTCGCAACTCAGCCTTCGAAAGTGTACCCCTTAGTGGCAGGGTCAAAACATCCTCGAGACCCAAAGCTCTTTACAGTCACAGTCCCATTCACACACACACATACTTTCACACACTTATTGCGGCTCGGGTGCCGAACATTGGCACCAACCTTCCACCAGAGGCAAGGTGGAGTTCAGTGTTTTATCCATGGAAACTTTCACATGTGGACAGGCAAGGTGAGAATCAAATAAGCCTCCATGAACAGAATCCAGTAACCATCACAGTGGCAGACATCCAAGAAAGAGTCTCAGGTATAAAGAACTGGACAGCACCAGGCCCTGACATGATACATGCCTACTGACTAAAAAAACTCACTGCACTCCATAAAGTGCCTGGCAGCACAAATGAACCAGCTGCTAAGAGATGTGACTCACCCCGAAAGGCTAACGGAAGGGTGAACAGTCCTGAACCAGAAGGATCCCTTAAAGGGTGCAGTCCAATCCAACTACCAGCCAATAACCTGTCTGTCCTCAAAATTTCCATATCCATAACAGTTCATTCCGTTGCATTCCCTTTGGCTTCCAAGAAAACTAGAGAGTTTTGCCTTGACTGATGTGATGCAGTCCATCTGCATCTTTACTTAACATGAGCAGCCATAAAATTGTACGAGTAGTTGGGAGAATGGTATCCTATGGAGGTAAAACTAAACCGATCTCTCAGCATGTTTATGTGTTGCGGTGTCTTGGTAATCTGCAGCCTCACTGAGCTCTCAAACAACCCACATTCAAAACGGCAATCATCCCACTTTCCATCTTTGCGGAGCTCACAGCAGAAGGCTGCAATCAAAATGAATAAAGCGCAGAACGTGACGCTGCTTCCGCAACTGGACGGAAACTTTACTTTGGGGTTTGAGGACCTGCAGCAGAAACGACCGCAGATCACTTTTCTCATTGATCCTTTAATGCAGAGACTGACTGCCTGAGATCCCCGCTTGTCACTGATGAGGCAGCGAGCAAACCGGAGATGATTGAGCTGAAATCTCTTTTGAAAAAAAGGCCCTGTTATCTTTTGGAGAACGGAAAAATACCAGTGTGTAAAAGAGCTCCTCTCAAGCTGCTGTCGATGTTCTCTTTAATATATGTCTGCCAGTCCCTGTTTATTTCCTTGAAACACGTGAAATCAAGGCATCGGTCCGTTTTGACCGACACTCACGTAAAGGAACTGATCAAAGGGGCTACAACTGAATATAAACCTGATCTGCAGAGGATCACTAGAAACAAGAGAAATCCCACTGAGATCATCATCCCATCACTGCAGCAAGGTAAGAAATTCTGAGATGTAGTTTGGAAAACACACCTGACTGAGCATGCTTGTGTGAATAGTGTAGTGACCTGGGGGTTTGCCCCGCTTCAGCCCCTAAAACTCATGGGAAGTGGGGAATCTTGGGTGTAAAAACATGAGTCAGGGGGCTGTGAGCAGAAGTGAGGTCCATGCTGTTTGGCCATTAGCGGGTGTGTTCAAATACATGGGCTCAGAAACCGGGAAGGTGGGGCACGGACAGCTCTTCAACGCAGCCAGTTAATCAGCAGCTCAGTGCTTGTTTCCCCGCTACAGCGATGTACAATCAGAGTTGTTACAATAATTTAATATTCCATCAATTATCAGCTTATCATGCAAAAAGTCAATCATACATTTTTTTCTGAAAATTAAAACTAATGTATGCTGCACACAACTGAAATGTAATGTTTTTAATGTGTTTATTCTGAATATGAATTACTTAGACCAGAAGAATGCTCTGTCCAGATGTTTGTGTATTTGTTGGTGTGTCATTGAAAGAGGAATGTTGATGAAGTTTAAAGATTTACCAGTTAAATACTCTTGGATAAATGGTGAAATATTCAGTTTTATCATCGTAAATCTGACTTCAGAGGAGTCGGTGCCTCACCAGCCATCAACCTCACTGCACGTCACTGAGTAGTTGTGTGTCAGAGAGAGGCAGAAAAAAGAGTGAGATAGAGAGAGAGAGTGTGTATGTGTGTATGAGATGAGAGAGAGGTGCCTGTGTGTGTGGAGGGGGTATCTGGCCTCCAGGGTAGTTGCTGTGTTAACTCTGGCAAAGCTGCATTTGATGTGTGCATTGAGGGTGGACACTTTCCTTGAAATAAACACAAGTACAATACGTGCTGTTGTGTTGTAGGGAGAGGAGTGTTTTATGGAAAATAATATGGCTTTAATTGCGTGTGTACGTCTTGGCAGGTCAGTGTGTGGTGTGGCTCTTTGACTATCACAGTAAAAATTGCGGGTCTTGGCGTCAAACTTGTTCGCCACCCCTGGCATAGTGTTAATGCTGCAATAGCTAAAAGTTGCTTTGCTTAAATTTGTCAGGTTGTGTCTAGGACAGCCAAAAGAAGAAAACTCAAGAGTGAAAGAAGCAGTCAATTTATTTGGTCTGAAACCTGGTTTGGACCAGCAGATCTGAAGGGGCGAGAACCTCCCACCTGCAGTAGAAGCAGGACTTTGTAGCTTCAGAAGGGGAAGTCAGCCAGTGAGCTATATAGGCTAAAATCGTTACATTAATTGGTCGCGTTTGCAAGGTTGGACGCCATGTTGGATAGGGCCAGATGCCTTCTCACTGCTGTTGTTTTTAACCCAACAATTTTACATACTCGTGTCACTGAACACACTAAAGCTAAACTTTTGAAATGTTTTAAACCTTTAAAACTTAACTTTTTGAACATGAATATGAATAATAACAGACAGGAATATTCATTTAAAATAAATCAATTTAAACCTTAAATATTGATAATATTTTGTTCTCCATAAAATATATTCTGTCAAAATTATACATATGTAAACATGCTGCAGAACAAAACAAGGAAACATTAATAATAAGAAATAACAAATCAAATCATTCGTTACAATCAAGTAGGAATAGTACAATATTACCAAGAAAAAATAATTATTAGCTAGTTAAAACTAGGTGACAGTTTGTGTGTGAGAAATTCTGGTGACTGTAGTGCTAGAAACTTAACAACACTTTGGATCAGATGTGTTTTATAATGACATTAAAATGTCTTAAAAAATTTATAAGGATTTTGTTTTGTTGTTTTAGCATAAATATGATGATTACTATTTATGACTAGATCATACTAATTAAACCATTTATTAGGTTTGGCTGTTTTTTTATAAAATATGAAATTCTTTTTTTGATGCCTTCAGACCTGGCATCCACATGGATAAACATCCCATTTTGGGCTTTATCACCACAGTAGTTAAATCTAAAAAAAGGATCTGGTCTTAATGATGAAGTGTCATGACTCGCTAACTTGGCAGACCCAGATGCTGGAACCCGGAAAAAGGACAGGAGGTGAATGGAAGTAAATAAACGAGTTTATTGTTCCAGAGGGTGACGTAGTTTGCTGTGGCAGGAGGACGGCGAAGTTGGGAGGCCGCCGAAATTCCGGAGCGAGACTTAGATGTACGGCTGCGGCTTCCGACGTGGCTTCGGGTCGGCTGCGGCTCTTGGCGTGGCTGGAGGTTCGGCTATGGTTCTGAACGTGGCTGAGGCTCCGTGACGAGGTAGGTGGCTTCCGGTGAAGTTCTGCACGGTAATCACTTGATTCGAGGCGTTCACTCGTGGGCATGAAGGTCCATCAGGGGCAACGATCTGGCGTTGAATCCTGGTCTTGAGGCTCCTTAAGTAGGTCAGGTAGGGTGATGAGATGAGTGGACACAGCTGGGATGAATCAGAGGCCAAGCAGAGAGGGGAGGGGGAGGAGAGCTGACAGAGGCACAATGACATAAAGTACCTTTCCCCGCAACAGCATCTCACAGCTGATCTTTTTTCTGATAAAATGACTTTGTAGGTCGTTGTTTGCATCAAGGTTCAAAATGAAATCAGATTTCGATCGAGTCATAAACTCCAATCAGATCGGGACATCCCTGGTTTGTACTCAGCGTTTATAACACAGATGGTTTAAATGAGACTCAGAGTCTTATGTTTTAGAGTTTAATTTGTAAGAAGCACAGACAATGGTTCCATTCAAGTCTGAACTAAAGTGCACCTGAGATTTACAAGGGTTTATGTAATTCTGGTCACACATCCATGCAATGGATGACTCAGCACATTTCCCACAGACTCAGCTCCGGCACGTCCTTGAGTTTGGGCTGAGAAACTGTCTCCTTTTCTCGGGCACAGGTGTCGCATCTGGTCAGTTTCTCATGTCAGTTCTGTAAATGTTTTGCTGAGTCTACAAGCTGGGTGCAGTCAGAAACAGCAGAAACCAATGCAGCAGAAACCAAGTCTCAGAAACAGACAATCCAAAATTTGACATTTCTAGACAATAAAATGCAGTTTTTTATTATGGTGCGAAATAAACTCAAATTGCAATTTTGAATAAATATATATGCTTAACATGTTTTATAGAAAATAAATCCTACCAAGGCAACCACTGATTTTTACTAATAGTATTTAGCATACGGATCCAATAAACGTCCCTACAGCAAGCTTAGAAAGATGCAACAAGTAGATCAAAGGGGGCCAGCAAGACAGGTGGAGAGTTGGAGCGAACAGATGTAATAAACTTTTCAGCCACTTCAGGAGCCAAGTAGCGTTTCTTCACGTTTTCACAGAGGTCTCTTGTTTTATAAAACCAGTGATGTTAAAAAGCACACAGTAATGGTCAGATACAACCAATCCCGCCCAATGCCTCAGCGGAGATCCCGACCCGTCAACCCCCCAAGGTCCCGTACCAATAGTGGGCTCCCCCTCCCCCCCAGAACGCCCCTCCACAGGACAGGGCCGACAAGCCCCCCACCCCACCCCACCCCAGACCCCGCAGCCGAAGCGGATGACACCCAGAGCGACCAGGGGTCCCAAGAGGGTTGTACCGTCCCGTCCCAGAGCCAGGGAAGGGCTGATCCCAGCCCCAGGTGTAGATGGGCAGCCCATCCAGCGCCGCTGGGCCCCCCTCCCCAAGCAGGGCCCCCCCCCCCAGCACAGGCAAAGGGACCACCCCCCCAAGCCAACCCAGACCACCACTCAACCCCCCCACCACCACCCCCACACCCAAGCCCAGAGTACCACGCAGCGCCCCAGCCCGCCCCACCCAGGCACTGGACCCGACCCCCCGACCAACGGAGCCCCCATCCCCCCCCGCCAGGCACCAGAGGCCCCGACCCAGAAGGGCAAGGAGCAGCTACGACCAGGCCCCCCACCCCCCAAGTCACGGAGTTAGCCATGGGAGACCAGAGAGACTGAATTCTTTCAAAGTTACTTGAACTTTGGGCTGACATTTTTTCCAAGCTGATATAATCAAGCAGCAGATTTCTGTGTTGACTTATATTTATATTTTTCTCTTGTTTTTCCAATTTATCAAAGTAGTTTTTTAGCAATACAAAGAGTTATGAAAATAATAGAAAAATAATAGATACTAATTCCTCTTCTATGTCGATGGCACTCATGTCACCAAGCACACAAAGTGATGGTGAAGCTGTGATTGAAACCTTAAGCCAGACTGATAGATCGGCACATACCTGCTGCCAGAGAGCCTGGACAGGCGTGCAGAACCACAGTGCATGCATGTAACTGTCGGGTAGATTACTATCACAGTGCTCACAAATGTCTGAGTTACTGACACCCATCTTGAACAGCCTCTGTCCAGTGTAGTAAATCCTGTGAAGAGTTTTGAGATGGATTAGCTGCAGATTTGGACTTTTTGTCAGTTTAAAGGTGTTTAGGCAAAGTTCTGACCAGAAGCTTTCATCTGTGCTGATGCTCAAATCTGCATCCCATTTTGTTGTCGGAAGTGAAATATTATTATGTAAATTACATATAAGTTTGTGTATTTTGGAGAGAGTTTTATTCATTGAAAAATTAATCAAAGAGGTAACTGCTTCTGGTAGCTTTAAATCAATGTATTTGTATTCAAACTTTTTAGTAATGATTGATTTAAGTTGCTGATATTCCAAGAAGTTATTTATTCCATGTTTGTCTTTTAGTTCCTGGGGAGTTATGAATCTTCTATCAATAATTAGGTGCTCTAGTTGTTTTACGCCCCCTGCTTGCCAAGCTGGGAAGTGTATCGTTTTTTTGTTCATAAGGATGTCTGGGTTGTTCCAGATGGGTGTCATTTTGCACGGTTGAATTGATTATTTTGATATTTTGAGAAATTCCCACCAGGCTGTTAAAGTGGTGTTTATATTAATACTTTGAAAACAATCCTGTTTTTTAACTGTTTGGCTAATAAATGGTAGATCTGACAGGTTGATCTTTTCACATAACGCCTGTTCCAAGTCTAACCATGAGTTGGTTTCTGGATTACTTTTTAACCATTTTAAGATGTATTGTAATCTATTTGCAAGAAAGTAATTGTGGAAGTTAGGTAATTCTAAGCCTCCACAGCTTTTTGCAGATTTTAAAGTTTTTAGACAAATTCTTGCCGGTTCATTGTTCCATAAAAAGCTTGATATGGATGAGTCTAATGTTTTGAACCATTTTAATGGCGGTTGTGTGGGAATCATTGAGAATAGATAATTAACTTTGGGTAAGATTTTCATTTTTACTGTGGCTACCTTGCCCATAAGGGACAGAGGCAGGTTGGTCCAGCGTGTTAGATCGTCCTGTATGTTTTTCAGTAATGGGGTGTGGTTTAGCTGCACCAGTTCTGATAGTTTGGGGGAAAAATAGATACCCAGATATTTGATATTTCCTGTTTTAACTGGTATTGTGAGTCTTTGCTCCGAATTACTGTTCAGTGGTAATAAAACAGACTTATTCCAATTAATGGAATAGTCTGATATAGAGGAGAATTCATTAATGATTGCAGCTGTTTCAATTTCAATTTATTTGTTTGAAGGATAAGCCCCTTGAGATGTGTCATCTCGTTTTCGAGGGGGTCCTCAACATACAACAAAACAAGCAAATACCGACAGATACAGTTGAGCAAACTTTGCATATGTCAAAACAAAGAAGAACTTAAAATTTACAAGACAACGAGCAGGCACACACACACAAAGACATTTAATGCACCTACTAGCAATTAGTTTAAGGTAAGGAAATAAAAATAATAATAAATAAAAAGCAGAAAAGAAATCAAATTAAATCAAAAACAGTTACATGAGTGTTGAAGATGTTCTAAACAGGTAATTTTAAATGCAAAGAATGAGGTTAAAGAGCGAATGGATGGAGGAAGATTGTTCCAGTTAGAGGGTGCTTTGTAATAAAATGAATATTTTCTGATTTCTTTTTTAACTCTTTGAACAACAAAAAAGATTTGATCTGCATGACGTAAATTATAAGAAGACTGAAAAGGAATTAGATATTGTTTAAGATATTCTGGGTAGCTGAGGTTAATACATTGGAAAATGTACAATAGCCAGTGAAGTTGACGTCGGGAGGATAGGGGAAGCCAGGACAGTTGCTGAAACATAAGACAGTGGTGAGTTCTAAACGGACAACGAAGAATAAACCTACACAAGCTGTTATAAATAACGTTCAGTGGTCGGAGGTTAGTGAGAGTGGTGTTTTGATAAATTATGTCACCATAATCTAAAGTCGGGATAATCAGTTGTGCAATAATTTTCTTCCTGACTGAGAGACTAAAACAATGGTTTGATATATAAAGTAATTTTAAATGATAAGAAATTTTGTGCACAATGGACTGTATATGGGCACTAAAAGCACTTATGCCTAACTAAAAGAAAAATATGGAAATAAATCTTTCTCTACTGCATGAGTTGTCTGACTGAAATTTATTAACGATCAGGAGGATAATGATCAGGTTCTCCTCCATGTTGGCTTTGGACTCCACCCGCTGATCACGTCATTCACACATCACGGGCCAAAGTTGAGTCTCTGGTTGACATGACGTGTCTTCTTTGCAGACTACTCTGGACCTGATGCAACGCCCCAAACACCCTGCTGCCCAACTGACAAGCTGTCCTCAACACTCAAATTGCACTGGAGAACGTCTGATCGCGTCTGTACATTGACTTAACAAAGAAACTGGACTCTCCTGACGAGCAAATTGTGTTTGGTGTGAATGCAGCTTTTGTACATTTATCACTGAGTTGTTGGGACAAGGTTTTGTGTATCCCATCACGCTTTTCTGAATAAGGTTGTGAATCCTCACTTAAAGTTACTTGGGATAATGCTCAGCACCCATGATATCAATTTATTTTTATAGAGCAAATTTACTACCATTGTAGATTGTAAAATAATTCAATAAAGACAAGAAAGAAAAACAGAATTCTAAACTGTAAACTATGTGTCTAAAGTTTTTTTTTTTTATGTGAAATACAAAGTACCCATATGCCAACACAAAAGCTTTATTGTTTGCACTTTGACATGGAGATGGGATTTATGGCTCTTTTTAGGGAGCCAAATCTGATGAATCAGTTCATTTTTAAGAGCCGTTCAAAAAACTGGCTCATTTGGTTCTTTTTACATTCATTTACTTTTAAGACGCCATCCTGGATTCAAGCTATTTCATTCTGGAAATAATCACACTGAGGATTGATGGGCTGAAATGAGATCTGGATCAGAATAATGCAAATTCAGATTTCCCACCAATAATTGAGTTAGAATTTATTTATTTATTTAAAAAAAAAATTTTTTTAACTTGTCCTGTCCAACAGCTGGACAGACAGATGAGAGCTGAGGGCCTCTTGTGTTGGACATATTTTACTTTAACAAAAGGGGTTATTAATCTTCAGACAAACCAAAGGTATGTCTGAATAAACCCCTTTTGTAATTGAGGCCAAACTTTATTAATTTCAACCATGTTTGAAAATCTTTGGTGTTGGACCGGACGGAAAAGGAAAGAAGGGAAGAAGAGAGAGGGATGTTAGAGAGAGGGGGGGGGGGTTAGGAGGGTGATAATAGGAGGGGAGGGGGGATAAGACAATGAAGCAGCATCAAGCAACAAGTTTACTGGTTGTTTATCATTACGGTAAGGTTCAAATGTAGTACAAAAAGGGCGGGGCGTGTCCAGACACAAACTCATATGTCATAAACACACCTGCTAGCTGCAAAAATGTCCACATGTCAACATGTACACAAAACAGATGCATACTTATGCCTTAAAACCAACTAGTGTGAAATATTTCATTCATTTAATCATGCAAACTATTAGTGCAAAGGTGAGCTAACACCTGTGCTCAGGTGAGTGTTTATGTTCTTCTAAAATGGATGGTGGAATGTGAAAAGAAGGAGGAGGAGCACCCAGCCATCCCCACCACAAGACCCCCACTGTAGCGGCAGCCGGAACCCCTCCAACGCCACACGGGAGCAGGCAGGGAACAACCGCTCCCCTTGTGACCAAATCCGCGACCCAGGCCAGGGCCAGCAGGACCGCCGCGAGGCCCCCAGAGCCAGAGAGCAGGGAGGGATGGGGGAAAAGAGAGCGCCGCCCCAGTCCAACCAGGAGAGCAGCCCCGCCGCCGCGCCGGGAGAGCCCAACGCAGGGCCCAACCAGAGAACGGTGCCCACAGCCCCAGACGAGCACCCCATCACCACCCAGGAGTTCCGGGCACCCCCCCCGCCCCAACCCCAGGTACGAGCCAGGGCCCCCCCAAGGGAGACCCGCTCCGCACTCCAGGCAGCCACCCACCCGGCCCACGGTTGGTCCAGGGAGGAGCAAGGCAGGGGCCCGCCGCCACCGCCCAGGAGGGGGGAACCCCGGGGAAAAAGGGGGCCCACAAGGGGTGTTGTAAACATGGCCCGACCAGGCTCGGCCACAGTCGGAAATTTTGCGGGGCACAGCGCTCAGGGGCAAGGACCCGAACCCACCCCCCAGGGACACGGACACCCCCGGCTCAGGTGTAATGTGAACCCCCTCGCCGCACGGAGAGAGCACCGCCGGGCCCAGGAAACCGGCACCCAAGGGAAACGGCCGCCTTTGCCAAGGGCCCCGTACCCCCCACCAGGGAAGGGGTAGGGGACAGATCGTCCTAGGTCCCACCTTCCTTGCAAAATGTGTGTGTTTTTGAGAAGATGTGTGTGTGCATATGTGTGTGCTTACGTTGGGATGTATATATTGAGGGGGGAGGGGTGTGTGTACTGTGTGGCGGGTAGGGCACTAAGGGGACATCTCCTGATTATTCAGAATTTATTTATTTTTTAATATCAACTATAGCTTTATATGACATCTGTGAGGAAAGTCATGGTCATTAGTCTGACATGGATTCATCGTGTATCTTCCACTAATATATCCCTCTGAGTTGACAGTAGCCTCGTTTACATGAGCAAAAGTCATGTAAACGCGCCATTCGGAATAGTTTGCCCCGGTCAGACTCGTTCGGATCAGAATTTCTTTCCGATCAAGATAGGTGGGTTATACCAATTGTTTATCCGATCGTGGAGCATGTAAACGGTCATTCCAATCGTGTGTCACTACTGCTCTGGTTTACGTCATGCATAGACGGTGTTTCGCTGAGAGAAAGCTTTGGAGCTCATACGGGACCGACCAGCTGCTCTGCGGAGGCCCCGTGAAAAGCGCCGCTTCGCTCTCGCCCCCGCTGGCTCTCCCCTCTTTTCACCCCTAACGAGGGAGATGCGGGGAAGGAGCGCTTCGTGCCCCCGACGCTCACTGGGTCCACTGGCATCCGAGTGAGCAGAGGAGCTGGATTAATAACTTCGTGTCTGATGGGAGGAGGATGCTTGTTCGGTGTGCGTTTTTTTTTTTTTTTTTTTTGTTATGTGTTGGAGAATTCAGACTGCGAGCCGTCCCGCCGCTCTTGGTTAGCGGCTGCAGGACTCAGGAGAGCCTCCAGCTCACTCAGCGAGTTTGGGGAAGCAGAAATAAATGTCGCTCAGTTCTTTTCAACACTACTGCGCATGCCCAAATGATTCATTCCGACCGAAAGTGTGAGCCATGGGAACGTTTGTTCTAATCGGAAAAAGGTTTTCTGATCCCAGGTGCACGGGTGAATTTTAACCCGACCATTGATCCGATCAAGATATTCTGCCCATGTAACCGCGGCTAGTGAAAACACTATTTACCCTGCATGTAAAGAGTGTGTATGTGTAGTTTGAATAATGTTATTAATGCAACAGCTAAACCAGGCGTTTGCAACTTTTAACGCTAAAAGAACCTTTTGGTCCAGTTTCTTACTGACAAAATCGAGGGAGAGTCTCAAAATCTCACCACACTGTTTATAGAAATACACTTTATTTATGTTTTTGTGGCCATTAATCCATTTAGTTATAACACACAGCCTCTACATATTTACAATAATTAAATGCTGGAGCGCCACATCCTTCAGCCTGAGGAGGAAACTTCATGAACTCTGGGTGACATAGTGACTTAGTAGTTATTCAAATCTTTAAAACAAAATGTTCAAAACTTTCTCTAAAACAATGGTTTAATTTGAAAGCAAAAGTGAAATGGAAACATAAATCTGATCTCAAAATAAAGTAAAAGGAATATTCTGTCACCTTTAATTTATTGCCTCTGTTACTGAGCTATGACTAGTTAAATGTAGGAATAAACAGACAAATTACCATAGTAATTACTTGCTAATGATTTTATTTTTTGAACAATTATTATGCAGCATTAAATAGAGCCATATAATTAAAAGCATTTCTAAATTAAGGTAAAAACAGGATGTTATGAAACAATGGAAAAAAAATGTGTGTGTGCACTCAAGCACACACTGATGTGAAAACAAAGAAATGCCACATTTTACTGCCCCACTGTGAAAGCATCATCATTAAACACAAGTCAAATTAAAGTCTCTTCCTCAATGTTAGCTAAGGTTTATACAAATAAGCATTAATAACTATTAACCCTTGTGCTATCTTAGATGACCCCCCCCCTTACATTCACGTGTTCTCCCTACCATGACAAAGGTGGATAAAGGTGGAAAGATTTCATGTAATCCATGTACACCAGTGAAGATCACAAATCACTGAAGAAAAAAGGTTCAGAGCACTGTCTAGTGGGTCTAGATGACCCAACTCCCAATGGTAAAGTGCCTAGGATAGCACAAGGGTTAACAAATAAGACTTATTCAAATACCAAAAAATGAACTCTGAACTTCAAGGTCATTTGTTTCTCATGTATGCTTCAACATTTTGGAACTCTTGTGCCAAGGATGCTGAGTCTAGAGCTGGCAGGCAAGAGGTCTTTCCCTGGAAAAGTCTGAACTGGAGAGATGTTGGCCGAAAGTGGAATCTCAGATCCAGGAACATCTGGTGAGCTCATGGAGAGCTTTGCCACCCTCCAAAGAAATGCCACCCCAAACCGTTACTGACCCACTGTCAAACCCGTCATGCTGTCACACGGGCACAGTGTGAAGTTGCTTTCATCTGTGAAGAGCACAGGGTGCCAGTCAGTGGCCAATTTACCACTCTTGGTGTTCTCTATCAAATGCCAAATGTCCTGCACATCTTTGGGCTGTAAGCACAACTCCCACCTGTGGGTGTGGGCCCAGGGTTCATCCCTGTGCTGCGGCTCTGTGCTTTCTGGTCTATCATGTTCTAAGACTGTCGTGGTGCCTTTAACACCATCGGGATGTGCAAGTGGGAAGAAGGAAGATAGCAGTGTGAACGCCAAGAGGGGGCGTGTCTGCGGCTGTGAGCACGGACCAAAGTTATGGGATGGAAAGTTCTTCTAAAAAGACAGTCAGTGGATATCTCACTGCTAGTTGGCAGCAGAGCACACTGAGCCTCTTTTTGAGCAGCTGTACTCTGAACCAAAACAACAACATCTGAGCTAAAAGGCAACATGTTTTGTTGTTATGAGACATGAACTACTTAGTTATTACTTGGGATGGGTACAGAACTGAAACTCTGTGCCATGTTGCTGTCAGTAACATATAAAAACACGGTTTGTGGTGCTTTTTAGCGGCTCAGATAAGAACAAGTGAAGCACTGCAGCTACACAGCGGCTAATTCACGGATCATCGGACAAAACGCTGTTGGCAAAGCGGGCCAAAGTTCTGCAGAACCTCACAGCAATAGATTCTAGTTCAGTGACCTGATGGGTCAGAGTGATGTGTAAAACGCTCTGAAAAAAGACCAACATCGTGGCGATGACTGTTACTAGTTTACTACTTTTCTTTTTTTTCTTTAACCTTTATTTAACCAGGATGTCCCAGTCAGATCAAAAACCTCTTTTCCAAGGGAGTCTTGGCCAGGAAGCAGCACATTTCAACACAAAAAAATACACATAAACAAACATCATTAAAACCACATCCGTCATAAAAAGCAGTTGCACATTATTGTTTCAGTCTTTGATGCTTTGAGCTTGTTCTTAAAAACATTTAAAGAGACCAGTTCAGTTAGTTTCCAGTCTTTCTGCAGCATATTCCAAGCAAAAGGAGCAGAGTGGACAAAGGCTTTTTTCCCCAGCTCTGTGCGGGCAAATGGAACAGAAAGCAACAACTGCTCTTTAGATCTTGAGGGGTAAGATTCCACACTTCTCCTTGTGATTAAGGAACAAATGTAGGGAGGCAATAATCCAAGCAAGTCCTTGTAAATAAAAGTGTACCAATGTGCATGCCTCCTGGTGGCCAGAGAAGGCCACTGTACCCTTATACAGATCACGATGATGCGTCATGGATCATGAATCGTTTGTCTTTTTCTGTTCAGTTTTATGTGACACTTGAGCATAAAAAACAGGAGAATATGTCCTTAAGTTTCCATTGATGTTCATTCATGAAGACAACGAAAATGACCAGAATTTATTCGTTCAGAATTTATGTCAGGGTTGTTTTCAGATCAAGAAGAGAAAAAAAAAACAGAAAAATGTGTCAAGTTTTACCAGAACCAGCCAACCTTCAAAGGAAAACACAAACTTATGTGTGATAAGTGTAAACTAACTACACACTATATCTTAATAGTGAATTAAACTATACAAGTATGCTTTACACATGTTTAACTCTCAAGTATATTTTGTTTCGCCCAGGGCATCAGACCAGCCAGGACCGCCTCTGAAGATAGTACATGTTGAATGAGGTTGAATGAGAAGTGAATAACGAACAAAAACTTTAAAAATGAGAGAAATGATGCTGTTCACTGGAAACACCAGGTTTTCCAAAGGGTGCTGCGGCTCCCTGTGTTTCCATTTCTGTGGGAAACTGATCCAAATGGCTCTGTGAGGGGTAAAGGTTGCAGACCCCTGAGCTAGGCCAACACACACTTCTACATTCTCTAACACATTAGATGTTCTCAGATTGTGTCCCGGAGTTCTGCCCCCTGCTCATGTGTTATAACACCAATGGAGGCTGGAGTGTTTTAAAAAGCTGCCTTTCTGCTTCTGCAGCTCCCCAGTCCCCAAATGCAGCCATTAATGAGGCATATTATTGGTAACAGAGCTGTGAATAAGTGGTTGCCACACCGTTCCAAGTCCAATAGGGAAAAACGGATAAATTACACAATAAAACAGGAATCAGTGTGGCTTGTAGCAGCCATCTGCGCTTTAGCACTGACTAAAAAGTATCTGCTCCTCAAGGACAGATGGAGTGTTCTCTGAGTGTCTTCTGAGGTAATGAGATCAAAGCACACCAGATGAACCCCAAAACTCTTGTTGATTCTTATGAAATCAGAAACCTCAGAACAAACCAAAATGAGACATATTTTAAATTAACTTTTATAAAGAATATTAAAGGACTTGATGCAGAAAGAACTCACAGGTAATGGAATGAGCAAAGTCCTGTTGCAAAATGGTGACAGTGTGATTAAATTCTGAATTCTCTTTAAATATTTTCTGAGTTATTTCCTTTTAGACATTTAAATTCTCACTTTGATCATCTTTTGATCTATTTTCAAAGTGTTCCCTGTGGTTTTTTAATTATGCCGTTTATGATTATGCCGTTTTTGGCCAAAATTAAAAAAAAACTGTTGTTTTCTTGAACATAGTTTCTGCAGAGTAGAAGGAGTTTAATAGAAATTCGCCTTTGAGTTGTGGGCAGGACTGTTGAGGCAGAGAAAGCCTGTCCTCATTTCGATCCATGATCCATCTGTCAACACGCTCTCCTTAGCTTATAGCCCCTCACAACCCAACCTAACGTACAGTTTTGATCCAGATCCCAGTTCAGGTGAGGAAAACAAAAATGTTTATGGATCTAATTGTCTGCATGTAGATGCATCAGAATGGAGAAGAGAAGGGAGCTTGTGGCTCACTGATTGTAGTTTGTACGTACCAACTAGAAGTTATATTCAAACAACCTTTTTTTGTCTGCTCCTGATTCAACACAAGTTTTAATCTTATTTTTCTTTTCTTTGTTTTTTTTTTCTTTTTTTTAACTAGTCCTGTCCAACAGCTGGGTAAACAGATGAGAACTGAAGGCCTCTTGTGTTGGACATATTTTACTTTAACAACAGGGGTTATGAATCTTCTGACAAACCAAAGGTATGTCTGAATAAACCCCTTTTGTAATCGAGGCCAAACTTTATTCATTTTAATCATATTCGAAAATCTTTTGTGTTGGACCGGACGGAAAAGGAAAGGAAGAAAGAAGAGAGAGGGATATTAGAGAGGGGTGGATAGGAGGGTGATTATAGAAAGGGGGGGTAAATCCACGAAGCAGCATAAAGCAACAAGTTTCTGGATGGTTATAATCATTACAGTGAGGTTCAGATGTAATACAAGTCTAAAAGGGCGGGGCCTGTCCACACACACACTCAAATGTTACAAAAGTACCTGTTGTGTCACGGTGCCTGTCAGTTCATCTCCCCCTCCCACAGCTCTCACCACCTTGCTGATTGGAACCAGCTGACCCTCATCTACTCATCATCCTGTCGGTCTTCAAATGGGAGCTCCTCACCAGAATCCAGCGCCAGTTAAAAGGATCCCTGGGTCTCTCCACGGAGGAGATACTCCCACGCTCCCTCAGAAAATTATTTAACATTGGTAAAATAAATCCTTTCTAAGCCATCCTTGTTGTGAGCTTCTTCCGGGTTTCAGCGTCTGGGTCTGCTACGTCTACGACACCATGACATGTTGGCTCCAAAAATGTTCACATGTCAAAAACACAACACACATAATGGTCACACACGCATGCCTTCAGAACAACTAGTGTGAAATATTTCATTAAATCACACAAACTATTTGTGCAAAGATGAGCTAACACCTGCCTTCGAGTGAGTGTTTATATTCTTCTAAAATGGATGATAGAATGTAGAAAGAAGGAGGGAGAGTGCCCAGTCATCCCCACACCAAGACCCCCGCCGCAGCAGCAGCGGCAGCCAGAAACCCCCAACACCACACGGCAGCAGGCAGAGAACAACCGCCCCCCGGGCGATCATATCCGCCACCCAGGCCAGGGCCAGCCCCCCCGCCACGCCTGGTGGGCCCAACGCCTCAGAAGAGCGTCCACAGCCCCAGACGAGCACCTCATCACCACCCAGGAGTTCTGGGCATCCCCCAACCCCAACCCCAGGTAGTAGTCAGGACCCCCCAAGGGAAAACCGCCCCGCGCTCCAGGCAGCCACCCACCTGGCCCACGGTTGGTCCATGAAGGAGCAAGGGACACGGACACCCCCAGGTTCAGATGTGATGTGATCCCCGGCTCTTGGTCTTGCCAGAAAGCCCCTATCTCTAAGGGAGCGCCCAGCCACCCTACAGAGGAAGCTCATTTCAGCCGCTTGTATTCGGGACCTCGTTCTTTCAGCCATGATCCAGAGCTTATGACCAAAGGTGAGTAGTGGAAAGCTTTGCTTTGTAGTTCAGCTCTCTCTTGACCACAACGGACCAGTTGTGGCGCTCCATTAGAGATAGGGTGAGAAGCTTGGTCACCCAGAGAGAGCTAAGAGTAGAGCTACTCCTCCTCCACATAAGTTGAAGTGGGTCGAGCATCTGCCTCCTGGGGGGAGGTGTTCTGGGCAGGTCCCACTGGGTGGAGGCCCCAGAGAAGACCCAGGAAAGTTTAAAGAGACTTTATCTCTCGATTGACCTGGGAACACCTGGGGTCTCCCAGAGGCGTTGGAGGAAGTGGCCAGGGAGAGGGAAATCTGGACATCATTGCTTGGATTGTTGCTGCTGTGACCTGGTCCTAGATGACTACAAAAAGATGGTTCAATGGTCTTTTGTCATGTAAATGAAACAATCACTCTTGATCTAAGAGTAATGATCAAACGTTGATTGATGTGTTCCACCACAACAGCCACCGACGTTAGTATCTGAGGCTCTTCTTAAATTAGAAGCTACTACCATCAGAATAGAATTCTGTTTTGAGTTCTTATTACAGGCTTTCAGGCAGCTTTAAAAACCCACATCAACCAACCAGAAACATAAACAAGTGAAAAACGACGTCTGTGGACAAAACTAACTGAATTAGTCTTCAGTTGCAGCTCAAGCACTTCTTGACCATACTTGACACAAGTGGGGGTTTTTTCCACTTCACATATAAAAACAGAGAGCTTTGTTTGGATGCACAGTTATAGCACATACATCTTTAGAGAAAAGTTGTTTTGTATTTAATAAATTGACCAAATTTCTGATCCTGCTCAACAGTTAGTGGTACACTGATTTAAAAAAGTTTCATTTAGTACGTTATAGCAAATTATCTGTGTATGATGTAGTAAAAGATTCATGTTAACTTTGAGAAACATTCCGCTCTTTCTGTGAATTGATTTCATGCTCCTCTACTGTCCCCACGTGAGGAACACAGGCACATGCCAGGAATACCATCGCATGCGATACGAGACCCCACTAAAGCTACATTCCCAGTGGGGTTCCAAGAACGCGCTACACATGGTTTTATGAAAGTGCATTCAGTCGGTGGTGTTCACACACCGGACAAGCAGGGAGCGGATTCCTTTTTCTTTTGTTTTTTTAACAGTTTTCTTGTTCTTGTCCGCCTCCCACAGTTGGTACAGGTTTGGTGTGCAATGTCAAAGCGGTGCAAATCCAGCAAATTCTTCTCCAGGTTTTTTTCTTTCACAGCTCTGTACTAATGCATGAAAGACTTGGTGTCACAGAATTCCCGCCGTGCATAAACTGCAATTATTACAGTTTTTCTCAGTCGCTTTAGTACTATTCTCAGATCAGAATGAAATTCCCAAAACTATTTGTTCAATCTTCACATCATGATGTCACTTGTGCACATCATGTATGCAGTTTCTCACTTCTTTGAACAAGTTGCAATTGCTTTGGTACATCCATGCAAATGATTATGTACAATTCTCTGCTCTTTGCTACATTATCAATTGTTTATGTCATGTTGATCAAAATGTATTATGTAGTTCACTGTGCAATAGTCTTACTCCTCAAAAGACCTAGTCATTAGTTCATCGTATAAGTCATTAACTGCAAAATGGTTGACCAAGTTGTCATAATGTGACAAACATATTTCGCTGCATTGCAAGAGAGGATATTTGCTGTGATGTGGATGAGAATTTGTGGCCTAACATACTGGAACAGCAAGAGGTGTAGGAAGACCACACCAATTCCTACTGCACTGCCTGTACTGTTGTACAGAGTATTGTCCTATCTTTTTTTCCCCCTTTGTGTTACTGTTTGCAGTGGGTTTTTTCTATGTTGGTTTGACATGGTCTGTCAACAAATTACAATATGAACAATAAAAGTGTAAATGTGAATCTTGTCCAGTCTCTTGCAATCAAACAAAAATGGTGTAACTTACATTTTACAATAATTGTCATCAAAACTTTAGCCATAGTTTACATCAGAAACTCCCTCTAAAGTTTAGATTTAGATTTTATTGATTTATTTCAAGCATTGTAGTCAAAGAAATAAAGAATTTACACATTCATTTGATAGTTTAACAGTGTTTTTAAATCCGGTTCTGATCAGATAGATTCTCTTGAAGTAACAAAATCCAGTGCCTAGTAATGATTGATGATCTTCAGAAAACATTCATTCATGATTTCAGTAAACAGTAACGGTACCGATATGTAATAATAATTGATTATCATTAGAACACATGATAACATTAAACCAGTAATTATTGCTACACATTGCAGATCAAGAAAACAAAATCAATAGCTTATTGATTGTAATTTAAACATTTCAGTAATCATTATTGCACATTACAATGTAATACTCAGTGGTTGTAATTAAAAGAGCTTTGATTATTTCACCACAATCAAGTTTACACATGGATTTGGAATTATTCAAACACCTGTTGATCCTTAAATCCTCTTATCCTCATATCCTGAAATAAGAGTTTCTTTATACATTTTCTTGAATATTTGAATATTTGAACATTGTTTGAGCTCATTACTTAAACTGTTCCAAAGTTTAGTGCCACACACCGACACACAGAAACTTTTCTTAGTGGTTCTTATCAGTTTGATCTTGAAGTTCCTACATCCCCTCAGTCTGTAGCCTCCTTCATTTTCTAAGAACTGTGTTTGGACATTGAATGGTAACCATTTCCCACTGGCTCTGTATAAAAGTTGCGCAGTGTAAAAATCCACATGGTCATACAGTTTTAAAAGTCTTGATTGATAAAATAAATTGTTTGTATGATCAAGATATCGGGCTTTATGTACAATTCTGACGGCTCGTTTTTGAAATAAAAAGAGAGGATGTAGTGAACTCTTGTAAATATTCCCCCAAGTACACAGGTAAATTGACAACATGACTAAGTAATTTGACTGTCTTCTTCATAGACAATGACACAAGGACTTGACATTCTGATGGCACTGACATGTTCTATGACATAAAGACTTAGTTTTGAGAGATGAACTAAAGATTTTGAGCAAGTTACAGGCTTTTGCAAGAAATCCATAGTGTTTGGCTGTTTGTACAAATTGTTTTGAGAAATGCACACACGTATTTGCAAACTTCAATTCTGATCTGAGAATTGTACTAAAGCGACTTAGAAAAACTGTAATTTCTCCCTTGCGATCCTGTTTACAACAGCCTGCACTTCCATGCAAAGGATTCTACCCACACATTACACTGACTGGTCAAAGTTCAGCATCTTCATGATGTAGTAGTCCAAAGTTCAACTGGTTGAACTTCCAGCACGCGATCACATTGACTTTTCATTTAAAGAGGCCGCTTGAACACCAGACGATGCAGCTGGTGTGAATGCACCTACACACACACACACGTGCGTGCACGCACTTCTGTTGGTTCATGTCCATGTAGCTATGGCTGGTGAAGCAGTGATTCCGGACAGAAGTGGAGGGTAAAGCTGCCGGTGTAGGAACTACCGTTCGGGGTTCTTTCGACTGAAGGTAACGTCACACTACGGTAGCCCCACTTGGACAAACTACGTAGCATCGAGATCTGCTCGGGCTCTACAAATTTTCATTTCACGTTTCCTTTTGTAACCTAAAGTTATATTCCCTCATAAATTAGTCCCAGGACCCCGAAGGACCCAAACGGTAGTTCCAGGCTGAACGGTTATGGTAACTACACCGGACTGACAGCAGAAACCAGAAAGTTCAATAAAAGCGTTGGTTTGGAGACGCAGGTGTTCTTAGTCACAGACTTAACTATAAAACTGATGTTATTGAGCTGGAGACACACGGTCCGATTTCATGTCGGAAAACATGTTTTCATGGACCAGACTTTAAGACGTGGCGGACAAATACAACATAAATAAGCAATAAATACACATTACACAGCAGGTGGCGCAAAGTGTTGTGCTGCTGAATAGAAATTAATAAAGGAGTTACTTAGAAAACGTCTCTTTTAAGAAAACCAATAAAGTTTTTTTCAACTTGTGATTTCTAACCCTTGCTATCTTAGATGACCCCACCCTTCCATTGACGTGTTCTCCCTACCATGACAAAGGTGGATAAAGGTGGAAAGATTTCATGTAATCCATGGACACCAGTGAAGATCACAAATCATTGAAGAAAAAAGGTTCAGAGCACTGTCTAGTGGGTCTAGATGACCCAACTCCCAATGTTAAAGTGCCTAGGGTTAATTATGCTGTGACTTCTCTCTGCCTTCATTTAATACAATATTGTCGGCAGCCGTCCGTCTTGAGAGACGATGGTGTAGCTCCTTGATGAATCTACCTGCACCGCCGAGAGTGGCTGTGCAGTCCGATTCTGGAATGGCAGTCCCTGCCACACTTGGTACAGGTGAAGGATGATGGCTCTTGCAGCTGTTGCTGCCGCTGCTTCCTCCTGGTTCTTTTCTGTACAGCATTCTCGTTCCGCTTGGCCTCAGCATCTGTTGTACCCTGCCTGACTGCAAGTCTCCAGATGAGGCGATCGTCTGCTTGACTTTCCCAAGTGTAGGGGTCAATGGAGCACCACCTCATGTCCTTCTTGCAGACGTCTTTGAAGCGCAGCTTTGAACGCCCTCTTCTTCTATAGCCTTCAGCTAGCTCGCCATAGAGTAGGTCTTTAGGGATGCAGCCTGTGTCCATTCTCATGACATGGCCAAGCCACCTCAGACGTCTCTCACCAAGTGCTGCGTGCATGCTGTTCATGTTGGCTCGTTCCAGCACCTCTATGTTTGGGACATTGTCCTGCCACTTGATCCGCAGCACGCGCCGCAAGCACCTCAAGTGAAAGGTGTTGAGCTTCTTCTCATGCCTTGCGTAGGTGGTCCACGTTTCGCTGCCATAGAGGAGGGTACTGAGCACGCAGGCTTGGTAGACGTGCAATCTGGTATTCTCAGTGAGGCTGGAATTATTCCACACTCGCTGGATTAGTTTGGCCATGACTGCAGCTGCCTTTGCGATTCTGCTGTTGATCTCCGAGTCAATGGACAATGAACTGGAGATCATGGACCCGAGGTAGGTGAAGTTCTCCACAACGTCCAGGATGTGTCCATCAATGGTGATTGTTGGAGGGGTCTCAGTGCCCTGGGCCATGACATTGGTTTTGTTCAGACTGATGGTAAGTCCAAACTCTTTGCAGGCGAGGGAGAGGCGACTGACGAGCTGCTGAAGGCCGCCTTCAGTGTGTGAAGTCAAGGCTGCATCATCAGCAAAGAGCAACTCACGGATGTGTACTTTTGTCACTTTAGTCTTGGCACGAAGACGGGCTAAACTATAGAGCTTGCCATCCGACCTGGTGTGGATGTAGACACCCTCGCTGCAGTCCTTGAACGCATATTTTAGGAGCACGGAGAAGAAGATGCCGAAGAGTGTGGGCGCGAGGACACAGCCTTGCTTTACTCCACTGCTGACGGGGAAGGCCTCAGATGTTGCACCATTGTAGCAGACCGTACTGTGCATGTTCTCATGAAAGGACATGACCACTGCAAGCAGGTGTGGGGGGCAACCGATCTTTCGCAGCAAACTGAAGAATACAATATTATTTCATAACATAAAACAGCTGAGGATTTTCTATGAAGAATAATGTAATAATTTGGCTGTTAAGTCAAAAATTAAATTTCTGTGCTTTCTTCTTGTTAGTTATTGACATGGTAACTGTAAAAATCTTAATAAGATTCTCCACAGCGTTAAATTTACAATTACAATACATCATTGAACTATAAACTAATTACTGGATGATGTGTATTCAGTTTGAAAAAGCAGAGTAATCAAGATGCTTTACTTTTGTGATGTAAAGCATCTTGATTGTGTGATTCAATGAAGTTCATTGTGTCTATAAGTTCTATTAAGCACTTAAATTATTTTTTATCAGACACTGGGTTTGTTTTGTGTAAAACCTACCGACATGTTTCGGCGGAATGCCTTCCGCCTTCGGAAGAGCAGGAAACCCCCCTCATCACCCCCCTCATCCCGACGTCACACGCCACCATCTGATGACGACCCTGACGAAGGCGGAAGGCATTCCGCCGAAACATGTCGGTAGGTTTTACACAAAACAAACCCAGTGTCTGATAAAAAATAATTTAAGTGCTTAATCTTGATTGTGTGGTGTCAAAGGAACAGACATCCGGTCCACACTTGTTTCTAAAGTACTAAATGTGTGTGTGTGGGGGGGGGGGGGGGATGTGGCAGATAGTGCAGTGTGCCAGCCTTACCTCTCTTAGGATGAAGTAGTAATAATTCAGTGCAGTGCTTTATAAATGCAGCGTGCAGTGAGCCTTCAGACAATACACACAGACCGCTATTCACACACACACCAGTGTGAACTAGCTCTAAATTGACCCCCACTGTTGTTACTGCACCATCCATGCAACATCAACACACTGTAATCACAAGAGCAAAAATGCAATATGTGTTTGGGATGCAAAAGAACAGCAAAGTCATAAATATGTAAATATTACATGATTATTCATGTGCAGGGCCTCCATAGGAACAAACAGCAGCCACAAATACAGAGAGGAAGATTAACCACAGTCTTCATCAGCATCATGCTTAAGTTTAAGTCCAACACAAACCAAATGACTTATCTTTGACAGAAACTTTCTTCAGATGGATCAACAGAACAAATAGATCACTTGAAAAGCACCCCCCCCCCCCAAACACAAACACACACATCCACACCCTACGGCACAAACACACAGTCTGGCCGTGACACAGATAGAAGATGGCGAGTCAGTCATTGTCCTGTTAGGGGATATCTGAGATGATGTTGGCGACTTATCCGTGCTCTTCATAATCCATTGTGTGTGTCTGTGCCCTCAGCTGTGTGTGCTTGTGTGAACACAGCAGGCCTGGTGTCGTTGATAAGGGCTGACGGCTTAGTCCTCAGTTGCAGGGACACACTCGCAGAATTAATGAGCCCAGAGCACAGAGGACTGCCTCTGCCATAAAGGTCTTTATCGCCCTAAGGAGGCTGTGTCCACGTGTGTGAGTCTGTGTGTTTTTGTTGCTTTATTTTACCATAAAAGTATTAATTATCATAGCTGTATGAACCCCCGCGTACTGATTAGCCACATAGCCTGAAGGTAAGGTAGTGGGTTGAGATTTAGCAGCGCCTCTTTCTGAGCAGGCACATCCATCAAACAGGCAGCCAGAGTTCCGTGTTTGCATACTATATCAGAATTAGTCAGGTAAAACGGGAATTTCTGCAAAAACTGGCAGCCCTCACAGCACGAGGTAAATGACTGACGGTAGATTCTACAGTTGTAAACATGAAGCAGAGGATAAACCGAATGGAGACACTGAAGTTTAGAGGCAGATTGACGTGAGCTGACAAGAGGTACCTCTGCAAGTCACTGTGAGGAGCGTTACTCAGCATTTCTGCTGCTGAGACACATCATGGGAGTATCCAATGAGACAACAGAACAAAGTCTGTCAGTGGAATTGTACTGTTCATAAAGCAGTGTTAAGCTGTTCTACATGCTTACACTGAAGTCCATCTTTTAGGAACATAAGAAGGAACAGGCTAATTGAAATATTTTTGAGTCCATCTCTATTCTTCCATTTGCTGGTTCAGGACAGGATTTACTGAGTTGATCCAAGATGACGTTTTAACTTCAGCTACCAGGACGCCCAAACCAGGGTCTCCTTGTGCCGGTCCCAAACACAGATGAACACAGAGGGTTGTGTCAGGAAGATCTGACGTAAAATCTTTCCTAAACCAAATCTGGGAATCAGACCTACGATATCCTTACTGGATCAGTCGAGTACCGGGTTAACAAGACTGCCATCGGTGCTGTTCACCGACAGGGTGCCAGTGGAAATTGGACTACTGTTGGTTGATAAGTGTGTTGGTAGAAAGAGAGAGAAGTGGAAAGTCATGAGTGTTGGACTAAGAGTAGATACTTTGAATGTTGAATTGTCAGAAGTTGTTCCTGGGTTCTGTGCTCGCAGGTAATCTGGAGTCCGACTCCCTTGTCAGGCCGGCACGGTTTCGACTTTGGTAATGGAAAAGTGACTCCTCAAATCTGCTAAAAGTGACGCGCTCCGCTGCCAAGTCATCAACGGAGGCCGCGGACATTAAGGAGTTTTGGATTAATCAATGGTAGATATATCATGAACACAACTTTTATTTTGAAATACTTTTTTAATGCCCAAAAGCTGTATTTTCTGGGCATTGTCCGCACATTTGTCCTTCAAAGCAGAGCATGCAGGAAGCATAATGGAAACCGCGGCAACGAGATAGCAAATAGACAGCACTGGTAAGGCTGAACATATGGATGGAAGTGAACATAGGGTTCCTGAAAGGATCACTGAAGCGTAAGGAGACTCAAGAGATGTGTGAAAAAGGACTGAAAGTCTGAGCCCTGCTTTTCACACTCTTCTCTTGCATGCAGACACGCAAACACACACGCAAAAAGATGGACAGTCATTTACAAACACATGCACGAACACACACGCACAAATAGACACAGACAAACACATGAACAGACATACTGCAGCAGGCAGCAGGACTTGATTTTCTTGTCTTCGTTGCTCAACAGGAGCCAGTGCTTTGGTGCAATAAGGGCCGTATGTGTTTGCTTTACAATTTCCAGCTCTCAGCTATCATCGTTCCTCATTAAATATGTGCAGCCCACTGAAGTGAACTGGACATAAACGTTGCTAGTCTTAGTTTCCAAGATTTCATCATCCAGTTTTATAATTGTTTCCTATCCCTCCCACCTTATACTGGAAATGATCATGTTGGATTTAGAATAAGCATGTCATGAAGGATTACCATGAATGTAATGTAATTTATTCCAAACGTAATCCATTATTATATCCCTGTAAGTAGCTGTAAGAAGGCAGATGCACACTGAGACACCTTTTCTGAAAAGCACAACTGCACTCAGCCGGTTACGCCGTAATCTACTTTGACACACTGACAAAATAATTAACAACAAATTACACTAGTTAACAACTTTTAACATTTTGTCTGAGAAGTTTGAGAAAATGTTCTTAACTAGAAACTCATCCTAACGACCCTTAACGTCAACATTTGTTTCATCTGCAAAGGCTTTTCTGTTTTCTGTCCACCTATTATTTTTAGATCAAAAAAGTGACCCTGTGTGGACCAAATGGAAGTGCAATGCTTGTTGTGCTTTGACAGACGTCTAATGGAAGAGCAGAAAAACTGCCGTGCTAGCTGTGGCTTCCAAAGGTCGTCCTCACCCAGTCAATTCCAAGGTAACTCACCAACAACCAGAAAATAGACCACAATTTTTTATTTCTATAAGTAGCAAAGATGGCATTAAATTAGTTATTGATGTCCTGAGCAGAATTTTTCTCTAATTCTGATTTGATATGGATTTTTTTATTTCATTTATTATGAGCAAAGTTATCAGGAGCAAAGTTAAACAGATCACTGATTTTTGAGAATTATGAGAAAATACCTAAAAACATTTTTTTGCACTGAATTGAAAGGGTCACCTATGAGATAAAAATGTCTGCTATTTCATTTAACCATGTAAACGTACATCCAGAATTTAATGAAATCTTCTAACAAAATCACATTTCTCCATCAGACACACTCAAAGTCCAAATATATATAATTATAATAATCAAACAATATTCTGACATGCATTGACATGTCATATAAAGAATTCATGCTGAATTTCAGATTTTGAAAAATCAGATTAAAGAAAGCAATTTTTAATCTTTATCTTTGAATGTGCCGCCATAGGAAAAATATCCGTTAATGAAAACAGCACAAAGCTATTTTTGTTTTTTTATTGGCTCTTGCTTTTATGTCTTCATAATCTCCAAAACACACTTGAAATGATTCTACTATGGTTTTTGAAACGTTATGTCTAAGCAAAAACACCCCCTAAAAGTAATTATTCATGCAAGAACACAGTGCCATTATTTAAATTTCCTTTAGGTCTAACTTATTTAGTATGTCAAATATTTTTTAATTTTGTTGACACTTTTCTGTGTCACGACTCAAGAATCAGCAAGATATTAACAAATTTACTTTTCTTTCCAGGTAGTTGCTTTCAACTTAGTCTCCCTGCCTGGTGCCGTGGTGGTTTCATCTTCCCAAAAATTTCAAGGTAATAATATTTTAGGAAGAAATAGCAAATATAAGAACAACTAATATGTTTTTTTTCTTGTTTAGAGCCATTTTTGAATGTTTGTTAGTCTTTTTTTCAAATGGCTCCATCCGTGCTGCATATCTGTCAGAGGAAAGCTGTCCGAACTCCAAGGCAGATCTTCATCACTAAAAAGGAAAGGGTTAACATCTTCAAATAAAGATTCCTTCAGGTGGATGAGATGTTTCATTCAAAATTTTTCAGCAGAGATTAAAGAGAAAAACCGGGAAAGGCGGTGGAAGTCCCTATTTAGTTAAAAGAATCTTATCAGAAATACGGCATTCTTGATTAATGGAATTTAAGACCATACATCCCTCTAACTGTCCTTGGCCAGCGGTCAACAGAAAAAATAACTCTTCAGATACTGTCTCTAAATGGGAATACCTTATCCTCGATGATGTCAATAAGCAGTTTGCCAAAGAGGTTGCCCAGCAGAAAGAGCAGAGACAATCACCCAGCAAAACCAAAAATGCAGGACGGCGGGAAAAACGACATGATGAAAATATATCAAGGAGTTACGTCCAGAAAAAAAGCATCTTCAAACTGAAAAGGAGTCACTCACAGAAAAACTAGAAGGAAGAAAATGGTTGTAAAAAGGTTATCATTGGAGTCTAGCAGATTAACATCAATTGAAGCAAAAGAAAAGGAACAATACGTAGAATATAATGAACTGTCAGTATATTGGAGGGAAATAAACAGGGGACAGAAGGTTAATGCTAATTTGATAGATAGAATTAAAGAACATGAAGATGATTCTATTCAGCTTTTTGATGAGTGAGACATGTTAGCCCTTGTGCTCTCTTGTTAGGTCCAGATGACCCCACTCCCAATGTTAACATGCCTCCTGGCACACAAGGGAGGGGGGGTGCATATAACGACTGAACAGAAGAGGAAAAGGCAAGTGTTTTGAAGCTACACAACTTTTTTTGTGGTCTACATCTCCTTGTTGGGACGGCTGATACTGCATCTGCAGCATTGTTGGCTCAGGAAACAGCTGCATTTCTCTTCAGGGGAAGGTTTGGATGATGAAAGAGAAAAGATCCATGGGGAGAGTGGAACAATCAGATTAGTTCGAAGGTCCTTTTCCAAGAGTGGTGATGAGAAACAGACACTGGTGTTCACAGAAACTAGAAAGCACATTTGGAATGAATACAACTTTGCCAGCACCTCACTAATCTTAAACTTCAAGGAGAACAGGTCCAATATAAAACATTTTCTTGGTGGGAATGCGTTTTTCTTAATTCAGCACATTGTTGTGTGCTTGCAAGCAATAAAGGACCCAAACAGACTTGTCAAACAAGTTCTGAAAGACACTGAAAATGAATATTATTTTGCAGGTTGCAAGGCGCTTGGGCTTTTGCAGAAATTTATCACCACTCCACTGTGGCGTCTGACAGAAGGAGAAAGACATGTTCTTGACTTGAACGCCTACTACAAAGGCTTGGTAGATTTCCTTGGCGAGTGCTCTGAGAATGAAGACTCTCTCTTCGACTTCATGCAGGGGGCAAGTCTCTTTCCTCGAAAGGTTTTTCAATATCTCATCAAGACAAGTGATTATGATGAACTTAGTGGTCAGTTGCTCCAACCAATACTGCTTGCCCTCAAAGATTATTTGGAAAAGTCTGTCAAGGAACATCTTCCTGGGGGGAAATTTTGGGATCCAGGTGAGCATGACAGAAGCGTAACAAAAGCAGCTCCAAAACACCAATAAGAACCCAGAAGGGATATTCGGTGTGTTAGACTACCTTGTTCACCATGGGTCTAATGCATCTGCCATTACAAATGAAGCATATCTGATTTAATCTTACAATAAGACATCAATGTGGGTGTCTCAGTTATGTCCTGAAAAGCTGGAACAACTACTAGGTGATGTGAGAAAAAGACGAAAGGAGATGGGAGGCCAGTATCCCAAAGCGCCATAAAGAGAAGCAACAAAAAGCAGCTAAGGCTTTGGGAGAAAGCAGGAGAAATAATGAGAAAAGAAGCACTTGACTGAAATAATGATTGATGCAGGTCTATGGCAATCAGAGTAGGAAGGTGATAATAAAATGGAGCAGTGTGACAGTGATGCTGAGTGATTCCAAGCTGTAACAAATCTGTTTCGTTTTCGGAAGGAAGTGCTACAGCAGGACCCCAGGGGGAGGAAAAAAGAAAAAATCTTATAACCACATGACACTAAATTAAGAGGCCTTGGGTGTTTTATGAATCTCCAAAATGCTCATGTCAGATGACCCAGTAAAATGACGATTAAATCTATTGTCAGAACTTTCTATTGTTGGATTAAGTTTGTAGCACATGCTCTTATCTTCTGCTGCATAGCATTACCTATAGTTTCAGGAGCAAATTACTAAAATGACAGAATTGCATTATAATAAGTGCAAGTAACTTTACTGCTTTAGGAGGATCTTCTTTGACACATTTTTATTTTGAAAGGAACTTGAATGTGCTGCTGTCAGATTCAAGTTAATCAAAATAGCCTATTGAAAAATTGGTTTATAGCCTATTAAAAACTTCACAATTGAAAAACTTAACACTGTTATAAATTATTGTACATTTTTTAAAGTTACATGTTATAACCAAATAGTCAAAGGCTGTAATAATGTGTATTTTTATAAAAAAGAGTATGGAGATTTTGCGGCTCTAACTCGATTGAAACCTTAAGCCAGACTGATAGATCAGCACATACGTGTTGCCAGAGAGCCTGGATGGGTTTGCAGAACCACAGTGCATGCATGTAACAGGTACATTACTGTTGCAGTGCTCGCAAATGTCTGAGTTACTGAGACCCATCATGAACATCCTCTGTCCAGTGTAGTAAATTCTGTGAAGAGTTTTGAAATGGTTCTTTTTGGTTTAGCTGTTCCATTAACATAAATAGCATAAATAAACACACTCTTTATACACACACTATGTATGCTGGCAGTGGAATATTTACAATGAATCCTCCCTATGATTATTTCTAGGGTAAAATGAATAAACTCCAGGCTGGCTTCTTTAAAGGAAATAACTACCGTATAAATAGAGTCAAATGAGCCAGCCTTCTGAACGACTCTATGAAATGAACTGATCCAAAAATCAGGATATTGAAAAGAAGAAATTAAAAGAAGGTGAAGGAGTTAAAGGGTCGAAAATATGTCGCCCAGTATTGTAAAAAAATGGTGGGTTTGTGGCATTTCAATTGAAAGTTGATTGGCAAGAACGCTGGACCTCAAAGACCTTTTGGTGATTTAGCACGTGAGAAGGCTCAACATTGGGCTGTGGGTGAACAAAGTTTATCAAGTAACAGGTTAAAAGGTTAGAAGAAGAAGCATGACTTACTTATTTGCATTTCATTTATAAGTTAAGTTTTATATATGATGGATGGATGGATGGATGGACAGATGGAGAGATGGATGGATGGATGGATGGATGGATGGATGGATGGATGGATGGATGGACAGATGGATGGATGGATGGATGGATGGATGGATGGATGGATGGATGGATGGATGGAGAGATGGATGGATGGATGGATGGATGGATGGATGGAGAGATGGATGGATGGATGGATGGAGAGATGGATGGATGGATGGATGGATGGATGGATGGATGGATGGATGGATGGATGGATGGATGGACAGATGGATGGATGGATGGATGGAGAGATGGATGGATGGATGGACAGATGGATGGATGGATGGATGGATGGATGGATGGATGGATGGATGGATGGATGGATGGATGGATGGATGGACAGATAAATGGATGGATGGATGGATGGATGGATGGATGGATGGAGTGACGGACGGACGGACGGATGGATGGATGGATGGATGGAGAGATGGATGGATGGATGGAGAGATGGATGGATGGATGGATGGATGGATGGATGGATTGATGGATGGATGGACAGATGGATGGATGGATGGATGGAGAGATGGATGGATGGATGGACAGATGGATGGATGGATGGATGGATGGATGGATGGTTAGATGGATGGATGGATGGATGGATGGATGGATGGATGGATGGATGGATGGATGCACCTGGGTACTCCCTCAACCCCTGCCGTGACAGGAACACCACCGAGACAAACCTGCTCGAGAGAAGTCAGGAAATCCAAAAGCGACCAAATGCTACAGCACTTTGCTGAATACTGCATCCTCAGCAGTCTTCAAAGGATGCTGCTGGTTGGATTTTCATAACAGATAAAGACTGGTGATGGTAAATGACCTCCAGGGTGGAAAGGGTTACATAAAGAGTCTTTATGAAGCCAAAAAAACAGAATGAGCAGTGAAAGATTCCTGGAGCCAGTGATTGAACCTGACAGGAATAGAACTAGAGCATGATGTGACCGTTTTAGGGTTCATTTGTGTCAACTGCTGCCTGAAAAGTCATGTGCTAATGAGAGATAAACAGCAACAAAGCATCAGCGTTTTCTCCTTTTGTGTGTCCTCTTACTTCAAACCATTCCAAATCTAATTTACACTCATTAGTGAGCCTCCAGAGTACTTCTGCCTCACGCTGCAGACACAACCTGTAAGACTCTCCCACATGAATGTGAGAGACAGATACTTTAATTACCCAGGTAATGCAGCCAGATGCTCCATCGCTCTGGCAATGACAGTGATTAAAAGCAGTAAAATATTCATTTCAATCAGACACCCACACGCCACATGTATAATTAATGCACAGTGGAAGGACATGGTGTGTGTTACCACAACTACACACACACAGCTCTCCATCACCGTCCTCCCATCGCCAGCAGCTGTGTCTGTTGGGTAGAGCCGTGAAAATGAAGCTTGAAGTTTGAGACACTTTCGAGCAAAGCTCCACGGGGAAGTCAGAGGGTGGCCAGACTGCATTCTGGGACTTCATTCAGCCACCTACACAGCAGATGTGCCGGGTTTTCTTTCACTGCTTGGCTTCTCTCTGGGTGTGTTGTTGTTGGGGATATCGTATCTGGAGTTTGCCAACGACCAGGCATTGGGAGTGCTGTTCCGTCGCCCTCCGTCTCTGCTCCTCAGCCGTTCGGCCCTGGTGGATGCTTCAAAATGCCTCTGAGCTGCTTTCTCTAGTGGGAGAAAGAGAAACAAACTGAGACGTGAGGCGAGTTCACAGACATGAAGCAGACGTTTGGTTTCAAACTTCTCCTCTGGGCGACGTGTGTGGAGAGTTTCTTTATCCAGCCTCTGCACCAGCATTCAAAAAAGAAAAAATAATATAAATCTTAGTCAGTAATTATCTAACAGCTGGACTGAAATCTTTGCTCCTCTTCATCCCCGTCTCTCTCACTGCTGTCTCTGGTGTCCTCATTTTGACTGTTCCTTTATCGTTTGGACCAGTTGTCTCCAACCTTTTTCAGGTCACGGACCGGTTTGATGTCAGACAATATTTTCACACATTAGTGTCCAAACGGGCCAGAAGTTTAGGTTTAATATTAAAAATCTGAAAACATTAGATTTTTTTTATATGACGTTTAACCCTTCTGTTATCTTAGATGACCCCCCCCCTTCCATTGACGTGTTCTCCCTACCATGACAAAGGTGGATAAAGGTGGAAAGATTTCCTGTAATCCATGGACACCAGTGAAGATCACAAATCATTGAACAAAAAAGGTTCAGAGCACTGTCTAGTGGGTCTAGATGACCCAACTCCCAATGTTAAAGTGCCTAGGATAGCACAAGCGTTAAATGAAACAGAATAGAAATTGTTTCTGATCTGTAAAGAACTCAAGAAAAGCAACATTTCAGCTTTTTTTTTTATAGAATTCATTATAACACTGAGAAAACCCAGTCTCAGATCATCTTTCAGGGCAAGAAGATTTATCATCTGCAGTTTTTACATGAATGCTGATAATGTATTTTTTTCACACATGGGAACATTTTCTGTTCTCAGATTTCTTAGCAGATCCCTGCCTGATTCACCCTTGCTGACAAATGTTTCCACATATCAGAAAGAACTTTATGTGATTGAATCTTTGTTCTCT
This sequence comes from Oryzias latipes, assembly GCF_053564925.1. NCBI lineage: Eukaryota > Metazoa > Chordata > Actinopteri > Beloniformes > Adrianichthyidae > Oryzias > Oryzias latipes. The sequence goes on from NC_136240.1 coordinate 5,966,570, forward strand.
GTCAATTGTTTGGGGCTGGTTTAAACTTTATGAAGATTTTCCCTTTCAGGTCAGGTAGATGCTAACAACTTTAGCTGCGTCCGACTTTTAAGGTGGGACGAATAAATAAAGTGAAATCAAAAGACACAAACCGTTGTAAAACAGTTTTTTTCTGAATATAATAATAGACATGAATCCACCGTGTCAGCATCTTTATTATCTGCGTGTGTAAAACATTCAAATGTCAGTCACTGCATAGGCAAGCTTTATTGTTCTTCTTCGGTTTCCTCACAGACTCTTTTCTCCCCAAACAAACTTTCCAAATATGTTTTATTGTTTGGTTTTCGTTAGCTTTTACATGTTCAGCTACCACCTTTGCGGCCCAAGCAGCGCGTGATGCGTCAAGACAGACGATGTGGTGAACAGAATCCAGTAGATTTTCAAAATAAAACTTCCTTTAGTATCTGAAATAAACATACGGAAATATTCAAAGTTGGCATATGCATTTTCTTCTGTACCGGTCTGCAGCCTGGGGGTTGGGGACCACTGGTTCGGACAAAAGCAGTGTTGTATGAGCTTGGCTCTTCTGTTCCTGTTGACTGGTGTGAAGGCCAGAAGGTTCTGACGTTCCTCTGCTCCGTCACACGCAGACTGCAGGGTTGAATGTATGTCTATGATCATCTCACTTTGTGGATGTCACAAAACAGAAAATAGACATAATTTTATTCCCTTCGACATTTTAATTTATAAAACGCTGGCGTGTATTTCTCAATAAGAACATCTGACCATGGCCTTTCATTGCATCAAACAGTTTACATCAAACCAGAGAAAATTTAGGCAAAAGTAGGCAAAGGTTGGGAGTGGCACTAATCTTACAGGAGCCCATAGAAGTGGGACAGTTTCCTAATAAAACCAGTGCAGCAGCAGCTAAGCCCACAGTGGCTTTAGAAGGCCTCATGATAAGTTACTATTCCATGAGCAATCCCCCTCCTGCTCTCTTCAGTGGGTTCCATCTGTTACAGTGTCGTTCCTTTAATCTCATTAAATACTACTTTAAAACATCCTAAAGACGTAGGATTCTTTCGCCTTTGTTTTCCTGAGCAAACGGCTGTTTTCAGACATAACCACTAAGGTCCGTCTTGCTAAAAGTGCATAAAATGTTGGCTGTGATAGAAGGCAGGAGTCCCAGCTGGAGGACTGAAGTCCTCAGCCTCCAACACGCTCCTCCCACGCCACAGACCCGTCAATCATGAACATATTCCTCTCCAGATCTATAGAAGCTTTCCTGATTCATTCACAGCTTCCTGGCTAAGCAGATAACTATTCTTCTCTAAACATGGATGGGATTTGGAGTTTGGTTGCGCTGACTCGTCCCAATTATTCCGCCTTTTGTCATAAAACCACTCAGTTTTCTTTCTCAACAATGATTCCTGACAAATAAATGTGTGCTAAAAGCCTTTTAAAGGTGTTGTGGGTCAATTTTTGATCTGGCTTCACTCGGAGGCTTTGACTGGGATCTGGGTTTTGCTTAAATGATCCAGGCTTGGGACATAAGAGCGCACGCTTTGGGCAGCCTGCACTCCGGGCAATCCATTGGGGGCCGGAGCCGGTTGGAGCCGGTCTTCAGACCCTGGTTCTCGTCCCGTCTGCACTTTGGCTTTTTCCAGCAGCACACGCACTGTCTTTTGAAAGACGACCCGAGGGTCAGTGGAAGGCAGAGCAGGGCACAGACAGCTCTCCCTCAACTCCAAGGCCTGCAATAAAGAAGGACAACAGACACAAGCATCTGTTTATTCTAGTCACACCAACACTCGGGCATCATGATATGAACAAGTGGTGTAGCATTCATTGCAAACAGAATATGACAAGTCACAGAAATAATACACGGCAGCCTGAAATCACTAAGGGGCTACCTGCAAAACCCTAACCCCTCAGTGTGCAGTAACAATTAACTGAATAATTAACTGAATTAAGTTTTATTACTAGGATCAAAACAGATTGAAGTGTCTGAGATAGAAGGAAATGGAACAGCCCTTTAAACCATTAAAGAATTTTTTCAAAATTATATAAATCAATTATCAATGTTGGAAAATACCATTTGGATTTAGATGTGGTAGGTTTATTTCACTGTCAGGTAAAAATTATTAACAACCATCACAGTGAACAACACACATGTGATGTCATCAAAAACTGATCATCGATCATTCCAGTCCAATGAGTGGAAACACTTTGAATAAAGTCATGTGACCATCCAGTGTCTAGAATGTTCTAAGAATGTTCCCTTTGGATTCTTTGGATGTGGAAAAACAACAGTGGTGAACTTTAGGAAACTAAAATGTGAATGGATTTGACATTCATTCTAGTTTACTTGTTTGTTTGGACACATATTTCATTTACACTTGATGATCTGGAAGAAATCCAAGAATCTGGAAAACTTCACTGTTCAGTAGCAGGAATTTCTGTCTGAGTCTCACTGCTGGAAGTTTTGGACAAAGATGATCTGGATCCACTTTAGATCAGTGAATCGGATTGAATCTTTTCAGGAAATCAATCATTCAAAATGAACAAATGTCGAATCAAATTGTTCAAATGAATCGTTACTCCACTAGTAAGCAGTCTGGGTCAATGTTTCTATGGCAACCTCTCTGGCCAATGAGCAGTGAGCTGTTGGAAGTCCACACCCTTCCCATTGGAAAGTGGGTTCGAGAGTTTACAGATGGCCTGGTGAATTCTGTTGTCATTCAAACATCATTGTATCAAATCTGTCAAATGTTTTTTTAATGCTTAACGTGACATCACATGCTTTAACTGAGGCATCCGATTGGTCAGTTTAAAACTTGCACTACAGAAAAAATATGGTGAAAAAAATGAGGATCATTAAGAAGATGTTAAAAAAATGGCAAGAATGGTTATTCTGACCAATAGAATGACTGAGTAACAGCTGTTTCTTTCTCTATAGAAGTCTGTGGGATTTTGGCTTTTATGCCAGCAGGTACTTCCTGTTTCGAACGCCGTGGGTGGCGGTCCCTCAGTCCAGTTCTCTTATACAGTCAATGGTTCGAACTCATTTATTTCCTTAAGACAGTACTTTAACATAAATGCAGCACGTTTCTTTTAGGTAGTTTATTTAAAAGAGAACAGAGTTTCCCTCCGAGAGGAGACACTTGAAGTCACTTCAAGGCCGTTTGGAAGAACAGTTGCTTTTGGAGTTCTTTGAATCCTGACCTCTGGCAAGTGTTTTGGTTACTTCTTTCAAATAGTACAGCAGAGGTGCTCTGTGGGTAATAGAGGCAGAGCTAACAGATCCAGGGGTCACTTGGTTCAACCCAACTGTGCATGAACGTGCACGCTCTCCCTCACACACCACCTGTTGAGTTTCTGTGCTCACACATGAGGAGCGCTTCCATGAAAGCACTGATCCCCCCAGAAGAGTAGCTTGAGGCTGTTGCCCCTTACAAGGTTAAAAACGTCCCATCATGCATCACTTCCACCTGACTGAGCTCAGCTTTTAGCGAGCCCATCTGTGCCGCTGCTCGGAATCTGACAATTGGCTTTCGGGACACTATTATCACACCAGAAAATGTATCCACACATTAAAACTCCAGCTGATGAATCCCCAAAACAATCTTCTTCATCAGGTCACCGCCTGCAGCTACAGTCACCGCTGCTGGAGGTTAAAGTTCCAGTCTGGGAACGAGGACGCACAGAGCATGCATTTACTGAATGACAAATCCCCCTGATGGCCAATCAATGCCTTACTCACATGTCTGGTGTGTGAATCCAGTTTAGCAATACACTCACAGTATAAAGGTCTCTCAGACATGCAGGTTTTAATGGTTCAGATGCTGACAATCCTCATAAAAGCCCAGATCAAAACTGCTTCTGGATTCCTTTGCAGCACTGGGACACCGCTAACTGTCTTATTAGTTTGAGCTGCTATGACAAAGCTATTCTCCTTTGGGTCCTCCACAGCTCCAGGAGCCGGTAAAGCTACATGTTTATCGTGTCTTCCTTAATGAAACCTTCTTCTCCCCCAAACTTATCCTCCCTTTGTGACCCCATCTCTGCGTCTGCAGAGAAAAAACATCTCTAGATGCATCATTAACTCTCCTTGCAACAGCTCCTGGAGCGACTCCACCCCAAAAGGCTAGAGATGCTCAGGGTATTGAGGATCACAGGTTTTCCATTTTTGGCTCCAGACAAACATGTCTGCTTGAAAAAAGGGAAGAATTGATCAGCAAGTGTGTTTATACCTGCGGTATAAGCCGGTCCAGTTGAGCGGTTCTGTTCCTGTGGGATGGGTGTGTAGACAGCCACTCAGGCAGGGTGAGCTCTCCTGAAAGTCTGTCGGTGATCTCCAGCTGCTGCCAAAAAACAGGGCCAGCTCGCACATCTGCACACGCCTGGATGGACGGACACATGCGGACACAAAGACGCTGCATGACACCTGAAGGGAACACGGCATGGCAGCTTCCTGACCGCGCCTGCATGTGAAGCCTCTCTGAGCAGCTTCTTCTTGACCACAGCGCCCCCTGCTGTCCAGCAGACACATTACAGAATGTGAACCCTGCCTACAGGTGTGCCTGTCTGATACTAAACTGCTCCCCATTTTATATCTAGTTGAATAAAAAACATTGTATTATCAGCTCAAAGGCTGGTCAGAAACCAAATTAGGAATCTTCTCCATCAGTAGCTGCGATTACATGGACAAAAGTAATCGGAATGAACGCCTGATCAGAATAAAGAAGCGTCATGTAAACACGCCGTTCAGAATAGTCTGCCCCAATCAGACTCAAAATTTCTTTCCGATGGAGATAGGTGGGTTATGCTGATTGTTGATCCGATTATAAACAGTTTGTTCTGATCGTGGGTCACTACTGCTCTGATTTAGGTCATGCTTAGCGACGTGGCGCTCTAGAGGAGTCTTTGGAGCACAAACAGGACTGGCTGGCTGCTCCACGCATGTGAAGCATGTCTCTGAGCAGAGCAGCCGGACTTTTAGCTTCATGTTTGTGGGCAGGGAATGGTGCTTTGTTAGGGTGTGCACTCTGGAGGAGGTTTTGGACCGCAGTTCGTCCGGCCGCTCTGCATGAGTGAGCTGCAGGACGCTGTTTCAGGACTGGAACAGCGTGTGAGCTGACGGAGGCGGCTTTTGAATGGAGAAATGCCACGCAGTCCTGAGAAACCGTGTAAACCATCATGTGAAGTTATGTGTTCAGTCGTGTCCAGAATAAAAAATAGAGGCTGAGTTATTCCCAATATTTACGTTCAGTCTAGATCCAGATTGCAGCATTGACCACATGGATTTTAACTACATCTATGGCTAAATGTTGTTGTTGGCACATATTAGCCCAATCCTAACCCTTCTTTCTGCCAAGAAAAAAAAGCATGGATAAAAAAATTATGAGCGAACAAACACTTAATAATAATCATAACAATAATAAATCATGTTTAACAGATCATCTCGCTCTATGCAGCAGCTTTGTTTGTTTACAACAGAACTCAATATTTCTTCTTCTATGGTCGTTTCCTGTATTTTCGACAGTTCTGCACACATCCACATGATTTGTTCCGACTGAAAGTGTGGTGTATGTAAACGTTTGTCAAAATCGGATAAAGTTTTTCTAGGCCCATCAATCCGACTTTTGATCCAGTCAAAGACATTTTGGACATGTAACCATGGCTACTGACTGTTACGGTTGGGATTTTTTACAGGTATGTTGTTTTCATTGAATTTAAGCTAAACTTTTAACCATCTGGGCAGACCATCTCATGATTGTTCTGAAGAGCCGTTGCTTCTTCCTTGACTTTTCATTCTGTCTCAAACAGAGAACAAAAGTGTTTTTGGGAAAAAGTTCAACAGGTAAAGAAGCTGACTACAGTAACCAATAACCTTCAGTCCTACATAATGATTAACCTAAAAAATCCTCACATTCTACACTTAAAGGCTTCATCAGCCTCCATTAGACCAGACAACAGTGTGTTGTTGTTGAAAATCCATGTTACAGGTCTTTATGTTGATGCTGAAACAAAGGTCCAACCCTGAAGACCAGTCCAGGGTCAGAGGTCATGTCCTTTCTGTCCTCTCACTGAGAAAGCGCAGCTTTCTGATAGAAACTAGTTCATGCCATACCTTTGCAGCCAGCTGCAGTCCAATCTGATCCGCCTCCACCTCCAGTTTGCGACTGTAGGGGCGTTGGAACATCAGCTGAAAGTTAGTTCAAGATGAAACGAGTTGAGGACGATCGGCCCACATGAAGCTTTGGGTGAATGTTTAAAACCTACTGGGAACGGAAAGATAACAGAGGAGGGCCTCTTCAAATTAGGAATAGTCAAGTCTCACCTCTGCAAGCTTGTCCTTAGCCCACCCTCCCAGCAGGGCCATGGTGTCTGTGGGACACATGGCCCATATGGCTGTCAGCAGAAGAAGAGACAGGAGGTCCACAATGTGAGACAGGCTGGCCTGCTCTGCCTGGTGGGGGTCACAGGAGGTGACACAGCAAAAGGAGAGGAGGACAAAGTGTGCAAAAGAGACAGAGAGGAGTGAGGCTGCAGGAGCATACTGATTTTTCTCATCTGTCTTAGTAAAAGGTTTTCATGCAAGCAGGTTTACAGGTTTGAGCAGCCAATCTAATACAGCATGTTAAATGTGCAACACTGCACCCCCCCCCCCCCCCCCCCCCCATTGAGTTCCATCGGAGTTGAACCTCCGACAGTTTCAGACTTTCTGCAACTACAACATCAGGCTTTTAGAACCAAACCAAAGAGGTATTTAGGGAAGAGAATCCTGAAAGTTGTGACTGTTGGTGTGGCCATGGTCAACACAACAGGGTAATGACACAACAGTGCAGCTAAACCTCAGAAAACATGGAATCAGTGCAGAAGCTGAGCGATACTTTCAACAAATAGATGTATACCACGTGGAGGTGGGTTGGTCGCACTTTATCAGGTTGATAGGATAAAACTGCAGAACACCCAGGAGGAACGTTTGCTCCTGAACATCATTTTACTAGAAATACTTGCTGGAACTCTTCCTTGAGCACAGAAAGCTCTGCTAGTGTTCAGCTCAGCACTCTCCTTTCCCTACAGCACTACTGTCTGAATAAAGGAACAGTGTTTGCACTAAACTGGGCGTTTGGGTCTCACTGACTGCTGTTAATGACACATTTAGGGTGTTTTAATGGGAAACTTGGGAGGAAGTGTTACTTCATTATCTGAGAATGAGATATAGCACACCCAAAAGTCTTTCTTTACTCACTCCTTAAAGGGTAATACCATGCAAAAAGGTAGAGCGTTTAGCCATCAAGCCGCTGTTTTATGGAATACAACTCCCAGCTCAGTTTCTACATTCAAAGTTAGACTGAAAACATTCCTCTTTGGACAGGCTTATTATCAGACTAGCTAGTATTCTGAGATTACTTAACTTAATGTTAATGTGTTTAAATTAAACTTAATAACAATAACAATAAAGTTGTTACTAGGCTGGTAGAAGTTTCTTCGTTTTTTCCGGAATCCGTTTTTTTTTAGGAGCTTTTCCTTACCGCCAAGGGGGTCTAAGGGCAGGGATGTCCAGTTTAGTTTAGTCTGTTAGTTCAATTTAGTATTTTCCTATTGAATTCTATGCATTCATGATCCTTTTGATTTTATGTTTCACTTTTTCAATTACCGATACAAAGCCCATCGAGGCGACTGTTGTTGTGCATTTTGGCTATACAAATACAATTGAATTGAATTGAATGCAAAATCAATTTTTTGAGCTTTTAAGTGTATTATAATGTTCATTCCTCACAAAAAACAAGTGAAGAACCACCCCTTCCAGGAAGAGTCTGTGCTCTCCCATAGTTGAGCTATACCTATAATGAAAATTACAGAACTCTCTCATCTTTTCTTTTTAAGTGGGAGAACCTGCACAGTTGATGGCTGGCTAAATATATATATGGATATCGTTTACTCTGAAAGGCTTAAGAAAAGCATGATAGGCCCTTTATCTCTTGTGCTATCCTATGGGGTCCAGATGACCCCATCCTTACATTGACGTGTTCTCTCTACCATGACAAAGGTGGATAAAGGTGGAAAGATTTCATGTAATCCATGGACACCAGTGAAGATCACAAATCATTGAAGAAAAAAGGTTCAGAGCTCTGTCTAGTGGGTCTAGATGACCCAACTCCCAATGTTAAAGTGCCTCCAAGGCACGTTAACGTTGGGAGTGGGGTCATCATGACCCCACAAGACAGCACAAGGGTTAATCATGGGAGCGACCATGCTTTTACAGTGCATCATAAGAAAATAACTCAGCAGTGGCTCCAGATATCCACACGTTTCCGTTCCTAACATCAAACTTTATATCTTCCACAGTGCTGCCATGCAGTAGCCCATTCATATGATGAGGGGGAAGACACAAAGTAAACCGGTATAGAGCCGACAATAAAGTCAGCTTGATTTGGATTGAAATCTTGGGGGTCCATCACTCTCCGGCACTCGTCACCAAAATGCTCAGTAGTGTGTCCGACCTACAAACACGGACATAAAAACTCTCAAAGCTTCATTACAAACCGCTGTACCTACAGAGTGATCAAGTATCACGTGAGCCATTTCATGTCCCAGGACGATTGTGAGCTGATCAGCGTCTGCCACGGCATCCAGCATCCCCGTGAACACGAACACCTTCCCATTCTAGAGAAAGCAAAAGCTGCTCTGAATCGGAGCCACGTCCTGTTGAAACCAACAAAAACTGTTTTCATCCGTCTTCCTGTTACTTACTGGCAGGACAAAGGCATTGATTTGGGGCTTTTTCACCACATGGACACTCCAGGGCCTTTCTGACACCTTCGGGATGTCCTTGTTCCTTTCTGCAAGCACCTGCACCAGCCGATCCACCATCTGGTGACGAGGGTCGGTGTCTGGAAGCAGATGCTCTGCAAACTCCTCCAAGTACTGCAAGGCAAAGACAAGTTCCTTCGTCTTTCTTCAAACTTTGGCTCCGCCTCCAACCTTCATCGTTCCATCCTGTCTCACCCCCTCGGCAGTCAGAGCGGCCAGCTCCAGATACGCCTCCTTGCTGAACAGCAGCAGGCGCACCCGTCCAGTCAGCGGGGACTCATCTAGGTGTGTCAGGAGGAGGAGGGCCACAATCACCACGGCAACAGCCCCCCCGGCTGACAGATGCCAGCGGCGCCTCAGGACCCAGTCTCGCATCAGCTCACGGCGGTTCTCAGGCAGAGCTTTCCACCACTTCCTCAGACTCCTGCTCACAGAGGAGACCAGCAGGTTTTATGCATCACTGTTCATCTTGCCGTTTGCCTCTGATCTGCTGGACAGAGGTTTGTCTGAATCTGGTTCCTTTCTGGGAGGTGTCGGACAAAGAAAGCCAAAGATTTGAGAAGAAGCAGGAAATGGAGCGGTGGACCCGCTTGGTGTTGCCCAATGACGTCATTCTAACCTTTCTCTCTCAACCGGTGCCTATTTGAGGGGCTCAGGCGGTTGAGCAGGTCGTCCAATGACCGCAGGGTCGGCAGTTCGATCCCCGCTCTCCCCAGTCAACTGTTGTTGTGTCCTTGGGCAATACACTGTGCGGCTCCACTGGTGTGTGAACGTGCATGAATGTCCCGGTGATGGTCAGAGGGGCCATGGGCGCAAACTGGCAGCCACGCCTCTGTCAGTCTGCCCCAGGACAGCTGTGGCTACAACAGTAACTACCATCACCAAGAATGATGGACACACTGTAAGAACTTAGAGCATCTGGAAGAGCGCAGATAAATCCAATCCATTATTCTTATTATAATTTACCCTCATGATGTTTGACTAAGTCATTGCTTTGAGGGGCGGCGTGATGCAGCGGCAGGGCGGTCGACCCCTGATCGAAAGATTGCAGGCTCGATTCCCGCTTAGCCCGCCTACATGCTGAGGTGTCCTGGAGCAAGACACTGAACCCCACCTTGCCTCTGGTGGAAGGTTGGCGCCAGTGTTCGGCAGCGGAGCCGCCATCAGTGTGTGGCTGTGACTGCAAAGCGCTTTGGGCCTTCAAGGAAGGAAAGCGCTAAATAAGTATACGCCATTTTGCTCATTTACAAGATGGAGACAGAAAGGAAGCAAAAAGCCAAACTCGTAACCATTTAGTTTTTATGAATGCTTACGTTATCTTTTAAACTGATGATAGAAATGATTGGATTTTCTGAGGGAACACAGAGGTTAAACCTGCTTTATCACATACTGTCCTGCTGAGAATAAAAAGAACCCAAACAACTGCCCTCTTTTAACCCAGAACAAGAATAATCATCTAAATTCATTTGATCTCAAGTAGAAGTTTAACAATTCCTTATCCTACCATCCAATCAGATTCATCTGTATGAGGCAAGTTGTTCACCAAATCAACCAATTCTATTACAAAATTCTTTCAAAATAAGATAAATTGATCATCGATATCGGAAAATACCATTTGGATTTAGATGTGGTAGGTTTATTTCACTGTCAGGTAAAAATGATTAACTACCATCACAGTGAACAACAAACACGTGATGTCATCAAAAACAGATCAGTCCATCATTCCAGTCCAATGTGTGGAAACACTTTGAATTTAGAATGTCATGTGACCATCTAGTCTAGTTTTCTAGAATGTTCTAAGAATGTTCCCTTTGGATTCTTTGGATGTGGAAAAACAACTGTGGACTCAACTTTATTGACCTGAACTTTGGAACGGTTTAAGTAATGAGCTCAAACAATGTTCAAATATTCAAATATTCAAGAAAATGTATAAAGAAACTCTTATTTAAGGATATGAGGATAAGAGGATTTAAGGATCAACAGGTGTTTGAATAATTCCAAATCCATGTGTAAACTTGATTGTGGTGAAATAATCAAAGCTCTTTTAATTACAACCACTGAGTGTTACATTGTAAAGTGCAATAATGATTACTGAAATGTTTAAATTACAATCAATAAGCTATTGATTTTATTTTCTTAAACTGCAATGTGTAGCAATAATTACTGGTTTAATGTTATCATGTGTTCTAATGATAATCAATTATTATTACATATCGGTATCGTTACTGTTTACTGAAATCATGAATGAATGTTTTCTGAAGATCATCAATCATTACTAGGCACTGGATTTTGTTACTTCAAGAGAATCTATCTGATCAGAACCGGATTTAAAACACTGTTAAACTATCAAATGAATGAACTCAGTAGGGGTGGGATTATATAAGCTTGCTTCTTCCCACTCCTTCTCAAGCAATAAATCAAACTCTACTTATATTTCAGTTAATTATTACTGTATTTAATTAAGCAAATGTGATTTAAGTGAGGATTTTGTTTTGTTTTATTTTCTGTCTTTTTAATCTATGCATTTCATCATTTCTGTAATGACTTTGATAAATATGTGTAAATTCTTTATTGCTTTGACTACAATGCTTGAAATAAATCAATCAAAATCAAAAAATCTAATCAAAAATCAAACTTTAGGAAACTAAAATGTGAATGGATTTGACATTCATTCTAGTTTACTTGTTTGTTTGGACACATATTTCATTTACACTTGGTGATCTGGAAGAAATCTGGAAAACTTCACTGTTCAGTAGCAGGAATTTCTGTCTGAGTCTCAATGCTGGAAGTTTGGATGAAGATGCTCTGGATCCATTTCCGGTCAATGAATCAGATCGGCAACCACAAATTTTGACATTAATCAAATAGTTAATTTGAATGGTTCCAGTCCTGCTTTTCAGTGTCAGCTGACAAACACTGTGGTTATGGACAGAACACCAACATTCTGGGGTTTAGTGTCAGGAGAGTAGAAACCTCAGAGCAAATTCTACTGTCAGGAGGTCACTTTGAACAACGATCTGTGGAGCGACTCTTCGTACTGAGCTTTGCTCTGACGGCTCTCATACTGAGCATCTCAGAGGATGCATCACCTGACGGCCTTACCTGCCCAGCAGCATCGCTGCCACCTTCTGGAGGGGCTTCAGGACCAACCACAGCAGCGGAGCCGGCACCGCCCCCCTGCGGGGAGATGCGTGGAAGCAGCGCCCGGGGGACGGCGGGAAAAGGTGCGGAGGGACAGTCGGTGTGGGTCTCGGACAAAAACGGCCACAGAGAGGCGAGCCGGCGGCTGCGGGTCTAGTGTGAGCTGACTGGAGGCTGACGTGAGGGGAAAGGGGGCGTGTCTTCTGCGCTGGACACGCAGCTGGACAGAGGCGGAAGTTCCGAGCTGAAGCAAGGATGCGGAAGTTCCGCGCGTGACAGTTGAGCATCGAGTGCATCTGTAGTGGAGTCTGTTGTTCCGGTTCTGAATAAAGACTGTTGTTCTTATGGCATGACGGCCGATTCTGAAAATCGCGGTCCGTGACCTTGGTCACTTCCGGCAGTAGAACCTCAGTTTGCCGCTGTCTTAAAGTTCGGTTCCGGCGGCGTGACGGCTTCGCGGCGACAAATGTAAAAAAAAAAAAACACCTTCTTCTTATTCAGAGAACGTTCAGAAAAGATGAACTGACAGATGAACCGGCCTAACTTTACAGTTCCGCTCTGTTAAACACTCCCCCAGAAACACTCACCTGCTGAAGGTTCCGGTACCGACTTAATCCAAGTTTCATGGAGCAAATGGACAAATGAACAAATGAATGAAAGCTGTCCAACAGCAAACTTCTCTTAAACAAAAACCCAATTTCCTTCTTAGTAACGGGTCCATAAACCCTAAAAGCACTTATATTAAATGAATTCATCTACAAAACTACAAAAATAGACGTTTATTTTTTATCTTAAGAGTTGTCAACAGAATAAAGAAAAAAAGCCCAAAGCATTCTGTCAAACAGAAAGAGATCTGTGAACTACATAAACAATACAGAACATAGCATGGGGGACAGATCATAAAACACTAAGTTAGTAAATAACCATGCGAATCATCCACAACACTTTAGACATACCGGATCGGTCGAGGCCCGGGTTAACAACGACCGCCACCGATGCTGTTAACCTACAGGGTGTCGGTGGAAATTTGACTACTGTTGGTCGAAGAAAGAGGGGAGGCAGAAGGGTCCGTGGCCAGAGAGAGAAGGGAAAAGGCAGGAACATAGGTTTGAGAATAGGGACTCTTAACGTTGGCACAATGACAGGGAAAGGCAGAGAGCTGGCAGACATGATGGAGAGAAGGAAGGTAGATGTACTGTGTGTGCAGGAGACAAGGTGGAAGGGCAGCAAGGCACGTAGTATTGGAGGAGGATACAAACTGTTCTATCATGGTGTTGATAGGAAGAGAAACGGGGTAGGAGTGATTCTGAAGGGGGAGTTTGTAAACAGTGTTCTAGAGGTGAAAAGAGTCTCAGACAGGATGATGAGCCTAAAGTTAGAAATTGAAGGGGTGATGGTGAATGTAGTCAGTGGGTATGCGCCACAGGTTGGCTGTGAGTTAGAAGTGAAGGAGAGATTCTGGAGTGAGTTGGATGAGGTCATAGAGAGTTTTCCCAGAGGAGAGAGAGTTGTTATTGGAGCAGACTTTAATGGCCATGTTGGTGAGGGCAATAGAGGTGATGAGGAGGTGATGGGCAGGTTTGGTGTGAAGGAAAGGAATCTGGAGGGACAGATGGTGGTGGACTTTGCGAAGAGGATGGAAATGGCTGTAGTCAACACTTACTTCCAGAAGAGAGAGGAACATAGAGTGACATACAGAAGTGGAGGTAGGAGTACTCAGGTGGACTACATCCTATGTAGACGAGGTCATTTGAGAGAGGTTAATGACTGCAAAGTGGCGGTAGGAGAGAGTGTAGCCAGACAGCACCGCATGGTGGTGTGTAAGATGACTCTGGAGGTCAGGAAGAAGAAGAGAGGGAAAACAGAAAAGAAGACCAAGTGGTGGAAGCTACAGAATGAAGAAACTTGTGAGGAATTTAGGCAGAAGTTGAGACAGGTTCTGGGTGGTCAGGATGAGCTTCCAGATGACTGGGAAACTACAGCAGAGATTATCAGGGAAACAGGTAGGAAGGTGCTAGGTGTGTCATCTGGAAAGAGGAAAGATGGTAAAGACACTTGGTGGTGGAATGAGGAAGTACAGGAATGCGTCCAGAGGAAGAGGTTGGCTAAAAGGAAGTGGGATGTAGAAAGGACTGAGGAAGGTAGACAGGAGTACAAGGAAGCGCAGCGTAGAGTGAAAAGAGAGGTGGCAAAGGCCAAACAGAAAGCTTACGATGAGCTATATGACAGGTTAGACACAAAGGAAGGAGAAAAGGACTTGTTCAGGCTAGCCAGACAGAGAGACAGAGATGGGAAGGACGTGCAACAGATAAGGGTGATTAAGGACAGAGATGGAAAGGTGCTAACAACCCAGGAGAGTGTACAGAAAAGATGGAAGGAGTATTTTGAGGAGCTGATGAACGTGGAAAATGACAGGGAAAGAAGGGAGGAAGATGTGGTTGTTGTGGAGCAGGAAGTAGCAGAGATTGGAAAGGAGGAGGTTAGGAAGGCTCTGAAAAGGATGAAGAGCGGAAAGGCCGTTGGTCCTGATGACCTACCTGTGGAGGTATGGAAGTGCCTAGGAGAGACAGCAGTGGCATTTCTAACAAGGTTGTTCAATAGGATTTTAGAGAGTGAGAAGATGCCTGAGGAATGGAGGAGAAGCGTTCTGGTTCCGATCTTTAAGAACAAGGGTGACACGCAGAACTGCAGCAACTATAGAGGAATAAAGTTGATGAGCCACACAATGAAGCTGTGGGAAAGAGTAGTGGAAGCCAGGCTTAGGAAGAAGGTGGAGATCTGTGAGCAGCAGTATGGTTTCATGCCCCGTAAGAGCACCACTGATGCCATTTTTGCTTTGAGAATGTTGATGGAAAAGTACAGAGAAGGTCAGAAGGAGCTGCATTGTGTGTTCGTAGATTTAGAGAAGGCGTATGACAGGGTGCCGAGGGAGGAGCTGTGGTACTGTATGAGGTCGTCTGGAGTGGCAGAGAAGTATGTCAGAGTAGTTCAGGACATGTATGAGAGAAGTATGACGGTGGTGAGATGTGCTGTAGGTCAGACAGAGGAGTTCAAGGTGGAGGTGGGACTACACCAAGGATCAGCTTTGAGTCCTTTTTTGTTTGCTATGCTGATGGACAGGCTGACAGACGAGGTAAGACAGGAATCTCCCTGGACAATGATGTTTGCGGATGACATTGTAATTTGCAGTGAGAGTAGAGAGCAGGTGGAGGAACAGCTAGAGAGGTGGCGGTTTGCTCTGGAAAGAAGAGGCATGAAGGTCAGTCGTAGTAAGACAGAATACATGTGTCTGAACGAGAGGGATCAAGGTAGAAGCGTTAGGTTACAGGGGGCTGAGGTGAAGAAGGTGCAGGAGTTTAAGTACTTGGGGTCAACAGTTCAGTGTGATGGGGAGTGTGGAAAAGAGGTGAAGAGGCGAGTGCAGGCAGGTTGGAGCGGGTGGAGGAAAGTGTCAGGAGTGTTGTGTGACAGAAGAGTGTCAGCAAGACTCAAAGGAAAGGTGTACAAGACAGTGGTGAGACCAGCTCTGCTCTATGGGTTAGAGACGGTAGCAGTGAGACAGAGACAAGAGGCTGAGATGGAGGTAGCGGAGATGAAGATGTTGAGGTTCTCCTTAGGAGTGACCAGGTTAGACAGGATAAGGAACGAGTACATCAGAGGGACGGCTCATGTTGCCTGTGTTAGCGACAAAGTCAGAGAAGCCAGACTGAGATGGTTTGGACATGTTCAGAGGAGGGATAGTGGATATATTGGTAGAAGGATGTTGGAGATGGAGCTGCCTGGCAGGAGGGCAAGAGGACGGCCAAAGAGGAGATATATGGATGTCTTAACAGAGGACATGAAGTTGGCTAATGTTAGGGTAGAAGATGTTCATGATAGAGTGAGGTGGAAAAGGATGATTCGCTGTGGCGACCCCTGATGGGAAAAGCCGAAAGAGAAAGAAGAGTAAATAATAGTACATAATACTTTAGCATAGAATTACTTTAATGTGTTAAATTCTGCAGGAAAAGACACAGACTAGCTGGACAGCTGCTTATAGTAGATAGTCATGTTCAGCTGACAGCACAGAGCCGAGGTTCAGCACCGCGGGTTCTTCTGGGACCGCCTCCATCCCCAAATGCTTTTCCTTACCAACCAGCTGACCGAAACCAGTTTCAGCGGACCCTGTTGGGTTTGAAGTGCGTAGAGGTCCTCCTTCGTCCAGGTTTGACGACTGTTGCTTGGAAATAAAGTCCGACTGGAAAAGAGATTGAATGTGCTTCAGGAAGTGGTCTCCCTCACTGTCTGGCAGCGGCTCCAAATGCCTCGCCAAGGATGCCAGCATCTATAAACAGAGCAAGTTCAGTAAAAACAGTAACAAACAAAAGTCTAAATCTGACATTTAAAGACCCACTCCAATGAAAAAGGTTTTTTTAGACGTTCTTCTGACATTTTTCTGATGATGGAAGAACACATAAAAGAAAATTAAGATTAGATTTGTGTTCCTGAGTATTTCTTTATTCAAATCGTTGTGAATCAGGAGCAGCTGAAAAAGCCTGCAGCAGTGACATAGGCGCCATAATCAGCAGGCCAAAGTCTCCCTGCTCTGCTCCATTCTGATCATCCACTTACAGACAAATAGATCCATGAACTTTATTTGTTTTCCCTGTCTGAGCTGTAATCTGGATCTAAACGGTACGGCTGAATAGCTCCATCGTTGCTCACCATTTCTGATGCACCGCTAATGCTAGTTTAGGGTTGTGAGGGGCTGTAAGCTAGCAGGAGAGAGTGTAAACAAAGGGATGATGGGGAAGGACGGTAGGCTCACTCCATGCCAACCATCCCCCCTCCAACTGAGAGGCAAATTTCTCATAAACTCCTGCCGCTCTGCAGAAACTATGTTCTGGAAAACAACACAGGTTTTTGATTTTTGTCTAAAAATGGCATAAATTTAATGAAAGGACTACTGGGAAGACTTTACCAATAGATCAAAAGAAGATCAGAGTGGGACTTTAAAGCCAATGAGACGTGCAAGCTCAGGATAGATGGATCATCTCACCTTCTCAAAACAGGTGAGCTGGGACTCCTCCTGGAATAATCTGTCCATCTCTATGCCCCTGGAGATGCACAGGGCTGTTTTTAGTCTGCCAGACTCTGTTCAATAACCCATAAAGATCTGACTGCTTTCCCAACATGGCCTGAACACCAGCATAACACTCACCCGGGAGGTCGAACGTACTTCTGAAAGATCCACTCAGCCCTCTTCATGGTCTGCTCCCAGTCTGGAATGTGGTTTGATGACAGGAAGTTGAACCTGTAGGGCATCTCTGCAGAGGAGCAGACACACAGGATCCTCAAAACAAACCCCTCACCGCAATGCTCAAGGTCATGTGTATTTTTTTCCACCAACTCTTCCTAAGTTCAGAACCTCGTGTGATTGTGACAGTTTTTACATACTCTGGGGGCTTGACGAGTCGTGGCTTTCTTTTACCAACAAACAGGTGATTTGGGAGTGAGGGGACCGATTGGCTGGGTCATATGGGCTCACTATCATCCCGATGAAAGGAGCCCCCCCACGTGAGAAATAGCTCTGGACCAATGAAAAAACAGAGACTCAGACCACGTGTCCATCTAAAGAGACTCCTACACGAAGTCCAGTTGTACCTGAAACTGGTCCTGTGTACTGATGTCCCGCACTGACGGGTTTGGGTGGAAGGAGGGGTGTGAGTGGTACCAGCCCACCACACTGAGGCCAAGAGACAAGAGCGCATCACAAGCCTGAGTCTGAGACACGGGGTCCATCTCACACTGCATCCCTGTGCTCACACTGTTGCATGGCTCTGCTGCACACACCTACAAGCAAAAGTCTGTCAGGTTTCTGAAAGTTAAAAAAAACCAAAACACTTTTTGTAGTTTCCAAACTTTCCAACTTCTCCCACCTTCAATATTTTTGCATCCATATCAAAACGTCCACCCAGCAGACCTATCACTTCCCCTGTGGAGACATGGGCGTGCTGCACAGGATCAGAGTACAGAGTCAGAGTTTCCCTTCACTGACTGCCGGCCGGCAGAACATGAGGTTCAGACGTACCATGTCCATGATAAGGAGAGTCTCTGCACACACCACCACCTGGAAGGGCTCCTGAAGAAAGACAAACGCTCAGATCTAATCTTTCATTGTTAACTTTGAAGAAGTGAAAGAAAAACAGATTCCACACGCTCTTTCCAGAAAATTCAAACAAACCGACGTCCATAAAAGTAATACAGCCCTGCCTGAACTGAACACAGCAGAGCAACACAAGAAGTATTAACCACAACCTCATTAGTCCTCTACAATCACACACAAAGAACTAGAGCATTCATCTAGAGTTCATGCGTACATAAATATTTCAAGTCATACTTTCTAAATGAGAGCAAGCAAACTTTTGAAAGTATTGCTCCATCAGAAGGAAAAGACAGCAGGTTACTGACCGGTGTGTCCTCGTCAAAAGATCTGCATGGAATCAGCTGGAACGGGTCAGAAGGCCTCCTGGAACGAGTCACATTTACTCGTTACTGTCTGTGTCATTCAACAACATACAACCAATTCTTGATAAAAAGATGGCATTTCTTTGATCAGTGGAGACGGTTCGTGCCATATTTAAGACTTTATATTTGGCCAGAAATGTATTTAATGGTCAAACTGCAGTTAAAGAAATGTTTGTTTTTATCTGAAAGATCTAGCTCTCAGGGACTAACGGCTTTCCTGCATGTTGCTTTGACATCTCCCTGGAAATGTGGAACAAATGATTCATGCTTTCTCTGTACTGGATATCTGAAACTGGCCGTAGCTCCGCTTCTTAAACCTCAGGATTTTCAGAGACTCGCGTTGGCACCTGAAAAACCCTCCATTAAGATTGAAGTTTAGATTGAAGTTGTGAAATGTCAGATGCAGTGGTTATCTACAGAACGTCACAGTGGCTCTGAAATGACAACTATCAGACAAAACTTGTTTCCCCCCTTGCCCTCTCCACTTCACAGGTCTGAAACTCTGTGAGGTTTCAGCGTCACAGCACCTGCTGTGATTATGCTACTAACAACATTGGGGGGAGGGGGCCATGATCATTATTTTGGCAGAAATCATAGACTTTGTTGGGAGTGAAGCATTGAGGCACGGTGCGCACTCTCGATATCTGGACGTCTTGATGGGTTTGGGCCGTTTCTTCGTCTCCTCCTTCTGCTGAGCCAGTTCTTCAGCGCTGAGATGCTGACAAAACACAGAGTCAGCCAGAACCTTCATGCCAGCTCAGAACAGTGTCTGTGTGTGCACGTTTGTGTCCAAACCTCATATGTTTGTCCCTCACAGTCTTTAGCGTCACGCCAGTACCCCCACACGTCCCGCACACGCCTCTTCCTGGTCCGCTGCAACCGACTGAAAGTCAGCTCAAGAGCACAAGTCAGACGGGAACAGAACCTTTTGGGTTCACCAACCATGCTTTGTAATCGCTGAGCGAGCTGATAAGCTTCCAGCATGTCTCCTCCCTCTTTGACCCTTGAGCGGTCCACCATCTTTGGCCGGTTATAAACTGCTTGTTCTAAACAAGGAGGTGCCAGCGCAAACATCGAAACCGAGGGGAGACTACAGAGCACAAGAAAAAAAAGATATAAAAGCAACAGCTACCACAATGAAAGTTGATGGCTCCAATGAGCTCCAGGTAGGTGTGAATCCTCCCAATGCAGTTGACGTCTCCGCAGTTCTTCAGACCGGGGCGCACCGAAGTCTTGTTCAGATAATTGGGTTTGCTCCTCATCCTGACAAACAAACACATCAGCCATTAGTTGGGTTTTAGCTCTGAGGGGACAGAAGGAACCTCAGAGTGTTTGTGGTACCACTGGTCCAAAATGTAGTTCCTGATCTTTAAATATCTTTCAGGAGTTTTTGATGGTCGTCCCTCAAAGAATTCTGGGATGGCTTGTTTTTCTTCCTCAGTGATGGTTCCTGTGTCCATTTCTGCTTCCTGCTCTGGAGCCTTGAGCTCCTCCTCTTCCTCATCTCCATTCTCTTGCTCTTCTTCGTCTTTATGGACCTCATCAGCAGAGTCTGGGAATCATCGGTCAGAGGCACTGGTATTATTTAAAGGTTAAAGATCATGATGGTTGTTGACAAAGAAAAACAGAGATGGTAAATGTACCCATGCTCGCACGGCCATCTTTTTCCAGACTACCAGTCTGAGCGGCGGGGTCACGACCCTGAAGAACTGCTGTCACCGGTTTGAAGCCTGTTTGTGCCTGAGAGCTTTCTGGAAAGATTTGCTCATTCTCACTGATGTCTTCATTCGACCTTTTTTCTCCAGTTTCCTCAGCACAAACGCTTGAAGAGGAAGCCTCAGGATGTTGTGGACAAAGAGAACTCCCACAGGATTGGACTGTTGCATCACAAGTGCTTTCTGCCTCAGTCGGACCAGCTGTCTCTGGCTCCTGTGAGCTCTTTTCAGTTTGAATCTCCCTCTTCTTTTGCTCCTCTTGCCTCATCAATTCAGTTCTGGGATCAGCCTGTGTTTTGACATCTGTTGCTTCATCATCACTCAGATCATCAGTGATGTCTACGTCCTCATCGTCCGAAAGTCTTTCTATTCGGACAGCATTGGCCAGAATTGACACTTCACTTGGCAGAAGCTGAGGATGTAGCTGCAAGACAGGACCTGTAGAGGGAGCTGCAGATGTGGGGTCTGACTTTTTCTGGCAAAGAGTAAGTGATAAAAAAGGGATTCAGATTGCAGTGCATATGTGGACACACCTTGGAGCCAAAGGGGTAGTCTTACCTTTTGTTTAAAATAGTGTTTGGCATAACTTTTCACCTGAATAAGGGTACGACTGCCCACCAGCTTGGCAATTTTAGTCCACCTCTGACCAAATTGCGTCTAAAAAGTCCATCCCAACAAAGAGAGACATTTCTGAGGGTTTTTCTTCACATTACAACGTTGCACCTAAGCCTTCAAAAGTCAAGGGTGTTTAAACATTCATGAGAAAACAGCTATGCATGAATACAGATATACCACTAACTTTATACACAAGCACGTTCAAATATTCTAAATGCAAACGAATATCTGCTGCAGCAGCACAAGCCACTCATCAACCAAACAGCAGCACATCTTACCAATCCTTCCTCAAAGAGCTGCTTCTCCTCTTTAGACCAGCGGGATGAAAAGGTCGATGCTGAGCTCTTGGAGGGTGACCTGAGCATCAAACCGGAAGAAGCATTTATGATTGGCCACCAAATCAGAATTCCAGTGCACTGGAGGGAAATGAAAGCTGAAAGTGGACGGCACTTACTTCTTAACCTTTGGTTTCTTGTTAGCATTACTGTATAAAACATCCTTAGGGGTCCCTCTGCCTGTTAAATAATATCTTTAAAAAGGTATGGGAAAATGCTTTCTAACAAACACAGACACAAGAGTAAACAGCAAACATCTAACTAGATATATAGCATTAGCTATGAACTGTGAATTCTGTAAGCTAAATGAGGCTGCTGAAAACTGAAAACCCTAAAAATGAAAATGATGAAGCTAAAACCACCAAGGCTGAAAACGGCTGAGCTAAAAACAGCGGAGCTGAAAAGCCTAAAGCTGAAAATGCTAAAGCTGAAAACGCTGAAGCTGAGAACGCTGAAGCTAAAAAAGGCTGAAGCTGAAAACACTGAAACTAAAAACGCTGAAGCTGAGAACCCTAAAGCTGAAAAGGCTAAAGCTGAAAACCCCTATATTTGAAAACGCTAAAGCTAAAAACGCTGGAGCTACAAATGCTAAAGCTGAAAACACTAAATCTGAAAACACTCAAGCTGACAATGCCGAAGCTGAAAATGCTGAAGCTGAAAACGCTGAAGCTCAGAACTCTAAAGCTGAAAATGCTGAAGCTGAAAATGCTGAAGCTGAAAACGCTGAAGCTCAGAATTCTAAAGCTGTTACCTCTTGTTAAAATAAAATATGTCCAACACAAGAGGCCCTCAGCTCTCATCTGTTTGCCTAGCTGTTGGACAGGACAAGTTAAAAAAAAAAAAAAAAAAAAAAAAAAAAAAAAAGAATTCTAAAGCTGAAATGCTTAAGCTGAAAATGCTGAAGCTACATACGTTAAGCTCAACCTGACAACGCTGAAGCTGAGAACCCTAAAGCTGAAAAAGCTAAAGCTGAAAATCCCTATATTTGAAAACACTAAAGCTAAAAACGCTGGAGCTACAAATGCTAAAGCTAAAAAACCTAAATCTGAAAACACTCAAGCTGACAATGCCGAAGCTGAAAACGCTGAAGCTGAAAAAGCTGAAGCTCAGAATTCTAAAGCGGAAAATGCAGAAGCTGAAAATGTTGAAGCTACATACGTTAAGCTCAACCTGACAACGCTGAAGCTGAGAACCCTAAAGCTGAAAAAGCTAAAGAGGAAAACCCCTATATTTGAAAACGCTAAAGCTAAAAACGCTGGAGCTACAAATGCTAAAGCTAAAAACCCTAAATCTGAAAACACTCAAGCTGACAATGCTGAAGCTGAAAACGCTGAAGCTCAGAATTCTAAAGCTGAAATGCTGAAGCTGAAAATGCTGAAGCTACATACGTTAAGCTCAACCTGACAACGCTGAAGCTGAGAACCCTAAAGCTGAAAAAGCTAAAGCTGAAAATCCCTATATTTGAAAACACTAAAGCTAAAAACGCTGGAGCTACAAATGCTAAAGCTAAAAACCCTAAATCTGAAAACACTCAAGCTGACAATGCCGAAGCTGAAAACGCTAAAGCTGAAAAAGCTGAAGCTCAGAATTCTAAAGCGGAAAATGCTGAAGCTGAAAATGTTGAAGCTACATACGTTAAGCTCAACCTGACAACGCTGAAGCTGAGAACCCTAAAGCTGAAAAAGCTAAAGAGGAAAACCCCTATATTTGAAAACGCTAAAGCTAAAAACGCTGGAGCTACAAATGCTAAAGCTAAAAACCCTAAATCTGAAAACACTCAAGCTGACAATGCCGAAGCTGAAAACGCTGAAGCTGAAAACGCTGAAGCTCAGAACTCTAAAGCTGAAAATGCTGAAGCTGAAAACGCTGAAGCTCAGAATTCTAAAGCTGAAAATGCTGAAGCTGAAAATGCTGAAGTTACATACGTTAAGCTCAACCTGACAACGCTGAAGCTGAGAACCCTAAAGCTGAAAAAGCTAAAGCTGAAAACCCCTATATTTGAAAATTCTAAAGCTAAAAACGCTGGAGCTACAAATGCTAAAGCTGAAAACCCTAAATCTGAAAACACTCAAGCTGACAATACCGAGGCTGAAAATGCTGAAGCTGAAAACGCTGAAGCTCAGAATTCTAAAGCTGAAATGCTGAAGCTGAAAATGCTGAAGCTACATACGTTAAGCTCAACCTGACAACGCTGAAGCTGAGAACCCTAAAGCTGAAAAAGCTCAAGCTGAAAATCCCTATATTTGAAAACGCTAAAGCTAAAAACGCTGGAGCTACAAATGCTAAAGCTAAAAAACCTAAATCTGAAAACACTCAAGCTGACAATGCCGAAGCTGAAAATGCTGAAGCTGAAAACGCTGAAGCTCAGAACTCTAAAGCTGAAAATGCTGAAGCTGAAAACGCTGAAGCTCAGAATTCTAAAGCTGAAAATGCTGAAGCTGAAAATGCTGAAGTTACATACGTTAAGCTCAACCTGACAACGCTGAAGCTGAGAACCCTAAAGCTGAAAAAGCTAAAGCTGAAAACCCCTATATTTAAAATTCTAAAGCTAAAAACGCTGAAGCTACAAATGCTAAAGCTGAAAACCCTAAATCTGAAAACACTCAAGCTGACAATACCGAGGCTGAAAATGCTGAAGCTGAAAACGCTGAAGCTCAGAATTCTAAAGCTGAAATGCTGAAGCTGAAAATGCTGAAGCTACATACGTTAAGCTCAACCTGACAACGCTGAAGCTGAGAACCCTAAAGCTGAAAAAGCTCAAGCTGAAAATCCCTATATTTGAAAACGCTAAAGCTAAAAACGCTGGAGCTACAAATGCTAAAGCTAAAAAACCTAAATCTGAAAACACTCAAGCTGACAATGCCGAAGCTGAAAATGCTGAAGCTGAAAACGCTGAAGCTCAGAACTCTAAAGCTGAAAATGCTGAAGCTGAAAACGCTGAAGCTCAGAATTCTAAAGCTGAAAATGCTGAAGTTACATACGTTAAGCTCAACCTGACAACGCTGAAGCTGAGAACCCTAAAGCTGAAAAAGCTAAAGCTGAAAACCCCTATATTTGAAAATTCTAAAGCTAAAAACGCTGGAGCTACAAATGCTAAAGCTGAAAACCCTAAATCTGAAAACACTCAAGCTGACAATACCGAGGCTGAAAATGCTGAAGCTGAAATCGCTGAAGCTCAGAATTCTAAAGCTGAAATGCTGAAGCTGAAAATGCTGAAGCTACATACGTTAAGCTCAACCTGACAACGCTGAAGCTGAGAACCCTAAAGCTGAAAAAGCTCAAGCTGAAAATCCCTATATTTGAAAACGCTAAAGCTAAAAACGCTGGAGCTACAAATGCTAAAGCTAAAAAACCTAAATCTGAAAACACTCAAGCTGACAATGCCGAAGCTGAAAATGCTGAAGCTGAAAACGCTGAAGCTCAGAACTCTAAAGCTGAAAATGCTGAAGCTGAAAATGCTGAAGCTGAAAATCAAGAAGCTGAAAACGCTGAAGCTCAGAATTCTAAAGCTGAAAACGCTGAAGCTCAGAATTCTAAAGCTGAAATGCTGAAGCTGAAAATGCTGAAGCTACATACGTTAAGCTCAACCTGACAACGCTGAAGCTGAGAACCCTAAAGCTGAAAAAGCTAAAGCTGAAAATCCCTATATTTGAAAACACTAAAGCTAAAAACGCTGGAGCTACGAATGCTAAAGCTAAAAAACCTAAATCTGAAAACACTCAAGCTGACAATGCCGAAGCTGAAAACGCTGAAGCTGAAAACGCTGAAGCTCAGAATTCTAAAGCTGAAAATGCTGAAGCTGAAAATGCTGAAGTTACATACGTTAAGCTCAACCTGACAACGCTGAAGCTGAGAACCCTAAAGCTGAAAAAGCTAAAGCTGAAAACCCCTATATTTGAAAATGCTAAAGCTAAAAACGCTGGAGCTACAAATGCTAAAGCTGAAAACCCTAAATCTGAAAACACTCAACCTGACAACGCTGAAGCTGAGAACCCTAAAGCTGAAAAAGCTAAAGCTGAAAATCCCTATATTTGAAAACGCTAAAGCTAAAAACGCTGGAGCTACAAATGCTAAAGCTAAAAAACCTAAATCTGAAAACACTCAAGCTGACAATGCCGAAGCTGAAAACGCTGAAGCTGAAAACGCTGAAGCTCAGAATTTTAAAGCTGAAAATGCTGAAGCTGAAAATGCTGAAGTTACATACGTTAAGCTCAACCTGACAACGCTGAAGCTGAGAACCCTAAAGCTGAAAAAGCTAAAGCTGAAAACCCCTATATTTGAAAATGCTAAAGCTAAAAACGCTGGAGCTACAAATGCTAAAGCTGAAAACCCTAAATCTGAAAACACTCAAGCTGACAATGCCGAAGCTGAAAACGCTGAAGCTGAAAAAGCTGAAGCTCAGAATTCTAAAGCGGAAAATGCTGAAGCTGAAAATGTTGAAGTTACATACGTTAAGCTCAACCTGACAACGCTGAAGCTGAGAACCCTAAAGCTGAAAAAGCTAAAGCTGAAAACCCCTATATTTGAAAATTCTAAAGCTAAAAACGCTGAAGCTACAAATGCTAAAGCTGAAAACCCTAAATCTGAAAACACTCAAGCTGACAATACCGAGGCTGAAAATGCTGAAGCTGAAAACGCTGAAGCTCAGAATTCTAAAGCTGAAATGCTGAAGCTGAAAATGCTGAAGCTACATACGTTAAGCTCAACCTGACAACGCTGAAGCTGAGAACCCTAAAGCTGAAAAAGCTCAAGCTGAAAATCCCTATATTTGAAAACGCTAAAGCTAAAAACGCTGGAGCTACAAATGCTAAAGCTAAAAAACCTAAATCTGAAAACACTCAAGCTGACAATGCCGAAGCTGAAAATGCTGAAGCTGAAAACGCTGAAGCTCAGAACTCTAAAGCTGAAAAAGCTAAAGCTGAAAACCCCTATATTTGAAAACGCTAAAGCTAAAAACGCTGGAGCTACAAATGCTAAAGCTGAAAACACTAAATCTGAAAACACTCAAGCTGACAATGCCGAAGCTGAAAATGCTGAAGCTGAAAACGCTGAAGCTCAGAACTCTAAAGCTGAAAATGCTGAAGCTGAAAATGCTGAAGCTGAAAACGCTGAAGCTCAGAATTCTAAAGCTGAAATGCTGAAGCTGAAAATGCTGAAGCTACATACGTTAAGCTCAACCTGACAACGCTGAAGCTGAGAACCCTAAAGCTGAAAAAGCTAAAGCTGAAAATCCCTATATTTGAAAACACTAAAGCTAAAAACGCTGGAGCTACGAATGCTAAAGCTAAAAAACCTAAATCTGAAAACACTCAAGCTGACAATGCCGAAGCTGAAAACGCTGAAGCTGAAAAAGCTGAAGCTCAGAATTCTAAAGCGGAAAATGCTGAAGCTGAAAATGTTGAAGCTACATACGTTAAGCTCAACCTGACAACGCTGAAGCTGAGAACCCTAAAGCTGAAAAAGCTAAAGAGGAAAACCCCTATATTTGAAAACGCTAAAGCTAAAAACGCTGGAGCTACAAATGCTAAAGCTAAAAACCCTAAATCTGAAAACACTCAAGCTGACAATGCCGAAGCTGAAAACGCTGAAGCTTAAAACGCTGAAGCTCAGAACTCTAAAGCTGAAAATGCTGAAGCTGAAAACGCTGAAGCTCAGAACTCTAAAGCTGAAAATGCTGAAGCTGAAAATGCTGAAGCTGAAAATGCTGAAGCTGAAAACGCTGAAGCTCAGAATTCTAAAGCTGAAAACGCTGAAGCTCAGAATTCTAAAGCTGAAATGCTGAAGCTGAAAATGCTGAAGCTACATACGTTAAGCTCAACCTGACAACGCTGAATCTGAGAACCCTAAAGCTGAAAAAGCTAAAGAGGAAAACCCCTATATTTGAAAACGCTAAAGCTAAAAACGCTGGAGCTACAAATGCTAAAGCTAAAAACCCTAAATCTGAAAACACTCAAGCTGACAATGCCGAAGCTGAAAACGCTGAAGCTGAAAACGCTGAAGCTCAGAACTCTAAAGCTGAAAAAGCTAAAGCTGAAAACCCCTATATTTGAAAACGCTAAAGCTAAAAACGCTGGAGCTACAAATGCTAAAGCTGAAAACACTAAATCTGAAAACACTCAAGCTGACAATGCCGAAGCTGAAAATGCTGAAGCTGAAAACGCTGAAGCTCAGAACTCTAAAGCTGAAAATGCTGAAGCTGAAAATGCTGAAGCTGAAAACGCTGAAGCTCAGAATTCTAAAGCTGAAATGCTGAAGCTGAAAATGCTGAAGCTACATACGTTAAGCTCAACCTGACAACGCTGAAGCTGAGAACCCTAAAGCTGAAAAAGCTAAAGCTGAAAATCCTTATATTTGAAAACACTAAAGCTAAAAACGCTGGAGCTACGAATGCTAAAGCTAAAAAACCTAAATCTGAAAACACTCAAGCTGACAATGCCGAAGCTGAAAACGCTGAAGCTGAAAACGCTGAAGCTCAGAATTCTAAAGCTGAAAATGCTGAAGCTGAAAATGCTGAAGTTACATACGTTAAGCTCAACCTGACAACGCTGAAGCTGAGAACCCTAAAGCTGAAAAAGCTAAAGCTGAAAACCCCTATATTTGAAAATGCTAAAGCTAAAAACGCTGGAGCTACAAATGCTAAAGCTGAAAACCCTAAATCTGAAAACACTCAAGCTGACAATGCCGAAGCTGAAAACGCTGAAGCTGAAAAAGCTGAAGCTCAGAATTCTAAAGCGGAAAATGCTGAAGCTGAAAATGTTGAAGTTACATACGTTAAGCTCAACCTGACAACGCTGAAGCTGAGAACCCTAAAGCTGAAAAAGCTAAAGCTGAAAACCCCTATATTTGAAAATTCTAAAGCTAAAAACGATGAAGCTACAAATGCTAAAGCTGAAAACCCTAAATCTGAAAACACTCAAGCTGACAATACCGAGGCTGAAAATGCTGAAGCTGAAAACGCTGAAGCTCAGAATTCTAAAGCTGAAATGCTGAAGCTGAAAATGCTGAAGCTACATACGTTAAGCTCAACCTGACAACGCTGAAGCTGAGAACCCTAAAGCTGAAAAAGCTCAAGCTGAAAATCCCTATATTTGAAAACGCTAAAGCTAAAAACGCTGGAGCTACAAATGCTAAAGCTAAAAAACCTAAATCTGAAAACACTCAAGCTGACAATGCCGAAGCTGAAAATGCTGAAGCTGAAAACGCTGAAGCTCAGAACTCTAAAGCTGAAAAAGCTAAAGCTGAAAACCCCTATATTTGAAAACGCTAAAGCTAAAAACGCTGGAGCTACAAATGCTAAAGCTGAAAACACTAAATCTGAAAACACTCAAGCTGACAATGCCGAAGCTGAAAATGCTGAAGCTGAAAACGCTGAAGCTCAGAACTCTAAAGCTGAAAATGCTGAAGCTGAAAATGCTGAAGCTGAAAACGCTGAAGCTCAGAATTCTAAAGCTGAAATGCTGAAGCTGAAAATGCTGAAGCTACATACGTTAAGCTCAACCTGACAACGCTGAAGCTGAGAACCCTAAAGCTGAAAAAGCTAAAGCTGAAAATCCCTATATTTGAAAACACTAAAGCTAAAAACGCTGGAGCTACGAATGCTAAAGCTAAAAAACCTAAATCTGAAAACACTCAAGCTGACAATGCCGAAGCTGAAAACGCTGAAGCTGAAAAAGCTGAAGCTCAGAATTCTAAAGCGGAAAATGCTGAAGCTGAAAATGTTGAAGCTACATACGTTAAGCTCAACCTGACAACGCTGAAGCTGAGAACCCTAAAGCTGAAAAAGCTAAAGAGGAAAACCCCTATATTTGAAAACGCTAAAGCTAAAAACGCTGGAGCTACAAATGCTAAAGCTAAAAACCCTAAATCTGAAAACACTCAAGCTGACAATGCCGAAGCTGAAAACGCTGAAGCTTAAAACGCTGAAGCTCAGAACTCTAAAGCTGAAAATGCTGAAGCTGAAAACGCTGAAGCTCAGAATTCTAAAGCTGAAAATGCTGAAGCTGAAAATGCTGAAGTTACATACGTTAAGCTCAACCTGACAACGCTGAAGCTGAGAACCCTAAAGCTGAAAAAGCTAAAGCTGAAAACCCCTATATTTGAAAATTCTAAAGCTAAAAACGCTGGAGCTACAAATGCTAAAGCTGAAAACCCTACATCTGAAAACACTCAAGCTGACAATACCGAGGCTGAAAATGCTGAAGCTGAAAACGCTGAAGCTCAGAATTCTAAAGCTGAAATGCTGAAGCTGAAAATGCTGAAGCTACATACGTTAAGCTCAACCTGACAACGCTGAAGCTGAGAACCCTAAAGCTGAAAAAGCTCAAGCTGAAAATCCCTATATTTGAAAACGCTAAAGCTATAAACGCTGGAGCTACAAATGCTAAAGCTAAAAAACCTAAATCTGAAAACACTCAAGCTGACAATGCCGAAGCTGAAAATGCTGAAGCTGAAAACGCTGAAGCTCAGAACTCTAAAGCTGAAAATGCTGAAGCTGAAAATGCTGAAGCTGAAAATGCTGAAGCTGAAAACGCTGAAGCTCAGAATTCTAAAGCTGAAAACGCTGAAGCTCAGAATTCTAAAGCTGAAATGCTGAAGCTGAAAATGCTGAAGCTACATACGTTAAGCTCAACCTGACAACGCTGAATCTGAGAACCCTAAAGCTGAAAAAGCTAAAGAGGAAAACCCCTATATTTGAAAACGCTAAAGCTAAAAACGCTGGAGCTACAAATGCTAAAGCTAAAAACCCTAAATCTGAAAACACTCAAGCTGACAATGCCGAAGCTGAAAACGCTGAAGCTGAAAACGCTGAAGCTCAGAACTCTAAAGCTGAAAATGCTGAAGCTGAAAATGCTGAAGTTACATACGTTAAGCTCAACCTGACAACGCTGAAGCTGAGAACCCTAAAGCTGAAAAAGCTAAAGCTGAAAATCCCTATATTTGAAAACGCTAAAGCTAAAAACGCTGGAGCTACAAATGCTAAAGCTAAAAAACCTAAATCTGAAAACACTCAAGCTGACAATGCCGAAGCTGAAAACGCTGAAGCTGAAAACGCTGAAGCTCAGAACTCTAAAGCTGAAAATGCTGAAGCTGAAAACGCTGAAGCTCAGAATTCTAAAGCTGAAAATTCTGAAGCTGAATACATTAAGCTGAAAACGCTGAACCTGACAACACCAAAGTTTAAAACGCTCAAGCTAAAAACACTGAAGCTGAAAATTCTACAGCTGAAAACGCTGAAGCTGAAAATGCTGAAGCTGAAAACACTGAAGCTCAAAATTCTAAAGCTGAAAATGCTGAAGCTGAAAATGCTGAAGCTCAAAATTCTAAAGCTGAAAATGCTGAAGCTGAAAATGCTGAAGCTACATACGTTAAGCTCAACCTGACAACGCCAAAGCTGAAAACGCTGAAGCTGAAAATGCTGAAGCTGAATACATTAAGCTGAAAACGCTGAACCTGACAACGCCAAAGCTGAAAACGTTCAAGCTAAAAACACTGAAGCTGAGAACCCTAAAGCTGTAAACAGTGAAGCTAAAAACACTGAAGCTGAGAACCTTAAAGCTGAAAAAGCTAAAGCTGAAAACGCTGAAGCTGAAAACGCTGAAGCAGAGAACTTGAAAGCTGAAGACACTGAAGCTAAAAACTCTGAAGCTGAGAATCCTTAAGCTGAAAACCCTAAATCTGAAAACGCTAAAGCTAAAAACGCTGGAGGTACAAATGCTAAAGCTGAAAATTCTAAATCTGAAAATACTGAAGCTGAGAATGCTGAAGCTGACAACACTTAAACTAAAAACACTAATGCTGAAAATGTTACAGCTGAAAACGCTAAAGCTGAAAATGCTGATGCTGAAAACGTTCAGGGGTTCAACACAAGTGGATCCACACAGATGGAACCGGATTCACAACATTCACTTTAGCTAAAATGGAAATGAAGAAAGGAGTTTAAGACCCTTCATTTTACTGTCGAACTGTCAAAACTCCATCTGAGGTTGTACTCAAAGTAATGTGCAGTATTCTTTCAAAATGTATAGACATAAGCTTAATGGTCGGATTGGTGGTTTTTAACGTTTCAGAAGTTTAAGAGATCGAGATTCAAAAAGGAAAAATAAACATCGTCATCACTAAGAAAGACCTCCCATAACTTCATACCTCGGATAAAAATAATTCAGAATAATTTTGCAGAGCTGGTGGATTATTAATATACTAAACAATATTTAAAGACCCACTCCAATGAAGATTTTTTTCTCATGATGGAGGACGTATATAAAGAAAATTAAGATTAATACCATTTCTGGATATTTCTTTATTCAAATCATTGTGAGTCATGAGTAGATGAAAAAAAAGTTGTCTGTTGAAAAAGCTTGAAGCTGAAAACGCTAAAGCTAAAAACTACAATCAGTAAGCCATAAGCTTTGTCCTTCACTCCATTCTGATCATCCACTGGCAGACAAATAGATCCATCTTTATTTTTCCTTTTCTGAGCTGGAATCTGGATCTAAACTGTTCGGCTGTAAGCTCCAATATTGCTCGCCATTTTTGTTGAACTGGTAATGTTGGCTTTGAGGTGTGAGCGGCTGTAAGCTAGCGAGAGACAGTCCCGCCCACAACTCAGAGGTTCTGATGAACCCCTGCCCCTCTGCAGAAACTATGTCACAAAAAAACGACACAGGGTTTTTAATTTGGGGTAAAAATGGCCTAATCCTGACGACCACAGGAAACGCTTAGAAAACTGATCAGAAGATGATCAGACTGGGACTTTAACTGAACATCATTTGTAGCTACAGGTACAAACCACTTTGTAAGAATGTCAAATTCTGGGGGGGGGGGGGGGGGGGGGGGGTTGTCAAACGGATGTTGACCTAAACTTAAGTGATAATGAATGATGGTTGTTGATGGATCTTATTGGAGATAAAGACAAACATAAATGAAGAAACAATACTGTGTTGTATTTCCCCCTCAGAGGAACGGTGAGTTAAGGATACTGCTCCTCCAGCAGCATCTTCTGGATGGCAGCCCTGTTCTCTGGGCTGATGGAAGCGTCCGCCTGCCACGGCTGCAGCAGCACAAGTAAGAGTCAACACAGACACACACACACACACAGCAGGCTGGACATGACTGAACTTCATACCAGAATCCAGGAGCTGTCCTTCCCAGCGGGCTGGACGAGCGGCTCCGTGGTTAAACTTCCAGCGTCCGTCTGCCTGCAGCCACAACAACAAACCACACACCGGATGTTCCCATCGACTACAGTTCACACCAGCAGTAGATGTTGGTATTTATTAACAAGAGTAAACAAGCATCTTCACCTGATATTCACATCGAAATCACCCCCCTCGATGTCGATATCCACTTCGTCCTCCATGTTGTAAACAACAGAGGAGAGGCGCCTGAATGAAGGGAGCAGATTTACTTACAGCGACACCCGGTGGCCGGATGTATGGATTTTTTTAAAATTTTTTACAAGGCAAGAGTACTGTCCTTTTTCTTTTTCTTTTTCTTTTTTTTTTGAACACATAGTGTCGTTCTACGTGGGCCGGTTTAGCTTGTTCTGGTTTGCAGCGCCTTCCGTCCGTGAAACCAGGGTTCGATTCCGGGCCGCTCCCTGTTCCCTTCTCTGCTGCTGTGCCGGTCCCAAGCCCGGTTGGATTGAGAGGGTTGCGTCAGGAAGGGCATCCAGTGTAAAACATTGCCAAGTTAACCATGCAACTCATCCTCGAGGGAGGGTTGTTTCGTTGTGGCGACCCCTGATGGGAGAAGCCAAAAGTGAAAGAAGAAGACCTAATGTCATTCTAGCTCAGGGGTGGGCAAACTACGGCCCGCGGGCTGGATCCGGCCCGCCTCCATGTTCGGTCCGGCCCACTGAACAATATCAGAGACCCATGTTTTTATTTTTATCTGGCCACACAATCAAAACCTGCATAGAACATGACATTTTATTCCCCCTTCTGCAGTCTGTGCTCCAACCTGAAATCTGTCAAACAGAACAGAAGACAGTCTTTCCTTTCTACGTCGCAGTTCATCTTTCTCGGTTTAGCTCATTCTTTTAGATCAGTGTTTTTCAACCAGTGTGCCGTGGGAGATGGTCAGGTGTGCCGTGGGAAATTGCCCTCATTAACTGATCTTAAAACATTTTCCATCTCCAGGATATCAGCTCTGTGTTCATCCAAACAGGCCCTGATAAAACACTGAGTAGTTAGGAATATGAAAGATCATAAAATACTTTTTTCTTTGTGTTTATTTGATTCTATCAAAGACATTTTGATAAGAATGACGGTACCGCGATTTAGCCGTAGCGTCAGCTGTTTTCTAAAATGTCCCGTCCCTTTGACTGTCTCCACCAATCATTCTTGGAGGCTTAACCACATGTCATCAGTCTGACCAATCAGAAGGGGTTACAGTCTTCACTTCCTTGTTCTGATTCTGCTCATAAAGTCTCTCATTCCTACAAAAATACCAGCTAAAGCTCGTCTTTAGCTGTGTAGCTTTCCACAGAATCCGGTGTTAGACCGTGGAAAAAGTGAACAAAACAATGAAGCTCAGAGAAATGACTGTTTGCGATCGGCGGCTGTTTCTACTACCCTAGCACACCCTGTTCTGTGTCCTGATTTGCTGGAGACCCTTTCAATCAATCTCCTCCTGTACATAAACGTGGAGCTCTTCAGATCTACAGAAATCTGTGATCGGTTAGATCTTTGTTTTCATTCTAAGATTCTGGACCTAATTTCGATGAAGGTTTGAGAATTTAAACAAGAGAAAATGGTGAAAATGTTCATGTCTGTCTGAGAAAAGTGTAGAAAGTGGCAATGAGGAGTTTTACTGCCATAAACGTCTGTAATCAGACGCCGTGGATTTCTCAGATCACGGTTATTTTTCGAACATAACTCCTGCAATAAACGAGGGAACTCTGTACAGGTGAAAAGGTAAGGCAGATATATGCGTAGCTGCAAAAGAAGACATGGAAATGTCCGTGTTTTCATTATTACTGGATGAGAAACAGACGTGCAGGACACAGCTGCTCAGTTTTAGTGCAAACTGTGAGACGTGTGAGGAGCTGCAGCTTTAAAGTCTTTATTGGAATAGACCTTTTTCACACTTCCGCATTTTTTGACCGGAAATACGTCAATGACGTGTAAAACAACTTCCTGTTAGCATAGCGGCACATATGAAGAATGGCAGAGTCGAAGAGTTGCAGTTTCTGTTGTGTTCCAGGCTGTTCGTCTTCCAACCAAAAACAGCCTGGCCTCTCATATCATTATTTTCCTGTGGATCCAAACCTGAAACCCAAATGGATATAGGCGATCTGAAGAGAGGAAGGGCATAGTTTTAATGTAAACACAGGTAGCACCCTCTGCTGCCGGCACTTACTAACTTCGCTCCGGATGTGTGGTGCGGCTGCGTCGTTCGTCGCCTGAAGAGTGGTGTCGTCCCGAGTATTTTCCCTTGGAAAAACTTTACTGCTCCTTTGAGAAGGGAGTCAGTATATGACAGAACCTCAAACGTCAGTCTATGCAGCTATGCTGTGAAGATAGCGACACGGTGGCTAAGCTAAGGCAGTAAAGATGGATCAGGACTACGTGACACACCCACCTGCAGGTAAGGTTGTTCATAATGTGTTTGGTTAACGTTAGTCAACTATGTGTACCGTTATTGGATAAATGCATTTCTACCTGAAAAAATTAATGTATATAATAAAAGCTGGTCACGCTCTCACCTATTTTAATTACATGTATTTAATTAATTTTGGGTATTTTGTCATTAACCAAAATAAATGAAATGTATTTGTAATTAAATACTTAACATACTTTTCAAAACATGATTACTGTGTTGTGTTGAAAGGTAGAATAAATATATCAAGACTGATTTTTAATTTCTTTATCTTCACAGGTGCTCTGGATGAGGCTTTGGATTACATCCATGACTTAGAAGCCAAGTTCCTTTGCTGCAGCCAGGAGACGATGTCATGGCGGACAAAAGTTCCTCATTTGAAGACCTCCTTACTGACAATGGATCTGAGATCATGATTCCACCTTTTAAGCTTTCAGGTCCATCAGCAAGGAGGAAATAGAACAAACCCAAGCCATTACCCGCCTCAGAATTATAGTGGAAAGAGTGATCAGTAGGATAAAGTCCTTTCACATCAGGGACTCTCTGTGCCGCTCACACTGATGGGCAGTGTGAATCAGATCTGGCTTAAATGCCGTGTTTTGGCAAATTGTCAAGGACTTTTTTGTGTTGAAGAGTGAATTAATGTTTGGTATGTAAATAATGTATAATGTGCAAATAGTATGGAAAAATTTAGTGTTTCCACATATTCTTAAAATCTAGTTAAATATAATTGTTATATTCGTAATATTTTCCTGTTGAAATGTGACTTTGACTTCACAAAAATAATTAGATGAACAAATAAAACAATTTTGGTCAAAATTGTGCCTCATTTAATATTTTTAGGTATGCGTAACAACAACTGATTAATAACACAAATAACATCAAAGATTTAGAATAAAAAAGAACATTACAGATCATCAACAGTAAGACAGAAGGCTGAACTGATTTTTAAAGACAAGATAAGTGTAATTTAAGGTATGCATTCATGCATTTGCTATAATATCTATCCAAGTTCTCTTTCATTCCATCTCAGAAACCCCATCCAACACAGCCATGAGAGGTTGGGGCTGC
Source organism: Oryzias latipes (assembly GCF_053564925.1). Classification (NCBI taxonomy): domain Eukaryota; kingdom Metazoa; phylum Chordata; class Actinopteri; order Beloniformes; family Adrianichthyidae; genus Oryzias; species Oryzias latipes. The sequence goes on from NC_136240.1 coordinate 6,002,355, forward strand.
ACCTGGCATAATCTGCTTCCAGATGCCATCAGATATGGATCTGGCAGTGGTCCTACACAAGAGAAACACAACACACAAAAGTTAGACATAAGTGCATAACTACATTTAAATTTAATGTAATTTTTTTACATTTAAACTTAACTTGCTCTCACAAAGCAACAAAAAGTTAAATTATTCACCTGTATATGCCTTGTACAGTGTGGACCTCAGACCGTCTTAGCCAACTGTTTTGGGCTTTTGCACCACCAGCTCACTAACCGGTTCAGGATGGATTCCCTTATAAATAAAAGGCAAAAAGAAATTACAGTCTGTAATAACTACTGGGGGTGTTTTTATAATAATCTACAGTTGTTATGGATACACATCCGTTCTTAAATCATAATGATAATTTGATCACAAACCCACCTGTGTTCTTGGTCTGTGCCATCTTTGCAAGCCACTCGTGCAGGCCAGGGGGGGGGGGTGGATCAGCCTGCTGACCCAGCTGTGAATAATGTGCGGTCTGGAAATTAAATAGGTTAAAATTAAGACATACTTATGTTGCTACATCAATGTAACATGAAACTATAACTGTCAGTAGGGTGACCAGATTTGAGTTTGTTAAAAAGAGGAGTGAAGTGAGTTTGTGAGATATTTCATCGAGAGTAATTGGTGTTCAGAGCTGCATACATGAAGCAAATATGATTACATTTCATCTATGTTCAATGTTATTTTATCATATAAGTATAGAAAAATAGGACATGTCCAGGAAAAGAGGACGTGTGGTCACCCTACTTTCAGAAAAATAATACTAATAGTAAGTGAAGAAAGTGCCGCAACTGTCTGCAGCAAGAAGAATGAAGACGCAAACGGGCACCTTAACATTTCTTATTTACAGCTTCACCAAATTTTTGGGTGTTATGTTAATCTCATGCCTTTTCACTTAAACACACACACAACATATTAACTGCGATGTGTTATACCTTATATTACAAATAACACCAGGATTTACAGTTGACGTAAACAAACACACAGAGTTACCGGTGATGCGGCTATGGCTAAGCTAGCTGAAGCTTACCTTGGTAATGGTGGATAAACTCTTCATGGACGAATTTATATCCCTTGTCCAATTTGTTTCCTTTAGTGGACGAATGCATCTTCACACCCTTCATCGCATCGGCGCTGATGAACTTCGGAACACAACTCAGGCTCTTCGAAAACACTCTAGGCTCTGCCATTCTCCGCCAGCGAAGCACAAACCGGAACTAGGTTTACACGTTGCTGACGTGTTTCCGGTTTTTGCGAAAAAGGTCTATTATGACTGGAGAGGATCTACTATTTATTGGTTTTTCTTTTTAATGTATCTAAATATTTTTTCCTGACTTTTTGTCTTTGAAAATCACAGTTATTTGTACATTTTTTGTAATTTCATAAATGATATTTATTTTATTAAAAGGATCATGAATTAATACAACTTTATTATAGGGATTTACAATAAAAGAAAGATAAAAGAAGTTTAAAGAAAAAAAAAATTATTGTGGCCCTCACAAGAAACGGTTTGCTCTAGCATCCATGTGGTGTTGGAAGATTTGTTGTTTTCCATTCTTCCTATCGTTCAAACACCACATGAACACAGCATTTCTCTAAGTTTTACACGAGGTACATCAAGCCGTTGGTGCAATTGGCTCTAAATTGAGAACAAAAGTTTCAACCTTAAAATTCTAAAGTGATCTGTTTTAAAATATCATTTTTATTCAGATTCCACGTTATTTCTTTCTCACTCCATGCATCTGCTCCTGGTCCGGCCCTTCTATCCAATTTTGGAACCCCATCCTGTTCTAGCTCAAATATAACTCCATTACTGGCTGAAAAAATACTTTGCCATAACTGCCAACATTTTCATTAAACATCATCATATTCATTATCATATTAGAAAATAAATAGAAGAACATAATCCTTTTCCTTGCAAAATGTCACATACACAAATATACATTTATGTAAACCTTCCTAAAAGTAAGATTATTTGCAAAGGAATTCAAACTATATTTGAAATCGTCAAAGCTCCTTAAGGAACCAAAAGTAAAAATGATATATAGTCGACTGAAAACTTCCCTTTTGTATCTGTAGTTATGTAAAAACACCATTTGCTGTATCCTTCACTTTGCTCAGATCTATTTTTATTTAATCAGTTTTGTTTTAGATGTTTAATGCTGCAATTGCCCGCTCTGTTTGATTGTAATAATTTAAAAATTGTTTTATGTTGTGAAGCCATGTCTTGTGTTGTAGTTGTTCGATAGAAAAATTATAAATAAATAGATTTCTCAATCACCGTCCGGTGGGCGGACAAGGACATTTGGCGAGCAGAAGACTGCCTGCCGGTGTCACGCCGATGTCTGAATCGAACAGGCCACAGAGCTCCCACACCAGGAAGGAGATGAGCAACTGTGTGTGGTAAGATGATAATAATATATTTAACCACAATTTTAAGACAAAAGTGAACCTGTCATTAAAATGATTAAGTAAAGTTGATGAAATAAATCCCTTTTAACTATTTTAATACTTTGATAAAAATAAGCCCCTTTAAAATAATGAAATAGAACGTGAGCAACTAGAACGGTTGAGAGAATCTGGTGTGTGCAGCAGACAGGGATGACTGTTCTGGGTCCTGTCAGAGAAGTCTACAAGTTTTTTATATATACATATCTATATATATTATATAGATATATATATTATATATGTATATATTTATATTTTATATACATACATACATACACACATACAACTTCTTCTTTCTCTTTCGGCTTTTCCCATCAGGGGTCGCCACAGCGAATCATCGTTTTCCACCTCACTCTGTCATGGACATCTTCTACCCTAACATTAGCCAACTTCATGTCCTCTGTTAAGACATCCATATATCTCCTCTTTGGCCGTCCTCTTGCCCTCCTGCCAGGCAGCTCCATCTCCAACATCCTTCTACCAATATATCCACTATCCCTCCTCTGAACATGTCCAAACCAAACACACACACACACACAACTCATCCACCTTAAATACATTGGTAACAAGTAATTGAGTTAAATTTATTCAACGTAATTTCTTTTGTCTATCCAACTCAACAATTGTTTATACAAAAATTCTCATCACTCCAATTCAATTAAATATTTTTCCATCTTCACTTTTGTACTTCTTGAACTCTCATATGTCTAAGGTTGAGGCAGCAGATATTGTCATTTTTACAACATTAAAATGAAGGATACAGTGTGGATTTGCAATATGTATCACACATTCAGTTATCATGACTCTGACTTAAACACTAGTGGTATTATAGAATAATACTGGACTTATTAGCACTGGACTTATTGTCAAAGACCTATCCCCTACCTGAAGGCGAAGGGACATGACCCTATTCTTCCTTCGGGGTGAACTCCGACAACTTGGCAGTTAAGCTCATGTCATGTCATTGTGTCCTTGGGCAAGACACTTCACCCTCCCTGCCTCCAGTGTGGCTCCACTGGTGTGTGAATGTGTATGAATGATCCCGGTGATGGTCAGAGGGGCCGTAGGCGTGAACTGGCAGCCACGCCTCTGTCAGTCTGCCCCAGGGCAGCTGTGGCTACAACACTAGCTTACCGTCACCAAGAATGAATGAGGAGTGAATGAATAATGGACACACTGCAAGGGCTTTGAGTGTCTTAAAAAGCGCAGATAAATCCAATCCATTATTATTATTAAGCTAGCCCACACTGGCCCAACACCTCCAACCATGTGCAACTCCAGAATGGTAGAGAGTCCAGAGACCAGGCTGTTCGTGGAGGTGAGCCCAACTATATCTAACCGGTACCTCTCACACAAGCACAGGCCCCTTTTCCTCCCAGAGAGATGATGCTGCAAGTTCAGTGACCTGGGGTTTTACAGCTTAGCTCTTGGGACCACTCTAGCCCTCTTTACGGAGGGATCTAATGAATCATCAGTTGAAAAATGCATGACCAAACTGCCCTTCCCACTGAGGTCTAAAATGCATTTTCATTTGAGATTCGATACCAAAAAAATAAATGTTACGATGCAAATATGTTTCAAATTGTACATTAAAAACTCCTGTATTTTAAATGACTAAACTTCCATACTAACATAGGACAAATTGAAAGACGACACAGAACAAAAAGCTTTTATTTTGAAAGAATTCACAGTTTCTAATGGCACTACAGTTTGTGTTGTAACTTTCTCCTGCTGAAAAATACTGTGCAGCTCACAGAGAAGGTAGAACCCCCCCCCCAAACAAGACATGAGGATTCGTAGAAAGTGCAGAATGAGAAGTGGTCTCTGGAAAGCAAAACAATCGGACAAGCATAAAAGGTTTAGACAACATTGTCCAAACGGATGAGGGGGGAAAGGGCTGTCCCTCTGTGGAACAATCACAATAATAGTGTTTCACATCAGAATAAGCTACGCTCCCTTTATTGACACATTCTCTTTCTGTGCTTAAAACACCAACAACAAAGTGAAGTGTGATGATGTGAGCAGAAGGCCCACGAGGAAAATACAAACGCATTCAGGTTAGCAAAGGGTGGAGTGGCAGATGCAAGCAGGAAGTCGACAAGTCATTCTGTGGAAAAGAAGAAGCAGCAAAGGCTGCAGTTATGAAAGAGAAAACAACCACATGGAGCCAGTCAGAAAGCAAACCGAAAATCCTCCGAGCTTCATCATAAACAAAGACAGACAAACAAGACTCCCTGGAGGAGAGTCTCGTCACCACGCCTTCAGAGCAGAAGAGAGGACAGCACTGCCACCAAAGACCCAGCAGCTCCATACAAGCAGACGCTGCGGTGTGATGGTCCTACTCAACACACAATTTAAATGCCTTTCATCTGCTGGATGATGGCAGTTATGGCCCAAACAATACAAGCATTTTTAGAGAGAACATGTGAAAGAGATCCCATGTCAGTACCTCTGAGAAATATTTGTCTATAACAAACCTCACCAGTGAACTAATGCAGACCTGAAGGACAGAGATACTGGCAAACCAGTTGCCTGGACTGGAACATCTGTTCTTTAAATAAATAAATAGATAAATAAAAAGGGGCGTGTCAGGCTCGTCTGCAGACTCTCAGAAGTCGTATGTGTAAACCATCAACTGTCCCACTCGATGAGCTCCCACAGAGCAGTCCACTCAACAGCAGCTGGTTCCACTGACTGAAGGTCCAGAACCACAGAATGTCAAAAGACAGAGAGGATGGCAGAGTTTCTAAAGAGGGAAATAAAAGCAGCTTCCAGCTCTCTTCCTCAGTCGCAAACCAACAAAGACATTTGGACCCAGCAAAAGGGGAATGATTCATCATGTAGGATCTGCAGACACTGTATTGCTTCAGGAGGTTCATGAGATGCAAAACTGAAAAGCTGCGACCGATGCTTTTTCTTCATTCAGCTCCTGTGGTTGGCTGGAGACAGGCAGACAGACAGGCAGACAGACAGACAGTGCAAAAGCATCAGAGAGACTCAGGACAAAGTCTAATACTGTGGTCCATGAACGAGTGTGGAGTCCTTACAGAGCCAAAGCAGCATGAAGAAGAAAAGATGTTGGCAACAGAAGACAGAAGGAAAAAGATGTCATGCTTCACAGTTCTAGCATTCTGAGTCACAACAGTGTGGGCTTGAAGCCAGCGCCACTCCCTCTGCTCAGAGACGGAAAAATCTCCATCATCAGAATCATGTGCTTATCAAACAGAAAGGATCCGACATGTTCTGACACCCATAGTGTCTATTTTCGTGTTAAAACCTTTTCACTTCAACATACATACAGGGATTTTAAGAAAACAAGGTGTAAAACAGGTATAAAGGCACATCACCATAAACAGGTCTTTGACTGGAGTGAATGAGGGCTGAACAATCTGAACCAATGCGGCCACACCCACTTCATCTCAATGGGTGCTCATGGGAAATGTCGTTCTTTGGGATCTGTTAAGATCTGTTCGCCTCACAAGTCTGCAGAAGGTCATAAATGAGACGTGTGACCTTCTAAACATGTCCAGAGAGCGTGGACACCCGAATAGTCCCCACACTCATCTCCTTGTTTCCCTTCATGAACTGCTGCAGAGCAGGCAGGGCGCCTCCTCCTGGCATGTGCGGGAAATGCAGGTCTGTTTGTCTAGACTTCCGCCGCTTCATCGAGCGCTTTTCCTGACGGGATTTGGCAGAAGGCTGGCTGGGAGGAAAAGGAAGAGCGTGGCCGTTGCACAAGCCGGCGGAGGGGAAAGTGGGAGAGGGAGGAGGAAGGCGGCTGGTGTACGACTCCTCTGAATGTGTGGAGGAGCTGCAACTGCTCGTCTCTGTGGGGATCTCGTTCTGCAAACAGGGCGGCAATAATGACGCCTCTTCTGGAGGTGGAGGGGGTGCAGGCAGAGGGGGAGGTGGTAGAGAAGGGGGTGGTGATGGAGGGAGGCATTGGTGAAAGCCGTTACACTTGGGACCTCCATTTGCTGAGGCGGCAGAGGGATCAAACCCCTTCAAGGTCTCTACTTTGTCCAGGGACTTTGTCTTGGAGCGCTTTCTCTGGAAAAACCAAAAACACAAACACAACCGAGATAAAGAAAATGTTTCCATAGAGACCTGATCATCATGCTAGACAATGATTTTACACCAACTAGTCAGACGAGAATGGTAATGGTTAACAGGGAAGGAAGAAGTAAACATAAGGAAAAAGTAGACTTTACAGAAAGTTATGCTTATTATTTCCACTCCACTACAGGGGTGTGTATCAGCAAGAGTCAGCCGATTCGATACGTATCCTGCTACACGATACATATCGCGATATTGTCCCAGAAAACATTTTCTTTTCTTTTTTTTTTTATTCATGACTTAGAAAAGACTCTACCTGAATATCAATACGGCTTTCACTGTAATAAAATTGTAAAATTCAGTTTAATGATCACAATGTTGAGCACTGCAACTGTATGTCATTTATTAGCTGCTTTTACCCAAGCAAATTTATAGTGCTTTTATTTTGGTAACTTGAAAAATATTTGTTCTTAAAAGGAACAGTCAACATTGTCTTATGTTTACAACAATTAATTTTCTGTATAAGAAAAAAAAAAGGAATTAATGCACCTTAACCAATAAAGTTCTAAAAGTATGATTGAGAAAATAAAGTGCTGTTTATTTTCAACATTGCTTAATTTAGCTTCTCCAGTTCTTTTAAACGGTTCAGGAGCCTGAATGGTGTTTCAAAAATAAAGCGGAAGAAAACGCCAGGTCTTTCTAGAAACAATAAGTGTGATGATGAGGCAGCATGACAGGATGAATGGAAAGTTGCTTTAATGTGACTAAGATGCTTTATTTCCATGACAGTCTGCTGTGCAGCTCCACTTTCTCACACGTAGAAGTAAACTAGTAACAGTCATCACCACATCGTTGGTCTTTTTTCAGAGCGTTGTACACATCACTCTGACCCATCAGGTCGCTGAACTAGAATCTATTGCTGTGAGGTTCTGCAGAACTTTGGTCCGTTTGCTGACAGCATTTGCCTGATGCTCCGTGCATTAGCTGCTGTGAAGCTGCAGTGCTTCACTCCTTCTTATCTGAACCACTACAAAGCACCACAACCCGCTTATTTATATGTTACTGACAGAAACATGGCACAGAGTTTCAGTTCTGTACCCATCCCAAGTAAAAACAAAGTATTTCATGTCTCATAACAACAGAACAAGCTGCCTTTTAGCGCACATCTTGTAGTTTTGTGTGGTGTAGAGCTGCTCAAAGAGGCTCAGTAGGCGATGCTGCCGACTAGCGGTTGTGGGGTTTAAGTGGAAAACAAGAGTCAGACGCTGAAGGGCGCTCAGAAATAGTTAAATAAATAAATATCGTCCTGACAGCATTTTGAATTGATACAAGTATCGCCAAATGAACCATTGCGATGCATTGTCGAAAGGATTTTTTCCTACACCCCTACTCCACAATGCTGCTTCTATGGAACACCATGGAAAAACATTGTTGTAAGAGCTGGCGTCACCAGTGACATCAAAGAGTTCGGCTGAGTCTCAGCAGTTCTTAACTTTTGCCTTCGCTGCTGCAACATGACCAAGTCAGTTCCCTGCTCTACTAAACACACTGTCAGAACAAAGTGACAGCAGAGGACACACAGCACTTACGTAACAGACACAGTACCTTTTTCTCTGGAGAAAACCTTAGAGGTTCTACTATGTACAAGTCATCGGGACCTACTGGGGAGGGGAGAGAGGGGACGGATTAGTGATGGAATGGCAAACTGGAAAACAATACATGGAAAAAAAAACATTACATGATTTTGCAAGTAGTTTGAAGACAAAATACAAAAGTCAAAGTTGTCATTGTTGGTTATAACTTTCAGCTAGAAACAGTTTAATTTCTGAACACAAACATCTAGCAGGAGCAAAGCACTGCTCTGTAATTCCACTGCATACATCTGCATGTTGGGGAAGGAGCGCCGTACTCAACGGCACAAACCAGCCGAGGGGAACGTGACAGGTTTTCAGCCTCAAGGGCAAATGGAACAGGCACGCTCAGTCAGAACAGAATGGCCAGCAGGGGGAGGTTCAGGCTCCTCCCTGTTGCATAAGCCGTGCGTTGTTTCATAACTTTAATGTCTGAGGGAAACTGGGAAGGTGTCAAGTCAAACACGGGAGAGGACAAAGACGGACTGGACTCCACTCAAAAGGAGCGAATGGCAGAGATTTGCCATAATTTGATGCTGACCTAGTTCAGACTGTTCTAGAATCCTGCAGGAAGGACCAACAAAACGGGACAAAGGAGTCCGTGGGAGGACAAGCGGGACACACATGTCAGCATTTGGACGTCTTACCTTCTGAAGAAGGAAGCTGAAATGATTTGGAGCGAACCAGTGGACAGGTCACCCTGCGCTTCAGGTTCATGTCATCATAGGAGGAAAAGCATCTGACAAACACAGAAACACAACCCACATGAGTGACTCACACTGCCGCTGTTTGAGCTTCAGGCGTTAGTTGCAGGACCGGAGGGACAACATTGGCTAAACGGAAAAGACTAGCGTGGAAGAGATCCAAAAGGTTCCAGGAAGTGTGCGGTGACAGACCGGAGAACCGCCAAGCATTTCCGGGAGATTCAAATACCAAAAAGAGGGAACTGAAACGGCCCATGCTTTCAGCGCAAATGTATCTGAGAGAGACGGGCGTACCTCTTGGGGCTGGGGTAATTGTTGCTCTTGGGGAGGGCATCTGCGTTGGTGGGGGAGTTGGGGGTAGAGCTGCGGCAGCACTGCAGACACAGCAGCAGCCCCAGCAGCAGACACAGAACCAGAGAAACCACCAGATAGCTCTGACGATCAGATACCTGCAGGTACAACAAATCCATGAGCCACAGGTGAACGCAGGACACCTGAGGAAAAGACTGCGCTCACGGGGAAGGCCGGCCCGAGTATTTGGAGCAGAATCCAAAACAACTTCAAAGTGCAGATGAAAAGGTTTTTAGACAAAAGGGAAAACACACAGACGACACACGACTACACGAGAATGAAAGATTCTGTGTGGCTTTGCTTCCTGTCTGACATACTTTACTGAAATGAATGTTTTCCATCATGGTAAACAGTAATGGTTAGGTTGCTCAAAAAGGCAACCATTTGTGATACTCGTTCCACTACGACACTACATGAAAATGAGATAATAGTTGATCTTTTTCGTCCAAATTTCTGTAAGTCTTTGGAAAAACTTGCCATATTTTAATATCCCCGAGGGTGGAAACGCCTTTGGAAACTAATAAGAACAGCTTATTTTTCTATTTTAGAAGTCAAAGCAACATCTAGTCTAGTCTTCTATGACTTTATTCTCTGTCCTGGCAGGAGATCTCAGACCACAAGGCCATACTTTAGTGATGAACTGAATTTGAGGCCAAAGGACAGGAGCGGGTTCGTTTACCTCCATCTGCAGCTGGGTGACGGTGGCTGTGAGATTAAGCATCAGTTTGGTGATGTTCTCCAGCTGGGTCTGCAGGAGCTGGATGGAGTCGGTCTGCTTCTGGTCCTGTTCAGAAAACACCAGCAGCTGGTCAGTTCAGGTCTGAATGTGGATTTGTTTCTATTGAGCGGTTGCGACCTGCTCAGCGGCGATGCGGGATGTGTTCTGCAGTTTGGTGATGGTCTTGTTGAAAGCTCTCTGCATCTCCTCCATCTGCTTACGATACCTAGCAAACACCAACGCAAACATCTTAGCACATGAACCCACACACACACACATTGCTCCTTCAGGTTTAGGATTTGTGCTCAGACGGACCTCTGGCTGAGCTCCTCCAGGTATCTGCTGGACAGACTCATGTTCATCTCCAGAGCTTTGATCCGGTTGTTCAGCCTCATGAACACGCTCTCCTTCTGACTGGACCCATGGACCGCTCCTCCGTTCCCGCTCACCGCTCCACCGCTGTAGTCCCCTGCGTTCTGCAGCTCTGCATAGAAGTCAGCAGCTGCACGCTGCGTGTTGCTGCTCCCACTGGTGCTCAGCAGCTCCTCCTCCACAGCTTCCTCCCCCCGGTGGGGCTCACCCGACGGGGGAAGTGGGTCTCCCTCTATGAGGACCTGAGCAGCCTTATTACTTTGTCTGTCCTCACTGGTGTCTGTGCCTGACCTCAGCGTTTCTGAGTGGCCATCAGCTGGTGGGGGGGTTGCTGGCAGGTCAGTGGGAGGGGTTTGGAGGTCTTCAGGTCTCGGTGCAGTGGGTGGCGTCTGGGTGGGCTGCTCGCTGACAGTGGAAACTGTGGTTTCCGAGAACGACGGAGCACAGCTGACAGAAGGACTGGGGGTAGCATTGCTGGTCTGCTGTGTCTCCAAGATCAAGGCAGCTTCCAGGGGGGGAGTGGCTACAGAGACCCTGGATCCGTCTCTTTGAGGGGGTAATAATGTCTTCTCTGGGGTGGGACGCGTCAGGGAGCCTTGGATGTCAGTGAAAGTGTGTGGGGGAATGCTGGAGGTTCTGCTCGGCTCCAGGAGGATAACGGGCTCTGTGCTGTGAGCTTCGGGAGTGATAGTTCTTGGGTGGTCGTCTGTGCTGGGGGTCTCACCCACAGCCCCCCCCTCAGCATAGATCCTGTCAGATTCCTCTGGCTCAGGAGCCTTTTCTGTTAGCGGGAGGGATTCCAGGGGAGGTGTTGGGACAGAGGCAGTGATCGATGGAGTGGGGTGTGTGTCCACATCTGGGTGGGTGTGTGTTTGAGGGCGATCGCCTCTCCTCTTGAGACTTCGCAGTCGCTCCTTGGCGACCCTGGCAGAGCACCAGCGAAGGAGCAGCTCCGGGAGGGTGGCTGAGCAGGACAGAGACAGCGAGGAGAAGAAGGACAAAGGACAGTACAACTGGCTCTCCCACTCTTTCCAATCTGCTTCCTGTCTTTTTTTCTCCTCGTCTGTCTCCTCTTCCTCTGCGTCCTCCTTCATCAGAGTGACCGTAGACTGCTTGGGCTCATCTTCCTCCTCTTCTTCGACCAAAGTGACAATCTGTCTATCCTCATCAGATTCAGACGAGGGAGGAAGTGAAGACGAGTCACTGGAGGTGTGAGAGATGTCCTGGGCCGCAGAATCCTCAGAGCTTTTGGAAACCAGTCTGTAAAGCAAAAACAGGAAGACTCAGGTAAAAGTGTTGAACTTAGTGGATCATAAGTGTCTCTGCGGGACACACTGAACCCTGTGGACAGAGGTTGACTTGTCCTTACACTGTGGATTCATCAAGAGCCGTAGCTACAGTATTCGTGTCCTCCTCCTTTGCACTACTCCCAGCTGTTGCATTACCTGCAGAAAAGATTAAAAAAACACTCAAAACAGGACACAAAACACGTGGCCACCATGTGAGGGGAACTCGATCCTTTAGCAGGGCCCCATCTCACAGTCTGTAGGGGGTATGTGCTCAGCACAGAGGGGTTTGCGAAGGCAGAAAACCCCCAGTCTAACCCCCTACAGCTGACCTTCTTTAGAAGGTACACCAAGTTGCTCTAAGTTCCATGTCAAATATTTGTCTTGATAATCGTTTGCAGAAGGACAAAGCGCCAACAGTGTTAGTAAGACGACTTATGTCCGTGCACCTCTGTGGTACTCAGCGCCATTTTTTTTTCTAAAGATGGAGACAGAGGCTGCCAAAGTACTGCCGGAGAACTGCCAGCAGCAGGAGAAACATCTGGCTGTGGTAGCAAACTCACAAACACACGAGCATTCAGGCTGCAGAAACGCCTCCTCCTAAAGCAGCTCATGTAACAACATGGTGGCAGAAAAACGCAGCTAGAAAACCCACAACGTTGCCGAGATGACTCATATTTAGTAAGGTAAAATCTAACTTCAGTTTCTTCTGACACTGATCATATCTAGCTGAAGGCATGTTTTTACATCTGCTTGTCACGTTTTACGCACCAAAGTGTAGAAACGTTGTTTTCATGTCATCTAATAATGTCAGCAGAATCATCTGGACTGCATGAAATCTCACATTTTCATACATTTAGAAACTCTGATAAAGATTTTAAAAATGCGGAATTTCAATGAGAAAACATTCATCTGAATTTACCTTATGTGCTGATGTTTGTAACTCAGCTCCTAAAGAGCTGAGTTTTTCTTTAGGTGCTAACCAGTTAAAGAATCTCAGTCCAAACCACTGACAAACAACCTCTTTTTGACCCATTTCCAGCTTTTCTTACAGACATTTAGTATTTCCTTTGTCCAATAAAACATTACAAGGCCTAGAATGTACTAAAGACCTGAGAAAGTGCTAAAGACACAACACAAATAACCACTACATACTAGGGTTATGTGTATTGGCAATAGATACAATACGTATCACGATACATCTCACTTGATCTTATCTGAGCTCACTACAAAGCACCACAATGTGCGTTTTTATATGATACTGGCAGCACACAGCGGATTCTCGCAAGATCTTGTTGTTTTGGTTCAGTGTAGAGCTGCTCAAACGGCCTCCGTGTTCTCTGCTGTGGAAAACAAAAGTCAGACGCTGAAGGACGCTCAGAAATAATTTAATAAATAAATATCGTTCTGACAGCATTTTAAATTGATACAAGTATCGCCCAATAAAACATTGCAATGCATCGCTGTATTGCTTGATTGTATCCATTGATGAGCAACACCGGAGCACCACAGGGAACTGTACTATCGCCTTTTCTCTTCACACCCTACACTGCTGACTTTAATTATGCATCTGCAGCTTGTCATGTCCAGAAGTATTCGGACGACACTGCTATTGTGGCGTGTGTTAAGGGAGGGGGTGAGAGTGAGTACAGGGAGCTCATCACCAGATTCACCTCCTGGAGCAGGGACAATGGTCTTGTGCTGAACACATCAAAGACCAAGGAGATGATCATTGACTTTAGTAGGAAGTCCTCCCACCAACCAGTGATCATTGATGGAGGGAGAATCGAGGTGGATTGGACAAACTGATATGGAGGTGTGCCTCTGTGATGGGGAGGAGGGTGGACTCGGTGGGAACTGTGCTGCAGAAGAGGATGAGGGCCACACGGAGTAATAGGCTCCTTTCACTGCGCTGCAGGACAGAGCGATTTAGAAACTCATTTGTCCCTTCAGCTATCAGGCTGTTTAATGAACCTGCCTAATATGAACTGATATTTTATTTTATGAACTGTCATTTTATTTTTATTTATTGTGTGTGGTTGTGAGTGTTTTGCTGCTGGACACCTGAATTTCTCCTTTGGGAGACTAATAAAGTGTCTATCTATCTATCTATCTATCTATCTATCTATCTATCTATCTATCTATCTATCTATCTATCTATGTTTCCCTACACCCCTACTACTAACAATAAATTAGGATATTGTTGTTCTCAAACACCTGTTGTACATCCTGGTGTAAACGTCCAACAACTGACTCATATTTGAAAACTACGGTAAGTCTGGAAATAACTGACGGCTTGTTTTGTAAAAACCGGTTTGACCTCATTCTGCTGTTCAAACACAGACGATGTTCATTCACGTGAAAAAGATGAAGATGGTTCAGAGAGTCTTCCGCCCAGTCTGGTATTTGACTTCATTTTATATCACATGTGATCAATTGAATCTGACATGTTAAATAGATTTGCCTGAATTCAGTATTTAGAGGAGAAATGATTACAAATCTTAGATGCTAAGAGGCTCTGCCACCTTTAGCAAAATAACTCATTTCCAGGAGGAATTGTAATGTTTCAATAGTGAAAAGAAGCTTTTTTCTCAACAACACATATGCTTTGACATATTAGGAGATCTTATGTGTTCAGCAGCATCTTGGACTTACAGGAGTTCACATTTCTGGATTGACCCGATCAGCTGTCTTGATCTAAATGTGTTGCTTCTGCTCAAGCCAACGTTTGGCTGAATGAACTGATTTTGAGCAAGCCTCAGGTCACACACACGCACGCACGCACGCGCGCGCACGCACGCGCGCGCACACACACACACGCGCACACACACACACACACACACACACCCACACACACACACACACACACACACACACACACACACACACACACACACACACACACACACACACACACACACACACACACACACACACACACACACACACACACACACACACACACACGGTCTCGTTTTTGCTTCAGTAAAAGAAGGTTCATGGTCAACTGCAAGATCCTAAAGTCTTGTGGCTAAATAAAAAGCCCAAATCATCATTCCCCTGTCACTGTGCCAAATAGTGAGTGTGAAGTGTTAACCGACTTTGAAATGCAATCATACCAAGTTTTGTAAAGTTTTGTGAAGGTCCAGCAGTCTCCCTTGACCCCTTCCATGTCACCCCTTCCAAACAAAAGGCTGCGGGACCAAACCTTTCCTTTTTGTGAGTCTGAAGCATCCAGGAAGGTTTTTTTTGGACTTTGACTGACTTTTCCATTTACTTTTTCCTTTGGTGGATCTGAACTGAACACAACATATTTTGGACATATTTCTAACCCCCCATTCAGTATTTTAGAGTATTTAAATGATAATAGACCATTCTATATTCTTAGAGTTTTTATAATGTTCTGCAGCTAAAGAAAGACTTCAATGCTCTTTTGTCTTCCTCTTCCTAAGCTTAGTAAAAAAATCAATCAATTTAAGGCAGGCAGAGGGAACTGCTGTCTTCTGTGTGCAGTGGAACACATTGAATTCTACTGCACACATCATGTTCTACTGTACATCTATTATGTTCTACTGCACACATCATGTTCTACTGTACATCTATTACGTTCTACTGCACACATCATGTTCTACTGTACATCTATTACGTTCTACTGCAAACATCATGTTCTACTGTACATCTATTACGTTCTACTGCACACATCATGTTCTACTGTACATCTATTATGTTCTACTGCACACATCATGTTCTACTGTACATCTATTACGTTCTACTGCACACATCATGTTCTACTGTACATCTATTACGTTCTACTGCACACATCATGTTCTACTGTACATCTATTACGTTCTACTGCACATACAGCTCGTTCTACTGCGCACATATCACATTGGACTACACATATCCCTAGAACTAAAAAAAGATCTCAAAGGTCTGAACTGTTCAGCACTCTGGTAGCTAAAAATATTAAAGAGAAGCTCAAGAAAAAAATGAAAGTAAGCGTAAGGTCTGCCTACCTTCCAGCTCCGCTCCACCCTCTGGTCGTGGTTTGCCTCCGAGCACATTAGCAGCAATGTTGCTCACCATGTCAATAATGGCATCTACAGAAAAAAACAAGCCAACACATTTTACCAAGCAGGCCAAAATTCACAAAAACAGGATAGATTGACTTTTTTCTTTGCTCTTCAGCAACCGTCGGAGCACAAGAACAAAGTTTAAGGTTTCTGAATGTAGAAATGACAACAATGGTACTTCCAAGCTCAAGTCAAGAAAGCTGCTTCTGTATGCAGCTAATGTCAGTGTTGGGCAATATTTTTTACACTGTAGGGCATTTCTGCACTGAATTCTTGTGGTCAGTTGGTTGTCATGAGTTGTAGTGTAGTGTGGGCGAAAGCGTGCACGCATACATACTGGTTGCTGAACAAAGCAGATTTTTGGAAATCTTGTCTTCTGAAGGCTGGTAGCCAGGAGGATAGTCTAAAATGAAAACAAAAGAATTCAATCATCAAACAAATCACAACTTGTTATTACTGCAGGTTAAGTACAGCTCAAGTTCTGGAAAGTTCAGGTCTTTTGATTTTAAAAAAGTGCAAACTACAAAGGTTTCAAATTAAATGCAGCAAAATATTTGATTCAAACATGACAGGTTTTTATACACACCATAGTCTTCATCCAGGTACTCTGGTCGCTCTGAGGGATACTGGGAATCTGCTATCTCCTCATACTCTTCCACCATGCTAGTACCAAACACCCTACACACACACACACAAACGCACACACACACAAACAGGGTTACCCAAAGACACCACACAAAAAAAGCCAGTAGTTCCACCGACCACTAGAAAGGGCAGTTTTTATTTCTAAAATCCAATAAATGACCTAGATTTAAAGTAAATGTAAAGCTGAACCAAATGCTTTCCATTTGTCTAAAAACCAAACACTTCACTGCTGATCTCTGCCTTTTGTGGTTCCGAAACTTTCAGAAAATACCTCCTTTCCTCTAACCATGAGTGGAAATGTGCACTTGGGTGAAAACAGACATTTCTTCCTTAAAAAAGCAGGCATGACTGATCTATTCCCAACACCAAGAATGCACGTCAAGCCGGACCCCTCCCACATTTGGGCCAGTAAGACCATGTGGACCAAATCTGATTTGCTTCCCTACCTCTCCTGCGTCCCCCTACTCCCACATTGATGCCTCCAAACAGAGAGATTTGGAAGAATACTGTCTTCAAATCCTGACCTGACTACCACTTGATGACGTCATGAATAGTAGCCGGTCACCTTTCTTGGCGTGTTGCTGCCAGCGCTTGGAAAATACAGAACATCGGTTTTAGGACAGTAATGAAGTCCTGAAACTAGGGGAGAAGAGTGCATTCTACAGCTTGGCACTGAACAAGAACTCAGCCGGACTCGTTTCCTTGTTCATCGATGGTGAACAGGTGGAGCAGGTGGGGTCCATTAAACTCCCCGGGGTCCACATCTCTGCAGACCTCTCCTGGTCAACCAACACCTCTGCTCCGGTCAAAAAGGCTCAGCACCGGCTACAATCCCTAAGGGAGCTCAGGAAGCAGCAACTACACCCAAACCTGCTGGTGACCTTCTATCGTTCCATCACGGAGAGCAGCGTGACCCACGCCGTGTCAGTTTGGCGCTCCAGCTGCACGAAGGCTGACAAGTGGAGAAGGCGACCAACACTGCACAGAAAATCATCAGCTGCCCTCCGCCTACAATAACCTCCATCTACACCTCCTGCTGTTTTAGCTGAGCCAGAAGCATCTTGAAGGACAACACTTATCCCAGTTTTCATCTTTTCAACCTGCTGTCTTCTGGAAGAAGCTACAGACCAGCAGAAACAGACTTATTGAACTCCAGTTTTGCAGAGACCAAACCTGATTCTATTTTAATTGCTTCTCTTATTCTATTTTTGCCTGTCTTATGTGTCCAGGATTAAGGCAAAGGATTTTAAATGTAATTAGACTTTGCATAAAGACAAAGGCTTTCTATTTTACTCTGCATCTCAAAGAGCAACACACAGAAAACTGCATGTAGACAATCTGATCTTTGACAAACCGTCCAGCAGAGACTGCCCTCATCTTTGCAAATGGGACACAAATTTAGGATGAAAAGAGTTTCTAAAAACCGAAGATGGTACCTGATGAGGCTGAGGGGACAGAAATGTTCCGATCCAAAGTGAGACAGAAGTTCCACCTGCAGAAAAATACACACCACTGTCACAGTTAGGACAACAACTTCCACTGGTTTAGTATCTGTTAGTCACAAAAGTGTGCTCCTTTCCCCCCCATCCGACAGCCCATCAACCACCCAGGAAATCCAGAACTACCCAGATGTGGGAACCAGGCGTGTTACTGTGTTAACTTCACATGCAGTAAGAGGTGCACGTCGTGTTTAGAGCTTTTTTTAAATGTAATGTTCTGACAGTGGAAAAAGAGTGCTAACCTTTATGTACTTGATGAACATCTGATGTGAGTGGAGGGACAGAGAGAGAAATAAAAGAACAAAAGGGGTCAGTGAAGACTCCTTCAAGCTACAAGCAAGTCAAACAAAAGCAAAAAGTTCATCTTTCCAGCAAAGCAAATACACAATTATGTTAACATTTCAGGAGAAGAGATGCTTTTGCAAAAAAAACTACAGACACAGGACAGACTTCAAAGTTCAGAAAATAGAAAACAAACTTAAAAAAAGAGAAGAACTAGGATGTTTCAAGTGAGAAATCATCATGCAGGCATTGACACAACAGAGTAATATTACTGTTGCAAACAGAGCAGAGATGATAGAGACGTTTCATACAGAAATGCTGCACTCGTCAGGTAAAAAGATCTAGAGCAGAAATAGTTTAGACACATTAAGAAAGTTTGCATCGCATTCACATGACTGCTGCACACGGATGTGAAAAGAGAACAACTGTGACGTTGATAACACCTGAGCCAATAGGAAAACAGGGAGAAGCTTCTTCAGCCAGAAAAACAGCACAGAAAAATGACAGTTTGAAGAAAAAAAATCAAAAATGTATCAGAACTTGTTAAAAACTGCTATAGGCCAACACGGGAGGGGAAAGCAATCCTGGATCGTCCAGCTTCTTAACTATCTGAAGTGCTGCATGCCAGCCTCATTTCACTTCCTCATTTCAAGAAAAATGCCTTCTGCCGCCTTTCTCCTGACTGTTCTACACAACTGACAAAACTAACTGCAGCAAAAGTTCCTGAAAGCAGCAGAACAAGTCAATGAATGGGTAACTATTTCCAGAAACTTTAGCATACTGCACAGCTAGGGACAAATGTTTTTATGTTTTAGGAGGTCAAATGTTTTTTTTTTTTTTCAAAATGACTGAGTCTCACTATTGCAGCTGTGAAAAAAAAGAAAAGAATTGAGCACCTTTACAAATTTAGCATAAAGCTGTTCATCCAGAGGGAAGCTCTGCACTATCCGCTCATCACGGGCATGGAAAGTTCCCAGTTTCACCCACTTGTTGGTGGGATATCTGCAAATACAACAAGTTAAAATATGAGTGTGAAAAGTACCACAGATTTACATCAACACACAGGTGATCCTTGGCACGTATTTCACTTGAGGTCTGTCCAAAGCCGAGTTAAATTTCAAGATATGCTGTCTTAGTCACATCTGCCCTTACGGGGGGATACAGGCTGTCTGCGGGTGAAAAACGGGCAAGCCTGTACGGGGCAGGCAGGTGGCCTGCACAGAATTTTAAGATCATAGACTATCCAGTGTGAATCCGTAAGGCGAAAATGTCCATGCATTCGTTTCTAGGGGCATGCTGCAGGCATCCGGTTGCAGTGAACTCTTAAGAAACACATAAAAGTAAGTAAAGGGGCGAGGCGCAGGCGTGTCGTACAGATTTATTATATTCATTCCTTTATTTGTTTATTCAAGCACTGACATAATATCTGTCCACAATACAGAATCCATTAAGTTCATTTGAAGCTCTTTCCGCCAAAGTGGATCAATGCATCTAGCCATAGTTGCAGCAGTGAGATCCAGTCTAGGGATTGTTACTGGTATTAAGGGTCCCACACGAGCCTTTCCCATAACAGAGGCACTGTGTGCTTTTAAATGCTCATCTCTCAGCAACGGGTGCGTTACTGATCCGTATCCATCTTCACTATTAACACAGAAATGATGAAGCTGCAATGCAGTTATTTTTCCAAAATCTGGTGGCTTCATACATCTGATAACGCCAAAGTTGTCAAGGTTATGGAGCTGCTGCAGCCATGTAATCCACTGGTCAGGTACAAATTCTGAACACAGTGAAACGGCGCTCAGACACAAATCCAAGAGTTATCCTTGTTCAGCATCTCAGGCAGCTTAAATGTGGTCTGGATTCCTTTCCATCCGCCCGTTCATTCACAGGAAGGCATACCTGTCCTTTGCTGAATGGCGTGGGGGTGCCACTTTGGTGAGCGTTTACCGTCAGAGTGAAATTCAGTCTTTTTGTCTCTTCTTTCCTTCGGGCTTCAGTTTTGCGAGCAAAGACTTCCTCCTTGACTGTTGTAGATTTTTGTTGACCTAGTGTGAGGCCCACTTTCCTGCTGAAGCTGCTGGGCTCAGTTGGTGTGTGGCGCGCTTCCTTTAACTACGCTGCAGCCCATTCTGTAGTTTTGTGTTTAGTTATTTTTACAAAAAGTAAAAAGTGGAACAAAATACGTTTGCCTCGTATGCATTGATGAAGCCAAAAAAAACAAACAAACACGCTTTCCTTCTTTTTCTGCAAAGAAAACAGTGGCGACAAAGTGGCCTGAAAGTGTCAAAAATAGCGTTCGACAAAATAAACAGCCCAAGCTCTGCTCCTCCTCAAGACATGGAGCAGCTGAGCGGGAGCTCATCAAACGTTTTACCCAGCTTTTGCCAATTAACAAATAAAACAAGTGAAATACACAAAATCACAAAGTAAATGAAAAAAAAAATGTGCAAAGAAACAACAGAGTTCGCCTCAAAGATCGACAGCGTCCAAACCCCAAGCATGTTGCTGCACTGCAGTCCATGTGGGCATGTTTTAACGCGTGTGCGTGTGAGGGTGATGATAATCATGCAGCCATAAACTGTGAAGGCATGTGCAGGCTAAACATGTATCCGTTTACTTCTGCAATGCTATTCTAACTCTCTAGGAACACAGAGGAAAAGGTGCAAACACAAAGACATATTTGATCTTTTATACGAGAACAAATGTTTGTTGGTTTTACTCATTGAATACACAAAGAAGATTTTTAGACGTAACATCTTGTTTCTCAGACATGACTGTTAAGTTCAGAACACTAGAGGCTGAACCAAACAATATTAATCTCTTTTTTTTGTGGAACATTTTGCAAGTACATTTTTTAAATGTCAATTAAATGTCTTAATTGTTGCCCAGCATTGACAAACTTGAAAATGTCTCTATGTTACTGCTGTGCCTTTTTTTCAACACATTCCAGGCAAAATAGTCCTGTTTGTATTTTCATGAGGACCTTTTTCTCCAATGATTGCTTGAACATGTAGGACGCACAAAGAGCTTACCTGTCACTAATGGAAACTAAAAAGTCTTTAGGTGTTGATGAGAAGAGCTCAAAGTTAGCAATGTCCAGCTGTTTGACTTGAATAGGCTCACAGAGCTCAATGACAAACCTGAGAAGAAATGAAAGGTTTACTCAGACAGAAGCGGAAATACAGGCTTGTTACAAAATGTCAGGCCTCAGTATGTTAAGAGAATCTACCAGATTTTGTTGTTGCAAGGATTAAGCATGTAAAGGTCCATGTTCTCCATCAGAATAGCAGAAGTACTCTGAAAATGAGGAAAATACCTTTTTAGCATCCACTATCAAATATCACTTCAAAGGGTTTTTTAAACAGCTGCAGAAGACATTCACCTTGGCGTCACTGTTGGCAGACAGTATCTTGGCACCACACTCCACAGAGGCATAGTTATTCTTAAAGTTTTTCTGGGCCTTCTTCACCGGATGAGAGCTGCCGCTTGTTGAAGTGTGGAGGGTCTGACCTGGAAAGAGGAAGGGTCAGCGTCAGGTTCGTTACACTCAGAACAGCCTTGCTTAATGTACAGTTTGAGGACGATGTCTGAGGTTCCTGCAGAGAGACTGTTATGAACAGCTGTAGCTCCTCGTCTGCAGGCGGTAGCTAGCCAGACACGAGATGACAGCAGCCGTGAACCACAGCAGAAAAGGAATCTAATGACATCTGGCCTTTAGGAACAATTACGCTTTAAAACCGGCAAACAAACGGTGGATTTTTCTGGAATGAGGAGGTGGAGGTTAACGAAGACTGAATAGAACAGAAATTGGAAAGAACTTCTTTCACTAATGAGTTTATTTAGTTTTTTATTGTTCTAAAGATGAAAACCGACAGCCATGACTTTTGTTTGGCTCTTTTTTACACCATTTAGGATGGTTTGATGCAACAACAGCATTATCTTATTGCTAATAGAGAAAAGCGAATAACTAGATGGTGAGAAGAAGCACATTTGTCCAGAGAAGTCAATGAATGAGCATGAGATAGGTACAATGGTAAAATAAAAGCCTAAGATAGTTTCAGTTCTTTAAAGGAACCAGCTCTGCTGGAATCTTTGCCTGACTGGAGTCGAGTGGAAGACGTTTTTGCCTCAGAGGGACAACTAGAGAAGTTGTGTAACATTTGAAAGCACGCACTTCACTGAACACTACACGTGACATGCAAAGACCGACAAAGCTATCAAGAGAAAGTGAATACAATGAGGAGGCCTCCGGAGAGGAGACAGGAGAGAACAAAGCAGGCATTAGTGGTAGCGTTAAGGAAGGCCTGGGCAACAGGAAGGTATACTGACTAGAAATGACAAGAAGACCTCTACTGTCTGCAGAAACAATCCATCAAATAACGTATTTCACAATGATCTGCTGCTGCAAAAAGCCTTCAACAACATCGGAGGTCACGTGTCTGTCTTCATTCAGACAAGTGCACCTAAATGATGTCTGCGCCTACTTTTTTCTTTCTCCACCTCCAAGACTTGCTTCTTCCACTCATCAAAGGTGGGGATGTCTTCTTTACTCGGGACTGACGGATCCGGTTCCTTGGCAGTATTGGCCTCCTCCCCCTGAAAGATAAAAACGTCCCAATCATTGAGTGGTCAAAAAGCCGGCAGGCTCAAAGATGATCACAGCTGATGATGCCCACTAAGAAAACCAAGTATCATTACTGCAACTTTGTATGATATTACAGGATCTGATAATCTGCCAGTCAATGGCAATAAAATCATGGTGACTTCAACTAGAAATAAAGTTTGGACACTACAAAATGATTAGTGGTCTGAGTTCTGACACTGAATTACAGGTACACCCAGGTACAATTCATTTAGTCCTCTGTTAACTATAAAACACACACACACACACACAAACACACTAGACTGGGGGAGTTCCAAGGCGCACAAAGTTTCCCCAAAGGTTCGGAAGACAATCCAAGTTGGGCTAACAGAGGGCTTAACTACACCAAACCAGCCTAAATCTGTGGTCCAGGCCAGCCCAGAGTTAATGTACTGCATTTCCAATAAGATCACATTTTTGAGCAAAAGGCAATGATGGAGCTCCTGACCTGCTCCTCGTGGTGGTGGGACGTATTGCCTTCGCCCTGCGGTTCTGCAAATCCCTCTTGCAGCTCCTGTTGTGTCTGGTCCAGTTCTGTGGGTCCTGGTTTGGACTGTACCTCTGCCTCAGGATCAGGACTGTCCCTCTGGCTTGGCAGCTTTTCTTCTAAATCGGTCTCCTCCACACTTTTTTTCATACGTTAAGCCAATGAGGTGGGCCGGGAAAAGGAGAAAAATTGGACAGGGGGAAGGACAAAGATACAGAACTCAAATTAGTTTCAAGAAATTGTGGGTCGCAGGTCCAAAGATAAGTAGTGTTCATTTTATTGGACAGTCCTTGGCAGGCAAAACAATCCCAACAAGCAAAGAGAATTAGTGGGTGAGGTGTATGGCCGGCATCTGACGACTGAGAACAGCAGAGCGCTGCCGCTTGTACCTGGCAGGGACAAACTCACCTGAGGACAGAACTCTCACAGGTTGCCAGTTTGGGGGGAATGACCCTGCACTGTGAATCAGAGTGCTCACCACAGACAAAGCTGTCTACTGGGAGTTCATCTCCTGCACTGGCAACCCGCACAGCACTGAGGGGAAGAAAGGACATGGTGTTTACCACACCTCCTCACACTGGAGAGAGCAGAGACAGGAGGATGGGATGCAAAAACAAACAGAACAAAAGAGAGGGTGGGAGGCAAGCGGGAATAGATGGAGGGTGGTGGGTTTGAGAGGAATTGATGGAGAAGCTGGATGCTGGAGGAGCATCAAGAATTTTGATTTAAAAAAAATGTCCCAATACTAAATGTACTGACGATTTCAAACATCCAACATCATGTTTTAGGTTTACACCAGACAAGAGCTCTTCTAGGTGTAGTCAAAGTTGGATGTCCACAAGGATGATGGTCCAACGTATGGCTCATGAAGGAATTTCCATTAAGAAAATCAGAAAAAATAAGGTGCATCCAAAGTCCTCAATGCTGGCTGCCAGTTCAACCAAATGCTCTCCTGAACGTCAGCTCCTTTGATTTGCTTTCACTTTGTCAACATTAAATCTATGCTTACAAAACAGAAACAGAAATAAAATGTCATCAACAAAAATCGAGAAAGTTTGGAACTTTGGATAAAAGGCAGCAGCAGCAGCAGAACGATGTCATAAGATCACAGCTGGAAGGAGATATTACTGGTTTTTACAAGAAGGAAAGAAAGCCCGTCCTGTCAGAAAGATTTGTGTTGGTTCAGATCAATGTCCAGTGTCAGAAGGCTCTGGACACTGGGACAGGAAAGAGCTTACCCTGTAGTGACTGGGCTGGCACTCTCTGAGGTAGGTATGTTTTCAGCTTCATCTAGGGATGTGGTGGAGTCCAGGACCGGATTTGGATGATTGGAATCACTGAGAGTCTCTGCTGGGACTTTAGCCTCAGCAGATGTCTGGTCCTGGGCTGGTAGCGTTTCTGTGTTGGGGGGCACCAAGACATCCTGGTCACTCTCTTGGGTGCAAGTTTGCAGTTCTAGGTTTATCTGTGGACTTGGGGCTTGGGTTGGCTCAGAAGAAACAGGTCCACCATCGGGATCTGCATTGGACTTTGCCTCCTGCCCTGCAGTTTCAGCTTGATTCACAGTCTAATAAGAGACAACACATAAATTGCAAGCAGGTCATATCAAGACATTCATCAGTTTTTACGAACTCCTAAAGCAGAGTATAAAGGACATGGAGGTAAATACCATTCCTCGGACCTTTGTTTTTTTGTTTTGTTTTTAATCTTTTAATCTGCCAAGAAAAAACCAAGTTCTTTCTGTTTTCTACGAGGCAAAGGGTAAGACTTGTCCCGGAAAGGATTCGCATGTCTTTACCTGTTCATGATGTACGCTTGCTTGATTTTCTTGTGCAGTTTTCTCAGACTCTAACCCCACGTCGTACGAGGAGTGTGTTGTCCAGTTTTCTGACGCCTCGGGGAAATATCACAATGATATCATATTTACAAAAACAATTCATCACTTCAACCGTTCATGAAAAAGAATTCCAACAGGTCATTTTATTCCAAATGGCATTATTTTGTATAGTTGCCGGACATAAAGGTTTTATTGTTTGTATCGGGGAATGTGACTGAGCTTCTTCTTCATGAACAAAGGCCACGTTATGAGGCCGGTGACAGTCTGCCAGGCCTGTTTGCTACTAAAGCTTAAAAAAGGATTCCTCTTCCCTTGTTCTCAAACCAAATACTCACTTCCACAAATGACTTTTCACTCTGACAACCAGCTGCACACAAACAGAACTTTCTTTCATTCCAAAGAACCTTTAAGAAGTGATGTGCGGCAAAATCACATGCCTTAAAATTAAATAAACACCCTCCAGCTATTTAGAAAGACGTGTTTTCATCAAACACCTGGCAAAAGAAAACATTTTGTACCCGATACCATGAATTCATAGCAAAACACCTCCCGACAGACTCCATCCCTGAGACACGTTTTATTAGATAAAAATTCTGTACATTTTTTCTTGCACGTTCTCTATGAGTACTAGTTCAATGTATTAGTAGTCAAATGTTTGTTTAAGTCTTTTTACAATCGAATGACTGGCTCAGGAACCTGAATCCACATCCATCCAGGATATCCTGATTCCCTTCCTTCAAATTCACTACCTCCACTTTACTATTTAAGGTCAGTAAAACTGAATGAACATCAACCATCCTCAGCAGCAGCGATGACGGCTAATAAATGTTTTAATGGTTCAGCCCTAAAGGCCCTGTAATCTTGGGTCATACCATCTTTTTAAACCCCACATACCTCGTTTTGTGAGGACTCCTGCTCCGGCTCACTGCCTTTGGGCTTTTCGTCCTGGGCAGATTGAGCCGAGCCAGACAAGCTCTGCTCTGAACAATACACATCTTGACTGGGGTACCTAAAAAAACAGACAGAACAATCAGTCAACAGAGAGAATGCAAAGACCCGTCTGCTCTTTTCTGTTCCCTCAATTTATGTTATGCCCTATTTGATGTCTAGGGGTACCTCGAGGAGCATAACAACAGTGTAGTAAACATATGTCGAAATGTTATTCCTGCAGGAAAAATCCTATGTATTCAATTTCCAACGTGTGGTAATGGTGCCCCACCTCATCCTGCAGTAAGCAGACGGACCTCCACAGCCATCCCTAAAATTACACGTGGTCTACAGAAGAAAACCATGCTGTAACATTTGTGTGTCAACAGGAAGTGCAGAAAGTCTGCCCTTTAATGTCTCCTAAGGATGGAGATGTTAAAAAGTCTAAACAGTACAAAAATGTTCAGTCTCAAGCCACATAACAATATGTTCAACCATCCAAACTGGTTTCTGTTTCTTTCTATTCTCGGAAGTTTGGTAAAGTATTCTAAAAATCCTCTGCTTTCATGTTCAGGCACTCAAAGCAAAGAAAGCATGAATCCAATGCTTTTCCTGTTTGACGATGACTGAACCCTGTGCCAGTTTACATCTTCCTGAGCTGTACCACATTTAGCAGACTCCATAAACCTGATTTAAAGATGGAAATTAGAATGAGTTCTTTGTAACATGTAGACAATCCCAGGATGATCATTTGGACCAGATCAGGCTGTTTTTCCTCAAACTGTGATCCTTACAATCCCCAGCAGAATAAAACTACTGAGTGGTTAGACTTGGTGCAGGCTGCTAAGAAGTTAACTGTATTAAATGAAGGCAACAGGCAGGTCTGTAGAAAAATGGTTCTGTGGGTATCACCAGAGGATTAATACTGAGAAAGCAGCGAGGTATTTGAAAGGAAAACATGTTGAAAACGTGAGCCTCTAGGAGGCTCAGACAGCTCCGCTCCAACACTCCGGATTTCCGGTACCAGAAATCCTTCATCCCCAATAACCCTGTACAATAACTCATTTTTTTCTTTTTTGCACATTTTTTTACCTGCACTGTCTGTAAATAGCTTTTTTTAAATTATACCACCTTATTGTTTACATCTATGTTACATTTTTTTGTTTTTTATTTTATTCTTATTCTTTTTTTCCTCTTATGTTTACAATGCTGTCATTTGCTACGGTAACAAACAAATTTGCCACGTGTGAGATCGATAAAGTAATTCTGATTCGGATGTTGGTTTTTCCAAACAATTAACATTAGAAAAGAAAGTTTGGCAAATGATCAAGTAGAAAATGTTCCACTTTCACAAAGAAAAGATGTAAAAATGCATAACTCAGAGAGGGCATTAAAATGCCCTACCAACATGTTTTTAAATGTGACTCTTTGCACACCGGACAATGCTAACAGGCTGGTCTAGCATCTCTAGCCTATACAAGTCATTGGTTGAAAAGGCCCATCATTCTTGGGCTCCCTTTGCATAGAGCTTCTCTGCCTTTAGCGCATGCATTAAATGAACTTGGTAAGTAGTCATGTTCATCTAGACCAGTGAAGTGCACTGAGGCGTTGGGTGTTAAAGATGTTAACTCTCCCAAAACACAGTTACAGGAGGTGGCTGCATATCTGCTCCCCATCAGACGATGGCATGGAGTAAAAATGTTGAGTGGTTTTCATTTATTCAAAGGTCTGATGTACGGTTTGTCTTGAAAAAAAAGAAGAAACATGGATGGATGCTGTCTGTGCTCAGGTCCCCTTAAATTTCTGTTATTGCTATGCAGACGCTAAACAATAGTAATATTCACAACATATATCAATAAAGGCCTTCATTTGTGCCACAGCTTGTCTATGTCTGTGTCATAAATCTCCATCCAAGTTTTGCATCAAAACATGCAAATTGCGCACACGTTCAGCTTTAAATGTGTTGCAGCAACCTTTAACTAGAACTTCCAAAGTCAATAACACCTAAACTGGGTTGTAAACACCAAGGTTCGCATGTGGAAAAAGTGCAGCGATTCATCCCAGCCTGCATGGTGCTGTTTCCGACTCCAAGCCAAACAAGTGGGATGTTATTTCAGGCCTCCTTGAATGACTGGACAGATTGTAGTGCATGCAGAGAAGGCGTGCATCTGCTGGGGACCTGCATACTGTTTGAATGCAGATCTGATGCAGAAGAGTTCAATAAAACACTAACAGTAGACCTTCCATGGGTTCTGCATGAGAGCGGGGCTAATAACTGAGCAGCTCAGCTTAAAGGAGAAACCATGACTCAGCAGTCTACAAACGTCCTCTACCTGGTTCTCTTTATTTCCTGCCCCGTTTCTAAAGCACCATGGGATTTTTTAGCCAGTCTGTCCCTCTGAGTGTCTGAGTGCATGTCTACACAGCGCATTGACTGTGTTTGCTTCTGCAGGTCTGGTTGTGTGCGGACAAAGCCACAGTCTGTCTGACGGTTTAAAACCAAGAGACCAATGATCAAACAGGGCTCCAGACTGCGACCAATTGCTCGTATTTTGCGACCAAAATTTGAGAGTGTGCGACTGAATTTTACATCCAGTCGCACATGTGCGACCAGTAAATTTGCCTCCCCCACCCTCCGTATTTTTTATACATTAAACGTGGAAGGGGCACATCAATGATCAATGAAATAATCTGAGACGCGAGCGCACACGCACGCAGGCAGACACACACTCGCGCACATACTCATGAAACGCGAGCACGTACACTCTCGCGTGATGCCTGTGTGCGAGGCGGCCACTGCGTGTGAGAAGAATAAGTCACTGTAAGTGGCTAAAATATGTGGAGGGGGCGGGGCCTAGAGATATTCACGCGCGCGTAAAAATCTGTGGGAAGGAAACGGAGACAAATATCATCACAACCTGATATGTGCGTCTGAGCTATGAGTAAGTGAACTATTGATTCGTTCTTCCGACCTGCAGCTAGTGTACCAGTGCCGGAGTGTACAGCAGGGGTCTCAAACTCGCGGCCCGCGGGTTATTTGCGGCCCCCAAGATGATAGTTTGCGGCCCCCGCCTTAAATGAAAATTTAATGTTACTGCAGCCCGCCAGTTTTAATGAATGACACTTTTTCATTGTCGTGCGCGGAACTGACCAACCAATCACAGTGGGGTAAATGACTGTTGGGGGCGGGACAATGACAGGGCTTGAAAGCAGGAAACCTGACAGCCTGACAGCCCCCTCCCCGGACCACATTAAGGAGTTCCTTACTTTCCTTTAGAACTTTCCTTTAGAATTCGCTCGTAATTTTCTAAATCCATGCAGTCCGTGCTTAACTCTGGCTCACACAGAACCGGAGGAAGGTTAAGTTTTGGTTACGGCGGCGCATCAAACGGTTCTCGTGCACGGCTGTTACGGCAGCACACCGCTCCCGTGGGAGTCGGGTCAGCTGAGGAGAATAAATGTCCCCCACGCACGTGCGTGACAGGTAACGGGGCTTGAACATTAAACACGTGCGGGCAAAAACATTAGTTTTAGACTCACTGAAAATACGTGGGGAAAATGCAACGATAGACGTGTTTGAGATGAACCGGCACCTCGCCTGGATCGTTGGGGAGACCAGGCCGGGGGGGGGGGGGGGGGGTTGTGAGATGAAGGCGAATCTGCAGCAAGACTAAAGGAGAACAGGAAGTTGGAGTTGTCCTAAACATTCAATTTAGTTTTAATATTCCTCTCCCCCTTAGTGTGATCTGTGTTATTATGTATTTATTTTACAATTATTTTAATGTTTTGTAATGTATGTAGCCTTTTTTAATGAATTGGTATTTTAAATTATTTTAATTAATCACTCAACTACAAAAACCATCAAGACACATGTCCCATAATGCATTGTTTTGTAGTCTGTTGGGCAGCTTTCAGTCAGTTCAGTTTCCAGCTGTGTCCGGGTAGGTTTGCCCCTTGCTCCCACCCCTTTATCGCAATATTTTTGTGATGATTGACGTTGGAGCAAAAACAAAAATATATTTCACACACCAGGTGATCTGCGCAGCGTTGAGTTCACCTGGGTGATCTCAAACACACTTATTGTGCATCTTGGCTGCACCTATTTGGTGTCACAAAGATTGTTGCAAGTTGCATTTTCAAA
Source organism: Oryzias latipes (assembly GCF_053564925.1). Taxonomy (NCBI): domain Eukaryota; kingdom Metazoa; phylum Chordata; class Actinopteri; order Beloniformes; family Adrianichthyidae; genus Oryzias; species Oryzias latipes. The sequence continues at coordinate 6,032,481 of NC_136240.1, forward strand.
AGTGAAGAATAAAATGTGACACTGAATTAGAAACAGCACATTGTAATTTCTGCATCTATTATTAAAGTATTTATTAGTACTACAGTGGAAATTAGTAGATTTGGTTAGGATGTTGATTTACGGTATGCGCCCCTAAATTTTCTGGTTGTGCCCCTAAAATTTTCAGTTAGGGGCCACTGTGCTCCTAGTGAAAAAGGTTAGTCTGGAGCCCTGTCAAAGCATTCACACCTACAGTACATAACCGAGGACACGCGTCTCAAACCGGTTGAGGATTAATCTGCTCAATCGTGCAGCATGCAAAGCATGTCCTAGTCTCCTTGGAGGCGGGGCCAAAGACTTTCAGAAGCATCAAGCATAATGTGGTACAGACAGCTGGTGGAGGACTTTGTGCACTGGAGCCAACGAAACTGCCTCCACCTGAAAACCACCAAGACAAAGGAGGTGGTGCTGGACTTCCGTCGAACACCTCAACCCATCCTCATTGGTGGAGCAGAGGTGGAGGGCGTGTATAACTACAGATACCTTGGAGTCCTCCTGGACAAGAAGCTGAACTGGTCGGCAAACATGGACTCCATTTACAGGAAGGGGCAGAGCAGGTTATACTCCTTAAAAAGACTCGCCTCTTTTAATGTCTGCTCAGAACTCCTTTTTATGTTTTATCAGTCTATTGTTTTAAGTGCCCTGTCTTATGCGGTGGTGTGTTGGGGGGGGGGGGGGATGCGCAAACAAAAAGGACAAAAAAAAACTGAATCGTCTGATCAGGAGGGCAGGCTGTGTGGTGGGGCGGAGCCTGGAGACAGTGGAGGTGGTGACATCCTCCGCTCTGCCACCACCATGAAGAACGCTGGTCATCCCCTACATGGACTTATCACTGACCAGAGGAGCCCATTCAGCGACCGCCTTCGCTCTCTCCATGCTCCACAGAAAGACTCAGGAAGTCCTTTGCACCGAGTGCAATTAGACTGTTCAATGCCGCCGGGAGGGGAGGGGGCATGAGGAGGAGTCACTAAACGGACATCTACTTTTTACCACTTTTATGCTTTTAGATACTTTTATTTTTATTGCTCTTGTACTTTTATTCTTTTTACTCTGTTTTTAGTGAGTGTGATTATTTTATGATTTTATGACTATTTATTACTCAACTACTTTTTAAATTTCTATTGAATGTTTGTGTATTTGAGGAGCAATGGATGGATATGCAAGTTCCCTCGGGATTAATAAAGTACTCTATCTATCCATCTATCTATCTGGTCCGTTACGATGAATTTAGCCTCACCTGGTGCAGCACTAATTTCAAAATACAGACACATCCCAAACATGCATCGTCATGGTGTCTTGCTGTGCAAAGTCATCTCTGTCCTGGATTTACACAGCAACTAATGCAACAGGTAACTGGAGCAGGTTAGTGTAGGTTCTTCTGCTGGTCTGACCTGAATCTAAAGCCAACAGGTTTGTTACCTAAGCCGTCAAGAACACAAGCTGAAGCCATCTAAAGACAAGAGCGGACTAACAGACTTAACTGACCTGAAGAAGTAGAAAAACTTTGGGATACAGAAAAGTCACAGCTCGTTTTTAACTGATGAGATCCATTCAAGCGCACAAAAGATACGATTTAATGTTCGGCCGGTGCCTCAAAACTTACATTTTGGGCCACTGCATGTTCTCACATCTAGTCCATTTCCTGTAGCCTGCTTTCCATCAGGGCGCTCTGGTTCCCCAGCAGCTGACGCTGACCTTGGTTGGCCTCGGACCGACCACGACGTGCACTTCATCGTCTTCCATGAGCACGTTGGATTACGATAATTAATAACCTTGTTTTTCCACGTGCTGGTCCTGCACCAACTGAGCAATCTAGCTCTGTGTGTGCGGGTTTGTGAGTATGTACAACATGCTCATGTTGTAGACAGAGAAAACAGACGCACACATGGATGATGGGACAGTTCTTAGAGCAGAGGAGGCAACCTGCAGGATCTACATGGGCAGAGGAGGATTTTCAGACAGGGAAACCAGGCCAGCACGTCTGCCTGGGCAGACTAAAGCACGCCGTCCCTATTTAAAGACGGAGAAAACAATCCAGCCTTCAGAGAGGTTAAAGGTCTGAGTGTCTGCTCTACTTTTCCTCCACATAGCAGCATGAAATAGCATGAAGCGCCAGTTTATTGTAAAGCCTGCTGGTGCTTCATAATTTTGTGCGCTGGGTTTTTCTCATAGCTGCCGGGACACAGCGACCGGACAAGGAGAAATGACTTCACCGCCTGTTTTACATGTTTTCATTTCTTCTTTTTCAGCTGTCAAAGCATCTCTGAAGGAAGCCTTTTGGTATACTTTCATATTAGGGCTGCACGATATGAAGAAAATTCGCAATATGCGATATCAGTGATTAAGTTTGCGATAACGATATAATTTGCGGTATATAAACAATTAGCAAAACAACCAAAAATATTATTCCCATTCCATTACAAGAGCTTAAAAATAATACTACAAATGACCCTTGTTGACATAGGAGGCGAACATACAACATAATAGAGCGCCATCCGATTAGTTAACAACGTGAAGGGGTCCATCTGATTGGTCAAATGCAGAAAGGGATTCTTTCAATCCATTTAACACTTCAAGCTGCCATAAGATTGTTTGGCCAAATCTAAGGTAACCATTTATTGCAAATATGCTGTCTTTTGCGATATGCATATTGCACAGCTTGAAATTGCGATAACGATAAATTTGCGGTATATTGTGCAGGCCTATTTCATATGTTAGCCAAAAACTGAATCAACACCCTACTGCTTTTTTAACTATTCACTTTGTTCACAACAAGGCAAGTTTCCCTTTGTGGGATCAATAACTTTTATTCTATTCCATAAATAGGTTTTTCACATCAAAGTCCCACAGCGATCATCTTTTGATCTGTTTTATATCTACTGGCAGTGATCTTTTAATTATGATTAGGCTGTTTTTAGGCAAAAACAAAAAAACGGAGCTCACAACAATTTGAGTAAAGAAAAACTCAGAAATGCAGTTTTAATCTTAGTTTGCCTTCTATGTGTCCTCCGTCGTTAGATAAATGCTACAAGAACATGTTAAAAACACTAAAACTTCACTGGAGTGGCTCCTTAAACGCTTTCAAATCTAAACCGGGAAAGTTGAATTGCGGCCCCTTATGCTCCCCACTGAAAAAGAGGGTTGGAATATCAAACACATTTTAAAATAAAAAAAATAAAATGATAAATATCATCATCCTATTTGTTTTCAGAATGCGTCACAATCTTACAGACAGAGCAATATCTTTCTCTGCTTTGATAACAGAGCCGATGCATGAGCAGCTGGTCGGACTGCGGCCTGTCGCCACAGATACACGATAACAAGCCCCAGGAGGACGTCGAAGCAGCAGCCAAAGATCTGCTCTCCTGTTCAGAAATACAAAGCTGGTCTGTCACTGAATCCACTCAAAAACTCAACAAAAACGCGGTTTTCATCCTACATTTACAAAGTTCAAACATTTGACTGGTTAAAGGCTGGCTTAAAGGTGTTACAGCTTTCATGCAGAGGATTTAGAGCAAACACAACCCCCCAAAGACTGGGATGTTATGGTATAAATGTGGGGTTGAAGTTTTTAAAACTACAATAAATGCAATCTTCAAAAAAACAAAGCCACACCTCAGTGACCTAAAAAAAAAAAGGATTTTCTTTGTTTCAGAACAAAGAAAGAGCTCGGTTAAATGCCAACTAACTTTCTTAGTTTTCAGTTTTACAAATAAAAAACTTTATGTTTAGAGGTATTTATTTTTGGAATGTTCAAAACACAGAAATGTTACGAGGCAAAGTTCTGTTCTAAGAATTTGGCAGCCGTTCTTTAGAAAATGAAAGTGTTTATCTTTCAAACGTTCGGCTCTATACTTCTGAAAACTTTTGTACAGCATCTTTGCTGCTTTGTAAATTTCTTTTTGGCCTCCCCAGGACTGACAAATCCCTCAAACTACACGCAGAAGCTTGAGCCGACACGCCTCCCTCCGCTGCAAAAAGCAGGTCAGGCCGGCGGGTAGACGAGTCAAACTGTGGCTTTTCTTCAGCTTAAGAAGATGCTGGCCGTTGAGTGAAATACGTTGGCTTTTCCCAAATTAAATATTGTGACTTTAGAAATTCACTGAACATGAAGAAGAGTAAAACTGTAATAAGTAAAACTAGTTTGAATGTCTGTAGTTCAAATCTAATAATTGTATTGTTGAAAAACCACCATGGATGATGCCCTCTATCCTAAATGTGGAACCTAAAAATCCCATTTCACATGTTATTTTTTGTGAGTTGTAATCATCTGAAACTAACCTCTCTGCCAATGAAGTGCTAAACGGGACAAAGAGACGGAACCAGAATGAAGCGGCACCCTGGATCCGGTCCCACAGGGATCTACGAGGCCAGGAAGCGGGGCGTCAGGATGACAGCAGGACTGAGGACGCAGTCATGTGACTTAATGCACTTTGATGGGAAAAGCCACTCAGCCAAACAGGGTTAGTGTTGGTGAGGGTCTCACACACACTCACACACACACACACCAAAATACTACAATGAGGCTCCACATTTGCACTGTAAAAAATGAGCTCTTAAAAGCACGCTGTTAAAAAGGGAAAGATTGTTGAAGATGGTAAATCTTGGTTTTTCTGAGAATGAGCAATTGACGCCATCATTGAAAAACACTCAGCCTGAAATTGTGCCTTTATTCACGAGCTACAACAGAACAGGTCCTCAGTACACGATGTTCTCCAGAAGGAAAAACCCAATACAGCCAGAGAGCAGGGAAAGCAAAGCGCAAGAAGAAAACCACAACATCGGCTGAAAGCCCCAGACTGCGTTCACGCGTGGAAGAGCGCTGAGCGAAAGAAAGAAGGGGGAGGAGAGGAAAACCAGAGCATGCTGGGAGGGTTCCTGCAGAAAATAGCTCATTCTATCCAATAACTAATACATCTGTTTACTGCACATCTACAATAGGTTTCTAGACAAATAGAGCTTCACGGTGGAGTACAGCGGCTCTGACGCTCCAAACTTCTGCACAATCCAGCCTTTCCTTCTGCTGCCAGAGCCTCGGGCTTCAGTCAGTGCTCCACACAGAATAGCTGTTCGCCAACCGTTCCCTCCTCATGGAGACATAAATACAAACGCATGCAAAGAAACAGACTATGGTGAACTTTGGGACGTGAGATTAGCAAATGACTCTGTGATGGAAAAACACAATAAGAGCTCTTCAGCTCATTTTATTAAACCTGGCATAATTACATTTGAGAGAACCTGCGTCATTTCTTTAAATGTCAGACTGCGATAGTACGGTACTCAAAAACAGCTCCCTTAACATGGAAATGACGGCGCATGAAAAGACTGAGACCCAGAAACGTTCCCCTCCAGACCCATCCGCACACATCCAACTGCAGAAATGCAGCTTTAAAAACAGAAATACCTCCCATTTCTGAAAGAGAAGACAAACAAACCCCAGGAAAACAACGATGTAGAGGAAACAATGGTCTCTTCTGAACCATTGTTTAGCATTTCAATGAAATCCTGATCTAAAACTTCACAAAGCAAATCTTAAATCTGGAAATAAACAAACACAAAATACGTTGTAGTATTTGTCAGCTTAAAGTTAAAAATAAAAAAAAATACTTGTGTCTAATTAGAGGAAAAACAAAAGGAAAAGTCAACAAGCAGCCTAAAAGCTTTGATTAAAATATGGATTCAGCTTCATCCCTGAAAGCATCAATGTGTTTGATAATCAAGCCTAAAAGAACTTTTCAATAGCAAGTTTTATTCACTGGGGAGGGGGGCTTTTAGATGGGGGTATTTATTGATTATTTATTCATATTTAATGTTTCTTTTATTACTGGATTTTCTTTTCCAACATGTAAATCAACTGAAAGACAAACAGTTGGTTTGGATCAGAGGCTGAATTCCTGGAACAAAACGTACAAAACGCGTGGCCACTGCACCCGAGTGTTCACACTGGACAAGCGGGGAGGGGCTACATCTTCTTTTACTAGCGCGTTTCCGCCCCCTACATATAGAGGAGGCTCTGCGCGAATCGTCAAAGCGGTGAAAATCAGGTGAATCTTGCTCCAGGCTTTTTTTTAGGTCACAGCTCTATTCCGGTATTAATGACTTTGCGCCATAAGATTCCAGCCAGGGACAAACAGCAATCAGGGGTAGTTAGGAGTTGCTATAGGAACAGCAAGATTTGGCAATGTGACCCCTACAAGCACCAAATATAGTCGGTGAGGTTTGCAGTAGCACTGCCTCACCAGCCACAACCGTCACCGCTCTAAACATCCTCCGTGTCTTCCATGCATTGGAATGAGACCCACCGCTCCCTGTAGCGATAAGGCTGAAAACTATTGGTGATGGCTCCTCCCACACGCCGCCGGGGCGGAAAGCTTATGAACACATTTTTGGACAGCCGTCCAGCTACGGCAAGCGACAAGTATCAAATCACCAGGAAAAGAACGGTGATTTGACCATCAAAAATGCCGATTTTTATGTTCAAGCACCAAATTTGCTGCGCGGCGCAGTAGAGGCGGCTGACGCCGGTCACCCCATAGACTCTCAACAGCTCCTCTTAAATAAATGACTTTGTTTTCTTACCAAACTTCAACATCTTCTCTTTCCTCTGAATTTGACAGTAAACACATTTCAAAAGTGCAATCTATTGACAAGACAAAACCATATTAACTAAGGTCAGGTTTGATTCCTTGCTTGAAAAGAAGTGGGAGGAATCCTACTTATATACTTCCAGCTCTATTGAGCTATTACATTTTATAGTTTTGCATTGTCGTCATTATCCGGTTCTGATTAGATCCGGTGCAGATTTTTTGTCAAAGAACAAAAATAAAATCTTCTGTGTGTTGTGTGTCTGTGTGATGTGTGTGTGTGTGTGGGTGGGGGGGGCTGATGGTCACATTCCAGGTCATGATTGGTTGAAGTTGGCGGCTGCATGCTGACGCTATTTCCACGCTGATCAGCCGCTTGGATCAAAATTACGGGATTAGCTGAGACCCGATTTTAGGAGAAAAAAAAAGCTGCGCTTTCAGGCTGGAGATACCAACACTGCAGCTGGTGACCAATCAGCACCACTAAAACAAGCATAACTGGATTTTACAGCCTAGAAAGGTGTCCCTGAACATATCTATGATGTGGAAAATATGCTCCCGCCGTCCAGTCTCAAGTCGGAGTCATTCAGAGGTCTTGTATCAAGAATCTGTGCCGTTATACAGTCAGGACCATAAATATTTGCACAGAGACACATTCTCTCTAATTTAGTTTCTGTACATTACCACAGTGAATTTTAAATAAAACAACTCAGATGACATTTAAGTGCAGACTTTCAACTTTTATTCCATGGGTTGAACAAAAAGATTTCATAAAAATGTGAAAAACCAAAGCATTTTTTAAACACAATCCCTTCATTTCATGGGCTCGTAAGTAATTGGACCAATGAAATAACTGAAAACCAGATTGCCATTACTAATATTTGGTTGAAAAGCCTTTGTTGGCAATGACAGCCTGAAGTCTTGAACTCATGGACATCACCAGATGCTGGTTTTCTTCTTCTGAATGCTCTGCCAGGCCTTTACTGCAGCGGCTTTCAGTTGCTGTTTGTTTGTGGGCCTTTCTGTCTGAAGTTTAGTCTTCAACAAGTGAAATGCTGCTCAATTGGGTTAAGATCAGGTGACTGACTTGGCCATTCAAGAATATTCCACTTCTTTGCTTTAATAAACTCCTGAGTTGCTTTGGCTGTATGTTTTGGGTCGTTGTCCATCTGTATTATGAAACGCCGTCCAATCAGTTTGGCTGCATTCACCTGGATCTGTGCAGACAGTCTGTCTCTGAACGGCTGCTTCTGTCCTGTTTCACGTCATCAATAAACACTAGTGTCCCAGTGCCACTAGCAGCCATGCACGCCCAGACCATCACACTGCCTCCACAGTGTTTTACTGATGATGGAGTGTGCTTTGGATCAGGAGCTTCTCCACGCCTTCTCCATACTTTTCTCTTGCCATCATTCTGGTAGAGGTTGATTTTGGTTTCATCTGTCCAAAGAATGTTTTTCCAGAACTGTGCTGGATTTTTTAAATACTTTTTAGCAAAGTCCAATCTAGCCTTCCTATTCTTGAGGCTTATGAGTGGCTTCCATCTTGCAGTGTACCCTCTGGATCTACTTTCATGCAGTCTTCTTTTTATGGTAGACTTGGATATCGATACGCCTACCTCCTGGACAGGGTTGTTCACTTGGTTGGCTGTTGTGAACGGGTTCCTCTTCACCACTGTTGTCTTCCGTGGACGTCCAGGTCTTTTTGTGTTGCTCAGTTCACCAGTGCTTTCTTTCTTTCTCTGGATGTACCACACTGTTGATTTTGCCACTCCTAATACAGAAGCATTTTCTGGCATGTTTTTTCTGTTTTCTCAGCCTAATGATGGCTCCTTTCACCTGCATGGAGAGCTCCTTTGACCGCATGTTGTCTGTTCACAGCAAAATCTTCCAAATGCAGCACGAGTCCTCTAATCAACTCCAGGCCTTTTATCTGCTTCACTCATAATGACATAACAAGGGAATTGCCAACACCTGCCTAAGCAATAGCATGGAAGTCAATTGTCCAATTACTTACCAGGCCATGAAATGAAGGGATTGTGTTTAAAAAATGCTTTAGTTTTTCACATTTTTATGAAATCTTTTTGTTCAACCCATGGAATAAAAGCTGAAAGTCTGCACTTCAATGTCATCTGAGTTGTTTTATTTCAAATTCACCGTGGTAATGTACAGAAACTAAATTAGAGAGACTATGTCTCTGTCCAAATATTTATGGTCCTGACTGTATATTAAGGACGAGAACACAAAAATGAAAAAACATTTCACAGGATACTTGAAATATGTCGATATTAGAAACCTTTACTTTCATTTTCATGAAAGGTTTGTTTTGGTCTTTATTAGCCCTTGTGCTATCTGTCGTGCTCCCATCAACAGTGGGGTCATCTAGACCCACTAGACAGTGTTCTGAACCTTTTTTCTTCAATGATTTGTGATCTTCACTGGTGTCCATGGATTACATGAAATCTTTCCACCTTTATCCACCTTTGTCATGGTAGGGAGAACACGTCAATGTAAGGGTGGAGTCATCTGGACCCCACAAAATAGCACAAGGGTTAGAGGTTAATATACGAGTTTGAAATGCGGAAGCTCAAAAAGCGCATTTGCATAGACTTTTCTTTAGAAGTCGCTACTTGAACGCACGTTGCTGGGGGCGGTGTGTACATGGCGTTGGGGTTTTGCGGTTCACTCCACAATGGTTGTGCATCCATCACTCATGCTATGTTTATTTTAGGTTTTGTGAGTCTCTCACTTGAGAACTACAGTTCCCAAGTTTAAAATCAAAGAGGCCAAGAGAAATGGTGAGAAAAATCCCATGGAGTCACTCTCACCCTACCCGGTCCTGGCCAGAATATGGCTGGACAAACGCCATCTAAAAATTATTTCACAACCACAAACTACACAAATGTTTAATAGGACATATATTCCTGCAGAAATGCGTTAAGAGACTTCTGTTTTAGAGTGCAAAAGACTCTTCAGTGTTCATGAGAGGGACACCAGGCTCAGCTGGTCAAGACAGAAAGAACAAAGAAGCATCCGAGGTCAGCTGGAAAGTAGAGAAAGCAAAATGCGTCAGAGCATCTCCACTGTTAATCATGTTACATAACAATAATCCTCCAGAGGCGCATAGAAAATAATCCTCTGACTCAGAAGAAGATATACTAAAGTCATTTCTCACTGGTTTTACACGAAACTAGACTAAACGCTTCGATTTACATGACTGCTTTTATCTTTTTATACATAATTATTGAACTTGTACTGTTTGAGTCACACAAGAGAATGAAAATGGAAGCAGCCGTGTCCTCCATGCCGCCTTGGCCTGGCTGAAGGTGTGCACATGCTCGGACAACCTGAGCCGGCACAACGCAGCCACCTCCTTCTGCTGACAGCATGAGTGAGGAGGAATGGCGACACACAACGCCTGCAGCCGCGAGGCTGATCAGCACAGCGCCTCCATGTTAGAGGCGCCGGACATTCAAAGATCCTGGACGAGCCGCAGGAAGCCGTTACAGCCGCTGGAAAGCATCAAACCCCACTTTTACTGGAGCTGTTGGGAGTCCAGCTCTGCATTCCTGGCTTTTCTCTGCCTACGTGTGGGTAGTTAGCAGCTGGGGGGGGGGGGGGGGGGGGGGGGGGGGGGGGCATGGCAGCATGCTTAAAAGGTATTGCATTAATGATGAAGTCTGGGTAGTGACAGAGAAAGAAAATCTGCTCATGCTTTACATCGGCCAACTTTAGAGGTTGAAAGAGGTTTTGTTCCAAGCTGCAAACCATTAACCTGGTTAGGCTTAACTAGTAGGTTGATTATTGAGTACTACATGTTGATGTCACAGAATATGAGGTCCAGTAGATCACAAAGAAAAATATCTCCTGTCAGGGTTTATTATTGTTCAAAAACAGTTGGATGTGAAACAGGGAAATACTTTCATTTGCCTTAAAGGGCCATTATCATGCTTTTCTTAAGACTTTCAGAGCTCACTGTCCTCCCCGGAAGTAGGGCAATTTGACCTGTGAGGCCCCGCCTTTCCCTCCGTGTGGGTGACCCCCCATTTCAAGACGTCAACCCCCAGCCGGCGGCGGCAGTGTGTCTGCGTTTCACCCACGAAAACAAACAACCTCCGAACTTTTACAAAGACAGATGTGCAGATTGTGTTTATAAAACAGAAGCATTCACCCTATCACAGTTAGCCCTGCAGAAAAAGTGTGTTTGTGTGTGTTAGCGTGGGGGCGGTGCTGCAGGGCAGACTCTTCCTGGAAGGGGCTGGTCCTCACCTTATGACATCACAATGTGAGAGCCCCCTAGTTTTCCTGGATTGGGAGCGGCTAGTGCTTAAAACACAGGTTTTTAAAGGAATACTCAGAAATACGTGAATGGATCAAAATACCACTGCAGGTTGTTTTTGTTGCAAATTAGCATTATAATACACTTCAAATAAAATAAAATAAAAATTTGATTTTGCAAGGTTTAGGCCCTTTAATGATATGGGTCTTTTTCTCACTGTGTTCTCTAAATTTCACACATTTGTTCAGCATTTGTTCACAAAATGTTCAGCTCTTTCAGCTTATTCCAGCTAGGACTTTTGGTCCACTGTTCCAGATATTCCAGGACTTTTGCCTCCATTGAAATACATGGATAATCCTTGGTGCAGAAGCTCACTGGCATTTTTGGCAAAAAATATATTTTTCTTATGCTGTTTTCACTTTATTTATGGCCAACTTTGATCATTTATTTATTTATTGCCAATTATTACCCTTCAAGTTTCATTTTCATCCAGCAATTTAGCATTCAACCCTGCATTTCCTTCTGGAAATGCAGGTCCTTCTAGTTCCAATGATGGATTTCTATTTGGAATTATTTTCAGACAGAACTATAATGCACATTTTTGTCCAAAAGGAAAGCACCTTCCTGAAGATTTATAAACCAGTTAACTTACTAACATGCGCACGCGCGCAAACACAGACACACACTAATAGTGAACAACAAACTTCTTCGTTGAAACTGGGACGGAACCAGTCCGACCCAGCTCAGACAGCAAAGCCTCAACAGACCCAAAGACCGTCACCGAGCTCGTTCTCAGTCACGGGCGGTATAGTCCGTATCGGTACCAAACAGCCCGTTGGCTGTGCGGTGGTCCGGACCAAACAGCTGACCGTGGAAGCCAGGCGGGTCCATTATCTGACAGGACGCTGCCTTTCTTCACATGTGTCAGATGAAGAGGAGGCCGCTTACCCGCACAGGAGAGCTACTATCAGCCACACCGACAGAACGCGCAGCCTCTTCATCATCTTCCCGCGGGGACCATCATCCTCGCTTTGTGCGGCTTTTCTCGGATCTGTCGCGGGTGATCAGCACGTGGGCAGCGCGTGGGCTCGTATCAGAACCGCGCAAACGGCAGATTCATCTCGGTAATGATGGGTTTGTTGTCGGAGCAGCTTCGCTGCTTTAGCTTCGGCTATGGACGAGTCGCTGGGTTCCTCATAAGCCCCTCCCCTTCAGTTGATCTGACCAATAGAATCGGTGGGAAGCGCTTCTCGGCCAATCGCTGTGGACCCAGTGACGTAGTAGACCCCGCCCACATGGAGGACCGATGAGTTGTCGAAGCGAACGCGTCAGCTGTTTGTTCATCGATTAACATTTCAGTAAAACACGCAACAGCCCAGAGTGTTTCGCAATCCCCCGTGAAGTCAGTCTGAGGTGGTCGTAATGATTCTTTGTGTAGGTTTTCTTCATTCGGGTGTAGACAGAGAGTGAATGTGGACTCTATTTCTAAAAGGCAGTAAAAGGCCAGTTATGTTTAATAAGTCTAAGTCCGCGGTGCTAATAAAATCCGTGCTAATACCCGATATTCCTTCGTGATTTTTTAAAATTTTTGTGCTAAACACGTGAGCTGTGCTGATTTTACATTTGCCACCAGAGCTGAACAACAATGGCAGGAAAATAAAGGGGAAAGAATAATTGAAAGAATTCGCCATACTTCCTCTTTTTGTTTTCCATGTGTGAACTACATATCCCAAGATACATTTCGATGAGGTGGTCATAAACTATGCCTGTTATTTTTTGTGTTTTAAATCTGGCAGTAAAATAAACAACAAAAGGAAGAGGAACCAAAACTATCAATAAATCACAACATTAACTTTATTCTTACTTTAAGTAGAATAAATAAAAACATTTTGAAGGTGTAATTTCCGACAGGCGCTGCCACCGACAGCTCTCTCTTCGGAGGACAGGGAACATTTCAGACTGTAGTCAACTTTTGGGGACCTGGAATATTGTTAGACTTGCTGGTTAAACCGCAGTTTTCGGTATCAGTCGGTTTTTATCGAACTTTCCAGCAGCCTGTCAAACTATGACCCCGGTTCGGCGGTTTTTGTGCGCGTGGCTGGTGTCGCTCCCGCTCGCGTGGGACAGCTGTGGGGTGCAGGCTGCCTTCTCCCAGGCGATGGACAGCGACTTCACGCTGAACCTACCTGCCGGTCGGAAAGAGTGTTTCTACCAGACCATGAAGAGAGACGCATCGATGGAGATTGAATATCAGGTCAGAAGATCTGCCTCTGGTTGGGTAACACCGTAAGATCCCGAAGTTTATTGGTAAAAAAAAAAAAAAAAGTCTGATAAGTAGTTTTCAGAACCAAATCTGGGTCATGTGTCAGATCTGTTGGTGTGTTTTGGGTTCATAACTGTTGCTCAAAAAGTCGGATCATGTTCAGTGTCTCAGCCTGTCATCTCCTTTCTCTTGGTAACCTGTTCTGCTTGGATGATTGTGTCTAAACCTGAAGTACAGATAAAGAAAATGACTCATCAACATTTCTTTACAGTTATCCCTCATCTGTTGTTTTCTTTATTTTTTGCTCTGCCTTGACTAAATAATGAAGCTCACATAAAAACACTGCCGTTCTTTCCTCCTGAGTGGAAGTCATCAACATCCGCCCTGAGGGATCTGAACTTTTCCGAGATGCTGCCAGGATTCCTTCTTTTACCTCCAAGTAACGTGTGTCTCCTCCAGGTTCTGGATGGAGCGGGCCTGGATGTGGATTTCTCCATCTTTTCTCCGTCGGGACAGTTGTTGTTTAATGACCAGCGCAAGTCCGACGGCGTCCACACGTACGTATGTGGCGGTGGGCCGGCGTGAATGTGTCGGCTGCACACCTCACAGCTTGTTCTGCCCTGCAGGGTGGAGACGGAGGATGGAGACTACATGTTCTGCTTTGACAACACGTTCAGCACCGTCTCAGATAAGCTCGTCTTCTTTGAACTGATCCTGGACAACATGGACACAGATGAAGACCCAGAAAACTGGAAGGAATATGTCCACGGAATAGATACTCTAGATATGAAGCTGGAGGACATCATGGTGTGTATCTGTCTGTCTGTTTGTTTCATCTATCTGTTCTGTCAATCAGTTGTCTAAAAACGTTCAAAATTATGCTGAAAACAACCCCATCTTCCCTCCATATGTGGTGTTTTTTTTTTGTTTTTATCTTTGGACTTTGTCCCTCCTTTGCTGCCAGTGGCATACATGTCATGCTGCCACTAAAACGGCCCGTCACATGCTGGGAAATGGCACCAAATCCGCCACATTCAGGTTGTCTGGCGCTGTGTGACCCTTTGAGCGGATGCAGGACAGTTGAACCTCTCTTCTTCTTCTTCTTCTTCGTTCAGCCGCAGCTCTGCCGGAATAAGAGGACGGAAACTAGTCTCCTCCATTTTTTTAATTTGTTTTATTTAACCTTTATTTACCCAGGAAATGTCCCATTGAGATTTTAGGAATCTCTTTTTCAAGGGAGTCCTGGCTAGGAGGAAACCATAAGTTACATTTACAATAAAAATGTAAACATTTAAAACACAAAATAAATAAAAATAAGAGCTTTTGTGAAACAGGTTCAGTTAAAAGGGACTTTCTCCTCCATTCTCAGCATGGATTTAAAGATATTTAGAGGAATGAGCTCTTTTAATTTGCAGCTTTTTTGTAGAGTGTTTTATATGGAGGGGGCAGAAAAGACCAAAGCCTTTTTTCTCAGGTCACGGAACAGCGAGCAACAGATGAACGCAGTCCCTTTGACTCCACAGTCCTCGGCCTGATCACATGTGAAGGAAGTTGTTCTTGTCTGCAAGGAAGGATCACTGTTGTTTGAGTTACTGCGTCTCTAAATGATGTGTTTGTTTCCTGCAGGACACCATCAACAACGTTAAAGCTCGGCTGAGCAAAAGCGTACAGATCCAGACTCTGCTGCGAGCCTTTGAGGCTCGGGACCGCAACATCCAGGAGAGCAACTTTGAAAGAGTCAACTTCTGGTCTGTGGTCAACCTGGTCGTGATGGTGATGGTGTCGGGGGTCCAGGTGTACCTGGTCCGCTCTCTTTTTGAGGACAAAAAGAAAATTCGCACATAACACAACCGGGAGTGGATTTTAAAGAGCCGGAAAGTAACCAGCTGACTGTTTATGTCTCCGGGGTTTGTTTGGGGTTTTTTTGCCCCCCAGATTTGTAACAAAGATACGTATAAGACCCTTATTTCAATGTTGGTGTTGGGTTTACCACAACTGAATGGAGTTCAAATTCCATATTTGGACTCAAATCAATCCGTTGTAAGTCCACCGTCTGTGTTTCCTGTTCTGATTCTACTCTCTTTGCTAAGCTGCTGTACTTGATTGCTAACGGCCACAGGATGATTATGTTGAGGATGTTACTGTTTTCTACCCGACTTGAAGAAATGTCATTTTAGTTTTGTGGATCACCTCTCTGAGTGTTACATGAAGGAGCGTTTGAAGACATGTTTCTGACAAACAGGCAAGAGAAGTGCGACCGGTTTGGCAGCTGATCTTTCCCCGCATTCAAATGCCGCCTTTGCATTGATGGGCGTCAACTTTTCCCTCTGATCTAAAGCCTCTCGTGGTTTTTTACCGTCAGCCACGCTTTATCCCCGTGTAAATACGGTAAAGTCCGAGTTGCTGCACTCTCGCGAGGTCCAGGAGAGACCCTCTAGCGTGGACTGAGCTGTGGGTGTCTGTTTACAGCCCTCCTCCGGCGTGAAGACGCAGAGCCAGGACCTGCTCTCTGGTGACAGAAGTCTATTATTATCTTTCTGACACCTGGAAGGTCAGTGCAGGTCTGCTCCAGACTCAGTGCCACAACCATGTCAGCATTCTTTACCATTAAAATACTCAGTTCATACTTATGAAGCAGCATTTAAACGAATCTGTTGGCCATGCTGCCTCGGTAGCAGGGAAAATGGCTTTTTTGGTTTGACATTTGTCACAGAAGCTTGAGGGGTAAACTCATATAACTGTCATATTTTATGAAATGCTGCTGTGATGTGTGGCCTTAAGCTTTCATTTTTAGGTTTGCTCCACTTCTGGAATTCCGCCCTGAAAAGCCTAAGTTGTCATTTTTCTGCAAAACGAAGAACAAAGGTAAATATTATGCCTTCATAAAAACGTGCTCCCATCTCCGAAAACGGTTTAAAACGTGGTGTGAGTTACGTCAAAGGGTTTTGGCGTCTGTTGGTGTTTGTAAGGAGGAGCTCTGAATTTGCAGAGATGATATTTTTTATTCCTCTATCTGGCTGCTGTCACTGTAGGATCTTCCTTATCTCTTTACGCTGAAGCCTTAGAAAGCATCCATTTCTACTGAATCATTCTAAACAGTTCTGTCATGCTTTGAAGGAGATGTTTGTAAAAAAAAAAAAAAAAGGTTTTCATTTTCCAACGCAAGGATTTAGTGTTTCTGATTCACAGCTAGGAATATTTTTAACTGTTTCTACCTCGATGAGGCAGCGCAGGAAGATCAATATATTTATAAGATAAATATGTGTAAATTAAAGAATCTTTGTTTGACTTGTGTGTTCTTTTGTCTGCATTTGTAAGCAGTCTGTCGGCCACAAAGACATGAAACTCGCTGAGCTCAGCGGTGCAGAACCGGGTCATCAGGCACCATTGTGGCTCAGCATCACCTCTGCTGGAGGATGACCCTAATAACCGGGAAACATGTTATATGACTGATGATACTCAACGTTTGGACACATGCTGACCTGGAATTCAAGGAAATTATAAGAAGACTTTCATAAACTGCATTTTAACCCGAGGATAACAGCATTTTCCTCATGCAGACGTCACTATGGGTCCATTATTGATATGAAGTACCGTGTTGGTTCATGCTGACCGCCCACCGGCCTGCTGGGATGTTTTGGGATGTCGACGTGGTCTTATCATTCGGATCTAAACTCAAGCACCACGGTGACAAAAAGAAACCGGTGTGGGAACCAAAACAAGTACAACTCATCGATTCCCCTACCTCCAAATCACCCCTTGTGTTATCTTAGATGACCCCACCCTTACTTTCACGTGTTCTCCCTACCATGACAAAGGTGGATAAAGGTGGAAAGATTTCATGTAATCCATGGACACCAGTGAAGATCACAAATCATTGAAGAAAAAAGGTTCAGAGCACTGTCTAGTGGGTCTAGGTGACCCCACTCCCAATGTTAAAGTGTCTAGGATAGCACAAGGGATAAAGAAGTCCATTTTAAAACCACAATGACATAAATCCATGTAAGGAATTTTTAAGTATCAGATTTAAAAAGATAATTTATGCCCTATTTGTGCAAAAGATTTTGACACTCAGAAGCAGCTGTTTCCTGATTGCAGTTTGGTAAAAATTTTCTGAAATTATTTATATTTGGCTTTCAACAAAAACTCAATCCCTACATTTTCATACTTTAACATTCAATCTGGGTAAATATCAAAAAAGAAAATAACATTCAGTTCATTTTTGATAGTTGTGTTATTTTAGTTCAATTTTTTATTCATAAATGTCATTTTATGGCACCCCCCCCCCCCTCCATTCCACTTTTACTCGCATATTTGACACATTGATTAAGAAAGGAGGGGTTGAGGGACGTGTTGGGTGAGGGGGAATGTGGAGGGTAGTGTAGTGTGGGGGGAGATAGGGGTGGAGCTGTGGTTGCTCTGTGATCTCTGGGTGGCTTGTGTCGGGCGCCGGGGCTGGCCTGCGTGGTGACGAGGCTCCAGCTGGGTAGTGGGGGGCTCCTGGGTCCTCTGGTCCCTGGCCTAGTCCTTGGCCCGGGTCTCGGTGTCCGGTGCCCGGTGGGCCCAGTGGCTGCCGCCCGGTACTGCCAAGCGCACCTGTCCTGTGGCCTGGGGGTCCTGACACCGGCCTCGCCTATGCCTCCAGGTGCCGGAGGGGCCCCTGTCGGGGGGCCTCCTCTGCACCTAGCTCCACCCCCACGTGCACACTGCTCCCTGTCTGCTTCATCCCTCCTCCTAACCCACAGTGTGTTGATGGACAGATGTCTTCTGCTCATCTTAGTGTCAGACTATCACCTTTGATGTAATATGTGTCTTTCTGCAGATCTACTTTAAATGTTTCACAGCTTAAAATAATAACCTATACAAATTAGCAACTCAGCACTTGTATTCCCTTACTTTCTCCCCCTCCCTCTTTATTTCTTTTTCTCACAAACACACACACACACACACTTCCCCCCTCTCCCTCCCCCTTGATAAAAAAGAATTTGTATAGATACTTAAAACACAAAATGTAAAAAAAAAAAGGGTTTATACAAATTTACACCCTGGTTATCCTAAGATTCATAACCTCTTTTGTAGTAAAACTGTCAAGCAAAAGAGGCCTTCAGCTGTGATCTGTTTGCTCAGTTGTTGGACAGAACAAGTAAAATAATAATAATAATGAAAATACATTTTATGAACGATAAGCCCAATTCATTGCATATCAAAAACAATCTCCTGCTTCCTTAATAAATCCCTTCAAAAAATACATAATAAGGAAGCTATAAAGCTTTTCAACTGCTTATCGGTTTATGTGGATTAACGCCTTTGTTTCTTTTTATTTTATTTTAGTATTTTTTGTTTATTGTTTCTTTTAGTTTGTTTTTATATGTCTATGTTTTATGTATTTATATTACCTATTACTCTATCGTATTATATTGTTTTCATCTGCTGCTTAGACTTTGTTCTAGTTTCATAGTTGTAACACCCTATACTGCCTAATGTATTTAGATTTGAATGTTACAAATGGAACAAATGATGTGTAATTTTGAATTTTGTCAATAAAAATAAAAATAATATTGTACAACGATAGAGGGCGCTGTGACGTTTTTAGGGCTCAGACCAGTGAGACCTTTTTTTTTTTTTGCGCTGTTACCAGCAGCTGACTTCCGGGGCGATCATCGCGGCGTTCAGGGAGAAGGGGGAGCTTTGCTGAGGTGAGTCAAAGAGGCAGGTGACGTTTGAATCGGGATGCGACAGTAAAATGTGCTCGTGTGGGCTGCGACAGCTGCATTCTCGAAGGTACATCTGTGTTTACTGCGCATGTCTGCTTTCATCGTGCCTAAAACCCGGAAGTATCCAGTTTATTCACGGTACGTGTTTCGAACACTGCAAACACAGGAGTCTGCTAAAAACTGTTTATCATGGTTTAGTTAGGATGACGTGTTTGCTCATGTAGAAAGACTTTACTGGAGAATCTAAAGCGTTAGTTAAGTCTGGGAGCAGCAGTTTTACATGCGCGGCGCTGACACTCACAGCCACCTAAGTCCCACTCGGATCATCTTTTAATCGATTTTCAAAGCGTTTCCGGTGGTCTTTAAATTATGATTGGGCTGTTAACCCCCCCCCCCCCCCCCTCAAAAAAGAAAGAAAAAACAACTGTTGACTGTTTAAGACATTTTCGGCGCAACAGCATGAGCTCATTGGAAATTTGCCTCTGAGTTGGACGCGGGACTGTTGGTATCCCAGCATGCCTTTGTTTACACTCTCCCGCTAGCTCACAGCCCCTCACATATCCAAGCTAACATTGGCGGTACAACAAAAAATGGTGAGCAGCCGTACAGTTTAGATCCAGATTCCAGTTCAGATGAGGAAAACAAAGACGAACGTGGATCTCTTTCTCTGTGCGTGGATGCATCAGAATGGAGCGGAGCAGGGAGCTGGTGGCCCGCCCATTTCTGTAGTTGCGTCACAAACCCGAGTTTTTGCAAACAGCGGTTCTTATCTGTTTCTGATCCATCACGTTATCGGTAAATAAATACTCAGAAACGCAGCTTCAATCACAATTTCTTTTCTTAATGCCCTCCATCACGATCAAAACGCTACAAAAACATGTTAAAAACACGATTTTCTCTGAAGTGGGCCTTAAAAAAGAGGTCACTTGAACCGTGAGTGAACATGGGCTTTACCTGTTGCCGCCCGATCGTGGTGTCATTTAAAACAGGGTGATGGGGCCGGACAGCGCCCCGGGCCAGACTGTGCCCTGGCGGAAGGTGCTTTGGGAACCACAGCCTTATCCTGATAACTACGTGGACCATCACTTCCTAGAGGAGCTGAGGAGGAACGAAGGCATCCGGCAGTACCGCTACTGGGCTGTGGTGAAGGAGGCAGGCTTTGTGGGGCAGCAGATGTCCTCGGTGGCCATTTTCCTCACACTCTGGCTCTACATGGAGCAGGTACGACCATGCGTTCTTTGGTATTTTGGGTCATCAGCCTTCAGGGTAAACTGTGTGTTCTGCTCTTTGTTCAAGGGTCTGCTGGCTCCTGGGACGCTGCTGTGGAGCAGCCTGGTGTGTGCTCTTTTGGGTTATGGACTCCACCAGGTATTGACCCCCCAGACAGAACTGTGCAGCCATCCTCGCACGCATCTGGCCGATTTACAGAGTGCTGCTATCTTCCTCTCATTCACGTTTGGTTTCTCCCCGGTTCTCAAGACCTTAACGGAGTCTGTGAGCACGGACACGGTGTACGCCATGTCTGCCGTCATGCTGCTGGCCCACCTCGTTGCTTTTCCTTATGCCCAGCCCTCCCCTCCTGGAAGCCTGTCCCTAAACGCAGCACTGTTTGCCTCGGTGTGCTTGGCTTCCAGGTTGCCTGGTTCTTTGCACACCTTTGCCATGCTGAGCTGTGCTCTGCTGGTGTTCGCCCTGTGGCCGTGTCTGCTGCAGAGGCTGAGAGAGAATGCGCCGGGGCACTTCCCCGGAGCCTGTGTGGGGGTGTGCATCGGGGGTGTAGGGGGTCTAGGATCTCAGTCCGTGGGCGGAGCCTTGCTCTTGTTCCTGGCCTTGGCCAGTGTTACATTCCTCTGTCCTTTGCTGCTTGTGAGGCTGCAAAGACACAAAGACAACATCCACGGACCCTGGGACGAGGCTGAGATTCACGAGGACCTGAGCCGCCTGCTTGGCTGACCGCTCCCGAGGCGGACTGGAGCGGTTGAATCTGCTGAAAGATTTGACTTTCTCCTGATTCATTCTTGTACCATGTCTGTCTTTAGTGACAGATTGTGTGTGTTCATCTGGCCAGAACTGGTTACTGCAATACACAACAGCTGCTAAAGTTTTGTACCGTAACTTCTGGGGCTGAATGGAACAAATAATTTATTGGCATCACTGACACTGCAGACCAAATGATGCTACGCTTTAATTTAATATTACAGATGTTTATGTACTCTACAGGGATGTTTATTTTTTCAGGATGCTAATGTTGTCTATGTGTAGAAAGGGTTTTATTTTGAAACTGATCTTTTTATTAACTGTACTTCCTTACTGTCCAGTTTTTTTTTTGTACCCCTAGTATGTTTGCAGAACATTTGACTTCGTTTCTGACCGAAGTGCCATTCTGTTTGACATTCAATGTTGAAGAAACTTAACTGAGAATAAAGAAAGTCACAGAAAGTTACCAGATAAACAGTCTGCTCAAACTGATACAGCACAAACAAAGGTACGCTTTTGGGTTTTTTATGTGTAAAAATATGTCAACCCTTGAATTTCCTAACAGGTGACCCTCCTTTGGCAGCAGCAACTTGCTTCCTGTAGTTGGAGATCAGACCTGCACAACGGTCAGGAGGAATTTTGGGCCGAATGTTTCACTTCAGGGAAATTCTGGGATGTGCTTTGCTCTCTTGAAGTCATACCACAGCATCTCAGTCGGGTTGAGGTCCAGACTTAGACGGGGCCACTCCAGAATTCGTGTTCTGTTTAAGCCGTCCGGTTTTTGATTTAGAAGCTCGGGGTCGTTGCCCTGTTGCCCCATCCGTCCTCTGTTGACCATCGGTTGGAAAAACAGTTTTCCTGCATTCGGTTTGCTAAACTTGTTTTTCCATCAATGACAGCAATCCATCCAGACCCTGAGGCAGCAAAGCAGACCCTAACCATGATGCTCCCGCCACCATGTTGAGATGAAGTATTGGTGTCTGTGCGCTGCCTTTTTAGGGCCCGAGCACGGAGTGCAAGGACCCTATTGTAATTCGAATGTTTATTAGGGCCCGAGCACGGAGTGCAAGGACCCTATTGTAATTCGAATGTTTATTATTATTAGGGCCCGAGCACGGAGTGCAAGGACCCTATTGTAATTCGAATGTTTATTATTATTATTATTATTAGGGCCCGAGCACGGAGTGCAAGGACCCTATTGTATCTGTTAGGTTTATTATTATTATTATTATTATTATTCCGACTTTTCCGTCGCCTTTTTGAGGCCTTTAACATACCCCAAAACTCACCAAATTTTGTATACACATCAGGAGTCGCGAAAAATTTCATATTTTATAGGAGAACGGCATAGGTAAACAAAAATGGCTCGATAGCGCCACCTGCAAAATTTGTTTTCGCGAGCACCTCCATATGCTTTATAGTACAAACCTGATTTTAACAGGGCATGTTCATCAGATAGAAACCTACAAAAAAGTCTCTTGGGACCAAGCTGTCAGTCGCACAGGAAGTCTGATATTTTGATGACTTCTTCTTCTTTCTCTTTCGGCTTTTCCCATCAGGGGTCGCCACAGCGAATCATCCTTTTCCACCTCACTCTATCATGAACATCTTCTACCCTAACGTTAGCCAACTTCATGTCCTCTGTTAAGACATCCATA
Source organism: Oryzias latipes (assembly GCF_053564925.1). Classification (NCBI taxonomy): domain Eukaryota; kingdom Metazoa; phylum Chordata; class Actinopteri; order Beloniformes; family Adrianichthyidae; genus Oryzias; species Oryzias latipes. Next base: position 6,054,994 of record NC_136240.1, read on the forward strand.
TATCTCCTCTTTGGCCGTCCTCTTGCCCTCCGGCCAGGCAGCTCCATCTCCAACATCCTTCTACCAATGTATCCACTATCCCTCCTCTGAACATGTCCAAACCATCTCAGTCTGGCTTCTCTGACTTTGTCGCTAACACAGGCAACATGAGCCGTCCCTCTGATGTACTCGTTCCTTATCCTGTCTAACCTGGTCACTCCTAAGGAGAACCTCAACATCTTCATCTCTGCTACCTCCATCTCAGCCTCTTGTCTCTGTCTCACTGCTACCGTCTCTAACCCATAGAGCAGAGCTGGTCTCACCACTGTCTTGTACACCTTTCCTTTGAGTCTTGCTGGCACTTTTCTGTCACACAACACTCCTGACACTTTCCTCCAACCGCTCCAACCTGCCTGCACTCGCCTCTTCACCTCTTTTCCACAATCCCCATCACACTGAACTGTTGACCCCAAGTACTTAAACTCCTGCACCTTCTTCACCTCAGCCCCCTGTAACCTAACGCTTCTACCTTGATCCCTCTCGTTCAGACACATGTATTCTGTCTTACTACGACTGACCTTCATACCTCTTCTTTCCAGAGCAAACCTCCACCTCTCTAGCTGTTCCTCCACCTGCTCTCTACTCTCACTGCAAATTACAATGTCATCCGCAAACATCATTGTCCAGGGAGATTCCTGTCTGACCTCGTCTGTCAGCCTGTCCATCAGCATAGCAAACAAAAAAGGACTCAAAGCTGATCCTTGGTGTAGTCCCACCTCCACCTTGAACTCCTCTGTCTGACCTACAGCACATCTCACCACCGTCATACTTCTCTCATACATGTCCTGAACTACTCTGACATACTTCTCTGCCACTCCAGACGACCTCATACAGTACCACAGCTCCTCCCTCGGCACCCTGTCATACGCCTTCTCTAAATCTACGAACACACAATGCAGCTCCTTCTGACCTTCTCTGTACTTTTCCATCAACATTCTCAAAGCAAAAATGGCATCAGTGGTGCTCTTACGGGGCATGAAACCATACTGCTGCTCACAGATCTCCACCTTCTTCCTAAGCCTGGCTTCCACTACTCTTTCCCACAGCTTCATTGTGTGGCTCATCAACTTTATTCCTCTATAGTTGCTGCAGTTCTGCATGTCACCCTTGTTCTTAAAGATCGGGACCAGAACGCTTCTCCTCCATTCCTCAGGCATCTTCTCACTCTCTAAAATCCTATTGAACAACCTTGTTAGAAATTCCACTGCTGTCTCTCCTAGGCACTTCCATACCTCCACAGGTACGTCATCAGGACCAACGGCCTTTCCGCTCTTCATCCTTTTCAGAGCCTTCCTAACCTCATCCTTTCCAATCTCTGCTACTTCCTGCTCCACAACAACCACATCTTCCTCCCTTCTTTCCCTGTCATTTTCCTCGTTCATCAGCTCCTCAAAATACTCCTTCCATCTTTTCTGTACACTCTCCTGGGTTGTTAGCACCTTTCCATCTCTGTCCTTAATCACCCTTATCTGTTGCACGTCCTTCCCATCTCTGTCTCTCTGTCTGGCTAGCCTGTACAAGTCCTTCTCTCCTTCCTTTGTGTCTAACCTGTCATATAGCTCATCGTAAGCTTTCTGTTTGGCCTTTGCCACCTCTCTCTTCACTCTACGCTGCGCTTCCTTGTACTCCTGTCTACCTTCCTCAGTCCTTTCTACATCCCACTTCCTTTTAGCCAACCTCTTCCTCTGGACGCATTCCTGTACTTCCTCATTCCACCACCAAGTCTCTTTACCGTCTTTCCTCTTTCCAGATGACACACCTAGCACCTTCCTACCTGTTTCCCTGATAATCTCTGCTGTAGTTTTCCAGTCCTCTGGAAGCTCATCCTGACCACCCAGGACCTGCCTCAACTTCTGCCTAAATTCCTCACAAGTTTCTTCATTCTGTAGCTTCCACCACTTGGTCTTCTTTTCTGTTTTCCCTCTCTTCTTCTTCCTGACCTCCAGAGTCATTTTACACACCACCATGCGGTGCTGTCTGGCTACACTCTCTCCTACCACCACTTTGCAGTCATTAACCTCTCTCAAATGACCTCGTCTACATAGGATGTAGTCCACCTGAGTACTCCTACCTCCACTTCTGTATGTCACTCTATGTTCCTCTCTCTTCTGGAAGTAAGTGTTGACTACAGCCATTTCCATCCTCTTCGCAAAGTCCACCACCATCTGTCCCTCCAGATTCCTTTCCTTCACACCAAACCTGCCCATCACCTCCTCATCACCTCTGTTGCCCTCACCAACATGCCCATTAAAGTCTGCTCCAATAACAACTCTCTCTCCTCTGGGAAAACTCTCTATGACCTCATCCAACTCACTCCAGAATCTCTCCTTCACTTCTAACTCACAGCCAACCTGTGGCGCATACCCACTGACTACATTCACCATCACCCCTTCAATTTCTAACTTTAGGCTCATCATCCTGTCTGAGACTCTTTTCACCTCTAGAACACTGTTCACAAACTCCCCCTTCAGAATCACTCCTACCCCGTTTCTCTTCCTATCAACGCCATGATAGAACAGTTTGTATCCTCCTCCAATACTACGTGCCTTGCTGCCCTTCCACCTTGTCTCCTGCACACACAGTACATCTACCTTCCTTCTCTCCATCATGTCTGCCAGCTCTCTGCCTTTCCCTGTCATTGTGCCAACGTTAAGTGTCCCTATTCTCAAACCTATGTTCCTGCCTTTTCCCTTCTCTCTCTGGCCACGGACCCTTCTGCCTCCCCTCTTTCTTCCACCAACAGTAGTCAAATTTCCACCGACACCCTGTAGGTTAACAGCATCGGTGGCGGTCGTTGTTAACCCGGGCCTCGACCGATCCGGTATGTCTAAAGTGTTGTGGATGATTCGCATGGTTATTTTGGCAATTTTTACGCCGGATGCCCTTCCTGACGCAACCCTCTCTATTTATCCGGGCTTGGGACCGGCACAGAAGTTACTGGCTTGCAACCCCTGTGGCTAGATTCTGATATTTTGATGACAATATGTCATTTTTGCTGTATTTTGGTCATTTGCAGGCCTCGCTCTAGAACGAACTCCTCCTAGAGATTTTGGAGTAATGACTCCAAACTTTGGTTTTGTAAACTAGACACATGTCCGATGTTAAATTGCAAAGCTTTTAAGTTTTTATGGATGTTTGTGACCATGGCGGCGCGTCAAAATTGGAGGTCGTTTCGAAAACACGCCATGAAAAGAAAAATGGCCATTACTCAGCCATGCATAATCCAATCTGATCCAAAATTGATGTGCATGATTGTAGTCTGACTCTGAACACATCTGCAGTGAAAAAATCTGGAAAAAGTGTAGCGCCACCTGCTGGCAAGAGGAAATGACATGTTTTACTTGGAGCATCACTACTCCGAGTAGGATGAGCCGACACACCTGAAAATGACGTCCACCTGTTGAAAAGCCATTGAAGTTTACTCTGACAAAAAACCATAACTTTCAATGCGGGGGTGTGGTCGTGACAGAGCGGCAAAGTTGGGCATCTCGCTATGCACACAAAAGTTGCTCTCACGTGCACATTCCTTGTCCAATCTCACTGAAATTCAATGGATATGATGAAGCTTCTATTCTGAACCCATGGATATGACAATCTTGGACGAGCTCTATAGCGCCACCTAGTTATTGCATGGGGCACATTCTGCCCTGTATTTTCTCTTTGCTTTGTCCGATGTGCATGAAATTAAAACTGGAGATACTCAGAAGGGTCTTCTCTCATCATCTCAAGTTTCATGGGTGTACACCTGACGGTGCCTGCGTAACAGGAAGTGGTCGATTATGTGCACCCAAATAATAGAAATTTATTATAAATCAGCCGTTTGTCTCAGGAAGCTGAGATTTCAGAATTAGATGCCTTTAATAACCTCCAGCTTTGATATGTAACACTATAGGGTCTACGAGAAACTTCATCACTTGATTTTTTTAATGAAATTTTGGACTGAACAAAGATTTTTAGCATAAATTCTGTTTAGGTTATCAGCACCAAGAATTCAACTTTCATAGGCATTTATGTGCTACTGCTTCCTAAAAAAATTCAGAATTATTGAAGTTACAGGTGAACTTTTAGACAACATTTCATGCAAAAAGGTCCGAAAACGTCTTTTTAGGCAAAACTGCAAACACCTATTTTTTTGCATAACTTATCTTTCAAATATCAGCACAAAAAAATTAAAAACGGTAGGGATCTGTGTTTGCTGCCTTCCATATTTTTTTCAGACTTAAAAGTGTAACAGATGATTTATAAAAAATCCTTTTTCATCCAAAAACCTGTGTTAAATCTGTCTAGACTCCAAACAAACATTTTTTTATGGTAACTTATGTTTCAACAATCGACACCAATTTTCACAGACCTATAGCTAAACATGTCCCATAGCTACCTGAATATTTTCATAGATATAAAATGAACTGGTCATTCTAACATCTGGCATTCTAACATCTAACATCTTACATGTCAAAGCCTCTCTCAGCCTGGCTCTGCTGAAGGAGTCGTGTTACAACCCCGCCCCCTCCTGCTGGGACCCCTGCTATGTAAATTAGCAAGCAGTGAACAGAGAGATGAGAAGTAAGAATGGCCATTACTCAGGCATGCATAATCCAAAGACAGCCAGTTAAACACTGAAAGACATATTTTTTCGGTATGTCTTTCATACATCTTTAGTATTAAAAACTCTCCAAGATGAATGTGCCTGACTCCACCTGCAGGTGGATCACAGACTTCCTGACGGACAGACAGCAGTATGTGAGGCTGGGGAAGCTCGTCTCAGATACTCGGACCACAAGCACCGGATCCCCCCAGGGCTGTGTCCTTTCACCCCTGTTACTCTCCCTGTACACAAACAGCTGCACAGCTGGTCACCTGTCTGTCAAACTCCTGAAGTTTGCTGACGACACCACACTCATCGGCCTCATCTCTGACGGAGATGAGTCGGCCTACAGGAGTTAAATAGCCAGGCTGGTGTCATAGTGCAGCGCTAACAACCTGGAGCTTAATGCTCTGAAGACAGTGGAGATGACAGTGGACTTCAGGAAGGCCCCAGCCCCCCTCCCCCCTGTCATCCTCTGTGACTCCCCGGTGACCTCTGTGGAGTCCTTCTGCTTCCTGGGAACCATCATCAGCCAGGACCTCAAGTGGGAGCAGAACATCAGCTCCATCACTAAGAAGGTCCAGCAGAGGATGTACTTCCTGAGGCAGCTGAAGAAGTTTCACCTCCCTGAAAAGATGCTGGTAGACTTTTACACCGCCATCATCGAATCCACCCTCACGTCCTCCATCACAGTCTGGTTCGCTGCGGCCACGGCCAGAGACAAGGCCAAGCTGCAACGCGTCATCCACTCAGCAGAGAAGGTGATCGGCTGCCACCTCCCGTCTCTCCAGGAGCTGCACATCTCCAGGACCTGGAGGCGGGCAGCCAGGATTGTAGCCAACCCCTCTCATCCAGGACATAATCTCTTTCGGCCCCTCCCTTCTGGCAAGAGGCTCCGGTCCATCAGGACCAGGACCTCGCGCCACAAGAACAGCTTCTTCCCCACTGCAGCCAGCCTGCTGAACAGAACCCCAACTCCCCCAGGTGACCCCCCCTCCACCCCCCGCCCACCAAAGGACTGTCGGTGCCACTTACAGGCCCCACCATCCCAGCCCATCTGTGCTCCCACTTTAATTCACCTTACTCTACTGTATATAGTGTGTTGTTGTTGTTAACTTAATTTTTAACTTATTCTTAATTGCACTATACACCAAGTCAAATTCCTCGTTTTGTAAAGTGCGCTCTACTGAACCTGGCAATAAAACTTTTTCTGATTCCTGATTCTGATTCTATTAATCATTGTTTTTTATTCATTCAAAATGCAATTAAATCAATATTTTATCTTTTTTCTTTTCCTTTTTCTTTTTTATTTATCTCTTATATCCTTTTTTATAATCAATGTTTGAACTTCTTTTCCTTTCTATTGTCATGGTTTCAGTTTGTTGTCTTTTTTTTCGCTTTAGTTCTTGTTCTGTCTTGTTTGGTTCTGTTTCCTGTTTTATTTTGAAAGGTTTCCTGTCTTGTCATGTTTCTTGAGTTTTACTTCCTTTGGTCCCCATCTGCCCTAATCGTGTTCACCTGTGTCTTGTCTGCCCTGTCTGTATATAAGTCTTGTCTCTGCCTTCCTCCTGTGCTGGTCCATTAACTTCTGCTCATGTTGATCACGTCTTCTTGTCTGGCGTCCATGTCCCTTGCCATGCCACAGTAAGTTTTTGTTTTTAGTTTTGTCATCCTGCTCTGCAGCGCTTTTTGTTAGTTAAATAAACCCACTTGCCCTGAACCCGTTTGCCTCCCGTCTCTGCGCCTGGGTCCTACCTGCTCTCGAGCCTCCCCCCCACACGACATCTATACATCCAATGAAATTAAACTACAAATCAACAAACACAACTGATAACAAATGTCTCTAAAAAATGATGTGTATATTTGCAGAACCTTAAAAACACCAAACAAATAACAAATGCTTCCCAATTAAAGCACAAAAAATGGAACACAAAATGTAAAACCCAAGTTAGAAATTGCAATTTGAAAAAGATACTTTTTTCAGCAGCTTTTCAAAATCAATCACCAATTCTACTCTTCTGTGGATGAAACAAAGAACTCCAGAACAATGAAGCCATTTCTCTAAGTCTCTCTCACCTTCAGTTTTAAACAAGGTCTGTGAAAATCCACCATACATTGGTCACATGAACTCAGAGACCTGCTAAAAGTGCACAATTGTAAAAGCTCTTTTATATAGACAACTGTTTGTTTGCTTAGAGCTCTAAATATAAAAAAAAATGCTTTTCTATCACCTAGACACAGATGGAGAACCATATCAACTGGATTAATAACAGGGTGGCATGTTTAGACAACATGAAGCTGTCCATCACATTTTTGACCTAAACATGTAAACACATCCTTGGCTCTGCGGTTAGGAAATGGTATTTGGGAATCTCTTTATACCAGGAGCCAGCCTGGCCATTGGAACATCGCCACAGTGCCCATCCAGACTGGGACAGCAACGGGGTCCACTTCAGAGCCGTGAGCTGCTGTGTTTAACTCCAGCTGTCCCAGCAAGGGAGACAACTGCAGCAACATCCACTGACCAAGCTGACAAGCCCTGGCAGAAAAGATCCCCACAAGAAAAACACTGGCTCAGGCAGGCTGGTCAAAAAAAAATAGTTTTGCCATTGTCTTGCAGCTCGCAGATCAAGTGGTTTAGTTTTCCAGTAATGTCAGTCAAGAATGCAAGTTCAGATTCACAATGTTCATATTCACCATATTCAACAGACATCTCCTCCAATAGCACCTTAAAAATCCTGTGCTGTTTTGCTTTGCAGCTGAGGTTGTTTACGATTTTCAGAATAAGAGTCATATGTCCAGAGCCAATCACTTCTGCACATAAGGCCTGCTGGTGAATGACGCAGCAGTAATGCAGACATTTTGGAAAGTCTGGGTCAGCTTTACAGTGAGTGATGAAACCTGTTTGTCTATTGATCATAGCAGGAGTCCCATCTGCAGTCACTGCTACCAGCTTTTCTAATTGTACCTTTTTCTGCACAAAAACTCCTTCACCGTGTTATACATTTCAACTCCTCTTGTAGTTGTCTGTTAGGGCAGATGTGTCAGGAGTTCTTCTCTTGTGGAAACCAAAAGCTATGCTGTACTGTTGCCGTCCACAGACTCATCACACTGGACGTTAACCACCTGCACTTTGCAAGATCCCGGTCCAGCTAATTGGCCAAGTTATCAGACATAGCTGACACTCATCTAGACATTGTAGTGGAAATTGAATGAGTTCTATTGTTCTCATCCTTAGGGACAGTGATAGCAATTATCATCATTGCTTGAATTTTTTTCATGCTATATGCAAAAGTCTTTGTCCCTTAAGGCAACAGATTACAGCCCCCCCCCCCCCCCCCCCCCCAGGCTGCTGTCGTATTAACAATAGCTTGGAGCTCCAGAATGGACAAGAAAAAACGACGAGAATGGCTCGAGCAGGGCGTTGCTCACGGGGCGGTCGCTCGTGCCATGCGGTCGCACGTGCTCGGGCCCGCTAAATGCTACTTGTAGCTTTAATTATTATTATTATTCTACCGGAAGAGTCGCCTTTTTGAGGCCTTTAACATACCCCAAAACTCACCAAATTTGGCACACACATCAGGAGTCGCGAAAAATTTCGTATTTTATAGGAGATTGGCATGGGCGCACAAAAACGGCTCGATAGCGCCACCTACAGTGACTTTTGTCCCGACGCCCCGCATACGCTTTAACGTACAAGCTTGATTTTTACAGGGCATGTTCTTCAGATGGAGACCTACAAAAAAGTCTGAAAGGACCCACCTGTCACTCGCACAGGAAGTCTGATATATTGAGGTCAATATGTCATTTTTGCTTCATTTTGGACATTTGCAGGCCTCGCTCTAGAACGAACTCCTCCTAGAGATTTTGGAGTAATGACTCCAAACTTTGGTTTTGTAAACTAGACATATGTCCGATGTTAAATTGCGAAGCTTTTAAGTTTTTACGGATGTTTGTGACCGTGGCGGCGCGTCGAAAATGGAGGTCATTTTGAAAACAGCCATGAAAAGAAAAATGGCCATTACTCAGCCATGCAAAATCCAATCTGATCCAAAATTGATATGCATGATTGTAGTCTGACCCTGACCACATCAGAAGTGGAAAAATCCAGAACAGGTGTAGCGCCACCTGCTGGCAAAAGGAAATGACATGTTTTACTTGGAGCATCACTGCTCCGAGTAGGATGAGCCGACACACCTCAAAATGATGTCCACCTGTTGAAAAGCCATTGAAGTTTACTCTGATAAAAAGCCATAACTTTCAATGCGGGGGTGTGGTCGTGACAGAGCGGTGAAGTTGGGCGTCTCGCCATGCACACAAAAGTTGCTCTCACGTGCACATTCCTTGTCCAATCTCACTGAAATTCAATAGAGGTGATGAGGCTTCCATTCTGAACCAATGGATATGACAATCTTGGACGAACTCCATAGCGCCACCTAGATATTGACAAATACATTTTATGTCACATTCTGACCTATCTTTTCTCTGTGCTTTGTCCGACATTCATAAAATTACAACAGGAGATACTCATAAGGGTCTTCTCTCATCGTCTAAAGTTTCATGGGTGTACACCTGACGGTGCCTGCGCAAGCCACCACCAAACAGGAAGTGGTTGATTGCGTTGCAGTCAGATAATTAAAAATTCATAAAAAATCAGCCGTTTGTATCACGAGGCTGAGATTTCAGAATGAGATGCCTCATAAATATCTCCAACTTAGATATACAGCACTTGCATGGGTGAACAAAAACGGCTCAATAGCGCCACCTACCATGTTTGTTTTTGAGAGCCCCGCCATGTTCTTTAACATACAAGCTTGATTTTTACAGGACATGTTCATCAGATGAAAACCTACAAAAAAGTCTCTTGGTACCAAGCTGTCAGTTGCACAGGAAGTCTGCTATATTGGTGTCAATATGTCATTTTTGGTGTATTTTGGTCATTTGCAAGCCTCGTTCTAGAACGAACTCCTCCTAGAGATTTTTGAACAATGACTCCAAACTTTGGTTTTGTAAACTAAACACATGTCCAATATTAAATTGCGAAGCTTTTAAGTTTTTACGGTTGTTTGTGACCGTGGCGGCGCGTCAAAATTTGAGGTCGTTTCAAAATCACGCCATGAAAAGAAAAATGGCCATTACTCAGCCATAAATAATCTAATCTGATCCAAATTTGTTGTGCATGATTGTAGTCTGACTTTGAACACATCTGCAGTCGAAAAATCCGAAACAGGTGTAGCGCCACCTGTTGGCAACAGGAAATGACATGTTTTACTTGGAGCATCACTGCTCCAAGTAGGATGAGCCGACACACCTCAAAATGACGTCCACCTGTTGAAAAACCATAGAAGTTTACTCTGATAAAAAGCCATAACTTTCAATGCGGGGGTGTGGTCTTGACAGAGCGGCAAATTTGGGCGTCTCGCCATGCAGACAAATGTTGCTCTCATGTGCACATTCCTTGTCCAATCTCACTGAATTTCAATGGATATGATGAAGCTTCCATTCTGAACCCATGGATATGACAACTTTGGACGAGCTCTATAGCGCCACCTAGTTATTGCATGGGGCACATTCTGCCCTGTATTTTCTATGTGCTTTTTCCGATGTGCATGAAATTAAAACTGGAGATACTCAGAAGGCTCTTCTCTCATCATCTCAAGTTTCATGGCTGCACATCTGACGGTGCCTGCGTAAGGCACTGCCAAACAGGAAGTGGTCGATTCCGTTGCAGTCATATAATCAAGCTTTATAGGAAATCAGCCGTTTGTCTCAGGAAGCTGAGATTTCAGAATTAGATGCGTCCTACAAAGCTCCACGTTTGAAAAGCAGCACTATACGTACGAGAAACATTTAACCACCTTAATCACCCTATTGTGCTAAAAGCAAATTTTGGGACATTTTGACTCAAGCAAATATTTTTATCATAACTTCTGTTTAGTTTATCAGCACCAAAATAAAAAATATTTACATTTATAAAATGAACTGGTCAACTCTAGGATTTTATTTATTCAATCTTACATCCTCAAGCTTTTCATCAGTCTCCCCTGCTGCAGGAGTGGAGTTAGCCCCCCCCCCCAACCCCCGGCTGTGTGCTCACATGTAAATTAGCCAGGAGTGGCAGACAGAAAGTAGAACAGTTAGAAAGCCTAGTTCAACCCTAAAATACAGCATTTTCCTTTGTTTTGTTTGTCTTTTATACATCCTTAGCACTAATCATTGCTTTTTTATTCATCCAAAATACAATTAACTTTATATTTTATCTTTTTTTTTTTTTTTACAAACAAAACATATGAATGTGCTCCAAAACAAAACCCAGCCTCAGTACACTCCTACAGATGTAACATCAGACAGTAAATGTCTCTTTTATGCTTTTTTAATCAATGCTCTAACTACATTTCCTTTCTATACATCCAAAGAAATTAAACTACAATGACAACAAACACAACATATAGCAAATGTCTCTAAGAAGATTGTGTATATACAATATGTACCACCTTTAAACACCAAATAAATAACAAATCTTTCTAATAAAATCACAAAAAATGGAACACAAAATGTATAACCCAAATTAGAAATTGCAATTTTAAAAAGATACATTTTTCAGCAGATTTTCAAAATCAATCACATATTTTACTCTTCTGTGGATGAAACAAAGAAGTCCAGAATAATGTAGCCACTTCTCCAAAGTCTCTGTCACCTTCAGTTTTAAACAAAGTCTGTGAAAATCCATTATACATTGGTCACATGTATTCAGAGACCTGCTAAAAGTGCACAATTGTAAAAGCTCTTTTATATAGACAACTGTTTGTTTGCTTAGAGCTCTAAATATAAAAAAATGCTTTTCTATCACCTAGACACAGGTGGAGAACCACATCAACTGGATTAGTAACAGGGTGGCATGTTTAGACAACATGAAGCTGTCCATCACATTTTTGACCTAAACATGTAAACACATCCTTGGCTCTGCGGTTAGGAAATGGTATTTGGGAATCTCTTTATACCAGGAGCCAGCCTGGCCATTGGAACATCGCCACAGTGCCCATCCAGACTGGGACAGCAACGGGGTCCACTTCAGAGCCGTGAGCTGCTGTGTTTAACTCCAGCTGTCCCAGCAAGGGAGACAACTGCAGCAACATCCACTGACCAAGCTGACAAGCCCTGGCAGAAAAGATCCCCACAAGAAAAACACTGGCTCAGGCAGGCTGGTCAAAAAAAAATAGTTTTGCCATTGTCTTGCAGCTCGCAGATCAAGTGGTTTAGTTTTCCAGTAATGTCAGTCAAGAATGCAAGTTCAGATTCACAATGTTCATATTCACCATATTCAACAGACATCTCCTCCAATAGCACCTTAAAAATCCTGTGCTGTTTTGCTTTGCAGCTGAGGTTGTTTACGATTTTCAGAATAAGAGTCATATGTCCAGAGCCAATCACTTCTGCACATAAGGCCTGCTGGTGAATGACGCAGCAGTAATGCAGACATTTTGGAAAGTCTGGGTCAGCTTTACAGTGAGTGATGAAACCTGTTTGTCTATTGATCATAGCAGGAGTCCCATCTGCAGTCACTGCTACCAGCTTTTCTAATTGTACCTTTTTCTGCACAAAAACTCCTTCACCGTGTTATACATTTCAACTCCTCTTGTAGTTGTCTGTTAGGGCAGATGTGTCAGGAGTTCTTCTCTTGTGGAAACCAAAAGCTATGCTGTACTGTTGCCGTCCACAGACTCATCACACTGGACGTTAACCACCTGCACTTTGCAAGATCCCGGTCCAGCTAATTGGCCAAGTTATCAGACATAGCTGACACTCATCTAGACATTGTAGTGGAAATTGAATGAGTTCTATTGTTCTCATCCTTAGGGACAGTGATAGCAATTATCATCATTGCTTGAATTTTTTTCATGCTATATGCAAAAGTCTTTGTCCCTTAAGGCAACAGATTACAGCCCCCCCCCCCCCCCCCCCCAGGCTGCTGTCGTATTAACAATAGCTTGGAGCTCCAGAATGGACAAGAAAAAACGACGAGAATGGCTCGAGCAGGGCGTTGCTCACGGGGCGGTCGCTCGTGCCATGCGGTCGCACGTGCTCGGGCCCGCTAAATGCTACTTGTAGCTTTAATTATTATTATTATTCTACCGGAAGAGTCGCCTTTTTGAGGCCTTTAACATACCCCAAAACTCACCAAATTTGGCACACACATCAGGAGTCGCGAAAAATTTCGTATTTTATAGGAGATTGGCATGGGCGCACAAAAACGGCTCGATAGCGCCACCTACAGTGACTTTTGTCCCGACGCCCCGCATACGCTTTAACGTACAAGCTTGATTTTTACAGGGCATGTTCTTCAGATGGAGACCTACAAAAAAGTCTGAAAGGACCCACCTGTCACTCGCACAGGAAGTCTGATATATTGAGGTCAATATGTCATTTTTGCTTCATTTTGGACATTTGCAGGCCTCGCTCTAGAACGAACTCCTCCTAGAGATTTTGGAGTAATGACTCCAAACTTTGGTTTTGTAAACTAGACATATGTCCGATGTTAAATTGCGAAGCTTTTAAGTTTTTACGGATGTTTGTGACCGTGGCGGCGCGTCGAAAATGGAGGTCATTTTGAAAACACGCCATGAAAAGAAAAATGGCCATTACTCAGCCATGCAAAATCCAATCTGATCCAAAATTGATATGCATGATTGTAGTCTGACCCTGACCACATCAGAAGTGGAAAAATCCAGAACAGGTGTAGCGCCACCTGCTGGCAAAAGGAAATGACATGTTTTACTTGGAGCATCACTGCTCCGAGTAGGATGAGCCGACACACCTCAAAATGATGTCCACCCGTTGAAAAGCCATTGAAGTTTACTCTGATAAAAAGCCATAACTTTCAATGCGGGGGTGTGGTCGTGACAGAGCGGTGAAGTTGGGCGTCTCGCCATGCACACAAAAGTTGCTCTCACGTGCACATTCCTTGTCCAATCTCACTGAAATTCAATAGAGGTGATGAGGCTTCCATTCTGAACCAATGGATATGACAATCTTGGACGAACTCCATAGCGCCACCTAGATATTGACAAATACATTTTATGTCACATTCTGACCTATCTTTTCTCTGTGCTTTGTCCGACATTCATAAAATTACAACAGGAGATACTCATAAGGGTCTTCTCTCATCGTCTAAAGTTTCATGGGTGTACACCTGACGGTGCCTGCGCAAGCCACCACCAAACAGGAAGTGGTTGATTGCGTTGCAGTCAGATAATTAAAAATTCATAAAAAATCAGCCGTTTGTATCACGAGGCTGAGATTTCAGAATGAGATGCCTCATAAATATCTCCAACTTAGATATACAGCACTTGCATGGGTGAACAAAAACGGCTCAATAGCGCCACCTACCATGTTTGTTTTTGAGAGCCCCGCCATGTTCTTTAACATACAAGCTTGATTTTTACAGGACATGTTCATCAGATGAAAACCTACAAAAAAGTCTCTTGGTACCAAGCTGTCAGTTGCACAGGAAGTCTGCTATATTGGTGTCAATATGTCATTTTTGGTGTATTTTGGTCATTTGCAAGCCTCGTTCTAGAACGAACTCCTCCTAGAGATTTTTGAACAATGACTCCAAACTTTGGTTTTGTAAACTAAACACATGTCCAATATTAAATTGCGAAGCTTTTAAGTTTTTACGGTTGTTTGTGACCGTGGCGGCGCGTCAAAATTTGAGGTCGTTTCAAAATCACGCCATGAAAAGAAAAATGGCCATTACTCAGCCATAAATAATCTAATCTGATCCAAATTTGTTGTGCATGATTGTAGTCTGACTTTGAACACATCTGCAGTCGAAAAATCCGAAACAGGTGTAGCGCCACCTGTTGGCAACAGGAAATGACATGTTTTACTTGGAGCATCACTGCTCCAAGTAGGATGAGCCGACACACCTCAAAATGACGTCCACCTGTTGAAAAACCATTGAAGTTTACTCTGATAAAAAGCCATAACTTTCAATGCGGGGGTGTGGTCTTGACAGAGCGGCAAATTTGGGCGTCTCGCCATGCAGACAAATGTTGCTCTCATGTGCACATTCCTTGTCCAATCTCACTGAATTTCAATGGATATGATGAAGCTTCCATTCTGAACCCATGGATATGACAACTTTGGACGAGCTCTATAGCGCCACCTAGTTATTGCATGGGGCACATTCTGCCCTGTATTTTCTATGTGCTTTTTCCGATGTGCATGAAATTAAAACTGGAGATACTCAGAAGGCTCTTCTCTCATCATCTCAAGTTTCATGGCTGCACATCTGACGGTGCCTGCGTAAGGCACTGCCAAACAGGAAGTGGTCGATTCCGTTGCAGTCATATAATCAAGCTTTATAGGAAATCAGCCGTTTGTCTCAGGAAGCTGAGATTTCAGAATTAGATGCGTCCTACAAAGCTCCACGTTTGAAAAGCAGCACTATACGTACGAGAAACATTTAACCACCTTAATCACCCTATTGTGCTAAAAGCAAATTTTGGGACATTTTGACTCAAGCAAATATTTTTATCATAACTTCTGTTTAGTTTATCAGCACCAAAATAAAAAATATTTACATTTATAAAATGAACTGGTCAACTCTAGGATTTTATTTATTCAATCTTACATCCTCAAGCTTTTCATCAGTCTCCCCTGCTGCAGGAGTGGAGTTAGCCCCCCCCCCAACCCCCGGCTGTGTGCTCACATGTAAATTAGCCAGGAGTGGCAGACAGAAAGTAGAACAGTTAGAAAGCCTAGTTCAACCCTAAAATACAGCATTTTCCTTTGTTTTGTTTGTCTTTTATACATCCTTAGCACTAATCATTGCTTTTTTATTCATCCAAAATACAATTAACTTTATATTTTATCTTTTTTTTTTTTTTTACAAACAAAACATATGAATGTGCTCCAAAACAAAACCCAGCCTCAGTACACTCCTACAGATGTAACATCAGACAGTAAATGTCTCTTTTATGCTTTTTTAATCAATGCTGCAACTACATTTCCTTTCTATACATCCAAAGAAATTAAACTACAATGACAACAAACACAACATATAGCAAATGTCTCTAAGAAGATTGTGTATATACAATTTGTACCACCTTTAAACACCAAATCAATAACAAATTTTTCTAATAAAATCACAAAAAATGGAACACAAAATGTAAAACCCAAATTAGAAATTGCAATTTTAAAACGATACATTTTTCAGCAGATTTTCAAAATCAATCACATATTTTACTCTTCTGTGGATGAAACAAAGAAGTCCAGAATAATGTAGCCACTTCTCCAAAGTCTCTGTCACCTTCAGTTTTAAACAAAGTCTGTGAAAATCCATTATACATTGGTCACATGTATTCAGAGACCTGCTAAAAGTGCACAATTGTAAAAGCTCTTTTATATAGACAACTGTTTGTTTGCTTAGAGCTCTAAATATAAAAAAATGCTTTTCTATCACCTAGACACAGGTGGAGAACCACATCAACTGGATTAGTAACAGGGTGGCATGTTTAGGTTTAAACTTAGATCAATAGACAACATGAAGCTGTTCATCACATTTTTGACCTAAACATGTAAACACATCCTTGGCTCTGCGGTTAGGAAATGGTAATTGGGAATCTCTTCATACCAGGAGCCAGCCTGAACATTGGAACATCACCACAGTGCCCATCCAGACTGGGACAGCAACGGGGTCCACTTCACAGCCGTGAGGCTGCTATGTTTAACTCCAGCTGTCCCAGCAAGGGAGACAACTGCAGCAACATCCACTGACCAAGCTGGAAAGCCCTGGCAGAAAAGATCCCCACAAGAAAAACACTGGCTCAGGCAGGCTGGTCAATAAAAAAATATAGTTTTGCCAATGTCTTGCAGCTCGCAGATCAAGTGGTTTAGTTTTCCAGTAATGTCAGTCAAGAATACAAGTTCAGATTCACCATATTCAGATTCACCATATTCAGCAGATATCTCCACCAATAGCACCTTAAAAATCCTGTTCTGTTTTGCTTTGCAGCTGAGGTTTTTTTTATGATTTTCACAATAGGAGTCATTATGTGTCCAGAGCCAATCACTTCTGCACATAAGGCCTACTGGTGAATGACGCAGCAGTAATGCAGACATTTTGGAAAGTCTGGGTCAGCTTTACAGCTTACAGTGAGTGATGAAACCTGTCTGCAGTCACTGCTACTGGCTTTTCTAATGGTACCTTTTTCTGCACAAAAACTCCTTCACCGTGTTATACATTTCAACTCCTCTTGTAGTTGTCTGTTAGGGCAGATGTGTCAGGAGTTCTTCTCTTGTGGAAACCAAAAGCTATGCTGTACTGTTGCCGTCCACAGACTCATCACACTGGACGTAAACCCTCTGCACTTTGCAAGATCCTGGTCCAGCTAATTGGCCAAGTTATCAGACATAGCTGACACTCATCTAGACATTGTAGTGGAAATTGAATGAGTTCTATTGTTCTCATTCTTAGGAACAGTAATAGCAATTATCATCATTGCTTGTTTCTTAATCTGATAAAAACCTTCTTCTACTTGATGAGAAATTGAGCAGGTCTAAACGAGGCTTAGATTTAAGAATTTTTTTCATGCTATATGCATAAGTCTTTGTCCTTTAAGGAAACAGATTACAGTCCCCCCCCCCCCCCCCCCCCCACAGGCTGCTGTCATATTAACATTATCTTGGAGCTCCAGAATGGACAAGAAAAAACAACGAGAATGGCTCGAGCAGGGCGTTGCTCACGGGGCGGTCGCTCGTGCCAGGCAGTGGCACGTGCTCGGGCCCGCTAAATGCTACTTGTAGCTTTAATTATTATTATTATTATTATTCTACCGGAAGAGTCGCCTTTTTGAGGCCTTTAACATACCCCAAAACTCACCAAATTTGGCACACACATCAGGAGTCGCGAAAAATTTCGTATTTTATAGGGCGCACAAAAACGGCTCGATAGCGCCACCTACAGTGACTTTTGTCCCGACGCCCCGCATACGCTTTAACGTACAAGCTTGATTTTTACAGGGCATGTTCTTCAGATGGAGACCTACAAAAAAGTCTGAAAAGACCCACCTGTCACTCGCACAGGAAGTCTGATATATTGAGGTCAATATGTCATTTTTGCTTCATTTTGGACATTTGCAGGCCTCGCTCTAGAACGAACTCCTCCTAGAGATTTTGGAGTAATGACTCCAAACTTTGGTTTTGTAAACTAGACATATGTCCGATGTTAAATTGCGAAGCTTTTAAGTTTTTACGGATGTTTGTGACCGTGGCGGCGCGTCGAAAATGGAGGTCATTTTGAAAACACGCCATGAAAAGAAAAATGGCCATTACTCAGCCATGCAAAATCCAATCTGATCCAAAATTGATATGCATGATTGTAGTCTGACCCTGACCACATCAGAAGTGGAAAAATCCAGAACAGGTGTAGCGCCACCTGCTGGCAAAAGGAAATGACATGTTTTACTTGGAGCATCACTGCTCCGAGTAGGATGAGCCGACACACCTCAAAATGATGTCCACCTGTTGAAAAGCCATTGAAGTTTACTCTGATAAAAAGCCATAACTTTCAATGCAGGGGTGTGGTCGTGACAGAGCGGCGAAGTTGGGCGTCTCGCCATGCAGACAAAAGTTGCTCTCAAGTGCACATTCCTTGTCCAATCTCACTGAAATTCAATAGAGGTGATGAGGCTTCCATTCTGAACCAATGGATATGACAATCTTGGACGAACTCCATAGCGCCACCTAGATATTGACAAATACATTTTATGTCACATTCTGACCTATCTTTTCTCTGTGCTTTGTCCGACATTCATAAAATTACAGCAGGAGATACTCATAAGGGTTTTCTCTCATCGTCTAAAGTTTCATGGGTGTACACCTGACGGTGCCTGCGCAAGCCACCACCAAACAGGAAGTGGTTGATTGCGTTGCAGTCAGATAATTAAAAATTCATAAAAAATCAGCCGTTTGTATCACGAGGCTGAGATTTCAGAATGAGATGCCTCATAAATATCTCCAACTTAGATATACAGCACTTGCATGGGTGAACAAAAACGGCTCAATAGCGCCACCTACCATGTTTGTTTTTGAGAGCCCCGCCATGTTCTTTAACATACAAGCTTGATTTTTACAGGACATGTTCATCAGATGGAGACCTACAAAAAAGTCTCTTGGTACCAAGCTGTCAGTTGCACAGGAAGTCTGCTATATTGATGTCAATATGTCATTTTTGCTGTATTTTGGTCATTTGCAGGCCTCGTTCTAGAACGAACTCCTCCTAGAGATTTTTGAACAATGACTCCAAACTTTGGTTTTGTAAACTAAACACATGTCCAATATTAAATTGCGAAGCTTTTAAGTTTTTACGGTTGTTTGTGACCGTGGCGGCGCGTCAAAATTTGAGGTCGTTTCGAAATCACGCCATGAAAAGAAAAATGGCCATTACTCAGCCATAAATAATCTAATCTGATCCAAATTTGTTGTGCATGATTGTAGTCTGACTTTGAACACATCTGCAGTCGAAAAATCCGAAACAGGTGTAGCGCCACCTGTTGGCAACAGGAAATGACATGTTTTACTTGGAGCATCACTGCTCCAAGTAGGATGAGCCGACACACCTCAAAATGACGTCCACCTGTTGAAAAACCATTGAAGTTTACTCTGATATAAAACATATCTTTCAACGCAGGGGTGTGGTCTTGACAGAGCGGCAAAGTTGGGCGTCTCGCCATGCAGACAAATGTTGCTCTCATGTGCACATTCCTTGTCCAATCTCACTGAATTTCAATGGATATGATGAAGCTTCCATTCTGAACCCATGGATATGACAACTTTGGACGAGCTCTATAGCGCCACCTAGTTATTGCATGGGGCACATTCTGCCCTGTATTTTCTATGTGCTTTTTCCGATGTGCATGAAATTAAAACTGGAGATACTCAGAAGGCTCTTCTCTCATCATCTCAAGTTTCATGGCTGTACATCTGACGGTGCCTGCGTAAGGCACTGCCAAACAGGAAGTGGTCGATTCCGTTGCAGTCATATAATCAAGCTTTATAGGAAATCAGCCGTTTGTCTCAGGAAGCTGAGATTTCAGAATTAGATGCGTCCTACAAAGCTTCACGTTTGAAAAGCAGCACTATACGTAGGAGAAACATTTAACCACCTTAATCACCCTATTGTGCTAAAAGCAAATTTTTGGACATTTTGACTCAAGCAAATATTTTTATCATAACTTCTGTTTAGTTTATCAGCACCAAAATAAAAAATATTTACATTTATAAAATGAACTGGTCAACTCTAGGATTTTATTTATTCAATCTTACATCCTCAAGCTTTTCATCAGTCTCCCCTGCTGCAGGAGTGGAGTTAGCCCCCCCCCCCCCCCCCCCCCCCCCCGGCTGTGTGCTCACATGTAAATTAGCCAGGAGTGGCAGACAGAAAGTAGAACAGTTAGAAAGCCTAGTTCAACCCTAAAATACAGCATTTTCCTTTGTTTTGTTTGTCTTTTATACATCCTTAGCACTAATCATTGCTTTTTTCTTCTTTCTCTTTTGGCTTTTCCCATCAGGGGTCGCCACAGCGAATCATCCTTTTCCACCTCACTCTATCATGAACATCTTCTATCCTAACATTAGCCAACTTCATGTCCTCTGTTAAGACATCCATATATCTCCTCTTTGGCCGTCCTCTTGCCCTCCGGCCAGGCAGCTCCATCTCCAACATCCTTCTACCAATATATCCACTATCCCTCCTCTGAACATGTCCAAACCATCTCAGTCTGGCTTCTCTGACTTTGTCGCTAACACAGGCAACATGAGCCGTCCCTCTGATGTACTCGTTCCTTATCCTGTCTAACCTGGTCACTCCTAAGGAGAACCTCAACATCTTCATCTCTGCTACCTCCATCTCAGCCTCTTGTCTCTGTCTCACTGCTACCGTCTCTAACCCATAGAGCAGAGCTGGTCTCACCACTGTCTTGTACACCTTTCCTTTGAGTCTTGCTGGCACTTTTCTGTCACACAACACTCCTGACACTTTCCTCCAACCGCTCCAACCTGCCTGCACTCGCCTCTTCACCTCTTTTCCACAATCCCCATCACACTGAACTGTTGACCCCAAGTACTTAAACTCCTGCACCTTCTTCACCTCAGCCCCCTGTAACCTAACGCTTCTACCTTGATCCCTCTCGTTCAGACACATGTATTCTGTCTTACTACGACTGACCTTCATACCTCTTCTTTCCAGAGCAAACCTCCACCTCTCTAGCTGTTCCTCCACCTGCTCTCTACTCTCACTGCAAATTACAATGTCATCCGCAAACATCATTGTCCAGGGAGATTCCTGTCTTACCTCGTCTGTCAGCCTGTCCATCAGCATAGCAAACAAAAAAGGACTCAAAGCTGATCCTTGGTGTAGTCCCACCTCCACTTTGAACTCCTCTGTCTGACCTACAGCACATCTCACCACCGTCATACTTCTCTCATACATGTCCTGAACTACTCTGACATACTTCTCTGCCACTCCAGACGACCTCATACAGTACCACAGCTCCTCCCTCGGCACCCTGTCATACGCCTTCTCTAAATCTACGAACACACAATGCAGCTCCTTCTGACCTTCTCTGTACTTTTCCATCAACATTCTCAAAGCAAAAATGGCATCAGTGGTGCTCTTACGGGGCATGAAACCATACTGCTGCTCACAAATCTCCACCTTCTTCCTAAGCCTGGCTTCCACTACTCTTTCCCACAGCTTCATTGTGTGGCTCATCAACTTTATTCCTCTATAGTTGCTGCAGTTCTGCATGTCACCCTTGTTCTTAAAGATCGGGACCAGAACGCTTCTCCTCCATTCCTCAGGCATCTTCTCACTCTCTAAAATCCTATTGAACAACCTTGTTAGAAATTCCACTGCTGTCTCTCCTAAGCACTTCCATACCTCCACAGGAACGTCATCAGGACCAACGGCCTTTCCGCTCTTCATCCTTTTCAGAGCCTTCCTAACCTCATCCTTTCCAATCTCTGCTACTTCCTGCTCCACAACAACCACATCTTCCTCCCTTCTTTCCCTGTCATTTTCCTCGTTCATCAGCTCCTCAAAATACTCCTTCCATCTTTTCTGTACACTCTCCTGGGTTGTTAGCACCTTTCCATCTCTGTCCTTAATCACCCTTATCTGTTGCACGTCCTTCCCATCTCTGTCTCTCTGTCTGGCTAGCCTGTACAAGTCCTTCTCTCCTTCCTTTGTGTCTAACCTGTCATATAGCTCATCGTAAGCTTTCTGTTTGGCCTTTGCCACCTCTCTCTTCACTCTACGCTGCGCTTCCTTGTACTCCTGTCTACCTTCCTCAGTCCTTTCTACATCCCACTTCCTTTTAGCCAACCTCTTCCTCTGGACGCATTCCTGTACTTTCTCATTCCACCACCAAGTCTCTTTACCGTCTTTCCTCTTTCCAGATGACACACCTAGCACCTTCCTACCTGTTTCCCTGATAATCTCTGCTGTAGTTTCCCAGTCCTCTGGAAGCTCATCCTGACCACCCAGGACCTGCCTCAACTTCTGCCTAAATTCCTCACAAGTTTCTTCATTCTGTAGCTTCCACCACTTGGTCTTCTTTTCTGTTTTCCCTCTCTTCTTCTTCCTGACCTCCAGAGTCATTTTACACACCACCATGCGGTGCTGTCTGGCTACACTCTCTCCTACCACCACTTTGCAGTCATTAACCTCTCTCAAATGACCTCGTCTACATAGGATGTAGTCCACCTGAGTACTCCTACCTCCACTTCTGTATGTCACTCTATGTTCCTCTCTCTTCTGGAAGTAAGTGTTGACTACAGCCATTTCCATCCTCTTCGCAAAGTCCACCACCATCTGTCCCTCCAGATTCCTTTCCTTCACACCAAACCTGCCCATCACCTCCTCATCACCTCTGTTGCCCTCACCAACATGCCCATTAAAGTCTGCTCCAATAACAACTCTCTCTCCTCTGGGAAAACTCTCTATGACCTCATCCAACTCACTCCAGAATCTCTCCTTCACTTCTAACTCACAGCCAACCTGTGGCGCATACCCACTGACTACATTCACCATCACCCCTTCAATTTCTAACTTTAGGCTCATCATCCTGTCTGAGACTCTTTTCACCTCTAGAACACTGTTCACAAACTCCCCCTTCAGAATCACTCCTACCCCGTTTCTCTTCCTATCAACACCATGATAGAACAGTTTGTATCCTCCTCCAATACTACGTGCCTTGCTGCCCTTCCACCTTGTCTCCTGCACACACAGTACATCTACCTTCCTTCTCTCCATCATGTCTGCCAGCTCTCTGCCTTTCCCTGTCATTGTGCCAACGTTAAGAGTCCCTATTCTCAAACCTATGTTCCTGCCTTTTCCCTTCTCTCTCTGGCCACGGACCCTTCTGCCTCCCCTCTTTCTTCCACCAACAGTAGTCAAATTTCCACCGACACCCTGTAGGTTAACAGCATCGGTGGCGGTCGTTGTTAACCCGGGCCTCGACCGATCCGGTATGTCTAAAGTGTTGTGGATGATTCGCATGGTTATTTTGGCAATTTTTACGCCGGATGCCCTTCCTGACGCAACCCTCTCTATTTATCCGGGCTTGGGACCGGCACAGAAGTTACTGGCTTGCAAACCCCTGTGGCTAGATTGCAAACCCCTGTGGCCATTGCTTTTTTATTCATCCAAAATACAATTAACTTTATATTTTATCTTTTTTTTTTTTTTTACAAACAAAACATATGAATGTGCTCCAAAACAAAACCCAGCCTCAGTACACTCCTACAGATGTAACATCAGACAGTAAATGTCTCTTTTATGCTTTTTTAATCAATGCTGCAACTACATTTCCTTTTATATACATCCAAAGAAATTAAACTACAATGACAACAAACACAACATATAGCAAATGTCTCTAAGAAGATTGTGTATATACAATATGTACCACCTTTAAACACCAAATAAATAACAAATCTTTCTAATAAAATCACAAAAAATGGAACACAAAATGTAAAACCCAAATTAGAAATTGCAATTTTAAAAAGATACATTTTTCAGCAGCTTTTCAAAATCAATCACATATTTTACTCTTCTGTGGATGAAACAAAGAAGTCCAGAATAATGTAGCCACTTCTCCAAAGTCTCTGTCACCTTCAGTTTTAAACAAAGTCTGTGAAAATCCATTATACATTGGTCACATGTATTCAGAGACCTGCTAAAAGTGCACAATTGTAAAAGCTCTTTTATATAGACAACTGTTTGTTTGCTTAGAGCTCTAAATATAAAAAAATGCTTTTCTATCACCTAGACACAGGTGGAGAACCACATCAACTGGATTAGTAACAGGGTGGCATGTTTAGGTTTAAACTTAGATCAATAGACAACATGAAGCTGTCCATCACATTTTTTACCTAAACATGTAAACACATCCTTGGCTCTGCGGTTAGGAAATGGTAATTGGGAATCTCTTCATACCAGGAGCCAGCCTGAACATTGGAACATCACCACAGTGCCCATCCAGACTGGGACAGCAACGGGGTCCACTTCACAGCCGTGAGGCTGCTATGTTTAACTCCAGCTGTCCCAGCAAGGGAGACAACTGCAGCAACATCCACTGACCAAGCTGACAAGCCCTGGCAGAAAAGATCCCCACAAGAAAAACACTGGCTCAGGCAGGCTGGTCAATAAAAAAATATAGTTTTGCCAATGTCTTGCAGCTCGCAGATCAAGTGGTTTAGTTTTCCAGTAATGTCAGTCAAGAATACAAGTTCAGATTCACCATATTCATATTCACCATATTCAGCAGATATCTCCACCAATAGCACCTTAAAAATCCTGTTCTGTTTTGCTTTGCAGCTGAGGTTTTTTTTATGATTTTCACAATAGGAGTCATTATGTGTCCAGAGCCAATCACTTCTGCACATAAGGCCTACTGGTGAAAGAAGCAGCAGTAATGCAGACATTTTGGAAAGTCTGGGTCAGCTTTACAGCTTACAGTGAGTGATGAAACCTGTCTGCAGTCACTGCTACTGGCTTTTCTAATGGTACCTTTTTCTGCACAAAAACTCCTTCACCGTGTTATACATTTCAACTCCTCTTGTAGTTGTCTGTTAGGGCAGATGTGTCAGGAGTTCTTCTCTTGTGGAAACCAAAGGCTATGCTGTACTGTTGCCGTCCACAGACTCATCACACTGGACGTAAACCCTCTGCACTTTGCAAGATCCCGGTCCAGCTAATTGGCCAAGTTATCAGACATAGCTGACACTCATCTAGACATTGTAGTGGAAATTGAATGAGTTCTATTGTTCTCATTCTTAGGAGCAGTGATAGCAATTATCATCATTGCTTGTTTCTTAATCTGATAAAAACCTTCTTCTACTTGATGAGAAATTGAGCAGGTCTAAACGAGGCTTAGATTTAAGAATTTTTTTCATGCTATATGCATAAGTCTTTGTCCTTTAAGGAAACAGATTACAGTCCCCCCCCCCCCCCCCCACAGGCTGCTGTCATATTAACATTATCTTGGAGCTCCAGAATGGACAAGAAAAAACAACGAGAATGGCTCGAGCAGGGCGTTGCTCACGGGGCGGTCGCTCGTGCCAGGCGGTGGCACGTGCTCGGGCCCGCTAAATGATACTTGTAGCTTTAATTTTTTTTATTCTCCAAGTCAAGTGTCATTTCATCTGTCCACAGAATATTTAGCCAGTGATGCTGAGGAACATCCAGGTGCTCTTCTGCAAACTTCAAACACATAACAATGGTTTTTTTTGTGACGTCAATTGTTTCCTCTGTGGTCTCCTCACATGATCTCCATTCTTGTTGATTATTTTTTGTATCGTAGACATGTCAACAGAAATATCCAGAGATTCCTGTAAGTCTTTAGCTGACATTCTATTTCACCTCACTGAGGTTGTTTTGCTGAATTGTCTCCATTTGTAAATGGTCTGTCTTGGCGTGATGGACACCAAAGGTTTTAGACACTTTGGTAACCCTGGAAACGAGGGGGGGGTTATAATGCCGGGCAGCATTAACCAATCTCATGCGTAGGGCTTCACGATTTGAGGAAAACTCGCGATATTAGAGATTAAAATTGTGATAACGATATAGTTTGCGGTATATAAACAAATAGCAAAATAACCAATAACATTATTCCCATTTCATTGCAACAGTTTAAAAATTATACTCCAAATGACCCTCGTCGACATAGGTGACAAACATCTAATGTAATAGGCCTCCATCTGATTGGTCAACAACATGAAGGCGTCCATCCGATTGGTCAAATGCAGAAAAGGATTTATTTGATTCCTCAAGCTGCCATAAGACTTTTTTAACACATTTAAGGTTTACGATTTATTGCGGTTTTCGTCGTCTTTTGCGGTATGCGTATTGCAGAGCTGGATATTGCCATAACGATAAATTTGCGGTATGTTGTGCAGGCCTACTCATGTGTGACTTTAATGAAAATCAGAATATATTTTAGAAAAAATTCGTGCAGAAATCCAAGTAATCCCGAAGGGTTCACATACCTTTTCTTCCAACTGTATCTGCCGGTCTCTCTCTCTCACCTGGAGGAGGCTCCTCTGTGAGGATCATCCTCTTTGACTTATTCAGCCTAAAAGGGAAAGTGAAGGCAGCTGGGGTGGAGCAGCGACTGACTGCATGGATGACCGACTGCCTCAGTATGCCAGGCTCCATGACTGTGTGGGATGCAGTCGTCTGCAGGACAGGAGCTCTTCAGGGCACAATCCTTTCCTCCTCCTTCGGCCTGTAAACATATGACTTCATCTACAACTCAGACGGCTGCCACCTGCAGAGGTTTTCAGGTGACACTGTGGGATGTGTGAAGACGAGTACAGAAAGCTCATTGAGGATTTTGTCTGCTGGTGGGAAAGCATGGGGTCCCCGGGTTCGATTCCCACAGGCGCTTTGAGTGTTTTAATCAGTCAGAGGGCCTATAGAAAGAGCAACAGTCACTGTGCTGTGTAACCCTTGTGCTATCTTAGATGACCCCACCCTTACATTGACGTGTTCTCCCTACCATGACAAAGGTGGATAAAGGTGGAAAGATTTCATGTAATCCATGGACACCAGTGAAGATCACAAATCATTGAAGAAAAAAGGTTCAGAGCACTGTCTAGTGGGTCTAGATGACCCAACTCCCAATGTTAAAGTGCCTAGGATAGCACAAGGGTTAATGTGTTCCACACTCAACGTGGACAAAGTTGTCCCCGGAGATTAGAAAGAAAAGGATAGACAAGAATGTCAGTGGTAAAGGTTTTAAGACCATCTTCAAGCTGCTTGACGTTCCCTTTGACAACAGTTGTACATATTATACAGAAATTTAAGATCCATAGGACTGTAGCTCAGCCTCTCTGGATAATCATTCATATTATCTTCTAATCCGTTTTGTCCCTTTCGGGGTCACCGGGCTGGTGGAGCCTATCCCAGCCACCTACGGGCGAAGGTAGAGGACACCATGGACCGGTCACCAGTCTGTCGCAGTGTCACAATCACACACCCATGTACACTCACATTCACACTTAGGGACACGTTAGAGTAACCAATGAAACTATGGAGCATGTTTTTGGAGAGATAATAGATGATCAATCAAAGAGACAGTCATTTAAATGGAACCAAATCATAATGTCAACAGAAACTTCCCAAATGATCCTGATCAGAAGTTTACACCCCTCCGTTCTAAATACCTTGCATTGCCTCGTTTTTAGGGGTGTAACAATTCATTTGAACAATTCAATTCCATATTTGTGGTTGCTGATTCCATTCACTTTCAACTTTGGTTTATTTTGAACAATCCATTTAGTCAAAGGTCATGGGACTTGCAGCAGGACAGTGATGCAAAACAGGGCTAGGGACACCCAAGAGTGGCTAAGAGGAAAACATTGGACTGTTGTGAAGTGGCCGTCTATGAAGCCGGACCTACATCCTATGGAGAACCTTTGGAAGGGGCTGAAACGTGCCGTCTGGGAAAGGGACTCTCCAAACCTCAGACTACTGGAGCAGTTTGCTCATGAGGAGTGTTTCAGAATACCTGTCAACAGGTGTAAGTGTCTCATTGATGGTAACAGGGGAGTATTCCATTAAGCATGTTTAAACTACCCTGACTTTAAGCCTGAACTCTGGCTGAAATCCGCCTGAACTTGCTTACTCTGGGTATGTCGGTTCCAAAAGACCGGATAAGAGTTGGCGTAATTACGCTTGACTTGGTAACCCTGGGTTAATGCGCGTGCATGTCAAGTACATAAAGACATTCTCAATGGATCGCCAATTTCCGGAGTCACCATGGAAACGCTTGGAGAACCAAAGAGAGCGCTATACTTCAGTGAGACGGAGTCTGAGGTTTTAATGACGGTGTATGAAGATTATACGTCCGTCAAAAAAGTAACACGGCTGCATCATCAAAAGAAAGAGTTTCTGCTTGTAGTAGAAGAACAGACAAAGTAAACGCACAAGTTTCTGATCTTATATCCATTTTCCTTGTGACGCATGTATATATATATATACCTTAGCCAACTTAAATGAATTACTTATTGGTAACAAGTAATTGAGTTAAATTTATTCAACCTAATTTCTTACGTCTATAAAACTCAATAGTTGTTAATCCAATTCAAATTCACATATTTATCTAACTAAATGTCATATTACTCCATTTCAATTAAATGTTTTTCCATCTTAATTTATTATAATTATGTTATTATAATTCTTGATATAATCATTTTTATGACAACAAAAAAAAAGAAACAATACACACAACATGCAGTGATTCATTTACCAATTTTCCATCATTGTCATTACAAAACTTGCCAGTAGTGATGCTAAATAAACTAATCATCCTCTCCCTTCCGCTCACTCTTGGTGCAGAAAAAATGACCGTAAACATAAGGGCAAAATAACTAGACAAAACACAGTAAAACAGCTAAACAACTAAACACATTTGGACAAAAACCCACACTTAAACCCAAATCCATCCAGACAGGCAAAGGGAATGATATCCCACAATTCCTTGCGGTGCCGATCTAACAGCAGCACCAAAGTTACACCTACTTAATTGAATTAATTTGAATGAAAGTAAAATAACTGCCTGATAACTACGTGTTATTTTTAAGCTGACCTAAAAATGATTTATCTTAACTGAAACAAATAATTAAGTTAAATCAAAGTAAAAAAGTTTATTTTTCCAACATCCATATGTGGTCTCATCACCCTCTCACGGTGGAAAAAGTATTATCTGAGCTTCTTCATCCACTAAATCATCTTCAAATGGACACGCCATGCTACTTCACCTCTCTGAAAACAAACTAACCTTTAACTAAACCTGCTCCAGACCAGATTATGTTCAGAGCATGAGTTGCCATGGCAACTTGACCTACCCTGAAACATACCTCTGTTTTTGGAACTGAAAGCTGAGGTTATCAACTTCCTTAGCCTCAAACTTACCGTGGGAGCTAGCATAACCTGCTTTCTGGAATACCCACCTGGAGTTGTGTGATTGCCTCAAAAGGTTGTGCAACAAAATACATGGATTAGCAGCCTGAGTATTCAGCATGAATTGAATGTTGTTGTTTTTTTGCAAAGTTTATAGTCTGGCAGCTGTTTCCCCCCCCCCCACAAAGTGTCCACTTGGATGCACACTAGAAGATGGACCAGAGGAAGCTGAGCTGGGGCTTATAACTATTTGCACATTACTTCCACATTCGATGTTAAACTTCTGATTCATTTCCATTGACGAATGTTTTGTGGCTCAGCTGCTCCTGGTATAACACATTTCCTAACAGCAGAGTCGAGCCATACGTCTCTTCATAATTATAGTCATTTATTCATGGCTGTATGCATTGTGGGGTGTATCTGTAAATAGAGGGGGGGGGGGGGGGCAAAGGGATGGGTTGTAAAGAACTTTTTATAAATAAAGCTAGTTCAGTTTATTGAATAATAACCAATCGAGGTCTGATTAGACTCAGACTTTCTTTCTGTTCTGCCAAATATTAACATGAAATGTGAACAAGTTTTAAAATGTAACAGTAATAGAGCAGATCACCACTCTGTTTACCAGGGGTTCAAATAATGAGTAATAACACTGTCCAAATGTGAAAAATGTATTTGACTATAATTAGCAAACTAAGCAAAAAGTAAAAGTACTTCATTTTACATGCAATGAAAGCACCATTACAGAACGGACTTACATAAAGTTACACAGGCTGACAATGCAACAAAAGATGAATAAACCAAAATACACTCATTTATTTTCAGGTTAGTGGTTGTGAAGTTCTTAGAAATATTGCTGGTATTTTCTTCTAGCTTATACAATCCTTTTGCTGTAGGCATGACAAAAAACAAATGCAGAACTTTTGGTGTCCAGCAAACATCGCTGTAATACTATTTCACACTTCTGTTGGGATGCATGTCAAGTCATTAGTTGATCAAATTCCTTCCAAATAAAGGGAGTTGGTGGATGCCTGTATGTAAACAGCTGGGGGATTGTTTGTTGGAGAGAGGAGAGATTAGAGCTCCATGTTGTTGTAGCCTTCAGCTGATTCCTTCACTCATTGAGTCTTTTCTTCTGTTTATTTACAGCGTTCTGCCTGGTGGGATAAGCGCTCGGCGACCCCACCGTTTCTGTCCAGACCTGCTGAAGCATGAAAGCAAAGTCTGACCTTCACTGGTTACAGAATTCTCCTTTTATTATTCATTATGACTTTTGTCTGATTCCTTTGTCTTACACTAACCAACAGCTGTGTCTGTGTGTGTGAGGACTGAGGAGCAGACGTTGGTTCAAGTCTGGAAGCAAAAGAGTGAATGCTAGGAAGCAAAGCAGAAATGAGGCAGCTTTAACGATGCCGAATTTTGCCAAAAGCAGAAAAAAAGACAAGAGGAGAACGGAAAAGAACAAACCTGCAATACAGCATGAATGAAGAAAGACGATCAAAGGTACCCATGCAGGGAGAGGAGGTGAACTAGGAAGGATGGAGGACTCGACACAGCTCTCGGCCGGTTGCCTCTGGCTCCAGCAGGGGGAGGTCCAGCAACACATTTTCCATCTGACCCCTACCCAGATCAAATTTCAGCTCACTCTAACCCTGAGCT
Organism: Oryzias latipes; assembly: GCF_053564925.1. Classification (NCBI taxonomy): domain Eukaryota; kingdom Metazoa; phylum Chordata; class Actinopteri; order Beloniformes; family Adrianichthyidae; genus Oryzias; species Oryzias latipes. Next base: position 6,085,743 of record NC_136240.1, read on the forward strand.
CCTCTGGAGGAATGGGGGATTGTGTATTTAGACGTGTTTATGCCAAAACTGCAGGTTTCTCAAGGAAATGAGGGCAACGGAACGCCACCGGTTGGGACGTGAAGGACAACTTCCTGAGTTTCTGGATTCACCTTGGAGCGTCTCCTTACAGCTGCTGCTCAGACTGCAGGCTGAGCGCTGGGAGGGGAGGGGAGGGGAAGCACTGCACTTCTCAGGGGGGTTCGAGCTGAACAGGAGAGAAATGATTGACCCAACAGCCACGTACTGGTCTATGTGTGTGCGGCATGCGGGGTGGTTTGCATCCAAGACGAGTCCCCGGGCGCAGTGGGAGGGGGGGCCCGCATGAATGTGTCGATCTCTGCGATGATGCGGAGCGCCTCCTGCAGGGCAGCCTGTTTGGGCTGCACTTCCTGCCAGCGCCGGCTCTCCTCTGGTGACTTGTCCATGAGCAGGGCACAGTCTCCCGGAGCGCAGAGCTGCACCAGCAGCTCCGAGCGGATGAACTCCTTCACCTGCACACAGATCATCACCGATGATGAAATGCACTCAGGTTTCTGACCGAACATGAACGTCACAAAGTTTGGGATGCAGCAAAAGCGAAAAACGGTTTGTTCAAAAAAAGCTTACGCTGTTAATCAACAGGTGCATGATGGTCTTTGGCATTAAATCCTTGATGGTCTTATAGATAATGTTCATGTAGGAGTCGACCAGGCTGAAGAGGGTCTCCACTTGACGCTCCAGCTGAGGATCTGTCAGGTCTTTGTGTCCATTTTCCTGCACATTCATAGACAAGTTGAGGCCTTTAGCTTACAAACATACACAGAGGACTCCATGAAAACGTCGGTGTTCTGTGCTGAGAGGCCGACAAACATCCCTCTCGTTACAGGGATGTGGAGCAGCACACAAGCCCCATCAAACACATCTGAAAAAGAGCCAGTAGGACAGAGGGAACACAAAAGAGGGATGCAAGGAGAAGGAAGGAGAAGGAGAGCGGGTGAGGGACGGAGAATTGTTGATTAGAAACAGACTAGAACACACACACATAACGCAGTGACATCACACAGCAGGAATGCAGCCCAGGAGCCAGCGCCGGGGCGGATTGAAGGAGTGGGGGACTTGCTTTTCTCTTCAGCAGTACAGACAGGGGGGGGGCATGAAAGAAGGGGTACGGGGTTGGGTGTAAGAGGGGGCGGTGCATGTGGTGGACGGAGGGTGCATGCCGCTTCCCCACAGCTCAGGTCCAGCTGGGCTGTGGGGTTAAACTGATGTACTGACGGCGACGTTCTCGGGGAACACTCCAGCCCGCAGCAGAGACGCCTTCCAGCTGTCCAGCTCCGCCTGGGAGTTACAGGCCAACTCCAGGCTCTGGTAGTCCTTATACACTGTCCTGCAAACCATTCAGCTCAAGTCAGATGTCTTCATAATTCAATCAAATTCTTATTTCAGAGCTTTCAACTGCACACACAGAAATACCCCAATCCGCACATTAAAAACGACTTCATCCAAACACCGGAAAAAAGGCATCACAGCTTAATTATCTAAGCAACCATCACAAAAGAAAACGTTTGATTTGTTTGTGATCAAAAAGAAAGTTTGATTGTGTGAAGCTGCAAAAAAAAGATGATATAGTTCTACAGAAGAAGAGGTCTAACTGCTGCACATGTGACGCACAGCGACAGGCGGCCTCCAGCCCATCTCAGGCCTGATCACAAGTGTGGCTCTTGTGAAAGCAGCTGTAAATGTTCAGGGACATCCTCTGAAACCAAACTGTGTTGGCTTTAGAGTTTGGGTTTCTGGGATTTGTGTCCCTCTGGAGGATCTAGTAACGCTCATGTTTCCACTTTCTGAAGGAATCTGGAATCTGATCTTGAATCAGAGCTCACATTTCGTAATGCAAACTTCTAATGTCGAGGCAGCTGCAGGGTTTGGTGTGACCTCCACCTTTCACAAAAAACTAGCTATTATTTCCAGCCTTTTGCATGAATCATTGTCTCTCTCTGACTCTCCGCAGACATACTTTGAGCCTTAAAGCCACACTGAATGCCTTAGTGTTTTGCGAGCATCCTATGAAAAACTGGAACAGGAGACTCTGCAACCAAAAAAGCGAAAGCGGTTTGCATTCTGTTTCTGTGTTAACGGAGTGTCTAGATGCAGCTCTGTTCATTTCTGAATAATCTGAACACTTTAGACAATCTTCTGGGGGGTATTCCATTAAGCATGTTTAAACTACCCTGACTTTAAGCCTGAACTCTGGCTGAAATCCGCCTGAACTTGTTTACTCTGGGTATGTCGGTTCCAAAAGACAGGATATGAGTTAGCGTAATTACGCTCGACTTGGTAACCCTGGGTTAATGCTCGTGTACAAGTACATAAAGACATTCTCAATGGATCACCGATTTCCGGAGTCATCATGGAAACGTGTGGAGAAAAACAGAGAGCGCTATACTTCAGTGAGACGGAGTCTGAGATTTAAATGACTGCGTATGAAGATTATACGTCTCTCAAAAAAGTAATACGGCTGCATCATCAGCAAAGAAAGAGTTTCTGCTTGGAGAAAAAGAACGGACAAAGTAAACGCATGATTTCTGGTCTTATTTCCATTTTCATTGTGACGCATATATATATATATATATATATATATATATATATATATATATATATATATATATATATATATATATATATATATATATATATATATGCGCGTTACATTGAATGCATTTACTTTGTCCGTATATATATATATATATAACTTATCCAACTTAAATGAATTACTTTAATTGGTAACACGTAATTTAAAATATTTTTTTACAACTCAAATTTACATATTTATCCAACTAAATGTCATATTTCTCCAATTCAATTAAATGTTTTTCCATCTTAATTTATTGTACTTCTTGAACTCTCATATGTCTAAGTTTGAGCATGCAGACTAATTTTTATAACAAAATGAATGAAACACAATGGATTTGCAACATGAAACATATTATCTTGTATTTTTCTGACTTGACGTTACACCACTACACACTAGTAGTGCTATATAAACTCATCATCCTCTCACTCGTGGTGCAGAAAGAATTAAATATAGTTGGACAAATAACTCCCAAATCCGTCCAGACAGGCAAAGTGAATGGTATCCCACAATTCCTTGCGGTGCCGATCTAACAGCAGCACCAAAGTTACACCTACTTAAATGAAATAATTTGAATGAAAGTAAAATAAATGTCTGATAACTGCGTGTTATTTTTAAGCTGACCTAAAAATGATTTATCTTAACTGAAGCAAAATTTTAAGAAAGATCAAAGTAAAAAAGTTTATTTTTCCAACATCCATATGTGGTCTTATCACCCTCTCACGGTGGAAAAAGTATTATCTGAGCTTCTTCATCCACTAAATCATCCTCAAATGGACACGCCATGCTGCTTCACCTCTCTGAAAACAAACTAACCTTCAACTAAACCTGCTCCAGACCAGGTTATATTCAGAGCATGAGTTGCCATGGCAACTTGACATACCCTGAAACATACCTCCATTTCTGGAACCCAAAGCTGAGGTTATCCGCTTCCTTAGCCTCAAACTTACCGTGGGAGCTAGCATAACCTGCTTTCTGGAATACTTCCCTGATAGAACTGAAATGTGATTCCCACACTGATCATCTTCTGATCTGTTGTTAAAGTCTTTCTAGCGGTCTTTTAATTACGATGATGCCGTTTTTAGACAAAATCAAAACTTGTGTCTTTTTCTAAGACATAGTTTCTGCAGAGCGGCAGAAGTTCATTATAAATTCACCTCTTGAGTTGTGGGTGTGACTGTTGGCTTCACTCATTTCCCATCATCACTTTGTTTACACTCTCTCCTGCTAGCTTACAGCCCCTCTCAACAAAAATGGCAGGAATGTTGGAGCTATCCAGTCGTACAGATCCCAGCTCACACGAGGAAAACACATGGATCCATTTGTCTGACAGTAGATGCATCAGAATGGAGCGGAGCTGGGAGACTTTGGCCCCGCCCATTGTAGATTTAATCCTTCTTAAAATAACATTTTTCAGCTGCTCCTGATTCACGACGACTTGAATAATGAAACACTTAGAAATGCAGATTTAAGCTTAAATTCTTTTAACCTCAGTCATGAGAAAAATGCCACAAGAAGATGTTAAAAGCACTATTTTTACTGGAGGGGGTCTTTAAGGACGGCTCTACTAATCCCACAGTCAGGTCAGGTGTATCATATCGTGGCTAAAGCCCACCTGAGGCGATACCTGACGTGAAAATGTGAAGGATTCAGCTGGTTTGGAGACGGCTGGTTTCAAAGGCCTTTGTTTTGTTACACTCAGTTGACAGTTTTTGCTTGGAACCAGTGAACCGATTTCAAATAAATGACTGGTTCATGAAGCTGATGTTACACTGAGGAAGACATTTCTTCTCAGTGTTGGATCTCTGTGCACAAATACAATGTGATGAGATACTATAGGCTGCTGCTTTGATGAAAACTGCAAGAGTGAATCTGGTCTCCGAGTGTGTAGAGCTAATTAAACAAAGAGTGTTTTTTTAGCTGTAAACGTGGACAGAATTCCCAAACTTAGTTCAGTCTGTAGGCTTTATATGAAAGTTTGAGGAAGTTCGTGGTCTTCATGAAGCTGTGAAGACCCGCAGGACTGAATCCCAGTCGTGTTTGATGCCGGACACGCCTCATAACGGAAACAGCGCAGTGCTTCGGATGGAAACTGAAACGCCGGTACACAGACAGCTTTTAATTCATCCACCCTGAAGACCACTTCTCCTTTCAGCCCATCCTTTTCTTCCGTCTTTAAGCCTTCAGGTTCAGCTGTGCTTCAAGCAGCGTTTGGTCTTTGGAAGTGTGTCTGCAAAGGGAGCCTGCCAGCCATTTGTGTAACATTTGGCTTTAATCAGGCTTACATTAACACTGCAGACCAATTCCCCTCAAATACAGGAACTCTATGAGAAAGAAGAGAACTCAAACACAGAATGACAAAATACCGTCAAACCGTGAAAGAAAATACTCTGTTTGTGTCTTTATGACCATCAGGACGATTAAAGTGACGACGTCGGGGCGTGGTGGCTAAGCCAATAAAGCAAAGGTGGTATTAGCATGTTGTTGTGTCAGAATAAAGAGGCCAAAATCCTTCCACACCAGTGAGAGCACACAGGATTCATATCATGCAGATTCAGATTCCTGTCCATATTTCTGGCAGTCCCCCCCTCCCCACAGCAAGCTGAACGTCGGTTTTGGTCATCTGAAAGCACCAAAGATTTGAAGGTTTTTTTCCTGCCTCTAAGACGAAGACAGAGCCCTGCAACATCTGCCCCCTCACAAAAACTGAGGAGGAAGAGGGAGCGCGAGGAGAGGAGGGGGCGCCACAGGACTAACTTTTTGACACATTCCTGGCCAATGGCGCTGGATCTCTCTCCTCGCCTTGCTTTCTCCTCTGGACCATTCCAAATTTTCCCTCCCGCTCTACTTTTTTTTGCGGTGGGGCGAGCAATTCTTTCCAAACGAGAGCCGCCTCCTCTCTGATCCGAGCGCTCTGGCTTTGATTAGCTGCTTTCTAAGCCCGCCGTCGTTATCCTGTGGTCAAAAGGCACGCTCCGTGCACAGCCAGACACATGCACGTACTAAGATGTGCACATGCAAATCCAGTTTGCTTGGCCAAACGCAGCATAGCACAAACGTCTAAACAAAGCCCACATGCTTTGGGTCGGCTCCAGCTCTCGGGTTTACACACAGAACCCAGCCTGAAGAGCCGGAGCCCAGTTCAGGTGTTCAGTGGAGAGGTTGGACGAAAAGTGACGCGCTGCAGTCTTCCTGTCCTGTTCGGATTCAGACGCCCCACCACCACACACAGACTGGGGAAGGTCCAGCCAAACACACCTGGACTCTGTGCTGAAGATTGCAAAAGCACATTTGCTGGACATGAAGCCCTTTTCCACATCTTTGAGCCGTAGGTTGTCCAGAGGAAGCATGAATTTCTTCTCCGTCTCCTGAAAAAGACAAGAGGAGGAGGAGATAAGGTTTGGCAGAGGAATGCAGAGTAAAGGATGGCTTCACAGAGAAGCACCATGTACAGACGGGGAGAAGTTCATCTGGGGGGGGTTGGGGTTAAAAACTGCGTCTGGCAGTAAATACTTCAGACTTCAACTTTAATGGCAAAAGTGAAAGAGAAGTGAGGGGAAGATGTGGAGTTCTCATGATGTCCCGATGCTTCTGCCTCTCAGACCTTCAATCCACCTACGGGTAAGAAGGAGACCAGAGAGGAGGAAGGGGGAGAAGCCATTAGTGCATGGTCTCCTGTCCCTATGATTGACAGAGAACAGTTGGAGGAGTGGAGTGGCGGGTGTGAGGAGCATGACAGAGAAGTGGAGCGAGGAGGACGAGAAAAAGGGAGGGAAAAAGTGAGCAAGAAGCCGGGCCCACATGTGAAAGCCATTACTCCCAGTCAACATTTCTCCTGAAGTGAAGCCCTTCCCCCTCCCCGCTCCTCCTCACCCACTCCCTTAGACAAACCTTTAAGACGTGATCTTCCAGAAAGACCACTTTCAAGAACCGCATGGATGTTGGAGGGAAAATGGTGACAGCGTGGAACAAGGGGGGTGCTAAATAACCAGGATGCTCTGTTAGTGCAAGCCCCCTCCTTCACTTTGCCTCCATTTTTACCGCGTGTGGAGTTTAACACGCATGTCTGTTCGATCAGCGCTCCCCAAACTTTATATGACTCCCGCTTTGCTCCCCGTTCCATTTTTCCAAAGAGGCCCACTTCCTGTAAGAGACCTTAAAAAAAATGACAGAACGCGATTGGCACTTCAACACCAACATCTGGGATCACTTTAAACCGAAGGGGAGGAGACTGGGACGGGTGCAGGGTACTCGGATGGCGTTGAAATAGAAAGTTGAGGCGAGAAAGACGGGAAAAGAAGGACTTGAGCTGGACTGAGTAATAGAAGGAGGTATGTTTTATAAATGTAGAGCAGGAAATTTAGGAGCAAAGCAGGAGAGAGCGTAAAAGAACGAGGGAGAAACCCCAGACCAGTACGAAGCTGATTTCCCATGGGTCCCATCAACCCATATATGGCTGCTAAGTTCCTCCCCATCTCTCTCTCCTTCTCTCACTCCCCTTATTTTCTTATGCCTTCCTTGAGTGGAAAGGCAGATCCTGAGCCGAATGAGTGAATGTGCCACGTCGATACTGGATACTACGCCGGGACACTGTCCTGCAAGAAGTCATCCCAGAGCCCATTTCCAGAGGAGAGACACCCATGGGAGCTGATGCCTCGTTTTTAGGAGCAGATGTTTTGCCGTGGAAGCCCAAAACGGAGGCTGGATAACAGAAATAGAAGAGAAAAAAGAGAGGAAAGGTTCTCCCAACTTTTCTGTGCTTCAGCGGGACGACAGAGATGGAAAGGCGAGACAAGGCATCCTGCTCCGTCATCCCAGTGTTCAGACTACCTGTTCAGAATCTTCCTGGTGTACAGTAGTCTGCACATTGGTTAGACTGTGCATGGAAGTATCCCAGCAGCCTTTACTGATGTCATCTGCTCATACACATGACTGAGGATGGAGACATTGGTGTGTGAGCTTCTGCATGTGCGTCTAAACGGCATTATGGTGGCTCCTGCATTCCCACTGTGGCCCACACATGTGTAAAGCTGCCAGATTTTCCGTGTGGGTTTGAAGGTCCAAACATGAAAAGCGCCGGGTCTGGTTGCTGTCTGTCTGCTTTCTGCAGACTGGAAGATCTGACGGGGCCCCACACACGCACACACGGCAGTGCACGTACATTTAGTGTATGGACTCCAGCCGTCTGGTTTTCTTCAGGCTGCCTGATAGAGCCCTGGATGCCAACAGGGTGAAGGAGTGCACGTCTGCTCAGCCACTAAACAGGGACGTCTGCTCAGATTCAGTCTTGTGCAGAAAGCCATTAAATACAAAAGGGTTATGGAAGTCGGTCCCGCTGCGACAGCAAGCAGAGGTTTAGGGGAGTAAAGAGAGAAAGATGGGGCCTTTTACTGAGAGAGTTGAGAGAAAGGTTGAGGCATGGTTGAGGGGAAAAAAAAAAAAAAGAGGAGTTCTGCAGTGCAGAAACAGCCATGTGGGATTTCTTTGGGCAGATCTTGGATGCTGATGTTTGGACAAAGCTTCAGATTTTCCAGCCAGGAATGTGCAGAGTCCCAGGGAGACTGCTAACCACAGAGAGGGTGGAGAGGGAGAGACCGGCAGAAGGAGGAAAAGGCAAAAGAGGGGTTAGAACCTGCAGACGCTACTGGCTTCGTTCAAAGGGGGCAGAGAGTTATGAGAACAGGAGGTGTGGGAGAGGAGAAGGGTTCGTGTAATCGCGCATGTGCTCACACGAAGGCCGCGGATGACCCCCGTGACTGACCATCAACTCCAAACACTAACTGTGTGAGCGTACACAAAGCCCAGCAAATTCAGACGGTGGTTTCTCCCTGTTGGCGTTTGGGAGGCTGTAGAAGACACCGTGTGTGTTGTAATTTAACGTGGCTGAGCTGGTCTCTCAAAGCCAGCAGCTGTAGTACATACATGAAGTGGTTTGCAACATTAAAGTGGTTCAGTGTTTATCCGGAGTGACCGTGCGTCTGCCTGTGAGGCGCTGTATTCTCTCTGCTATTTGTTTACACCAGGGCCTGCATATGAATGCATACTGTATATACAAGTCTGTCCTGAGTGTGCACGTGCGCGTGTGTGAGAGTTTGGGGTAGCTCCAGCTGTGTCAGGCCGGTCCACATGCCTATACTCCCAGAAGAGAAAAAAAAAGGGGAGGGAGGAGGAACTAAAGGAGGCCACGGTGGGGGTCATGGTAGGTCCAGGCGGCAGCAGAGAAAGGCTCGGCTGGACAAAGGAGTCGGGATGGGATGCAGTCCATCCCTTCAAATATCACGGCATCCTTTGCGATCAACTCATACTTTGATGAAGTGAAGTGGAGCACGTTCAGACAGCTGTGTTGTAATACTGGGCTATGTAAATAAAAGCAAACTGAATTGATGAAAACGTCGGCTGTACTCCCACGCTGTCGCTATGGCAACCCCTCCGAACACTGTCCGATGAGCGGCGGCCGCTCCAACTCCCCCCCCGTCAGACCTGTTGTGGTGTGTCTGCCTGTCTACACTTGCTGTGCAGACCTTCTGCTCCTGTACAGCAGGCACAGACAGGCAGACAGATGGCAGCCCCCCCCCTTACATCAGAACGTCCTCACGCCGCCTCCAAGCAGCGCAACGTTCAACACAACATGTAAATGTCGCAATAAAATCCTGATCAACTGCTTTGATTGTCATGTCTTGTTGCTGTTGTTCCCCTTCCCTTCAGGGATAAAACACAACCCTCTGTTTTATCTGGCACACTTGTGGCTCCATGGGACTCACACTGGATGAAGCTCATTGCACCCTCTGGGAATCGAACCCTGGTGTCCTGTGTGCTAACGCATCCAACTGAGCCATCCAATCAAATAATATTTTTATCACATTCTCCAGAAGGTGAAGGTCTCACCTTCTCATCCTTAAACCAGGACAGGCTCTCTGCAGACAGGACAAACCAGTACTTCCTGGCTCCGCCTCTCATGATGCCGATGTTCCTGATGGTCAGCCAGCCTTTTCGGATAACCTACAACAAAAGGCAGAAAGAAGTGGCTCAAGAACACCCTCCAGGGGTCACGGGTCATGCAGTGAGTTACTATTATGCAGCATGAGAACATGACCATCAGTTAGAGTTAGCGATGAAACAAGATATGCAGATGCTGCAGACAGACAGGGAGCTCATCACTGGAAAGAAAAAAAGTGGGAGAAGAAGAAGACAAGGCATGGCTGACAGGCCTGTGGAAAGGAAAGAGACGGGAAGCAAGAATTTAAGTCCGAGTTGGACATAAACTTCCAGGAAACATGGGAGCTCTTTGAGTTCATGAATATTCTCGACACTGCAGAAAGGATTCAGTAAAAATGACAGCATGAGCTCTGCTCAGTGACATGCTAACCCACAACCGCTAAGCCTGAACAGAGCTGTACACAGAAGAAATCCTCCTACTGTTAGATGTGCAGGAGAGGCCCCGCCCTGGAGAACAGGAGATGAAGCACAACAACACGTTAAGAACCGTGGTCTCTGACAGAACACGACACAGGTTTAGACTCAGCCTACTCATGATAACAGATGCAACACGACTGTGGAAAAAGAGGATAAAAAGGTCAAATCTACAGCCGTGGTTACTGTTCATCAGACATGCCTCAGTGGAATTTTCCACAAACCAGGTTTTAGTCACAATTGAAACCAGAAGTTCACAACATATTTGTTTTTTTTCTCACCACCAGACATGAAATGAAAGTAAACTTTTCCCGTTTTAGGTCAATTACAATTAAAAAAAGTGTTTCTATTTGCTAAATGTCAGAATATTAGACTAGGGTTTTTAGACACGTTTTTATGACTTGAAGTCAAAAGTTTACACACATTTCATTAGTATTTGGTACTTCTCCCTCTAAACTGCAGTACTTGGGTCAAACGTCTTGGATATCCTTCCACAAGCTTCTCACAAGATTTGGTTTGATTTGGTTTGATTTGATTTGAATTTTGGCCAAGTTTGTTGGTCGCCTTGCATGTACACGCCTTTTCAGCTCTGACCATAAATGTTCAATAGGATTTAGATCCAGGCTCTGTGATGACCACTCCAAAACATTGACTTTGTTATCCTTAAGCCACTTTGTAACCAGTTTGGCAGAATGCTCCAGGTCCTTGTCCATTTGGAAGATCCTTTTATTCCCAAGCTTCAACTTCCTGGCTGATCTCTTCAGATGTTTCTTTAATATTTCCACATATTGTTCTTTCCTCATGATGCCATCTATTTGGTGAAGTGTACCAGACCGTCCAGCAGCAGAACAACCCCACAACATGATGCTACCACCCCCATGTTTTACAGTTGGGATGGTGTTCCGAGGCCTGCAGGCTTCCCCCTTTTTCCTCCAAATATAACGATGGTCATTGTGGCCAAGCAGTTCCATTTTAGTTTTGTCAGACCACAGGACATGTCTCCAAAAGTCTTTATCCTTGTGTGCATTAGCAAACTTTAATCTGGCTTTTCTGTGTTTCTTTTGGACTAATGGCTTCTTCCTGGCAGAGTAGCCTTTCAGCCCGTGTCTGTACAGTCCTCCTTTCACTGTTCACAACATCTTTTGCCTTCGTTCTTGGGTTGTTCTGGACATATTGGACCAAAGTACCTTCATCTCTGGGACAGCTGTCTCCTTCCTGAGCGATACGACGGATGGACGTCCCCATGATGTTTTACAAACAAGCACGTGTGTTTCAAATGTGCCGTAACATGTGTCCACAGGTGTGTTTCTAATGAACTCAAATGCTGTCAATAAACGTATCAGAAGCTTTTAAAGAGATGACATCATCATCTGGGGTTTCCAAAAGGCACAGTGATCTTAGCGTTTGTAAACTTTTGACTTTTATGACTTTTATCAAAACTATAGTCTCATTATTCTGACATTTAGCAAATAGAAATAATTTTGTTAATTGTAAATAACCTAAAACAGGAAAAGTTTACTTTCATTTCATGTCTGACGGTGAGAAAAAAAAAGCATTTGTGTGTTTTTCTGTGGTGTATGTAAACTTCTTGTTTCATCTATATGGCAAGTCCCAAATGTGGTGCAGCCTTAAAGAACAGGAAGAACAGGAATCATTTGTCTTTCATGACCAGAACCAAGGAATTTGGATTTTTCACAAACTATGATAAACTATGAGGCTGAGGATTCTTCACTGCTTTGCCTCATCGTCACAGAATGAAATCGAAGTGCCCTTATCCAAAAGCTGAATCAATGACTCCTGAAACTGTTTCAGCATGTTTCCGTGAGGGAACAGGACAAACGCAGCTCAAAGGTCCATTTATCTGATGGTTTCGTTGCGTCCATGACTGCCTCACCTGTGATCCGGTCACCTGTGCTGCAGACTTCTTGTTTGCGTTGTGTGTGTAATGGGAGCTGGAAGCACAAAGGGTTGACTTAATTGTCCCGTTTCGTGTGTTTTCCTTGAGAAAACAGAAAGGTTTCTCACATAATGAAGTCGTCATGTTTGGTGTTCATGTAGGCGAGCTGGATGTCAATCAGCAAGGTGACCTGAAGAAAACCACGGCGCACAAAAGCAGAGACTGGAACCAGTGGAATATGGAGGAGACAGTAGATCTGATGATGCAAACGCGTGTCAACCTGCTCTCTGCATCTACTTTCGTGCGTATGAATTGCAGCGGTGATGATGTTCTCCGTCCTTTCTCGCAGTTTAGGAAAGGAGTTCAGCTGCGTGAGAAGAGGGACACACATGGCTCTCTGAAAGCCCACACAGAGACAGCAGATGTGAGGGTTTGTACCTGGCTGGTGCACTGACGCGCAGTGGTCATGAGCTCCTGGCTGACCATGTCAACAAACTGAAGACATGGCTCTTTCAGTCTGGATATCTTTTTCTTTACTACCGTTTCAAAGGCGCTGTCAGGAGTGAACATGCCTGTCCTGTGAGGGAAAAACGGAATCATCCAGAAATAAAGCCTTTTACAGACTTTGGCTGTGAAGATTTGACGGCACCTGATGCCACGTATGTTCCTGATGGCACAGCGGATCTCCTGCCGTAGTTTGATCTCGTCAGACTTCATCTAAAGGAACATCCAGACAACCAGAATGAGGCTCGGAGTGACGGACACAGCATCCATGTGGAGCAAACTCAGTGCATGCTGGGAAACTATCACCTTCAGACATTCTTGGGGCAAACGCTCGTGGAAGATTCTGTTAATCTTTGCTCCTCCTGACAAATGAGACGTGTCAACTCTGTTTCCGCGGCCTTCGATTCCTTTCCCAAAGTCATTCCCCAGGCGCTGAACCAACCTGACGCACACATGAAGCAGACCGGCTGAGATGGAACCAACGTGCAGAAAAACGTTCTGTGTGAGGAAACACAACTGACTGAATGAAAGTCTGGATCCTGCCGGCAGGATCATCAGCACCACTCTGACTGAGCTCTTCAGCGTCTTCATGCAGCGCCTGCAGACGGCTGCGGAGGGCCGGCAGCCGTTCCCAAACGTGGTTTGTCAGTTGCTGCAAACAACTACAGTCAATCTATGCAGACGACGTGTTTACATTTCAGCAGCCTGCATTCAAAACCTGGTGGAGGATTTGTTGTAAATATGGAGTCCCCGCTCTGTCAGCCAGGTGTCTGTAAGCCGGATGGGACAGGAAGAAGGTCCTCTCTGACTCCAGGGCGGCCTGAAGGTCCTTTTTCCCGTCTATATCTTTCTGACAGCGGTTCACTACTCCTACGTAGCCTGGGAGAGACGACATTAAGGCAGAGAGAGCGACATTAAGCTGCAGAGTCTCCAAGTTCCAACTTCCTGGTATGTTCTCAGGAACTCTTCGCAGCATACAAGCAGGACGTGTGCATGTTTGCTGCAGCTCAATGCCAGCAAAGCTTTTGTATCTGCTAGCTTCCACCGTAACAGTGAAGAGGAGGCATGAAGGAGTCAAGAGTCTGTCCTCCCCCCGTGTCTCTATTTTACTTACCCACGCTGTGGTCAAAAACCCACAGGTGACCCGTTAGTGACTCAAAAAGGTCATTTTTCACAAGCATTAAGAGACAAACAGGTTTAGTGTGATAGGTTGTGGGTTTAAACCCATGGTCGGGTCATACCAGACGGGGGTGAGCTGGGGGGGCGTGAGGGGTCAGATTCACACATCCAGGTGTGTGCCGAGCAATGTGACCTTTTTGTTTAATCTGCTGTTTTGTAGTGACTGTAACAATAACACACCCACACAAATGCCCCCACCTCTGCGAAGGGGCAGGAACCTGTTCTCCAGGATTTCTTTGGCGTCTGTTCCTTCATCCATCAGGTCCAGTTTTGTGATCACACCAAACGTGCGAAGACCTACAAGGACACGAACCTGTTGGTTACTTCATCTCTCCAACCCTGAGGCGTTCGCAGAAAAACCGTGAATGCTGGGATCTGTTTGACCCTATTTTAGCCTGTACCGACAAATGAGGCGTTGAACGATTACGCCACAGAGAAACATTACAGTCAGGCAAAGGCTGAAGCCGGGCTGACCTTGAGGGTCGACGTCTTTGGCCAGTTTAAGAGCATCAGAGTTGGGCAGGTCGGTGTTGGCAGGAACAACGGCAAGAATCAGGCAGTTCTCGTTGCAAATGTACTGCATGATTATGTCTCGTATCTGGTACTCGATGTCTGCCGGCTGGTCCTCTACAGGAACCTTAGTCATGCCGGGAAGGTCCACCAAAGTCAGGTTCAGAACTGAAACACAAGAAGGAACCGAGATCACAGAAACGGTTGATCTGTGCTCACAGCAAACGCACGGCAAAAGCTGAGGCATTACCATGTGGGGAGTGAATCTGTAGGACGATGGGGGCAGAGCAGATGCCTTTATTCGATCCTGTAAGTCTGCACGTCTCCGCTTCAATTTCCATTCGGATCTGATTAAAATCCGTGAACTTTTTTCCCTTACAGTGGGAAAACTCCCCGTACTCTGATGAGGAAAAGTGTAGAAGAAAAACATCAGACACACACAACAAATTCATGAAGCCGTAAGACTATCATGACGCATCAAGACATTTCAGACCTCAGCTCCACCACTAAGCTAACAGACATTATAGCGCCACCTGGTGGCAGTTTTATGCACATCTGCCAATTAAAAGCCCCCCCAAAGGAATCCTTTACCTGCTGTCGAATGCAGAAGCTGGAGGATTAAGGGCGTGCGAGTGACAATCCCTGAACCCCGAGGGAGAAAGTCTCTGTGAAAGAGGAAGAAAACACACAACCTCAAAGAGAAACTTAACACCAACATTTCACTGAGATGAGCTTCAGGTCTGAAGGATCAAACGTGCCAAAGGTTGTTTGTTCAGAGAACCGGATCTTTCCACAGAGGGAAGAGAAACCGTCTGCTGTGCGATACATGAACAGGCTTCTTCAAACTCAATCCAGAAACGATCCAACAGAAACTGAAGTGACAGGAAGACACGGGTCCTCCTCTTTCCAACTAAAAACCCCTGAGCAGGAAGTTTATTTTATGACATCCTGTTTCTGGTCCAACAGCTACTCTCCATCACTAACAAGGTCAGAATGTAGAGCTGGGAAAACAACCAAATAGGATCCAGCGGCAACACTTGACCTTAACGCTTCTTACTTTTCTTTCATAAGAATTATGAAGCCAGAAAAGAAAAGTCTGAGGAAAAACATCTTGAACTGAGATCAAGGGCATCCTTCAAAGACGGGAATTGGGTTTATCGATGAGCAGCAGGTCAGAGACGGCGCCTGGGATGACCACGAAAACCTGAGGATCTTCTTCAGGAGCAGCATGGCCTGACTATGGGGTGCTGTTTGTAAAGCTGCACAGTCAGATATCAACAGCAATATTTTGGGTTATTTAACCTGCTTTAAAATGAAAAAAAAACAGCTTTCATTTTTCAAATGCATATTTTCACTTTTTAAGTATTTATAAATGTTACATTTACTAAATAAATATTTACTTTGGAACTAAATGTTTAGTTTTTATAACTACACAACATTGATAAATGAAAAGGTGAAAATCAAATTAGTCTTTATTTATATAGGTAGTTTTCATATATAACATAACATAAATAAAACAACTAATATAGAAATAGAGGCACCAACCACCAACCTGTGATTTTAATGCATTTTTCTGTTTTGTGAAGCACCTTGAATTACTTTGTGTACGAATTGTGCTATACAAATAAACTTGCCTTGCCTTGCCTTGATGGTCCCCTTCTAAAGCTGATGAACCCCATCTAAAGCTGATGGCCCCCATCTAGAGCTGATGGTCCCCTTCTAAAGCTGATGGCCCCCATCTAGAGCTGATGGTCCCTTCTAGAGCTGATGGTCCCCTTCTAAAGCTGATGGCCCCCATCTAAAGCTGATGGCCCCCATCTAGAGCTGATGGTCCCCTTCTAAAGCTGATGGCCCCCATCTAGAGCTGATGGTCCCTTCTAGAGCTGATGGTCCCCTTCTAAAGCTGATGAACCCCATTCAGAGCTGATGGCCCCATCTAGAACTGATGGTCCCCACATAGAGCTGCAGTGGCTAAACAGCAGCCGACCCAGAGGTAGAGGGTCCAACAGAGGAAGCACCAGAAATTAAATATGAAAATGAGAATTAAAAAGTAAACGTACTGATAGAAATTATTAACAATTTAACATGAAATACTGAATTTTAAAATTAATTATTAGTAGTCCAGTGTAAAATCATAAAATAAAAAAAATAGAAAAATAAATAAAGCTTATAAAAACAATAGATTTAGCTAAAACCCAGGTTGAACAGATGGGTCTTGAGCCTTTTCTTAAAGCATCTACTCTCTGCAGGTCTCAGGTTCTCTGGCAGACGGTTCCACAATCAAAGGGTTTTTACAGTCGGATGGCTAGAAGACCAGAGGATCTCAGGGTCTGTGAGGGTTCATGTTTGACTCAAAGATAAGCCGGAAAAAGACTGTTAAGACATTTAAAGACTGTTAAAAGCAGAAGACCAGGGCTGGTTGTCACAAGGACGCACCACTACTGCTGTGCTACGATTTAGACATCAACATGTTAGTCTTTGACAGCTTCATCATTTGCACTTTCAAATGTGTTGAGCAGATACAAAACATTTTTAGTTTTCGTGGGTCAGACTAAATGTTCATGTTGCTTTTGTGTTGAGAACTTGTGCGTAGTTAGTAAATCAAAGACAAAAGCCAAAGGAAGTAGCTTTATTTTGAGTCATCCTTCAGCTATGTAGCTGAAGCCGTGCAGCAGCTGTACCGGTTCTCTTACTTTCCAGGGTTTTGCAGTTTTCTGCCATACAAATGATCTTTCTAGATGTTTTCATAAAATCATATTAACAATATTGATATTTTTGAGAAAATTGGACACGTAGACCTTTTTAGGCTGTTTGTAAGTTTGTTTTTGTGTGTTATAACATGATAACAAATAGACCTGCACAGTAAATCGTTGATTTATCATTACCGCAAAATATCAAGCTGTGCAATGATCATATCGCAAATGATGGCAAAAACCGCAATGACTGGTTGTCTTAAATGTGATAAAACAATCTTATGGCAGCTTGAAGTATTTAGCAAATCAAATAAATCCAATTATGCATTCGACCAATCGGATGGAGCCTTTAATGTTCGATGTTCACCTCCTGTGTAGACGAGGGTCATTTTGAGTATAATTTAAGTTATGTTGATTCTAATTTAAATTAAACTGTGCAGTGAAATGAAAATAATCTTTTTGGTTGTTTTGCTATTTGTTCATGTATCACAAGTTATATCTTCATTGCAATATTGATTTTCCTCATATCGTGCAGCTATAATAACAAGCACTGTTTAGCACTGAAAAACATATAACCATTTTCCTCCTTTAGTCCCATTATTTAACCATAAGGGGCAATGATGACAACTATCACAGGTATTGTATTCCAAGTAAAACAGTGTCTAACTTGAAAAACCAGAATTGTACACATCATCTTTTAAAACCCTGTTAAACTTATAGGGACAGCAGTGAATCTGGATGCCTTTGCAGGTTTTTGATGACTTCTCAAAGCTAAAGAGATTCACATTTAAAGAAGAAAAACCTAAAGCTTTCATATCATAGGAATTATTGCTGAAAGATTTGTTGAATATGAGCAATGGATGGACGCCTATGGGAGCCGATTTTGGTGAGAGCTCCAGTATGGAGTGATATTTCTGCCATCACTTTCACACAAAACTAGTTGCAAATGAAAATATTAAATACTTGCTTTTCACATTTTTTTTTGGTTTCAAAACCTTTTTTTTGCGTTTGCAAAACACATGTTTTCGCGTGCGTTGTTATCAAGTCTCGCTTTATTCCTATCTTTGATTTTGCTCACTACTAGTCTGAGTGAGATAAGAAATAAGCGAGACTTGATAACAAGGCACCCAAAAACATGTGTATGCAAACGCAAAAAAAAAAAGGTTTTGAAATTTAAAAAAAACAGAAAACAAGACAAAAATTGAAAGCAAATTAAAAAATAATTGAAAAGCAAATATTTAATATTTTCACTTGCGACTTACAAAGTTTTGTGTGCAACGTGGAGGCAGAAATATCCCTCCATACTAATTCTGGAGAAGCTGAAGGTTCTTGATGCTTTTTTTTATTTTTTATTTTAGAGCACCAGCAAGCAGGGCTTTAACAATGAGGATGAAAGCATGCATACTTTTTCAAATGCATGGAGATGAAATATGCATTTGGAAAATGTAACCTGATTATTCGCCCTAAACAGGCTAAATTACTAACTGAGCTCCCAGTGGGTTTATTTTTTACTAAATACCCAAAACATTATCGTTAATATTTGACTGTGTGACTTTACAAACACATGGAAGCATGAGGATGTCCATGGCCTGCAGAGACCCTCAGAGCAGTCAGCATCAGAACCTCATGACCAACATGATGACGCGGAGGGAAAAGATCAACTGGAATCAAACTTTGACCGTTTTTAATTCAAAGTGACAGCTTTTCCTCTTGGGGCTGTGAGATCGCGTCATCCTGGGAGGGGGTCGGTGTTTTAACCCTAACCTCTGGTGGTGGACACACACGCGCGCGCAGCAGCAGGGGACACACACGCGCTCAGAAACTTTCAAACCGAATCCGCGCGGAGGAGCCGTTTCCCGCCGCGAGGCTCACCTGCCGACCAAGTTCTCCAGCACCGAGCTCTTCCCGGAGCTCTGCCCGCCCACCACGGCGACCTGCGGGAGCTGGAGGCTCTGGCCCAGGCTGTCGAGGGCATCCTGGAGGCGGCGGACCAGCGGGATCGGAGCCTCCATCCGGGACGCCGTCCTCCGCCCCGTCTTACCTGGGTCCCAGCGTGACCGGCGGTGCCGGTGTGTGTAACCTTCTCCCCCGAGGCTGCTGCTGCGTCACACCCCCGTTAAAGCTCTGTAACGACGACCGTCCGATGCCCCGGTTCCTGAACGGCTGACAGAGGCTCGGTAACCCGACGCCAAGTTTGCTTTGAAGAGTTTGAGAAAGTCCCGCTTTGACAGCTACGGGGGAAAAAAGTTCCCAGCGCATGCGCAGCCCATCGGTCTGCGCGCCCCTCTCCCTGGCGCACGCGCGGGGGTGGAGTCGGGGGAGGAGGGGGGCAGATCAAGCCGGGGCTCGTTGGCGGTAACGGGAAGCATTCTTTTACTGACACGTTCATAGGAAAGTAGACACGAAAAAGAAACAGAAAGCTCATTTCTGCTGCATTACTGCTGCATTACTGCATTTGACACCAAACATGACATTGACATCATCTCAGGCCTCCATCTGAGGACGCCGTCTGGACTCTGATGGAAGGGAGCACAGTACTTGGCCCAACAGGCTTCACGCCACGGCCAGGTCCTTCAACAGCTCTGAGATGTCTATCTGTGCTCTGCAGCAGGCTGGGGTTGTGCTGGAGCTCAGGGCGCCCTGCAGGCGCCGCGCACGCTTGTCCAAAGATGTCAGGATGCAGGCGGGGTCCTTCTGGTCATGGAAGCACAGGAGGACCTCGTTGACTTCCTGGTCTATCTTTTGAGAGAGGACTGTGGGAAAGACGCTGCTCACGCCCTCCAGGACGCTTTTCCTCAGAGCCGGGTCGCGGCACACAAGGTTTAGTATGAAAAGACCTGGCAAGGAGTGGAAACGTGAGGCACATTTCAAAATATGTAACCAAGGCGAAAAGGGAAGAACCGGACCATCCTGTACCTCTGGGGGTCAGCAAGTTGTGAATTTTTTGGAGGAACGGGGTTTCCACGAAGGCAGCAGGGGGGCAGCTCATCCCCAGAGAGCAGTCCTTGTTGTCCACATCCAACATGATGGCGTCGAACAAACGACCACCTGCATAGAAACAAATAGCTCAGCCACATCTTTACAGGGTAAACAACCCCACTGACTGTACAGAAGAACTGGACTGAGCTTGTGTGACGTCACCCATAGAAAATGTTCCCAGTCCAGTTCTCTGATACAGTCATCGGTTCTGTTTTGTTCTCCTGACTGTACCAAAGATCTGGACTGAGCGCGTGTGACATCACCCATACAAAAGGCAATGAGTCCAGTTATTTGATACCGTTGATGGTTCTGTTTTGTTTTCCTGACTGTATCAAATAACTGGACTGAGCGCGTGTGACATCACCCATAGAAAATGTTCCCAGTCCAGTTCTATAATACAGTCGATGGTTCTGTTCTGTCCTCCTGACTGACCTTCTTTCTCCAGAGCACAGATGTGTTCCAGGCCGTCCCCAACAGTCACAGTCAAACGACTGTCTGGTCTGAACCCAAACCATTGCGTTGCCACTTCCAGCATGACAGGGTCCAGTTCTACAACTTCAACTGACACTCCAGGAAGAAAATCCCTCAGAAACTGAGGCAGGCCGCCCCCACCGAGCCCCACCAGGAGAACGGACACCGGGACATCTGCAGTGAAGATGGGAAGGACATGTATACTCATCAGAATGAAACGTTTAAGCAGATTTGGACACGAGACCTTTAGAAAAAGATTCAGATTCATGAAAACCAGAACAGGGCTGCATGGGGGGTGCAGTGGTTAGCACTGTCGCCTCACAGTGAGAGTTTGAATCCCAACTGGGACCTTTCTGTGTGAAGTTTTCCCGTTCTTTTCATTCACGTCCGGAAAAACACACATACGCACGCGCGTGCGCACACACACACCCACACACACACACACCAGTCTAGCTTCTTCCCACAGACCAATAACAGGCTTTGTGGCCTCACTGTTGACTCCAAATTGTCCCCAGGTGTGAAATGTGTGTGCGTGATTGTGTCTCTCTGTGATGGACTACAGAACTGTCCATGGTGAACCAACAGTGGTGAGATGGGCTCCAGCAACTCCCAACAGAATGAAGTGGGTTTAAGAAAATGGGTGGATGGAAACTTTAACTTTTGATGGCAAAAGCTTGACAGAGCTGCTCAACTGAATCTGACTCTTCTTTCTTTTAGTAACTTTGAAAATAAATGTTCATGCGTTCATTCATTAAAGAAATTCTATGATACAAAATACAATAGATTAGATGGTTTTTATCAGTTTCTCTGAATGTTTTATCCACCAGTATCTCTGTAGGTGAAGCCTTATGAGAAGAGGGTAAAAAAAATAAGGTTTTATTCCGTTTTATTTTGAAAAGCCAGTATACGGCTTTAATCTTTATTTATTCTTACAGAGGCCTCTCTTTGAAACAATTTCAAGTTTTTAACAAGTGAAATGAGACAACTAAATTTTTTTATTTTCCCAGATTGTTTAAAGTCCCGTTCCAATTATCTTCTGATCTATTTTAAAGTGGTCCCAGTGGTTTTTCATGACGATGATGTCATTTTAAGCCAAAGTCTAAAAAAACTGTTGTTTTCTAGGACATAGTTTCTGCAGAGCGGCAGTAGTTCATCAGAAATTCACCTCAGAGTTGTGAATCGGACTGTCAGCTCAGAAGTACCGGTAAACCTTTCCTGATTTCCCATCATTCACATGTTCACACTCTCTCCTGCTAGCTTACAGCCCCTCACAACCCCGACCTAACATCATGGCGTAAATATCAGAGCTATCCAGCCGCACAGTTTAGATCCAGATTCCAGCTCAGACGAGGAAAACAAAAATGTTCATGGATCTACTTTTCTGAGAGTGGAGGCATCAGAATAAAGCAGAGCAGGGAGACTCTGGCCCCGCCCATTTCAGTTACTGCATCTCCTGTTTCCCTTCAATTAGAATAAAGGAATACTCTGAAATGCAGTTTTAAGCATAAATGCTGTAGAAAGGACTAGGTGTTACAATCCCTAAGGTTACTACCACTTTAAATTTCAGGAGCTCTTGAGGTTCTTGGACTTCCATTTATTGCCAGCGAGACACATCATCAGTTGTGCACCCCAACATCTTAAGGTGTTTCGGCCATTTATCACAATACACCCTCCGCTGAGGTAGGCCCACCACAGGTTGATCAAGCCTGGGTGTGTGTCTCACTGCTAGTTGGTCATTTTTGTCCATGTGATGTCACTTCTCCTCAGCCACAGCCAATGGCTCGCCCTCTCAGCGGTGATGATCAGTTCTTTTAAAGGCTATCTGTGTGCCCGTCCTCTGACTCCAACTTCCCTTAGGAGATTAGTAGTCATGCTGGCGACAAAGCCCCTGCATCCCACCTCCACTGGGCGCTGATGTTCCAGCCTCTATCCTCTGCCTCAGCTACTAAGTTGGAATAGCGAAGTTTCTTACGCTCATAAGCTTCGTCAAGGGAGTCCTCCCAGGGGACTGTCAGCTCTATGATGTAGGCAAGTCGGCACGAATTAGACCAGAGGACAAGGTCTGGACGCAGAGTGGTTGCTGCAATCTTAACCAGAGGCTAAGATAAGCCTCTGGTTAAGGTCGACTCGCATTTGCCAGTCCCTGGCTGCATTCAGAGGGGTCAGCTCAGGGAGGGAGGGATTACTCTTTGGCTTCTCCCCTTCCCGGACAAATGGTGGTGGGTGTCGGCGCACATCCAGGCTGCTGCTGGGTTGGGCGTTGATAAATACCCTCCTGCACTCAAGTGTATTGGGAAGACATCTCAGGACCTGGTTGTGTCTCCATGTATGTCTGCCTTGGGTGAGGCTGGTCCCACAGCCCACTAGGATGTGCTTTAGCATTGCAGTTGCAGAGCAAAGGGGGCAGGATGGATCTTTCCCAAGCCAAAGCTGCAGGTTTGTGGGGAAGGGCAGCACATCGTAGGTGGCTCGTACAAGGAAGCTTAGCCTATTGGATTCCATGCTCCAAAGTTCGCTCCATGTCAGTTTCCTCCTTTCTACTCCCTCCCACCTTACCCATCGGCCCTGTTTTGCTTGAGCGACAGCTGTGCAGCGTTTACCCGCTTCTTCCAGTTGGTGTACCTCCTCTACCACCATTGTTCGACGTTCTGCTGCAGATGCCTTTTGCCAGAGAGGTTTTACCACCCCCAACCCAAAGCCTCCTCTACCTTGTTGGACGTTGCCCACTATGTCGCGATGGCGCAGAGCAGACTTTGCCTGTAGCACTGCTACAGCAGGGGTCCACTTCTTCCCTGTTGCTAGGACTGGAGCTGCACTTCTCACCATCGGGTCTCGGGAATCGGTGAGTGACATGTCAAGCCTCACCTTGGCGCATTTAAATTATTCCACTAGGCTAGAGACTGGTAGTGACAGGACTCCATCATTGTAGAGTCCAACACTGCTGAGGCAGTTGGGAACTCCAAGTCACTTCCTCAGGTAAGAGTTCACAAGCCTTTCCAGACGGTGGACATGGCTAATTGAGACCTCATACATAGTTAAGGGCCACATAAGTCTGGGTAGTAGCCCAAACTCGTAGCACCAAAGCTTCAGTTTTCCTGGGAGTCAAGGAGTGTTTAGTCAATCAGGATGGGAAATCACTTGAGTCAGCTAATCAACAGCAAGCTGGTGAGGGAGAGCTCGAAAACAGGCAGGGTTGAGGCTCTTGAGGACCAGGGTTGGCCGCCCCTGCCACATCGCACTGCCTTTACAACACTCCCCCATCACGCCGCCCAGCCTGCGCTGGCTCTTCAAACACGCACCTGTGTCGTGTCGCGTTCCCTCCTGAAGCAAAGCAAGAGCGGCGACCATGACCTGATGATGAGCGCAGCAGAGGAAGCCGCTGTCCACCGACAGAGAGGAGGAGGAGGAGGAGGCCGCCGCAGACGCCTTCGCCCTCTTTTTGCTCTTCTTGTGTCTTGAAGCTGCAGAGACACACATGGTCGCTCAGTTTCTATTCATCACCATAAACAGACATGTTCCATTGTTACTGTTGTCCAGATTCTTGGGAGTTGTGGGCAGTGACACAGAAGCTTAACGCTGTCTCCATGCCAGAGTTTTTTTCCTTTTGGCAGGTGAGTGAGACAAACTGCTTCAGTTCTTTTTTATGGTTAAAACAAGAGATAAATCACAATTTGATTGATCTAAAATCAATGAACGGATTTTCTATGTGTGTTCAGATGTGTACAAAGTCTTTCCAAAACAAACAAAGCTGGTTTTAGAACAAACATTAATAAGTCAAATAATCTGGTTGAATGTATTGATTTGAACTTTGAACATGATTTGAAGTCAAATCCATTCAGCAGTTTGATCCCCAGCTGTTGTCTTCACACATTTTCAAGCTTCTTTCTAAAATAAATCTAAATCTTTTAAAACGTTGTTTCTTTATGCAGCTTCTACACAAAAGCAAGAAGGAGAACACACACACACACATGCACACGCATGCTCACACACGTCACTTTCAGCTCTTTTGAATGGGCCTTTTTTTCACTACACCTATGCAACATTTCTAATTTCTGATTATAAAAACATGCAGCCTGAAAAGATGACAAATTTGTCCTCGTTTTGTTTTGTTCCATCCCGCAGACTCATGTTTCTGTTTTAAGTCAAACGTGGACGATAAGCAGGACCTGAGGACAGCAGCCGGCTCTCTGACTGGACAAGAGCGCTGTTGGACAGGAAGACCAGTCTGCGATAGGGTTCTCCATCCTCCCCTCGAACGTTCTCCACACAGTACTCCCCGCTGAGCTGACTCCGGCCCCTGAAGACCTCCTCTCGCCATCCCAGGTCCCCTCCTACTGTCAGAAAAGGAACCTGCACAAGGACAGTGATGGCGATCTGCATGACCCAATGAGCTTTGGGTTTCAAAAAGAACATGTAAAAAGATCCACACCTTCATGTTGTTCATGACTTCAGTTAATGGTCACTATATAAAGTATGGTGCACTGGGGCTCTGTCCTCTACTCTCATCTACTTCTCCTCTCCTCTATCCTTGACCCTTTATTTATCATTCAGTTCTCCATACATCTGTTGGGTGCAGTGTGATTCATGTATTAATAATAAATTATTGATTTATCTGCACTTTTGCCGATGCTCAAAGTTCTTACAGTGTGTCCATTATTCTTGGTGATGGTAACTACTGATGTGGCCTCAGTTGCCCTGGGGCAGACAGACAGAGGCGTGGCTGCCAGTTGGCGCCTACGGCCCCTCTGACCATCACCGGGACAGTCATACACATTCACACACCAGTGGAGCCACACTGGAGGCAGGGAGGGGGAAGTGATAGAACAGCCGACCATTCGATCATTGGACAACCTGCATTGTATTGTCCCTCTTTCCCAGATTCCAGATTCTGGATTCCAGATTCCAGTTGGCTCGTCCGTGCTCCTACACTGTGGACCTTGTCTTAAGTTAGTCTCGCGCCTCCATCCGTCCCCCAACTCCATTTGCGGATGCCCCGTTTAGTTAACTCTGTTTAGATTTGTTTAGCCATTACCTATTGAATTCTATGACTTCGTGTTCATTATGATTTTATATTTACTATACATTTTTTGGTATGAAGCCATTAAGACTGTTGTTGTGATTTTGTGCTATCCAAATAAAATGGAATTGAATTGAAATTGAATATATTTAATTAAGCAAATGTGACTTAGCTGTGTCTTTGTTTTTATCCATGCATTTCATCATTTCTGTAATGAGTTTGATAAATCTGTGTGAATTTTTTATTGTATTGACTACAATGCTTGAAATAAATAAAGCAATCAATCAGTCAATGTTTCACCTGGTGGTTGGCAGGCATGCCTGGGGGAGCCAAGTCCATCACCACCGGCGACAGCTCTGCTTGGACCGCTTGCATGTCTGTGTACTCCTGGTTTCTGTGCATTGCAACAATGACCAGTCGCCGGAAGTTGGCGTTGGCTCCCAGCTGTCTTCTGCCCTCAGACGAGCTGTAGAGCCAAGCTGTCTCACTGCCTCGAGGAACTGAAACACAAGCATGTCTTAAAGATGGAGAACACGGTCCAATAGTAAAGCTCGGTTTGAAAATATGATCAGCTCACCAATAAATATGGCAAACTGGTTAGATCGTGGTGTTTTGGCGCCTGCAGGACTGTCTTGCACTGTGAGTGTGTATCTGGGAAGGCCACTGTTTGCCTGGCAGAGCGTCAGCGAGAGGTTTGAGTCTGGGTTCAAACTTGTGCGAAGCCTCTTTCTCAAAACAGCGTATGCCTGATGCTCCCTGACAGCCGACAACAGTTCACACACTTGTGTGTGCCTGACAGGTGCTCCACTGTCCCCAACGCACATCTCCAGAGGGGGCGTGGCCATGGGCTGACGGAACTTAGTGCAGACAAGCACAAAGACGGGAAGAGCAAAGGAGTCCTCTTCTGCGGTTCCCCTCTCTTCCTGCATGCAGTGAAGCCTCACCGCCCACCCCATGTGGACGAAGTGCTCCACCGCCAGAGAGACGACGTTCTCCTGAGCCAGAGTCACACAGATATATCGCCCCCCAACGCTGAGGACGCGGCTCACCTGGAAACACACCACACCGCAGTCAGGAAAACAAAGACAAAAGCATTTATCAAAGGAGCCGGTTTCTTACTTCCTGAAGCATTCTGCGGGCCAAAGCACCTCCTTCTTCTGCCGCCATGGCGTCCAGGGTCCCCTTATCCAGAGAAACCTGGAAGCTGGCATCCTCATACAGAGTTTGGGTGGCATCCACCCGATGAAAGCTGAGCCCTGGCCTGCGTGCAGCATTGCGCTGATTCATGTGGGTCACCACCGTCTCACTGATGTCTATATTAGTCAGATGTTTGTAGCCAACATCATACAGCTGTTCGCTCAGCTCAGAGTTCCCACAGCCAAGCACCAGCACCTGAGAGACAGAGACAGCGCCACCGTCAGTCACTTCCAAGAACGCACCTCTCATTTGACGTTCGAAACCTTTGGTTCTAAAGAAATTAAAGGGAATTAAATCCGTTCCAATTCCTACTACAATAATGGCTCAACCTGTTTCAGAAATGAGGCTGCTCTGTCTGGAGGGAATTCAGATGGGTGATAAAAAAAACTTTCAAATACATTCTTCAGAGAAATTCGGAATCTTATTTATTACTGTTCCCCAATAAAAAGAAGAATTCAACTTTATTCAAACTCAACTTTATTTGTGAAGTACTTTTCCTGCTACAAAGCATCTCAAAGTGCTTCCCAGGAAAAGAATAGATAATAGTAAAATAAACAAAAATAAAATCCTGGATGGATTACAACAAATTATCTTTGAATCTAGATAAAACCAAAGTGATGTTTTTTGGTAACTAAAAAGCCAATACCGAGCTCTCAATTAAAATCAATGATGTTTCCATTGAAAGTGGTGCAGAAATCAAATTCTTAGGGGTTTTTATCTATAAGTTGGAAGCAACAAATCAAACACAAACTAAAGTCTAAAAACGTATTTCAATGATGAATAAATCTAAACATATATTAGAATACAACAGTAGATACTTATTGTACTGTTCTTTAATATTACCATATTTCACCTACTGTGTAAAAATTTAGGGGAATAATTATAAGAGCTCACTACATCCTCTCTTTTTACTCCAAAAACGAGCCGTCAGAATTGTACGTAAAGCCGGATATCTTGATCATTCAATCTATTTTATCAATCTAGACTTTTAAAACTGTATGACCATGTGGATTTTTACACTGCGCAACTTTTATACAGAGCCAGTTGGAAATGGTTAACATTCAATGTCCAAACACAGTTCTTAGAAAATGAAGGAGGCTACAGACTGAGGGGATGTAGGAACTTCAAGATAGAATTGATAAGAACCACAAAGAAAAGTTTCTGTGTGTGGCACTAAACTTTGGAACGGGTTCATTAATGAGCTCAAGAAATGTTCAAATATTCAAGAAAATGTGTAAAGAAACTCTGATTTCATGATTTAAAGATAAGAGGATTTAAGGATCAACAGGTGTTTGAATAATTCCAAATCCATGTGTAAACTTGATTGTGGTGAAATAATCAAAGCTCTTTTAATTACAACCACTGAGTATTACATTGTAATGTGCAATAATGATTACTGAATGTTTAAATTGCAATCAATAAGCTGTTGATTTTCTTTATTTGATCTGCAACATGTGATCATGTGTTCTAATGATAATCAATGATTATTACATATCGGTACCGTTACTGTTTACTGAAATAATGATGGAATGTTTTCTGAAGATCATCAATCATTTCTAGGCACTGGATTTTGTTACTTCAAGAGAATCTATCTGATCAGAACCGGATTACAAAAACTGAAAACTATAAAATGAATTAACTCAGTAGGGCTGGGATTATATAAATTTGCTTCTTCCCTCCTTTTCAAGCAATAAATCAAGCTCTACTTGACTTTAGTTAATGATCACTATAGTTAATGAAGCAAATGCGATTTAAGTGACTTTTTTTCCTCTTTTTTTAAACTATGCATTTCATCATTTCTGTAATGACTTTGATTAATTTGTTTAGCGATACATTCTTTATTGCTTTGACTACAATGCTTGAAATCAATCACTCAATAAAAAAATAGTAGTTTAAATATCAAACATAAAAAAGAATAAAAACACATCCCACAAGTACAATCAAAATCAATCATATTACTAATAAGACCTATATATAGACTTAATAAGATTTTTTCTTAAAAACCTCCAGAGTGGATGAAGTCAGGCAGGCTGTTCCTCAGTGCTGACACGAGGCCTCGCCGTGGGTTTTAGTTCTGACTTTTGGGACCACCACCAAACCTGCACCTGTAGACCTGAGGGTCATAAACTAAAAGAAATCTGACCAAAATGAGGGGCCAGTTCCATTTAAACGTTTGTAAAATAATGAAGAACATTTAAATGTACCCTAAGGCTGACTGGAAGCCAGTGCAGAGATTTCAGAATTGGAGTCATGTGCTCTTTCTTTCTGGTTCTAGTTGAAAAAAATGTCCTCCAGAAATATGACATCATGGAAGCAGTAAAGTAAGGAAATCGTATTTATCATTTCCTGTCCCACATAAAGCAAAAGAAGTGACTTTTGAAATACTAAATGAGATTTATCCTTCCAGCAACTTTTAACACAGGTTTTCTGAGATCTTAAACTATTCTGGTCCTCTTTTCTTATTTGGCTGACAGATTAGACAATTTAAACTGGAATGCCAGTAAAAACATCAAATAAACCTTAGTGATGATAAAGAAACAAATCTAGACTTTATAATGAACGTGCTGGTTTTTACCCAACATAAACGCCCTTTAAACTGCCTTAAATGATATACAGAAACATGAAAAAAAACACACACACAAAAACATTCTTATGTAAAAGTTCAGGCTTTTAGATTAATTCCCTCAACCTTTATTCTTTTTAAAATTCTTTTTAAAATTTTATATATAAAATGTTTATATATAAAAAAAATTCATTTAAGAGTTGATGTGTTCTGTGCTCTTCTGCTGCTGTTTCAGCGTCTTCTAAAGACACTAAAGAGGAAGATGCCTTGATTGTAATGTCTAAGAGAGGAAATGAAAAAAGAGTGAAGTCTCTGGTGGAAAATAATTCCTTTATTCTGAAAATCTTTTCCAGCCTTTCCAATGGAGCCACAATAGAGCACTGGTGAATGATGACGACCATCATGCAAAGTTGACCAAATCCTCTGTCCTGCTGTGAATCCACGACTGCAGACATGCAGTCAGTGTCCTTCCTAAAGAGACGTTTATCAGCCAGATCTACTTTATTCTGGCTGTTTGGTGGTAATAATCCAGGTGTGTGTGCACGTTACTACAATTTAAGAATGCTTTTTCATCTTTACCTTATCTTGAACTTTGATGTATTTGTGTAGAATGCCGCAAAGCTTGTTGTAATCTCCATACCACTCGAAAGCTTTGTCTCCACGGCTCTTAAAGAACTTGTCCCAATATTCCGCAGAGCTGAACTCTTCTGCGCTTCGAGGTAGAAGACTCATTTCACGGCTCTCTTAAATTTCAGCGGCAGGATTGTTGTTTTCAGCAGCTGTCAACACGCATGGCGGTCCGCGTTTCCAGCCGGACATCCTTTCGTGCCCGCACCGCTCGGTGATAGGGTGATACTTTGAGGGCGGAGCTAAATATCTCGGATTTGATTGGCCCTTGCTGAGGCGGCGGACTGCCTCGGTGCGCCGTTTATTTTCCTCCGGCTGTGAACCATCATGGCGGTGCCCTGTGGAAGGCATGTGGTGTTCGTCACTGGAAACGCAAAGAAACTGGAAGAAGTAGGACCTTTAATCTCTGTGACACTTTGTAGAATTACTGTGTTTTAGCAGCTTTAGTCTGATTCCATATGCTGCCGCTTCACCGTCGTATGTTTACATCATCATCATGGCTTTAGTTTAATGTAAAAGGCTCCTCCTAATTGATTTTTGCTCACATCCATCAGGTCATTCAGATTCTCGGGGACAAGTTTCCTTCCAAATTGGTGTCTAAAAAGATCGACTGTAAGGAGGAAAAAAAAGACAAATATTCAAACGAATATTCGGAGTGAATTTTGATGTCTGCTGACCTCTTTTCCCTCTCAGTGCCTGAATACCAAGGAGAGCCGGACGACATATCCATTCAGAAGTGTAAAGAAGCTGCTCGGCAGGTATAGCAGTTTGTTTGTCCGTCTGTGTGGTAAGGAAAGAGACATAAGAAAACCTTTGTTTGTTTGTTTGTTTGTTTTATGTCCAAAAGATCGACGGCCCAGTGATTGTGGAGGATACCTGCCTTTGTTTCAGAGCTCTCGGCGGACTACCCGGTCCTTACATGTATGTATTCCAGCCTGTGGGACCAATTAATAAATCTCATCAAAACTCAAATTTATATACATTTTACTTTAACACGGAAAAACAACTTATTTGGTTTCATTAATTATGATGATGAACCTTAGTTTCACTTTTATTTAATACATCTCCTGACTTTACTAACCAAGAATTACATTCATAAAACTTTACCTTCACAAAACCAATTTTTGGGATTTATCAGCGCAAATTAAATTTTACTTGAATTCAATTTCCCCCAGTACAAACAAAAACACAATTGAAACGTGTCATATTGGTCAGCTTAATAATTTAATTTAAGTTTATTTTTGTGTATGTATCCCTTCTGGCGTTGACTTTGAACAATGGATGTACAGTTGAATTTTTTTTGTTTTTTACTGGGTGTCACTTCTGTTCTGAATAAAAATAGAAAGACAGTAAGTAATTATTGAAGCCCATTGTTCCTTGTTGTGTTTTTACAGCAAATGGTTTCTGGACAAACTGCAGCCAGACGGTAATTCTTACAGAAGTTTGGATTTTTAAACGACGAAAAGGGAAGCTACCAAACCAAACCGCTTGTGCTGCATTTGTTAGGTTTGTACAGACTCCTCGCAGGGTTTGAAGATAAATCGGCGTGGGCTCTCTGCACCTTTGCCTTCTGTGCTGGCAAAGATCAACCTGTGCATCTTTTCAGAGGGCGGACTGAGGTAAGAGTCCAGCTGGCGTCCCCCGGCGGTGCACGAGGGCCGTTTTGATCCGCTGTTCTGATTTGGTCTTTCAGGGTAAAATTGTGGCGCCGAGGGGGCCCCCCGATTTCGGTTGGGACCCTTGTTTCCAGCCAGATGGATATGACCAAACGTAAGCGGTCAGAGCCGGATAGTTTCCCTTGACGGCATCGGAGACCAGTCTATGAGTTTGAAAATTCCAAAACCTGTGATTAGCTGATCCTTTTGACTGCTGGAGCTTCATCCTTTCCTCCATCATTCTTTGACTGCAGGTATGCTGAGATGCCCAAAGCTGTGAAGAATTCCATCTCGCACAGGTACCGCGCGCTGGTCGCCATGTCGGAGCACTTTTCACAGACAAACAACTCTTCGCCAGAAAACAAGAAGAAGAAGCAGGAGGACTAAACTGTTTAATCTGTTGCAAAATAAAAGCAGAATCAATTTACTCTAGCAGCTTTCATTCCATTGTTGCCAGTGTCCATCAACACATCTGCAGACAAACATCCTCGGTTCTTCATTTTTTTCTGAAAAAACAATTTGTTAACTCGTTTGTTGGTTTTCTTCCTCAAAAAGTCTCTTTTTGTGCAAAATCTTTTTTGAGGAGGACGGACTTGAACTTTTTAAACTTGGTGTGATGGTCCACTGCACCATGTAGGGGTTTGTGAGAAGGCCCTGGTTCGAATCCCAACTGGGTCCTTTCTGTGTGGAGCTTGTGTGTCTTCTTGGTGCACGGACTGGTCTCCTCCAGCCACCATCCAAAAACACAGTTTGTAGGTTAATTGGAGACTAAATTGTTCTTTAGGTGTAAATGTGAGTGCATGAGGTTATTTATTAGCGGGGCCCTAGGATGGACAGGAGAACAATCTAGAGTGACGGGATAGGTATCGTATCACCAGACTCTTACTAAGACACACCTCTAATTCAAAGTCCACACTAAAACCGGGCTCGGGAGAATCAGTCAAACATTTGAGGTGGGGGCCAGCAGGCACCACTTGCTTTCACTGAGGTATTGTCAGATAAATGCATCTAGACATTAAAGAAAAATACAATAAGAAACAACAAACCAC
This sequence comes from Oryzias latipes, assembly GCF_053564925.1. Lineage (NCBI taxonomy): Eukaryota > Metazoa > Chordata > Actinopteri > Beloniformes > Adrianichthyidae > Oryzias > Oryzias latipes. The sequence goes on from NC_136240.1 coordinate 6,118,126, forward strand.
AACAAGAATCAAAGCAAGTGTGACGGAAGATGTCCACCACCCTTCTCCTCTCAAAGGACTGCTTCTCCCAGTGCTGCTTTATTAAGAACACAAGTAGGAGGTGACAATTTCCAAACAAAGAGAAAAGTTCATCTGGGGGTGTCGTATAATGAACCATTTGGGTGGATTCTCAGTTCAAACAGCATTCTTTATCAGCTTAGGACAGCGTGTCATAAAACCCCCTCATCCTAGCTGGGGATGAGAAGCAGATGAACAAACACACAGTTGTTTCTAAAAAGGTCAAGTACGATTATTCTGACCAATAAAATGACTGAGTAACAGCTGCTTCTTTCTCTATAGCAACCCTGGTCCTCTGAAAACACTGTCCTACATGTCTTCAATCCAACCTGCCTTCAATGACGATGTATAAGCAGGACAACATGGAAAACACGAAGGACAGTGTTCCAGATGACCAGGGTTAAGAAACGCTGCTCTACAGGATCTTAGTGAAACTATTAGTGGAACAGACTGGGACAATATTTTTAGGAACATTAACTCATCCTCAGTGTGCAAAACATTGTCCACTACAATTTAAGGTTGGGCATCCCTCCCACCTCTGTAAAGCCAGATTGACTCCAATGTATCCACAAACTGATCCACTGTGCAGCAGCTGCAAGTCATCAGAAGCCACATGAATTCACACTTTTTGGTTCTGTCCTAAACTACAGTGCTTTGGGGGAGATATCTGTGAGGCACTTAGCTGCATCTTAGGAGTCAAATGAACCGTAAACCCACTTGGATTGTTGTTTTGAATAAACGGCGTGGCGCCAACATTGCCTGCAGGATCACCTTCTCAACCTTCTTAGCCAGACGCCTTATTCTTCTTAAGTGGAAGGATGGTGCCCCCCCCCCCCCCTATGGTGCTTTTTGCTGTTTTGTGAGATAATTCTGATAAATATTTCAATCCTATTATAATTAAACATAATTTAATTGGTAGAATTAGACCAGAATACTGGAAGTGTCATTTTCATTGGATCATTGCACTAAAGTTATTTTTTATGTTTATGGACAGCTGAAAAAAAACATACAATGTATTGCTGTATTTTAACAAAATGTATCACTGAAATTACTTTGAGTAATTACTTTTAGGATGCGTTAATGGGGTTACTATTACTCTTTGGGCAATGTAACTATAACTTATTCCCTCTTTTCAAGTTAAATTCCAGACACTGAAACGGAAAGCAACAGTCTGAAATGGTCAAGAAAAGGAAAGGTGTGCAGGAGGGTCTACCACCACTTTGCTGCCATCGCCATGGCAACCAGCTCAAGTGACAGTTCAGTCTCAGGCGCCATCTCTGCCCAGGACCGTAAAAACAGAGCAGGGACACTAAGTTAGTGTCACTGTCATGTTTCTGAACACAGCACAGATTCAGCTGCAGTCACGCACTTAGTTTCTACGGGTCTGTTTTTGAAAGGACTCTCAGCATCACACATCAGTATTCAACAAGCCTTCCAGCATCAGCTGAAATTCATTCTCTGACAACAGGTTCAGCTTTTATTGTCACGCAAAATCCATCAGATTGTCCAAAAGCCCAGCAGATTCTAGCCAAACAGGCCGGGGTCGTTCAGAGTGACGGTCTGCAGGAGGCGCTGGAAGTCCTGCAGCGTCCACGGCTCTCGGTGCGCCTCCGCCAAGGCTGCGCTGCTGCTGCCGGGGCTGATGCTCTGAGGGTCGTTGAAGGTTATCAGGACGTCCGTGGAGAACTGCGGCAGACGGAACACGCCCAGGTGTACGGTCACCGCGTTCCGGGTCTCCTCGTTGAACTTGGCGACGCGCTGCGCGCCCGTTGCCTTCCACGCGGAGCTGCACTCCACCAGAGACAGCTCCGCTCTGGGCAGCTCCAGCACGCCGGTCACCTCGGAAGCGCCCACAGCCCCGTTGCTGCCTGCGATGTCCTCCAGGTGGAACCTGGCAGCGTCCGGATCGGCCACGTCGGCCTGGTACTCCACCAGCTCCACGATCAGGCTCTGGTCCGTGTGAGCATGCGCGAACACCTCCTGGTTGTCCGGAATGTCTCTAAAGACGCTGACATCCGTGGCGTTTGAGGGGAAGACAGCGGACATGGACCCCCCGAAGAGAGGACGAGTACCGCCGCCTGCGGTCTGCATGGATGCAGGAAAAGGAAGGATAGGACCGTACAAACACGCAAACGAGTCGAACGCCCGCTCCTAGGCACTTTCTACTTCTTCTTTCTTTCACAGAAGACTGGAGACGCACTCTGCTGCCCCCTACAGGTCAGGAAGGGAGTAACATATCTTGCCCGTTTGTTTAATGGTGGGGCTCTCGCAGGTCAGAAGACTTTGCCCTAAAGGGGAAATCACCAACAAATCAACACAAAAACATATTAAAGATCATAACAACAACAAATATAGAAAACAGATAACAAAAAAACAACAATCGATTTTAGAAACCACAACAAATCCTGAAACCAAAGCTTATTTAAAACATTTTTTTTTTTTTAGAAAATTCTACCCTGCGACAGACTGGCGACCTGTCCAGGACATCCCATGCCTTCACACACAAGTGGCCGGGATAGTGACCCCGAGAGGGAAAAACGGCAAAGGAAAAGAATGAATGAAAAAAAAAGTTTTAGAAAACAACATAAAATGTTGAAAAATGAAACAAAAGAAGAAAGGTTGGTAATTTAGATCATCACTGATCAGATGATGACGTTTGTCCAGTGGTGGGTCGTCAAGGCCTTCTCTGAAGGCCTAAAAATATCTGAATCGTGTTAATTATTCACGTGTTATTTTCAATGCTTTTTACTTTCTGTAGTTGCAAAAAAAGAGATTTGTTTACGATTTTGTTTATTCAGTTTATTTAGAGGCATTTATCATGGCTACAGGAATTATCAATACGCAACGCAAAGCTCGTTTCTGCATCGTAAAATAGTTTATGCGGTGTTGAGTGATTCAGACGTAGCACTACTGAAAGCCCAGGGCCCTGTTCCAGAAAGCAGGTTATGTGAGCTACCACAGTAAGTTTGAGGCTAAGGAAGTTGATAACCTCAGCTTTCAGTTCCAAAAACAGAGGTATGTTTCAGGGTATGTCAAGTTGCCATGGCAACTCATGCTCTGAACATAACCTGGTCTGGAGCAGGTTTAGTTGAAGGTTAGTTTGTTTTCAGAGAGGTGAAGCAGCATGGCGTGTCCATTTGAAGATGATTTAGTGGATGAAGAAGCTCAGATAATACTTTTTCCACAGTGAAATGGTGATAAGACCACATATGGATGTTGGAAAGATAAACTTTTTTACTTTGATCTAACTTAATTATGTGCTTCAGTTAAGAGAAATCATTTTTAAGTCAGCTTAAAAATAACACGTAGTTATCAGTTATTTTACTTTCATTCAAATTAATTCAATTAAGTAGGTGTAACTTTGGTGCTGCTGTTAGATCGGCACCGCAAGGGATTGTGGGATACCATTCACTTTGCCTGTCTGGACGGATTTGGGTTCAAGTGTGGTTTTTTGACAAAATGTGTTTAGTTGTTTAGCTGTTTTAATGTGTTTTACCAAGTTATTTTACCCTGTTATGTTTAATTCTTTCAGCACCATGAGGGAGAGGGAGGAAGAGGATCACGAGTTTATTTAGAACCTTTACTGCCCAGTGGAGGAATATTTAAGTCAGAGAACAGACTTCATAATGTGGTTCCATTTTGTTTCATTCATTTTATTGTTATAAAAATGAGAAAATCTGCAGCCTCTTAGACATAGGAGAGTTCAAGAATTGCAATAAATTAAGATTGAAAAACATTTAATTAAACTGGAGTAATATGATATTTAGTTAGATAAATATGTAAATTTGAGTTGTAAAAAGAAATATTGAGTTGGATAGACGTAAGAAATTAGGTTGAATAAAGTAATAAGTAATTCATTTAAGTTGGATAAGTTATATATATATATGCGTCACAAGAATAATAGAAATAAGATCAGAAACTATTGCTTTTACTTTGTCCGTTATTTTTCTGCAAGCAGAAACTCTTTTTTTTCCTTTTTTCTTTTGATGATGCAGCCGTGTTACTTTTTTGATGGGTTTATAATCTTCATACGCCGTCATTAATCTCAGACTCCGTCTCACTGAATTGTAGCGCTCTCTTTTTTTCACCACGCGTTTCCATGGTGACTCCGGAAATCGGTGATCCATTGAGAATGTCTTTATGTACTTGCTGTGCACGTGCATTAACCCAGGGTTACCAAGTCGAGCGTAATTACGCTAACTCATATCCGGTCTTTTGGAACCAACATACCCAGAGTAAGCAAGTTCAGGCGGATTTCAGCCAGAGTTCAGGATTAAAGTCAGGGTAGTTTTAATATGCTCCCTGGAATACCCCCCTGGTTATCCATGTCTGGGCGTCCTATTTTTATTTGGTGCACAGGTCGAGACGCCAAGATGGCAGCACGCACTCTGTCTGTCTGTTAGCGTCCTGTGAATGAATGAGTTTATTTTTATTTTTTCTTAACGACTTTTAAGCTATTTTAGATTATAATTTATAGTTGTTTCTGGCCTTTCTGAGAATGGTATTTTGTTTATCAATTACCGTGCTTGTTTTTAGAAAGGCTAGCTCCGAAACTCTGTGAGTCAAAGCCTACTCGATTCATTAAGACCCAAAACCAGGGTTGGTTCACTGATATTCGAAGGAACGCTCCATTTTTTATTTTTATTTTTTTTATTTTTATTTTTTATTTTTTCGACGATCATGAACTGTATGCGGTCATCATGAAGATTATCACCGGGTGATCGTCGCTGGATTCCTGGCGTGACTAACCTTGACGGGCCTTATACTTCATCAATTAAGGGAAGTCCCAATTTACCTTCTATCGAAGCTGGCGCACTATTGTATATATTTTTGCCAAAGTTGAGATGCTGATGCCGTCCTGCCTTCCTAGCACCTGTGTGATATGCCCTATCCGAAGCAGATCCAGGAGCGCTTGGCTGGTTGATGAGCTTGCTATCTTTGTGTGAAGGAAAGTGCTTGATTCAACCCTCGGATCGTGTGATCTATACCCATTTAAAGTTGAACTAAGCTTGGGCAGTAATTTCGCTCTTTTTGCCCGCAGCTTTCAAGCTCCGTGTTCCTTGCTGTTTGTGTGGCACGTCACGGGAGGACGTCTGACAAAAAACAAAACAAAACAAAAAAAAAAAAAAAAAAAAAAAAACGGCTCTCGGTGTATCCCGAACTGGATTCTGGCAGATATCTGGACTGAAGGCTGCCATGGCCAAAGTTTTAAATACCTTCCTTCAAAGCCCCCGGCAAATAATATCAAGGGCTGAAATATTCTTCCTGCTAACATTGGCCTTATATTCCATCGGAGACTTTGGCATTGCCGTAGCTCTTCGGGAGTCAGATGACTCCCGTCCAGTGAATCCAGTGTGTTGTGTATTTCATGCTGGAACAAAAACTTTTATTCATGAATGTCATAATGCATACGCATCTGTGTGTCTCTCAGACAATCCAAATGAACTGCTGCACCTCAGCTGTGTAATGGTTCTTCAGAAGAATTTTACTATAAACTCTACTATAGCATTCTTAAAAACGTTCCCATCTCTAGGACCTTCAAATGCAGTATGTAAGAAACCACAACTTCAAAGACGCCTCATCTTCTTATTGTTGTTAATCTCCGGGAATATTCCACCAAACCCTGGACCAGATAGTCCTACTTTTAGTACTCCTGAAGACTTCAAATCTCGTAATGGTCTTGGATTCATTCATCTCAATGTAAGGAGTTTATTGCCTAAAATGGATATGATACGCATTTGGGCAATTTCAACTGAAGCAGATGTAATTGTTGTTTCTGAAACATGGTTAAACAAATCAATAACTGACTTTGACATACATATCAATGGTTATAATGTTTTTAGGGCTGATCGTCCCAAAAGGGGGGGAGGTATAGCCATCTATATCAAAACTAAACTTAATGCAAAAGTTCTTCTGCAAACATCAATGGCAAAGAAATTTGAACTTTTAGCTCTTGATCTGGAGATCTCTAATTCTCTGCATATTACCCTAGTTGGTTGCTATAGAGCGCCCTCTGCTGATGGCTCTGCTCTTCCCTCTTTAATGGAACTGCTGTCTTCCTTAAAATACAATGAAGTTGTAATAATTGGAGATTTAAACTGGAACTGGTTGCAAGCTGTTTCTGATGATTTTAAATCTTACTGTGATTCCCTGAACCTCTTTCAATTAGTAAATGATCCTACTCGACCTAACCCCAAATTTCCGGAGAAATCCTCGCTAATTGATTTGATTCTTACAAATTCTCCTTCAAAGTATTCAACTGCTGCTGTATTTGCAAATGATATAAGTGATCACTGTATCATTGCTACATCGAGAAACACAAAAATGCCCAAAACCAAACCACACATTATCATAAAACGCAATGTCAAGCAATTTTGTGAACAATCCTTTTGTCAAGAACTATATGAATTTGACTGGCACACGATGATGGAAATTGATAATGTTGAAAGGGCCTGGAGTTATTTCCATAATGAATTTACAAAAATCCTTGATAGACATGCTCCTATCAGGCACTATAAAGTGAAAGGTCGTAATAATCCGTGGTTTAGCTCAGATTTGGCTAACCAACTACATGAAAGGAATGTAGCATGGGCAAAAGCTAGACATTCTGATAATGCATCTGACTGGCTGGCATTCAGAAAACTACGCAATGCTTGCACTACTGCAATTCGAAATGTGAAATCTGACCATTTTTTGAAAAATACTACAGAAAATTTAAATAATCCCTCAAAGTTTTGGAAGATAGTTAAGTCCCTAAATGAAAATAATTCAGGTATTGAGCTCCCTTCAAGTATAATGAAAAACACTTGTAATATAACAGACAAGACAGAGATGCTTTTATGTTTTAATGAGCATTTTGTTTCCTCTGGATCATTATTTAATTCTATAAAACATTCAGCTGAGTACTCCCTCCCTGTGAATCACGAAGATTTAATACATAATTTCTCATTTTCCCTCTTCACAACTTCAGAAGTCTCAGAAGCCCTTAAACTCCTTGATCCTACTAAATCTGCTGGTCCTGATGATCTGGAACCATATTTTATAAAAGCGGCAGCAGACTCTATCGCACTTCCACTGACCTATTTATTTAATTTGTCTTTGTCCACAAACACCATTCCGCATGCTTGGAAGTCCGCTTATGTGTTACCTCTACTTAAAGGTGGTGACCCAACAAATTTGAATAACTATAGACCAATTTCCAAGTTACCCATTTTGGCAAAAGTTTTGGAAGGTCTTATAAGCGTACAATTAAAAGAATTTCTCATTTCAAATAATATTTTAAGCCCATCACAATCAGGTTTTAGAAAGCAACACAGCACAACAACCGCAGCTCTTAAAGTTTTAAATGACATATCTGAATCTCTGGATGACAAACGCCACTGTGCCGCCCTTTTCATCGACCTCTCTAAAGCCTTTGATACTGTGGACCATGCTGTGCTTAAAAATAAACTGCGCAGTATTGGGCTGTCAGAGCATTCTGTTGGGTGGTTTGCAAACTACCTGTCTGACAGGACACAGTGTGTAAAGGTTCAGAACCAAAAATCAAAATTTTTAAAAGTATCCGCAGGGGTTCCACAAGGCTCGATTCTTGGGCCACTGCTTTTTACAATCTATATAAACGACCTTGATAAAGGTATCATCGATAACCTGCACTTATATGCTGATGATACCATCTTGTACACTTCAGCACTTTCAGTTGAGCTTGCCATATCAAAGCTCCAATCAGCTTTTAATCAACTGCAGAACACTTTTTATCATTTAAAACTGGTTTTAAACTCAAATAAGACTAAATACATGCTATTCTCTAAAAGCAAAGCCAAACTCAAAAACCTGCTCCCAATTACTACAAAAGAAGGGCATTTAATTGAACTGGTCACAGAATACAAATACCTTGGTATTTTAATTGATGATTGTCTAACTTTTAAACCACATATTCAGAAACTGGCTCATAGGCTGAAACTAAAATTACGCTTTTATTTCAGAATCAAATCATGTTTATCATTCGAAGCCCGTAAGAAACTTGTCACTGCTACTTTTATGTCTGTCCTTGATTTTGGTGATGTGGTTTATATGAATGCTTCTGCTGATGCTTTGCATGCTTTGGATACTGTTTTTCATGGTGCACTGCGTTTTATAACAAACATGAGGTCACTAACCCATCACTGTCTTCTGTATGCTCGGGTAGGTTGGCCCTCCTTATCCCAGCGCAGACTGAAACATTGGTACCTTTTAATTTATAAATGCATTCTTGGGTTGGTACCGTCTTATCTCCAGCAGCTCATAGAACTGAAGAGCAGCAGCAGCTACAGCCTGCGCTCTCAGGACACGGTCCTGCTCTCTGTGCCCAGAGTGCGCACAGAGATGGGAAAAAAGGCTTTTAGATTTGCTGCGGCACAGTTTTGGAATGAACTCCAGAAAGATTTTAAATTGAAAGAATTGATCTCCCTGGGCTCTTTTAAAAAACTTTTAAATGAACGTGAGACAAAGCTTTCAAATTGTAAATGCTTTATTTAAAACTGTCTTTTATGATTGAGTGTGAGTGTATATAAGTGTTGTGTGTTATTGTTGTGCTGCTGCCTCTTGGCCAGGACGCTCTTGAAAAAGAGATTTTTAATCTCAATGAGTTTTTATCCTGGTTAAATAAAGGTGAAATAAAAATAAATAAAAATGTCTGTTGACTCAGAAATCACATTTGGTCCTGTTTACAATGGGGGTGAAGATGAAAGTGACACGCTGATCTACGAAGACTTTCTTTTCCCCCCAAGCTCGACTACCTCACAAGATAAAACAAGAGTCAGCATACATCATAGCAACACCTTGCATGATTTGATTGCTGCTTTCTCTGATGCTGAAATTTTAAACACAGAAGTGATTGTGAAACGCAGACTTCCAGACAACACAGAGGAAGTAGGAAATGGATCTGGAAGACTGAGAGATGTTCTGAGCTGCTTCTGGCATGATTTCTACAAATGTTTGCACGTTCAACACGATTTTACTGCTGAAACATGGAAAGCAGTAGCCAGATTTCTTTTGGAAGGTTTTCTTTCTTTTTTTTTTTTGGTTACCTGGATTGTCAGCAAGCATCTCCCAAACTTCCCTTCATTGAACAAGTGCTTTTTTATCGTGTGAACACAGACCTTAAAGCTCATATTGTGCCGTTTGTGAGCAACCAAAGACTTGAAGTTTTGATGTTACCAATGAGTGACATCTTTGCAGTTGACTGTGACGATCTTATGAAAATTCTGGACAGCTTTGGTAGAAATAGACTAATCACAGCTGAGACTCTTCCCACAATACTTAATGACATAGCACACACAGAGCTAGTCCAAAAAACACCTCTCTCACACCAAAGGCACTGTTCTGAATGTGTGTATGTGACTCTCGGTAAAGTGCGTGGGAATTTTGCATTAGGACACGCCCACATACATTATGGACACGCCCCTCTAGCCTGTCTCTGTGAAGAACTTCCGGCGCCGCAGCTCTGAACAACAGGTAGCTTTCTCTTTAGCATCCTTAGCTAGCATAGATTAGCTGAGCTATGTTTAAAATTGACTTTTGCCTTTGAATGAACGATTTGGTGACGTTCACACGGTTACGGTAGCTTCGGTTCACGGGCAGTACCGGACAGTGGCTCACGTTTGAGTGGTGACCGGAATCTGTGCAGTTTCCGGGTAAATTAGCAAAAAAGCTCCATCGGCTAAGTTGTCACTGCGTCAGTCAGTCAGTCACTGGTCATAAGCCTCGCAGGTGTAGTTGTGCTTCAGCCTAGTTCCTTGTCATTTCTAACGGATAGCCATTTATTCATATGAAAATCTGTAAATAAAAACTGTTAACTTAAACGAATAATTAAAAAAAATCACTGCAGTTTCTTAGATCTCTTCGAGTCAAACAAATGTATTTGGTAGTTTCGGAACATGATCTTCAGCAAAGGAGTCCTACTTGGACAAAGGTGTGATGTTTGCCAAAGCTTTCCCTTTAGTTGTAACAGGTTAGTCTTGGTTCTGCTTTTCTCCTCGCCGCCTCAGAGCTGTCCGATGCTTCTGCTGTCCTCTTCCGCCCAGAGGCCCTTTCTCCAGTCGCAGTGCCAGAAAAGGACACAGCCATAGCTACACTGTCCGACTGTATCAGATTCAATGGTATCCGTTGTCTTGTTTGTGAGATAAGTGAGGTCTGTGGATGATTGTGTGTGTGTGTGTGTGTGTGTGTGTGTGTGTGTGTGGATCACAGCACCTCCCAGCATCCCTTTAGTGATTTCCTGCTTGTTGTGTTTACACCATTGACTGTACACAGAGAACTGGACCGGGTAACTCCGCCCCCTGGCGTTCCAAACAGTCGTTACTCATTCTATTGGTCAGAATAAACATTATTGATCTGATATCTTTTTTTAAAACATCTGTTTTTCCCCCCCACAATATTTTTTGCCGTGGTGCAAGATATCCAAGTTATAAACTGACCAATCAGATGCCTCAGTAAAAGTAGGTGGTCTTGTGTGTCCAAAGCTTCAAGTGTTTGATTGACAGGATCCCCCGAACCCAATTTCGAGGGGTGTGGTCTTCTAACACACTCACTAATAATTGGTGAGAGTGGTTGCCATAGAAATGTAGACTCAGGCTGTGTCCGAATTCTCGCCCTAACTACTAACTAAACTATATAGTGTTGTATGGAGTTCCAAACTGTTCATAATTAAATAAATAAATATGACCTTGTGCAATCACACAATATACCAATAAATATTTCAGTTCCTGAAAAAAGACAATTAGAATAATATTCAACATAATAAAAAATAAATATTTTAAAATGCTGTTTTAAAATAATGAACAGGTTTTTTAAAGCAAAATGAAACATATTTAATAATATAATGGCTAATTTAAAATACGTGTGCAGGTTTTTCACAATTTCATGACCTTTTTATATATTTATGAGAGATTCATTGGTTGATTGTGTGATTGCACAAGGTCATATTTATTTAATAACAACATTTTGGGGCTCCATAGTGTTGAACTATAATGATAATATAATAATTCGGACACTACGCTCACTACTCTTTCTCTTTTTTAAACGGTGGATATGATGTCATCGATTTTTACAAAGTTAAAATTTAGCATTTTGTGAGGATTATTTATGAGTCCACTGTCTTTTGAAGATAAAAACTCTGATGGTTTATTTAAAAAAATACATTCAGATACTTTTTGGGTAAAAATTGTACCGGCGCAATGCATTGTGGTCTATATTCACAGATCTAGTGAGCATCCATGCACACTGGTTTTTCGCAGAGACTTCTGAGAAATTTCTAGGGCGCTGGATTTTGGAATAGTGGATTCAGACATCCATCCATTCAGAGATCCTAGAAAGTGGCAAACGCACTTTATAGTGATCAGAGAAGGAATTCGGACACAACCTTAGACTCACTTGGACAGATGACTGCTTACTGACGACCTCTGGTTTCAACATGACAACAGCCGTATCAAAAAATAATGGCGACTGAATTGACTCTATTTCAATGGAACGGGAAACAAGTCGTTGTCCATGAATGACGTCACACTTGCTCAGTCCAGTTCTCTTTTACCAGAGTTTTTCAACCTTTGAGCCATGGCACACTAGTGGGCTGCCGGTGGAGCTACAATTGAACATAAACATGTTAGTCTTTGTTCGTGTAAACTTTATCAAGCATGTGATCGTTTAATTGTTCAAAAATTACAGTTGCTTTTGCACAAACATTCAAGAAAAATAAATCCCTGTTTAGACGGAATATACTGTTTTTATTTATTTTATTTTTTGTGAGGTTACATAAAATTGCATATTAATAAACTGTAGGAAAAAACAACTACCAGGGCAAGTTTTCAACTAATTTAGTTGAAAATTGTTTTAATTTTTATTACAGCTTTCGGGAAAAACAGGTGAACGTTCCAGCTTTGCCACACGAGATCGTGGAGGGACTGTTGATCAATACCGACTGTGGAGTTTCTCCTTTTTTTAGCATTTTTGAATGCTGGTGTGCTGCAGGATGTTTGTCAAGGAAAAAGTGTACCTTGGCTCAATAAAGGTTGAAAAACAATGTCTTATACAATCAATGGTTTATACTAAATGACATGTAGAACTCCAGTACACACTCACCCTAACCCTCTGGAAGAATGACAGGTTTTCTGGTATTTTGACCTGTGACAAAGAGATAACTGCGGACTGTTCCTGTCATGAACTGACTGTTTGTTCTGGCCTGTAGAGGGAGCCAGAGTGGGAGGAGCAGCCTGAAGACAACATGCCCCCCAAGTTTAAACGGCATCTCAATGATGAGGAGGTCACAGGATCTGTCCGCAGTGAAAGGGTGAGATGGAACCGATGATACCGATTTAAGGTTTGGTTGTTCTTAAGCTGAACGAATGGAGATGATGGTTCCCTCCTTAAAATGATTTGATCAAATGATTGGAAATACGTTTCAGTAATATGTTTCAAGGTGTTAAAGTAAAGTAATGAAGAAGGATACCCTTCTTGTTCCAATACTAACCTATGGTCATGAGCTCTGGATCATGACCGAAAGAACGAGGTCCCGAATACAAGCGGCTGAAATTAGCTTCCTCCGTAGGGTGGCTGGGCGCTCCCTTAGAGATAGGGTGAGAAGCTCGTTCACCCGTGGAGAGCTCAGAGTAGAACCGCTGCTCCTCCACATTCAGAGGGACCAGTTGAGGTGTCTCGGGGATCTAGTCCGGATGCCTCCTGTATGCCTGTCCCACTGGGCGGAGGACCCAGGACAAGCTGGAGAGACTACGTCTCTTGGCTGGTCTGGGAATGCCTCGTGGTCCCCCCAGAGGAGCTGGAGGAAGTGGCCAGGGCGAAGGAAGGTTGGACATCTTTACTTAGACTGCTGCCCCAGCGACCCGGTCCTGGATGAGCGGAAGAAAATGGATGGATGGATGAATGGATAATTCTTGTTGAACAAAATAAGGCTGGGTTGGTCAAATCAATCAATCGATATGAATTGATCCAAGCTTAATAAATCAGTAATCGATCCATAAAAGTACAGATTGATCTTTTATGCCTTACCTTTTCCTGGAACCTAACGCATAACAACAGTAAAGGCAAACTCTGCTAGCTTAATGCTACCGTATAATGGAATTTCCCATAGGATGGCTAATGCTAACGCTCGGTCGATCTAAACAAACATTGCTAACTAAATGAACAGCTTTATATACTCACAGGCATGAATTTTCCAAACTCTTTTAAGTAAACTTTTTTTTCAACGTAACCATTTGTGGTCTAAAGCAGCGGTATTTGCTCATTCTTCTGAAATGAAGTGTAACGCTATAGCCAAAGCTCCACCTAGTGGTCAAACTCAAACGCAGGTTTCTGAACAATCTGCACATTTTGTTGGAGCTTCTCCGTTTGAGAAACCTACGGAGCCAGTGATCCTACATCGGTAAAAAAATACTTACTCGATCCCACGAAATAGAAATTCGTTCCTTCAAAATAATGGGGACCTTTTTACACACCCCATATTATGTGTGTGTGTCAAAGGAGTGGGCATTGCCGTCAAGGAAGCCATAGCGGGGACAAACGTGGTGAAAAACCCGCTGGCGTGGGTCCTGCTGTTCAGCTTGGTCGGCTCTGTGAGCACACAGATCAACTACCTGACCGCGACACCGCGATTATTACAGCTTCGTCACCGCGCTGATCAAAAATCCCACACCGTCACAGCTCTAATATAAATAAAATATATTTTGCCATTGCATCATTGATGTTTCCATTGACTTCGGCGAGGTGATCGCTACGCCGGGCGGCCCCTGGACCGCCGGTTGTACGGCAGACGGAGGAAGCTCAGAGCGGCTGTCTGCAGAGCTTTTTAAAACATCTAAATACGATCTCTAAACATCCTCTGTGTCTTCCATGCATTGTCAGGAGACACACACAGACAGAAATGTGACGGTATCTGCTGTAAATCCAAGTATCCGTCTTTATGAATGACTCATGGCGTGAGTTGGTTTATTCACATATTTATGGAAACAGTGTAGTTCCAAATTAAACTTGGCAAATCTAACAAAGTAGATGAGAAGATTTGTTTCATTTTCCACAAAATCGGGGCCAGAAAAGAGACTCCCCGACAAATAACTACTTCTGGTTTAGGATTTTCTTTGTTTTAAACACTTCTTCATTCAAACGTTTTAACGTCAGATCACGGGCTCCGTAAAAAACCAGGTAGCACTGTATGGTCTTAACAATCTGGTTGGTTATTATTTCAATAATACATTTGACAGTCTGTGAACTTTATCAGAGTGATATGAATAACTACAAAACATATATAGAGTATTTTTGTGTTTCTATACAAGTATGTCTAAATGTGTAAACAGCGTCAATTCAAATTGAATTGAATCTAAAGTCATGATTCAAATGGATCCAGGCTCTGGTGATTCGATTCTGGACATCTTTGGTGAGACCCAGCCCCAGGAACAAATCCTCCTTCCTTCCTATCACAGCCCACCGTCCTACAGCCCTCGTCTGTCTTCAAAGACGCTCACACAGAGGGAAAGCGTTAGGCGTTGGCTGAGAAAGTGTTTCATTTTCACCAGGCCTCCTGCCATCCCTGCAGCGGTTTGACAGATGACATGTTTACAAGGAAAAAGTCGGTTTATTGGAACCGCGGTTCTTCATTTTGCTTCTCTTTGTAGTAGCAGGTGTTGTTTTGTCTAAAAGATGATTCTAATGACAGAAACTACTGAAAAGTCAAACATTTAAAGGCTTTTTTTTCACTAATGGATTTTGTGCTGCTGCATTTGGCCCAATCAGAACGAGCCGTTCCTTTCTCCTCCTTAGAGAAGTGAATCCAGCTTTCTGCACTTATTCTCTTATATACCATTTGGTTCAGTTTGCACGCAGTCTTACTTAAAGTTGTCAGTGATGCATTTAAGCTTTCAATGCAGTGATTTTTCTAGTTCCAGATGTTTAGAAGTGTCAGAGAAGACCATTAGAAGCAGGGCGTTTATTATTATTCACTCATTGGTGCTTAAACCTACTGGACCTTCTGTGAAGTCAGAGGTCATTTGCAGCTCAGGGCTTGTTGGACAGCAGGACAGTCAATTTGCATCCTAATCTGCAACATTAAATGTAAAATGATGTGGGGTTTTTTTTATTTGTGAACTAATGACATGCAGTGAACAGGCTGGTGTGAAGAACCAGTTTGATCTTATTGATCTGCAGAAGATCTTTCATGTGTTTTGTATGTGATTGTTTCTTTGGATCTTCTTGCTCCCTGACTGCTTGTCTGCACTGTTACAGAGGAACCTCCTGGAGGAAGACTCTGACGAGGAGGAAGACTTTTTTCTGTGAGTTCTTTTGATAAGAAACATTTTCTCCACCAAGTATACTGTCAGAAAATAGAAAGACGGGGTAGTTTAAAAGCCAGTGTTCTCTGCAAATAATTCCTTTGGCTGACATTATGACACTCACAAGTCTATGACTTTACACCTGGAACTCATTTCCACTGTTTTGCAGGAGGGGGCCCTCAGGACCCAGATTTGGAGCTCCGAACAACAAAATCAAGCAGTAAGTACAAACACATTTCTCACTGTAGCTACAGCATCTCCCTGCCATCTCTGTGTTATGTAACTCATGTGTTTACCAAAGGCTGCTGGATGACTTGGTGTGAGAGCGGCTGCAGAATGTTGTGTAACCTTTGCTGGACTTCTCCTCGGCTTTGTTTAAGTCTGCCAGAGAGCAGAAAAGCCCTTTTCAGCTCTGTAGACTTGTTTGTCCATGTTGGCTTTAAGGGCACTGGCAGTCTGAGGGATGTGATGCATTCATCACAGAGTAGAGGAATGCCACCTGCACAAGTGGATGTAGTGTCTGGCTCTGTCTGCTCGTCCTCCTTTGAAGTGGTCACACATTTCTGGCAGCTTAAAGTGTTTGCAGGTCCTCTGTCCTTTAATGTCTTTTGCTTTTGTCCTGATGTTTTCGCCGCCACATCTGTTCAGTCAAGCTGGGAATATCCCTGGTTTGTTAGAGGAGTCATTATCTTGGGTCATTTTAATGGTCCGGTTGAGTTCTCAGTTCTGATTGGCTGCTGGGTGTGCATTTAAAAAGTGATAACGCACAGTGGTAATGAATGCCTAAAAAAGAAGTTCCGGTCACATAGCTTAGTCGTTCTGTATCACTGCACTGGCTTCTTTAAAACGAACTTTAGCTTCATCATCTGGACAAAAACAAGCGGTAAGAGGAGAACTTTCTCTCTGAACTGATGCTTTGTTCGGAAATATCAGCATATCTATATCACCGAATCTAGACTGCAGCGGTGTTGTTAACAAATAGGTCTCCTTTTGTGAGAAAAGTGTTTCAAATTAGAATAAAAAAAAAGATTTAAGGACTAAAACCTGCTTACTATTTATTTCTTTTGCAAGTGACCGTGGTATAAGCGGGTTAATGGCCTTCGAAGTGTGCGTTATCACTTTTAAACGCACTTCGCGGAAGCAACCGTCCGATGTGTCGCGTCAGGTGGTTCTGATTCTGATAAAGCATACTTTGTCGGCCATTAACCCTTACTCATCATCATTTTAAGAACATTTTGAGATGTTGACTTTGTTTAAAGTGATGGTGTGTGTCAGGGATCATCTAGAACAGTGTTTTTCAACCGGTGTGTGCCGTTGGAGATGGTCAGGTGTACCGTGGGGAATTACCCATTCACTGATCTAAAAAAATATATTTAAATAAATAAATCACTATTTAGAAAGAATATATTTGTTTTTCTTGTGAGGTTACATAAAATTGCATGTTAATAAACTGAAGGGAAAAACAACTGAAAACTAACTTAACTTTTATTCTAACTTTCAGAAAAAACAGCTGCAGCTTCCAGCTTTTTCTGCCACAATAATCATAAAAATACATGTGAGATCATGGAGGAACTGTCCATCAATACAGACTGTAGAGTTTCTACTTTTTTAATTTTTGGATGCTGGTGTTTCGCGAGATTTCTGTCAAGGATAAAGTGTGCCGTGGCTCAAAAAAAGGTTGAAAAACACTGATCTAGAGGAGCAGACTTTGTGAAGGAAGCGAAGGCTGCTGATCAAACTGTCACGCTGAAGCTGAAAAGCTCCTTTTTCCCCTTCACCTGCCTGCTGCGTGAGGTTAGAGTCGGGGAATGTTTCACTGAATACATGCTTCTTCAGTGTGCAGTCGCAGGTTGATGAGGTGATCGACGTGATGCAGGAGAACATCTCCAAGGTGATCGAGAGGGGGGAGCGTCTCGATGACCTGCAGGACAAGTCAGGTGAGTCGAGCACACGCCCCTCTGACAGAACAGATTCGTGGGAAACGGACCACAAAACTCACCGTTCCGATCGTGTCAGAGTTCCAGTTCCAAAGTATTTGAAGTTCTCCCACCTAGAAATCATGGAGGGGTCTGACATTTTCATCCTAGGTGCATGTCCACTGTGACAGACGTCTAAAAGAGTTTTGGAAATCACATTGTGTGATGTTTAAGATCATTTATTTGGATGCTAATGCTGCTAAAAAGTATCTGAACACCTGAGAAAGTCCATGTTATAGTTTAGCTTGGATCGGTTCAGATCATTTAATCAATTTTATCCACCCATCCCTAGACAGTTGTGACTGGCTGGTAGTTGGAAGCATTCATTCATTCTTCTAAACCCGTTTTTGTCCCTTTATGGGGTCACACGGCTGCTGGAGCCTATCCTGGCCACTAGTGGACAGAGATAGGGACATCCTGGACAGGTCGCCAGTCTGTCGCAGGGCCACACAGCTGGGGTCATCTGACTTAAAAAAAAAGGCCGATCCAGGCTGTTTATCACCTTGCAGGAAACGCAGATTGTCTTATAGCCAGGTTGAACAGAGGGTGAAAAAGTAGAAAAGGAGTACTAGCATGAGTTTTCTGAAGGGTCAAGTTGTTAACATCTGAGGCATGGGACACTTTGAATGTTCTCCAAGTATTGTTGAAGTCCATTTCTGATATTTCAGAGAAGGAGAATTGTTCAGATGTGGTTGATTCTGATCCAGTGACGGCACTAAACAGGAGCTGCAGGTCCCGTGTTCAGATTGAGGGCATTTTTGGGCTGCTGTCAAGCTCCTGGATCCTCAGAATCTGAACTGCAGAAACTGTTGTGGCTCCTGGGTCGAAAAATGTGCTACAGCGGAAAAGAGGGCAGCAGAGAGAGGTTAAAGTTTGGCCCCAGCCGCTTGTGTACGTAAATCAAAGCATCTTCACTTGGGGCCGGACGTCCTCAAAGGTTAAGTGCTCCTCCATGTGTGCTGGGAGGAGCTTTGGCCGAGACTCGGTGCCTCGGTTGGTCTGGTGCTCTGAGCTTCTCGTCATGAGTCTGAGTGTCGGCTCCCGCACACGTGGTCTGCAGGAAGAGGGAAACAACATGCACATCTGGAGCTGGTTGGGCTGCTCTGTTTACGTGAGCCCACATGTGTGTGGCCGATGGTGCGTCTTTCTGTCCTCGACGTCTCAGTCCACCACAGCCGACTTTGCCTAAACTGTTGTTAGGAACAAATGGAGCCGAGGCGCAGAGGGGCCTGTTTTTTTCCCCTCTTCCAGAGAGTTTGTGTTGACATTAACGCTGTTTGTTTCTTCCTCACGGCCCGCTCCGGTGTCGCCGCGGCAGAGAGTCTGTCAGACAACGCCTCCGCCTTCAGCAGCCGAGCCAAGCAGCTGCACAGGAGGATGTGGTGGAGAGACATGAAGGTGGGGCAGCGCAACACTCTGAGGGGGGGGCAGGTCAGGGTCCAGCGTTGTGGGGAGTGTGTTGACGTGTCCTTTCCTCCACAGATGAAGATCATCGTGGCGTTGGTTGTTATTGCTCTGCTGCTGGTTATCATCAGTGAGTATTGGAGAAGCGTCTGAACGTCTGGAATGGGGAGGATTGCTGACTCATTCCAGTGTTTCTGTAGTTCCAGTAATCATCAGATATCATTAGCAGCTGATGAGGAGGATGAGGGACAGCCTGTCTCCCTCTCTTCTTCCATCGGAAACCCATCCACCTGCACACAGGCTCCAGCTGTCGCCCCCCCCCCACATCCCAGGGTCCATGGTCCGGTCCTCCAGTATTGTTTAGACTGTTGTATTCCTACTTAAACTGGAAGGACGCTCCACTGCTGCTTGGACGTCCCCCTGCTCACAGAGAGAAGGGGCAGAAGAAGGGAGAACGGCATCCCGTGGATCCGTCCTCCATTCCATGACCCGTTTGGCTTTGGCAGCACATGTGGAGGGAGATCAGCAGTGTTTGTGGCAGGAGAGACCCTGCTGCAGCTGGTTCTGGTTGATGAACCTCTGATGTTGACCCACCATTCCCCCTTTTTTTGACCAAAAGCACATGTTCTCCAACCTTGCAAGAGGTGAAGAAACCTTCATCTGTGCTTTCATCCCACTTTACTGAACCTTTGAGTTCTGGTTCCTCGTCAGCAAACGTCGTCTTCTCCTCTTTCCTGGTGGTTCTGTTTCAGTTTTACTCTGGAGGGGATTGGTTCACCGCTTTTTCCGACATCCTGGAGCTCTGGGTTTTGCTCTTCGAGATGCTCTGCTCGTCCACGGGTGGCGTTCATCTCCTCCTGTGGGACATTTGAGGCCATGGATGTAATGGTGGAAATGTGACTGTAATAACTTGGCATTGTAACTTCATTCTGTTTGTCTAATTTATTTTAGCTGTCAATAGTTATCTGTACTGATTATATACAACATTGAAAGACTGTGATCTTTTTTTGCTCTGAAGTAAAGTGGTTTTAAGGAGCACTTTTGGACTCTGTTCTTGAGTTAATAATGCGAGGAGAGTAAAACTGCTGCACCAGCCCCTCACCTCTGAGCACACCTGGAATCTCCATTTGCTGTCTGAGCCAGTCCAGGTCCGTGCTTTCAGCGGCTCATTACTAGACATTTGAAGTGGTTTGCAGCTTTACTGGCATGGCGGAGTCCCAACATGGTACTAAAGCTGGAGGGCCTGGAACCCCTGAAGGCTTATTGCTCTAACAGACCTGCGGCTCTTGTTTCAGCCACGCCCACGTGGCTTTGTCCATTGGGAGACCAGGCTGACCTGGAAGGTTTGTTGAACACCACATGACCTGACACACACCTTGGTGACTGCTTTGTTCTACTTCTGAAGAAGAGGTCGTTTCACGCCCAGCTTTCCTATTGAAGAGTTGAATTAGCAACATCATGAGATGTTTCTGAAGGTCTCGGGCGTGTCTTATAACCCTTGTGCTATCCTATGGGGTCCAGATGACCCCCCCCCCCCCCCCCCCTTACATTGATGTGTTCTCCCTACCATGACAAAGGTGGAAAGATTTCATGTAATCCATGGACACCAGTGAAGATCACAAATCATTGAAGAAAAAAGGTTCAGAGCACTGTCTAGTGGGTCTAGATGACCCAACACCTAATGTTAAAGTGCCTAGGACAGCACAAGGGTTAAAGGGCCTACACCAAAAATCCATTTGGGGGCTTTTGAGTGTATTTTAATGTTCATTCCTCACAAAAAAACAACAACCCCAAAGTGGTATTTTGATCCATTCACCCATTCCTGAGTATTCCTCTAAAAACCTGCTCTCTGAGCAACAGCCCCTCCCAGGGCATGAAAACGAGTGGGTCCTCACATTGTGACATCACAAAGTGAGGAACCTGCAGCCCCGCCCCCAGGCTAAAACACACACCCGCTTTCTCAGTGGAGCTAGCGGTGATCGGCTAAACTCTTTCATTTTACATGCACAGTATGCACATTTATCTTTACAAAAGTTTGGATGTTTGTTTCTGTGGGAGAAACGAAGACACACACCAGGTTGACGTCATGAAATGGGCGGCACCCACAAGGAGAGAAAGGCGGAGCCTCAGAGAGAGAGTTGTCTTACTTCCAGGTTGGAAAATGAGCTGTAAAAACAATTAATGTTGCATACAAAAGTCTTTCCTTAGTGTTCCAAAGGTTACATATTATCGTATGGAAATAATTTACTCTGAAAGACTTAAGAAAAGCATGACATAGGCTCTTTAAATAGCTTGATCTTGGCTTCACATAATCCCTTCTGCACAGACACGCCCACTCTTGCAGCACAGATTGATGCTTTGTCTACAGTCGGATGACCTCTGCATCCAGGCAAAGAAACAGGAGATTGGACAACACGCAGGAAGCTATTTTTTGGAACTTTGCTGACAAAAAGGAAGACTTTTGCTGAAAAAAAATGTGTTCTCCCAAAATATTTAAATGCATCTCGGGGTGATTGGTTGAGCTACAGTTAATTGCAAAAAAGCCTGTCCAGAAGGAGAAGAAGCCGCTGCATTGACGATGAAATGTTCTCCAAGGATGTGAAGCCTTTTAGTTTGTTTTTATCTGCTCATCTTCTCACGAAGGCAAAAGTCAGTCCAGAATGAAATACATAACTCTACAGTCTCTTACTGTTTACCTGGTTTTGCTCTAGATTTGCTGGATTTGGACCAATCATGTCTCTCAGAACAAAACCAGCTGTTCAGGCTGATTTCTGGCATCAAAACAGAACTAAAAGACCCAGTCTGATCATCTTTTAACCCTTGTGCTATCCTATGGGGTCCAGATGACCCCACCCTTACATTGACGTGTTCTCCCTACCATGACAAAGGTGGATAAAGGTGGAAAGATTTCATGTAATCCATGGACACCAGTGAAGATCACAAATCATTGAAGAAAAAAGGTCTAGTGGGTCTAGATGACCCAACTCCCAATGTTAGAGTGCCTAGGATAGCACAAGGGTTGAGGTCTTTACGAAGCATTCCCAGCTGCAGTTTAATTATGATTATGCTGTTCATAGGCAACCCCTCTTCCCATCACCCATGGCTGAGTGGTGTCTGTTTAATCCAGGGCTCTGCAACGTTCCACACTTAAAGAGCCATTTGGGTCGATTTGTCACTGACTGGAACCCGGTAGGAGCCACAAATTCTCTTTTCACCCTTTAGAGAAATAAAACACTGATTTGCATTTATCATTTTTACTGTTATGATAAATGTAAACAAACTATTGGCACAAATAAAACATCAAGAGAAAATAGGAAATAGTTTATAACTTAACAGAGGTTCAGAGTTCTTTTCAAAACTAAAGTGTCACATTGGATCATCTTGATGCAGCAGATGCAGTGGAAGGTGATAATTATGATAATAATATTAATGCATTTTACTTCTGTGGTGACTTTATGGGCACCCAAGATGGCCTTACAAGTAAAGTGGTGTAATGTCAGCAATGATTAAAAAACAAACTTTTATTTAACTGTTTGTGGTGCATCTTAACAGGAAATGCGTACAGCTTCCTGACAAAAATTAAATCAGAGTGACCCTCACAGCCTTTGTAATCATAGTTAAAATCCTTCAGTTTGTTCAAAAATAGAACATCTGCCTCATAACATGTTAGTATGAAATGTGGTTCACTTTCTGACCTTGCATTAGGGTGGAGTTCAGCCCATCCAGCATGTTTTCTACTTAACAACTACAAACTCTTTTTAAACGGCATTTTCCCATCCTGATGCACAATGAGTTGAATCAAGAAATACAGAGCTGAATGTCCTCCATCATCAGAAAAATGCCATTTAGTTATTCAATAGCAGGATGCATTTTATTTTGACATTCAGACCTGAAAAAGTAACATTTTCACTACATCAATGTCTAGTGGCTTTTAGTGTCCAGTTTTACTGACTGGATTTAAAAAGGCATTTTCATTTGTTTACTGACAGAAGCTGCAGAACATGACCTGACTGGGGCTTGGGGGGCTCTACAGGTTGATGGATGATGAGTTGGAACAGACATGGAGGTGAGGAGCTGTGTGTGGGAGAAGAGGTTACCAAACATAGAATCAGGACACGAGAGAAACCCGACAGGTGAAACGCCCGACACGTGGCCTCAAATAACCCCAAAGAAATCCTTTACAGAGTCTCTTCCAAAGATGGAGAGAAAGCAGCTGGAAGACAAATAGCATCAAACTGGAAGGAGTCTGGACTCTGCAAGAAGAGAACACAACGCAAGCTTGGCTGAGAGGCCACAGTGTGACCGGGAACAGAGTCAGACATCCACGGATCCTTCGAAAGACGAAACGAAAACCAACAGACAAGTCCTCACAGACACATGGAGGTTTCTTCAGCGTTCAAGTCAAATGAGAGACATAAAAATCTATTTGTCTATTTCCAAACAAACTTCAGCTTATGGAAAAACTTGATGTTTCTGTGCATGGATCTTCCCACCCATCTCTCTCTCCCTCCCGTCAAACCCCCTCCCTCCCTGTTACCCCCTCCTCAGTTGTTCAGCTTCCCTCTTCCAGGCTGTATAAATATCTGTGAGCTGTTGGTGAAAAGCTCAGCTCACAGGGAGGGAAAGCAGACTGGAGGTAAAGCTCAGCCACGCTCCAGCGCTGGACGGAGAAGATCAGGGGCCTCAGAGGAACCGGATCAGAGAAGCGTCTCAAACATGTTCCTGCTCCTGCTGCTCGCCGGGCTCCTGCTGCAAGGTGACGCTCAGGACCAGGCGTCTCTGTGGAGAGGAAACGACAGGAGCGGGAGGTGTGTTTACAGCTTCACCGTACCCAGCCCTGTGGAGGCCAGCTGCCCACAGCCTGCAGCTCCAGAAGTGGAGGCTCTGAAGGTCAGACTCGGCGTGCTGGAGATGCTGGTGTCCCAGCTGAGCGGTAAGAGCCTCCAGCCTCCGGGGGGGCGTCAGGGTGCTGGAGACAGAGCTCAGGCTGAGCTGCAGGACGCACTGAACCGAGCCGTGGCAGAGAGGAGTCTGTTGCAGGGCGAAAAGGAGCGTCTGAAGAGGGAGATGAAGGCTCTTCAGCTCAGAATGGAGGAAATGAGGAGGGAGACGGAACGGCTGAGGAAGAGACCCTGTCCTCAGACGCCGGCGGCCCCGCCGAGCCACCCCCAGAGGGACAGGGCCCCGACGAGACCCCTCGAGGGTAAGGGAGGAGCACACATGCTGTACAGACATCTCAACACGGTCGATAACATTTCAAGTTTGGACTTTGTTGGCACATTTTTTTGTGACAGTCGTTGACTTTTTGCAAAGAAATGTTCATGTTCTGTCAAAGCAAATGGAAATCCCGACTTTTAGGATGCCACTTGCTTTTCCCTAACGTGGACAGGAAGGCTGTTCTCAGTGAGCTGGACCGTTGTGCTTCTGTCATCTCAGCTCCGGTCTCCTGAAAGAGGGATGATGTTTGTGCGGCGTGCAGCGGCTCACGCTTCTTTTCATGTGTGCGTTTGCGCTGTAATGTTTTGGTTGTCTGTTGGAGACCCTCAGGTCCAGTTTCCTGTGCTGCATTTAGCAGCTGGGGGGGGGGGGGGTGCAGAGAGGATCAGTTTAATATCTGTGGAGAAGTCCTGCTCATTTTACAAGCAGTTTCTCCTCCAGCAGGAGCACAAAAAAAGGGGTTTTGTTTTTGTTTCTTAGGACAACTAGAACTCTGTTTTTGTTTCTTGGCTCTCGGCTTCATTTGCTGTGAACGACTGAGTTTTCCAGCAGCAGTAAATCTTTTCTCTCTAGTTCCTGAGAGGCTCCCCACGCTTCAGGGGCCTCCGAAGCCCCTCCACCACGTAGCAGGTTATCTGGTGAGTGCGTCAGGCTCTCACCTGCATACCGAGAGGGCCCCTCAGGAAGACCAACGGATCCCAGCAGGTGGAGGACATCCAAGACCAGAAGACAGAAGACATTCGTCAAACTATTTTCGGTTGCCTGTGCTCTCACTCTGACTCCTGGACCTCATCACCAACAAGCCAGGCGGGACTTCCTGTTCAAAACCTCCGAGTGAATGTTCTGCAGCGAGTAATCTTCATTTATGTACGATACTCCCTTAAAATGAAAGAAAGCATGAACCTGCAGGATGATTGATGGCATCAGGGAGGCCTGAGCTGATAGATTCTTTATTAATTCCTGAGGAAATTAAAAAATGTCCATCTACTGACAATCATAAAACACACACACACATAAAAAACAATAAAGGCCAATGGTTTAAAAATCAATAGATTAAACAAAATAAAAATATCAATGGATAAAATAGATTAATAGATACAAAAATCAATGGATTCAATTATTAAAAAATCAGTGGGTTAAAATGAATTAGAAGAAATTGCTTCTTAGCTGCTCCTCCAGTGAGTTGTACTGCCTGATGGCACGTGGAACAAAACGTTTCTTCAGTCGGTCTGTGGAGCAGCGCTGACAGCAGTCTGTTGCTGAATGTGCTCCTCCTTCCTCATGTAGGGGATGGGAGGGATTCCTCATGATGGCCCTGAACCTGCTCAGTTTTCTGCTCTGCCTCCTCCTCCAGAGCCAGCTTCAGTCCCACCACAGAGCTCACCCTCTTGATGATTTTGTTGTTCTTCTTGCTGGCATTGCACCGGCACACAGCAGCAACGGAGGGCCAGCACAAACCTCCGTTGTCTCACGTGGTTCTTTCCAGTCTCTGTTCCTGTAGGATGTTTTTCCTCGCCGTTCACAGATCTCGGCTGCTTTAAGCTGTTTCAGGTCACAGTTCTGGGGTCCCTCTCTGCTGGCCACAGCTCCAGATCTCACTGATCCGATCACGGATGTGATTGGTGAACTCTTTCCTGCTGCTTGGTGTGTCCATGTTTAGTTTTAGGCTGAGTCACGTGACAAACCTCCCTCGTTTCAGCCGAGTCACCACCGGACACTTGTTCTGAGCATTGATGCAGACCATTCTTGGCCTATCTGCTCTGCATGCAAAGCTTGAACTTGATAGGATATGTGAACATCCTCCATCCATGACTGTGGATCTGATTGACAGCCTGTGGCTCATCTTGGATGCAGGGGAACTCCAGCAGCTGTTCCTGCCTCTCCCTGGTGTGAAAGTGTGACTGCGTAGCAGGTGAGGGGGAAAATCCTGGTTTCTGAGCCAGCAGCTCCGCCTGCATCACGGCGGGGATCCGTTCAGCCACCGGGGGAGGTCCTTCTGCTTCGCGGCGGATTTTCGCTCTGAGAACATCATCATCATCATCATCATCATCATCATCATCATCATCATCATCATCATCATCATCATCATCATCATCATCATCATCGTCCTGTAAAAGGAGTGGGAAGCAGAGAGTCGGGCTTGTGGTGCCCATAGGCCATTTGAGTTGACAGCCCCGGGAGCGTGCGTGCTGTTCAGTGTGTCACGTGGCGGGACCGTCTGACGCCACAGTAGCCCGAATGACAGCGGTCACATTCCCCACTGTCAGCGCGCGCGCGCACATAGACATCTTGAGCGTGAACGGGAATCCCTGGGAGGGAAACTGCCTGTGTGTCTCCTCCACGTCTCACCTGGTGGCGAGGGCGCACAGGTGAGACGGCTCTGGGGCCCGCGCCGGCCCCGCGCGGCTCTGGGGCCAAGCGCCGGCCACGCGCCCGCCCCGCGCAGCTTCCTGATCTAACTCTGTGTCGTGTCGTCGCAGACTCCGCGTGGCAGTATGGGTCCCCAGCATTCCAGGAGCTCAAGGCGGAGGTGACGGAGGTTCCAGTTCCTGACAGCAAACAGAACCAAACAGGTATCGGTCTCTGACCCAAACCACAACTTCCAGCTTCTCTGCAGTTTACATTTTGGTCTAGGAAGCGACACCTCCACGTTTCAGACATAGCAAAGCTGAGAGTGAAAGATGAGCCCGGCGAGGCGCCGGACTGTGATCCTTCCCAGCTAAACGCGTCTGTCGCTCCTGTCAACAAACTCCTGCTATAAATATCCAGGAATTTAGGACAGGAATCCAGCCTGGATGCTGAGCTGTGATCAGAGGACTTCTGTTGTTTCGTAGGAGGAGAAAGAAAGCCCCTCCAGTTAGGATGCCATCAGAGACGACCTTTGACCTTCTCTGGTTGGGTTTTCTTCCCACTTTGATGTTGTGGGGAAAAGTACCTCCAGCAACAGAAAACCTTCTTCTATCAACACTGAAAGCCAAACAGACATGTGTTTCAGACCCATGTGGCCCCTAAATGTGTTGTCCTGGAACCTGGCGACAGGGTAGCATTTAGGGAGGCGCTAAAAATCCAAGCAACCTTCTGGTTGTGCAGAAGCTGGAGAACAACGGGGAGCTTCTTCTGGTGTCCCGCCTGCCTCCATAATGAGAAGAAACGCCATCACCGTCCTGATCTTTGCATGAGAGAACACACCAAGGCTGGAAATCTTCCACCCTTCCTGCTCTATCGCTGATTACCTGGACCAAGGGTGTTGAGTCCAACAGAACCTGGAACACCTGATGCAGCCCAAACAGTGATGACTGGTCCAATAGAAGAAATGTACAGCTAGGGTCTAGTCTCCAAGGTACTTTAACATTAGGTGTTGGGTCATCTAGACCCACTAGACAGTGCTCTGAACCTTTTTTCTTCAATGATTTGTGATCTTCACTGGTGTCCATGGATTATATGAAATCTTTCCACCTTTATCCACCTTTGTCATGGTAGGGAGAACACGTCAATGGAAGGGTGGGGTCATCTGGACCCCACAAGATAGCACAAGGGTTAAATTGTTAAAAACAAGCAGAGTGATCAGGCTTTCAAGAGCCATCTGTTCTCAAAGGCTTATAACCCTCTTTTTTGAAGTGCATGACATCATAGCTGCCATTTTTCTGAGCAAACACCACCCCATGTAGAAAGGACACCTGAGATGTTTGGCGCTAATGCCAAACGAAAGGGCGTTTCCCACCTGACAGCACCTGTCCTACATAAGGCTGAGGCTGTACTGACAGAACCAGGCCTCTTAAAGTCATGAAGGCCACCATGAAGGCTGTGCTGCACCAGAGTCAGGCGTTCCATGTGTCCCACTGCTAAAACCAATAGTTCCACAGCTGGAACGCCGAGTCTTGGCGCTCCGATGGAGCCCAGGCCGGACTCCAGCAGTTAACACTCAAAAAGCTCCGAACGAAATCATGGAGTGTCCTTAAGTTCCCATCAAGCCCGTTTGACTGTGTAGTTTTTATTGAATAAGACCAAAATAGCACATCGCCGATGAAAACGACAAACCTGCTTTAAAGAGCTGACTGAGAATCTCGATCCCTCTCTCCCCCTGCAGGCTGTGGTGACCTGCTGTCAGTTGGAGAGCCGGTCAGTCACAGAAGGGCCGACAACATCGCGGGGAAATATGGAGTCTGGATGCAGGATCCTGAGCCGGTCTCTCCATATGGACCCAACATGGTGTGGCGCATTGACACCGTTGGCACGGAGGTCAGGCAGCTGTTTGGATATGAAGACCTGGAGCAGCTCTCTAAAGGTTTCCCATCTAAAGTAGGTCTCCCCCAGCACTCACACTGAGCCACAAACCCCAAAGCGTTCCCCGTCAAGTTCTCCTCATTTTCCGTTTCAGGTCCTGCTGCTGCTGGACCCCCTGGAGAGCACCGGGGCCACTCTCTACCGAGGCTCCCTGTATTACCAGAGAAGACTCAGCCGCACTCTGATCCGCTACGAGCTGGCTGCTGAGCACGTGGCTGCCCGCCGGGAGCTTCCTCACGCCGGCTTCCACGGCCAGTTCCCCTACTCCTGGGGAGGCTACACGGACATCGACTTGGCTGTGGACGAGAAGGGGCTGTGGGCGGTCTACTCCACCAGCAAGGCCCAAGGAGCCATCGTGATTTCACTGCTGGATCCGCTCAGTCTGGAGGTCAGGAGGAGCTGGGAGACCAACATCAGGAAGTCGTCCGTGGCCAACTCCTTCATCATCTGTGGGAAGATGTACACCGTGGCCAGCTACTCTGCTCCGGACAGCACCATCAACTATGTCTACGACACAGAAACCAGCCAGGGGAAGGCCGTATCCATCCCTTTCAAAAACAAGTATCGCTACAACAGCATGATCGACTACAGCTTGGCCCAAAGGAAGCTGTTTGCGTGGGACAACTTTCACCTGGTGTCCTACGACATCAGGATGAGTCACAGCCCGGCCACCTGAGGCCAGCAGGCCCAACCGTTTCAGCGACGCCGACCTGTTCCTGCATCAGAGACTCAAACCTTTAGAGCAACGCGAGCGGCAGATGTTAGCCCAAGCACGACTGTGGAGAACTGGATTAGTGGCAAATGAAAGAGGAATTATTTTTATACCGCTTTTAATCCTGATGTTTGACGTTTTAATCAAAGTATATCTGGAAATGGAGCAGCAATGTTTGTGCTTAAAGCTCAACTATTTGTATAGCCGAATCCCGTGGTTCTACATAGATCTGAGAAAGAATGCATGGTTATTGCATGCATTTGCAGCATCAAGACAGCGTATGAAATAAACTTGACTGTTTTCCATTTTGTGTCAAATGCACATAAAGTCTTGTGGCTTAAATCTGTGTGGGTTCAGCTTAAATCTAGGATGAAACGTCACATTCAGACCTGACTTCATGCAGCAGCTCCTGCAGAAACCTCTGAGGACCCCTAGTGGTCAAAAGCAGTTCAGCCTGAAAAATGAAGGCGCTGACTAAATGAAACAGTATATTATTTTTTATTAGTTTCTGTAACCAAACCAAGAGAATGTAAATAATACAGTACATATTTAATACAGTGATGAAACCCCTGTACAACAAAAACAATAGGTCATTACGCCTCCTCTTCTGTCATCCTCCCGACGAAGGAGTCTCCCCCAGCGTGGGCAGATGTGAGGGGAATCCCTCCCCACCTCAGGGTGTATACTACTGTACAATTCTTAAGGTTTCTCATCAGCGACCTAAGACGAGAGCGTTGTGGGAGGGGCCAGCAGAGAAGTGTCCTTCAGGACTTGAGATTTCGGATTTTCTTTGTCCTTAACTCGTTTGCTTTTTCAGTGAAAGTCAGCAAAGACCCTCAACCGTTTGACTTCTTTCAAATCTCGTCCTGCCATGAAATACTAGCTAAGGGCGCTGAAACCGTTCTAAGCAGCAGGTCTGGGAGCTTCATATAGTCAGGCGTGTGTGAAAGCCGGATGGGTGGGCGTGTTGCTCTGATACTGAACCGGGTGTAAAACAGTGATCTGACATCATCCATGCAAGCCTCAGAGTCCACTCAAAGCATCGGCGTTGGTTTGACAGCAGCTCAAGGAGGCCGTCGCCTTAACCCTTTGGCTCGAGACAAACAAGCCGTGTACGAACACACACACCCGACACGCAGACGACTGCAGGCGAGGAAACGAGAGCAGAAGGCAGGAGCGAAGGCCCACAGGCAGACCAGTCAGTCAGTCAGTCAGTCAAATGCTGCTATTGTCACATTTTCTTTTGTGGTTTGGTGTCTGCGTGCGCCAGTCCATGGATGGAACGGCTGAACAGGAGCAACGGCACATTCTATGCACTAATTAGGAGGGTAAAGTCTGTTTCACTAACATCTCCTTCAGGAAAAGAAGAATACTGAACTCAAACGTCTCCATTCATGTTTGTGACGTCACTTGCAGGAAAAAGTTGAAAAACAAAAAAACAGTTCCAACAGAACAACAGCAAACCTCCAATGTTCTTTTGGAATTACATATCTGTCAAACCTGTGGATCTTTTTTTAAAATCAGCATCGAGCCATGAAAAAAAAAAAAAAAAAAATCCACCTCGAACGACCCCCCCACACCTGCAGTGATGAGAGATTACGCAGCAGACGACGGCAGCGTCACCGTCTTCTGCTTCTTCCTCCTCCACTCTTCTCCAGGTTTAACAAGAGGCCTAAACCACTAGATCAGCATGGATTCTGGGACCAGAAGAGGCCTCCAGCTCTTTATTTGCCCTCTTCTGGTTTGATGGCCTGTGGCTTAATGGGACCAGTCCGAATGGGCTTGGTTGTAGAGAGGGGGGGCTTGTCGGCATCGGGGCGTTCAGCTCCCGTCTGGTGGTTTGAGCCCGACGTGTCCAGAGCTGGTTTTCCTCCTTGGTCGAGTCGAGGAGGTTTGCCAACTTGGGGGGGCTTCATCTGCTGCTGCTGCTGTTCCGAGAAAAACTTGTGAGTGGACTGGAGCACCTCAGCTCGCTGCTTGGCCTTAAGGGGGTGCAGAAAAAAGAAATGAGACACCCCCATTCCTCAAAATAACCACACCGAGCAGGACTCCAAAGCACAGGAACCTGCAGCTACCTTCAGGTCTTGCTCAGCCTTCAGAGCTGCCTGGGTGGCCCTGGCAGTGAGGGAAGGACCAGGGGGGCCTCGGGGTGGGTGCAGGCCGTGTTGTGGATGCTGGGGTCGAGGGTGGGGCATGAGACCAGCGCCCACATTGAGCGAAGGTCCCATGGGAGAACGCTGGACACCCCCCCCGTAGGATGTAGCACGAGGAGTGCGAATCACAGGAGAAACCATGCTGGGCTGAGATAAAATCTGAAAGGAAAAACAGCAACAGATGTGTGAAAATGGAACTTAAAGGGTAATAATTGGAAAAAAAATAAAGAAAGAAATGATCAAAGGTGACCATAAAGTGACAACAGCACAACAACAAAAAAGATATTTGTGAAAAATGCAGTAAATAACCAGCAAAGTAGCGTGTCACGCCATGACGCCACCAACCAGGTACAGTGGACGGCACACATTACAGCTGTTTTTGATCAGTTAGTGCTGCGACTCTCTGGCATCAGGGGTGATTAAAACGAAAAGTAAAACTAACATCTTGACACAAAATACATTATTGAAAAGCCAACAAAAATGCCTACATTTTTACATATTTTTTGGGATTGATTTGACATTCTAAACTTAAGGAAGCTTTGTTTGTAAAAGTTGAAGGCTAAGGTATGACGTCACGCCAGAGCGGGGAGATTGTTGAAAAGTTATCAAAGCTTGAAGTCAATTTGTGACAAGAACTGTAAATTGCATCAATCACAAGACTAAAATATGCTGCAGTCCAAAACCTTGAGAGGACTAACGTTTTAATGGTGTCTCTAGCCGAAAGAATGACAAAATAAGAAGCTTAGAAACGGGGAACTTTGGTGAAAATGTCGGAAGCCTCTCCCATTAAAACCCATTATAAAGCGGAAATTACCATAAGTTTAATGGTTTATATCTCAAATACTAAAACATATTTTAAAAATCTGAAAGAATTGGAATCAGTATAAAGTATTGTGGATATTTTGTAGTTTGATTGGTGTCTCTAGCTAAAAGTATGTCAAAGTTATAATGGTTGAAACAAGAAAAGGTTTACAAGGATTCTCCATGTTTTTCAATGGAAGCAAAAATCCTGGAATATCTTGAAAAGTTCAAGGATTTGAAGAACCAAAAGACACAGCTGGAAAAAGCTGAACATTTGAATAACGGTTGAAATTGCTGAAAAATTGTGGAAGGACTTAAGCATCAAAAAAATGGCAGAAGATACTATAATGAAGAAAGAGATACAGGAAAACTTTTTATTAGTATCTTCTGCCATTTTTTTGATGTTATATAGCATTTAACCAAAAACAAAGAATGCTTATGAGATCAGCAAGGGATTCTAACCTGCGGGTTGAACTGTCCAGGGAAGTGCTGTGTCATTCTGAGGCCAGCAGAGCTGGGCTGGAACTGCTTCTGGTACAGCAGGCTGTTCATTTTGCTGGACTGACTGCTGGGGGAGGTGGAGCTGGCCCTGCACGAGTACATTGGGGAAAACACGGACAAGCGGTCAGACAGCCGGAGAGGCAGCAGCTCTGGACTCTGCTAGCAGAGTGGAGACTCAGGATTCTGCAGTCCCTGGCACCAGAACGCTCACATCTCCACACTTTGAGTGCATACAGCGCTTTGCGTGTTTTTTGTGCTGCAAACGTGACGCCCTTCATTTACAGACTCGCACACTGAGGACAGCGTCTTTTCCAACAAACAATTTCATTCAACGCCAGAGGAGCTTGTGCCCTGGTGAACACAGCCTAACCTAGGTCCTGTGACAGCATTAGAACATTCCAAAGGTTTCAGAAAAGGCTCATGCTCAACAGAACCGGACCTGTATGGGCTGGAGGTGGGTGTTGTGCTCCTGCCGCTGACTGGAGGAGTTCCAGGCTTCACATCCATCCCGCTGCCAAAGAGCTTCAGATCCATGTCCATCTGCAGGAGTCACAAGAAAAAGACGGGAAAACTGCTGATGAACTCAGGAAACGCAAGACTCTCTGTCTGACCAGAGCAGAAGAGCATTTTGAAAGAGTTGAAAGGTCTAAAATAATTCTGATCTTTCCTGTTTACCCGTCTGAAAAACGAGTTTGTGGAGTTTCAAACAACACAAACTATTACAGGAGCAACTAAAAGCTGAACACGAACCTTGCTGCTTGGAGGCTGCATCAGGCTGTGGTTAGGGCCCATCATCCCCCTGTACGCCTGAGAAGCTGGGGGCTGTCGATTGAGATTGGGGGGCTGGGGTTGAGGAGGGGTGGGGGGCAGGGCTAAGAGGGGCTGGCCCCCACCCGAGCCGAAGTTTGGCATGGACAACTGGGAACCTGGCAGTGGAACCGTTACCTGGAGAAAAATTAGAAATCCTCTTCACAACTTCAGTTGAAACACAAGCAGAAGATAAATTTGTAGAAAAAAGTTTGCACAAACATATCGTTGAGTCCTTGCCTGCTGCATAGCAGAACTGGGTGACTGAGTGCTGCTGTAGTAGCTGCTTTGTCCATGCTGTTGTACTTGTCCTGAGTACAAGTTTGAGTGTTGACTGATGCTCTGTCGAGCCTAAGCAGCAATCAGAAATGTCTCAGAAACATGCATGAGCCGCACCGTAACACCTCTGAATTTGAGCAAACGTCTGGTAGCACGTGAGAAGAGTTCAGCACTGATCCATCCGGTCAGCGGTTACCTGCAGCAGGTGAGTGTCCATCAGCTGGGAGGCTCCCATACCAGAGGGCTGGTTGAGCTGTGGTTCAAACAGTATGGGAATGTGTTGAGTGGAGGAAGGCTGCTGATAGGCCAGGCTGGACTGCGCCTTTCCCAGGTCGGGGCCTTGAACGCCAGGATAACTGTGCAGGGACGGCCCTGACAGCATCATGGAGGGCTGGGACAGGCTGCTCTGCATAAACGCCTGCTGGGACCTGAGGGAGCGCCCACAGGAACATGTTTGGAGGGCACGCGGCTTCTTTTGTAGAGATTCTAAAAGGTTAGGAGGCAACGTCATACCTGTAAGGCTGCAGCGAAGAGCTGAACAGGTCCTGTGGTTGAGACACCGGGGGCCCGGTGCTGAGCCCCAGCTGAGCCTGGTGTGTGTGCTGGGGCTGGCCCTGCATTGACGCGTAGATGGGGATGGGAATCTGCTGCACGGCGGTCGGCTGCAAGACAGTTGGCTGAGAGTCCGACGTCCAAGGACTTTGAAACGTGTTTCCAAAACGAAAGCCTACCTGTGAAAGGCCAGGCTGAAAGGCTTGCTGCTGTGCTAGAGAGGGAGGGGCCAGACGATGGTGAGGGGTGCTGAAAAGGTGGCTGGTGTCCATGTAAAACGCTGGAATTTGAGCTGCAGAACCTAAAGACATTTGTTAGAGATGCAACATCACGCTGTTTTCATTCATGCTGCGGGGGCCGCGTGCTCTCACCTGCTGCAGACTGAGAGACGTAGACCTGGGGAGTCTGCTGCTGTGGAAGGAGGGGGGGCACACAGCTGAGCTGGGAGAAGCTGCTGGCGCTGTTGGTGCCACCGGCGGAGGCTGTCAGACCCCCACCCTGAAGCTGCTGGGGCTTCACCTTGCAGATGTTAGGGGGGTCAGAGGCGGAGGTGGTCTTGGTGCTGTGGGAGGGTGTTGTGTAGGTGCCAGAACCTGCTGGGTGTGAAGGGAAACATGTTGAGGATGGGGGGAAATGACTCACTACGGAATGACGGAGGTAAAGCACGCCTCCAGCAAGTTAAGATGGGAAAAAGTCAGAAGTTACCTTGCAGGGAGGTGCTCGGGGTTACAGAAGCCACAGGGATCTGTGGCATGGAAGTCGAGGAAAAAGAGTATGAAGACGCACAGGAGGTGATGGGAGAAGACGAGGAGGTGACAGGAGAATTCTTTTCCAGACTCGGGGAGTTTTCCCAAGCCTTACGGGCCGACTCCATCTGAGGGTAACGGGCACAAACGGATGTTTGATGGCCTGCGTATAGAAGCGGGCAGCACGGCGGTGGGCCGGTGGGCCTTACCTTCAACGTTAAGTCAGCAGTGGCGGTGGAAACTGTGCTGAGGCTGGAGCTCTGCTGCAGGGATTCTCGGCGAGGAAGAGGCAAGGAATGAGGAAGAGCCACCTAGAGAAAGAAAAAAACCCAGAGAAAAATAAGAAACCAAACTTCAACCGTGGAATTAAAAAGTGTTGGCATTATATACTGTTGTTTGAGGATTTGGACTCACGTTGGCCACTAAACTCTCCTCCATTTTGTTCCCTCCAGTAGGAACACTGTCAGCTAGGGAGGAGGAGGGTGTGGTATAGTCCATCACAGATTCCTAACAGAGGATAAACAAAACAAAAAAACCCTCAACCCCAACACGACTTCTGATTGTTGTAATAATAAATGTTTCTGTTCCGTACCTTCGAGTTAGTGCTGTACTCTGCTGAAGGTACTGTAATCATTCCCTCCATCTCTCCTCCCAGTTCAGGTACTACAGTGTCACTGGAAGGAGGACTGGGGTCAGCGGTTCTGGTGGCACTTCCAGCTGAAACCCCGCCCTCCAGCGCTTCTCCCTCGGCTCCACGAGCGTCTTTGGCTTTGCGGTTTTTTAAGGAGCGCTCTTTACCAATAGGGCCCGGTTTGTACTCCTTGGTTTCTACCGGTTCCATCTCAGGCAGCTGAGGAAGAGGAGAAAAATGTTCAACATTTGGCCACAGTCCAGCAGCTAAAAAAAAAATCTGTTCAGCAGCATTCCCACCTTCTGTGTTTTGATTGGACCGGCTCGAGTTTGTTTCTGTCTTTGTTCTTTGGGAGCCGGCAGTTTGATTTCAGGGACACTTTCCAACAACGCCGGGCCTCCATCACTGTCGGTGCTGCCTGCAGATGACGGTGCTCCAAACTGGATGGCGTCTATTCCCAAATCTGCACTGGCGTCAACTCCAGGTTTTAGGCCCTAATTGGACAAAAATAATTCTTATTTGGTATGCCCCAAACGGAAGGAGATTCATGTGTGAGTGAAGGAATAGAGGCCGTGAGGTTACCTCAGCAGAGGTCGCAGCAGTAAAGGAGGTTAAAGGTTTGTTCCAAGCACTCACTGACGGGGGCTGCAGAGGGCTGATGGGACCAACTGCGACAAAAAGTTACACGTATTTATTTTTGGCAAATAGATGTCAACTGATCAAGAATTTCCCTAAAGACAAAGTCAATAATCAACTTGTCCACTCACGCTTCTTAACATCAGGAAGAACAGAGGAGCCTGCTGCTTTGTTTTCCCACAGCTCGGTGCCCAAAGTGCTGTGGGTCTGCGTGGGGGCCAGGGCGAGGCTCTTTGAGGGGGCGTCCACAGTACCAGGGGGGATGGATGAGATGGGAGCTGTGGCTCCTTCCAGCGAAGCCAAAGTGGGCTGGGAGGGGGCAGTGTGAGAATGTTGCTGGGAAGTTGGGGCAGCAGTGACAGGAGGCTGAGACTGCGAGGCCTGTGGCGGCGGCGGCTGCTGCTGCTGCTGCTGCTGATGATGATGCTGCTGTTGAGACGACTGCTTTTTGGCAAATCTTGGGGGCAGTTTTCCTCCACTTCCTCTGCTCTTTTCACCAGAGCCTTTTTTACCCCAGTTCTGTAAGATCAACAGGTGAGTACAGCTGGCCATCATTAGTTTTTGGAATTTACAGCAAAAACAACAACTTTTCTCACCTGAGTAGTCTGCTCTTCTTTTTTCCGTTTCTCCTCGTCCTGCAGGCGTTTCTGCTGCTTGCGGGAGACGACTTCGGTGAAGCCATCGTCATTGGCGCTGGACTGCGGGTCATCTGTGGTAACTTCTGGGTGATCGTCGATAATCACAACACCTACAAGAATCAGACATTCGTTTCTTGCTGTGTAAGAGCGACCAGCAAGGGCGTAGCATAGACTTTGTGTGTGACAAGTGCCAACGATAGAAAAGTGTTGACTAACTGGCATAGTTGTTGAGGTCAAACTGAGAAAGCGCATTCTCCTTGGGCTTCTTGGTGGCCAGTTTGCCCTCGTCTTTACCACGGGCAGACTGCTCTTTAGCAAGTTTCTGGGCTGCTCCTCCGGCTGCTGGTGCATCAACGTTCTGCTGGGCTGCAAGGCTGTTTTAAGGAGAAAAAAAAGCAACTTCAAACTAAACTTTTACTTTCGTCACTGCTCTAAAGTTTAAAGGCATGTACTTGCAAATAAACATTCACCCAAAACAAAGATGACTGACATTTTGAGCAACCATTTGTGAAGAGGCTGAAAAAGGAAATTGGGCAGTCAAAGAGGTTGTGCCATTACAGAATAAAGTTCAAAGGTTTAGAGATTCAGGCAGAATTTGAGGCTTTTCTCGTGAGTCTGTCCGTCTAGCACTCTCTTTCTGCAGTGTGACTTTTTCCACTCCAAGGGTTTATGAAACATAAAGTTTGACACATCAAAAGCACTTACACAGGTGTTTACATGTTTATGTTATTTACAGGAACTCTTCATGACTTAAGAACTACATGGGGAAGTCCCTGGTATTGGAGTTGAGCTTCCTTTTGCTGTTGGGCTTAAACAGAGACGGACAATAGACTAAAGCTTGAAGGTTTCAGACTCACCCTTTTCGACCAGCTTTCGATCCACCTCCTCTCCTCTCTCCTTTGCCTCCAGCGTAACTGCGACCTGGTTTAGCTCCACTGTTGCCTCTGCGATTCTGCCTCTCTGTAGGTCGCTGGCTTGAGAAACTTCTCTTGGCTGCTTGGGACCCTTCCCGTTTTGGAGTTGCACCTCCATCTGCAAAGCTTTTATTGGGAGTCATGGAGCCCTGGGGAGATGCAGGTGCTGGGGTGGAGGCCGAGGCTACTTCAGTAGCAGCCTCCAGGGCTCCTTTCTTTTCTTCTCGCTCCCTCCTTTCATTGAAATCACTGCTCTCAGAAGCCGTTTCCCATTCCTCATTTGCTTGGTCGGAGGAGTTCTGGTTCGACAAGTCGGGGGACTTGGTACCTACTGCCCCAGTGGCAGGACTGCTGGTCTCAGCTAAGGATGCTTCTAAAGGAGAAGGCTGGTCGGGTACAGGTACGGCTGTGGCCATGTCGGCAGGCACGGGTGGGGGGGCTCGAGAAATGGTTGGGGAAACAGGAATTAGGGTTAAACCGGGCTCAGCTGCAGTAGGTACCGAAGAGGTGGCTGGACTTTTTGTTGTCTCACCAGAAGCCATCACTGCTGCCTCGTGCTCCTTCAAACGTCTAAAGCGGGGAGGCTTATCCTGCCTAGGGGGCCTAGCTGGTCTGGCTCTACGGGGCCTTTCTCTACTATGAGGAGCACCTTCTCCTAATTTCTTGCTCTCTGTTTTAGGGGGGCGCCTGTCGGCAAGATTGTCATGTTTTGATATAGAATCGGCATCCTCAGGCCTGAATGTTTCCATAGGTTTAGAGGGCCACTGGAAAGCGCAATCTCTTGGTGTTGATCGTCTGAGAGGGACTGACCGAGGGGCTCCCCTTTCCCTTGTTCCACCCCGTCGATTGTATAATCCACCTCTTCCCCTGCGAGAAGGCTCCCCCTTTGGAAGAAATCCTGGCTTGGGCCTGCTTTCATCTTCACCTCTAATCCCGAGCTTTTCTCCCATGTGGGGCATCCCAAAGCTGGGCTTGTGAGACACCGAACGACCGTCAACTGGAAGGTCTCTCCTCATTAGACGACTAGGTTTGGTGCTGGGCTCGCGGTCAGAAGGTCCCGTGTCGCTGGCAGACTCCCTTCCACCCTCACTTTCAGAATCAGTGTCAGAACCCCGGCGCCTTCTCCGTTTTGGTATAACCTCAAAATCTGAGCTTTCGCTGCGCGTTTCGCTTTCTTCTCTGTTGCGAAAGGCCGCAGCACCTCCAACAGAAGGCAGATCTGAGCGTAATTTGGGCTCTCGATAGAACTCTGCCCGACTTCGTCCCCGACTCCCTCTACCTCGACCACTATAAGATCCTCGAAAGCTCCGTCCTCTAGAATAATACTCCCCTCTGCCACGCCCCTTGAAATTGGCATCAGTGGGCCATTCTCTTTCCCTGTCCTTGTCCATGTCTTTCTCCCTATTTCTGTCCCGATCCCTCTCTCTTTCCTCTCGCCTGTAAACCCGTGAAGACAGGTTGGACTCTTTTCGAGAAGCTAACTTTGGTTCTGGGTGCTTGTCAGCACTGGGCTTTTCCACTTTCTCCTCTTGCGATGAAGAGGTAGGCACTCCCGAGGAAGGCTGGGATTCTCTGGCTCTTGAATGGGATGTCTGAATGTCTTCCATCTCCGTAGATTCTTTCTTGCTTTCACCGTGAGACTTAAAACCTTCAGACACAACAGCAGAAGCAGCAGAAGCAGCAGCACTAGTAACTTTGGATGACTGGTCTTTTTTCGACCGATCCCCTCGTTCCCCCCTTTCATGACGTTTCTCTCTTTCTTCTCTTTGCTCCCTCTCCTCTTTCATATCTCTTAGGACAGGTTTTTTTATTGGCCCTGACCTGCGAATCGGCCTGTCTCCCCCTAGTCCTTCTCTGCGTCCAATCCCCGATCTTCCAGCCCAACGAAGCTCTGCTTTTTGCTTACTAGGAGCTGGCAGAGGCAACTTCTCTTGTTTGTGTAATCCATCAGAAGGAAGTGTGGCACTCTTGCTGGTTAAGGCTGACTGAGCACAGAGTTCATTCTGGGGTTTCTCACTCAGTTCTCCAGCATCCTGTAGCTCAAATGATTTTGTTGACAGAGGTAGCCCATCAAACCTTGGTTCATCTATCTTAAGGGAATGGCTGGAGCCCTGCGAGACACTTCTCTGGAGGATGGCTTTACCAAGAGCTTCCACTTCTCCACTAGGTAAGCCCGATTCTGCTCGATCAAAGTTGGAACTGCTTGGGACCCTGTCTAAAGGTCCTGAAACACTGTCTGGGTCCTGTTTAAATGTTTGCAGGGACTCTGAAGGGTCCTGAAAAAAGTCCTTCTTGTGAGGCTCCAGAGTATTGCGATCCTGAGTATAGGGATTTGAAATACCTCTGTCCAGATCCAAACTACAGCTCACTCTAAAAAAAAAAAAAGAAAAAACATCATATAGTCAGAATCTTTGGAAAACGATCTCAACTGGATCTGACAACAGTGAAATAAAATCAAGGGTGATAATGATTTAGAAGCCTGAAGACAAAACCTCCATCGTACAGTGGGAAGAGCTAGAGAAGGTGGAACAAGCCAAGTTAAAACACTGAGATGGGTCTAAACGGTCACACAGCTCCAGTTATCCCTTGTGCTATCCTATGGGGTCCAGATGAACCCACCCTTACATTGACGTGTTATTCCTACCATGACAAAGGTGGATAAAGGTTTAATCCATGGACACCAGTGAAGATCACAAATCATTGAAGAAAAAAGGTTCAGAGCACTGTCTAGTGGGTCTAGATGACCCAACTCCCAACGTTAAAGTGCCTAGGATAGCACAAGGGTTAAGGGAAAGTGGCTGGATGTTGCTGGAGCAACAGCCACCACAACTGGGTAGAGGTAGGTCCCAGAGCTGGAAATAAACTATTTGTTCCATTCTCTACTCATTTATGACAAAATATCAGCACAAACAAACATGACACCATCTGCAGTAATATACTTTTCAACTTACCTGGAAAGGCTTAGGTGTGCAATACAAACTAAGTTATGCTCATAATTAGCTTTGTCAAATTAAATGTGAAAAAATGTTATATAGGGGTAACTTCTGTCATAATTGTATATTTAATGAGTGTAACCTTTTTTGGTTAACATTTGTTAAGCATTGCTATAAAAAAAAGAAAGAAAAGGAGGCGGCGTGCTTTGAACTGGTGATTTAAAAAAATATCTATATGGTAAGAAGAAGTGATGAAAACTATTAGGGATGACTTTGTCATCCTGCTTTATTACAAGGTTTTATTTAATTTTACCTTGGTTCTTCATTATCATCTCGTCCTTTTGGGGTTGTTGCAGAAGGTAATGGCTCAGACTGTGGGTATGGGTCAGATCCCCACACCATTCGTGAGTCTGAGTGCAAGCCATGGTCACGAACCGGCCGGGTCAAGTGGTCGAATGAGTCCGAACTTGAGCTGGAGTTGTCAGCTGGTTCTCTCCGCACTATCTGCTTTGAAGGCATTCTCCCTAAAAAGTTTAGAAGAGAGCTAAAAATACCGGCCATCACAGGAAACCTTCACATTTTAAGGCTTTCTTGAGCATTTTCTCACCAGGGTGCATGTTAGCTGGCATGTCCATTGGGGGTCGACCTGACATCATGCGGGGGTCCATATACGACTGCATCATCAGCCAGCGTGGGTCAAACCCCATTGAGGCCAAGTGCTGGGGATGGGGGCCCATGGGTTGATACATGGACCGGTGTTGCTGCTGCTGCTGCTGGGTGGCTGGGACACTTCCACCAACTGGCGTGGGGGCAGTGCCCCCACCTTGTTGTTGCTGTTGCCATTGCTGTTGCTTCATTTGTTCCTGAGAAAAAAAACAAATAGATGCAAATAATGAAGAAATGTTTAATTGATGGTGAACATCTCACCCAATTTTATTTGAAATAATGTCCATTCATTTCTGGTATTGGACACATCAAAGGCCAATATCCCACTTATACCATGGTCACTTACAAAATAAATAATTCTTAAATCAACCGTTAGTAATTAAGTCGTGTTACTTTTTAGGTTTAAAATCACTTTTTCACAAAAGGTGGACTATTTGTTGTGCGGCGCATTGTCATGGTAACGGCTGAGCCGTCACCGACCGCGACTGCAGCGGTAAAGGAACTTGACACGATATCGCCTATCGTTCACGTCTTTCAGCTCGTTTTTGTCCAGATGATGAAGCTAAAGGTTGTTTTAAAGAAGCCAGTGCAGTGATACAAAACATTTCAGATATGTGACCGGAACCTCTTTTTTAGGTGTGTGGTTATCACTGTGCTAATCACTTTTTAATGCACACCCAGCAGCCAATCAGAATCCAGTATTCATCCTGACCATAGCTAATAGTAAAACAAAACTATAAGGTGATATAAGTGTTAATGGCCGACAAAGTGTGCATTATCAGAAATGAATGCCACCCTGTGGCCCGCTTATACCATCGTCATTTACAAAATATCGTTTTGTTTTTTTTTACAAAAAACTGACTATTTGTCATGTGGTGAAACATGTCACGGTAACATGACAATGCGCCGCTAAGCCGGCGCCGACATTGACTGCAGTGGCAAAGAAAAACGATAAACGCTGAATCTCACGATGTTGATGAGCTGATGTCAGTGATATAGAACATTTAGGAAAGACACATTTTCCAGCACAAACAGGATCATAACCTGTGATTTTGAGTTAGATCATCGTAAACTTAAAAGGGTGACAGCTTTACCTGTTGCCTAAGGAAACGGGGAGGCAAGGATTTTTGAAATTGTTTGGAATAGCCTGAGATGAGAGATGGACGCACAGCAGAGGCAGCCTCTCCTTCCAGCTGTGGGGGGATTTCTTCACCACTTGGAGTTTCCAGGTGTGGCAGAGACACGTGGGGCTCGTCCACTGCAAAACAGAATAAAATTAAGGTCAAATGTTTCAGTTATCAAAAGCTATTCCTATGTTGAAACTAGGGATGTCCTGATCCAATCACGTGATTGGATCAGGACACGTGGTTGGAGACTCGATCAGAATATTTTATTTTATTATTTTGATCAAGGCTTTATATTTCAAGCTTGTCGTTACAAATACATGTCTGCATATCGTGAAGGGATCACGACATTTTACTCTCATAGAGCGCCGCAGAATACGGCAGCAGTTTGAGCAGGAGGCTAACGCTAACAGAAACGGATCACTAAAGTTAGAAAGTATTCACAGATTTACTTCGGGGTTCAATTAATGTCTTAAACGTTGAAAACTGTCACCAAGTGTCTCTTGGGTTTTGTCTCAACTAAAACATTGACCTAAACAGGCATTTCAACCAAAAAAGATTTGGTTTTTGTTTCTTCGTGATGAGAACGTCGCTCTCCTGCTGCCGACGGAGAGACGGCAGTGAGGCGGCTGCAGAGTGCAGGCCCGGGAAAAAAGGCCTAAATAAATCCAAACTCACA
Organism: Oryzias latipes; assembly: GCF_053564925.1. Taxonomy (NCBI): domain Eukaryota; kingdom Metazoa; phylum Chordata; class Actinopteri; order Beloniformes; family Adrianichthyidae; genus Oryzias; species Oryzias latipes. Next base: position 6,161,147 of record NC_136240.1, read on the forward strand.
CAAACAACCGGAACTAATAAATGGTTCCATTAATATGATTTAGACATGGAAGCTCATCACATTCATGCTACAACAACAATCATAGAAGTTTGTTTTTCATTTCTAATGGAGATGTGAATCACATCTGATGAAAAATGTTCTCAACATCCTGAAACTACAGCCACAAAACTTTCTCATATGATGAATTCTTAACTATTTTTTCTAGTTTATAGTAAACACATTTTTTCATGTACACAGTTTTTCCTTAATTTTTGAAGCCACTTTAGAGAGGTGCTCTGTTTAAGTGTTAAATAATAAAAACAACTGAATACAATTAAAATAGGGACCGATCTGGATCAGTTGATAACAATTTTTTTTAATTTCTAATAATGTTTTACAAAAGTATCGGATCTGGACTCTGGATGAAAATCAAACGATTCGGAATCGGCTCAGGAACAAAACATTCTTATCGGGACATTCTTAGTTGAAACATTAAACATCATTTAGAATCGGTTTACCTCTGTTTTCCTCCAAACTGAAGTAGTCGCGGATGGGTGCCGGTGTAGTTCCATCAGTTTGGCATTCCTCCATCTCCACCTGATGAGGCTTAATCAAGGGGGGCTCTACGTCGCCCTGGGACTCCAAAGCCCCAGGTCTTAAAGCAGGGGAGCTCGGCAGAGGAGGCAGCAGAGCCTCATCCTCAGTAACTCTCTCTGGTTCACGCTCCAACCTTTCCCTTTCTTCATTCATTCCGTCAGGTAAACATTCTGGCTTGACTGGAGCCTGTGATTGTGAAACTGTAGCTGAAGGTAAAGGACTGGATGCAGAAGCTGGTAAGGATTCCTCTCGGCTAGCCTCTGCTTCATTGTTAGCAGTCTGAGCAGAGGCAAGCTTGCCCTCGTTCGCCTGCTTGTGTTTTTCATTGAGACGCTTGAGTTTTTCAGCACAAGCAGCAAGACGCTGCTCCTCCATGCGCCGTTCTTCCTCTTCTCTTCGCCGCCTTGCTCGTTCTACAGCTTCAGACACATCTGACGGCTTCTTCCGTTTCTGCCTCCAAGCGTCTGGGTCCTCTTCTGCAGCAAGCAGCCCTGCAGCTTGTTGCTTGTTTCCCCGCGGAGCTCCATTCCCTGCAGAACGGCTGTTGGTCTAAGAGAGCAAAAAGAATTCATGTGAATCATTCATATATACAAACCAATGTTACTGGCATGATTCAAACTGGATCCCCCCTCATTTAGCTAGTAAAATCTAACAATTAAGATGAAAGTGGATACACTCTCCTACATAGTCGTAACTTTGGCAGGGTAACTCTCGGTTACGGAGCATTTTTAGCCCGCCACGACTTTAATATACCGTAGTTCTCTACTGTGCAAGAAACACAGCCAAAGAATGTCAGAGGGACGCACTGAACACCTGAAGGGTACAAACCTGACAGAACCCAGAGACAAGTTCAAGTGTTTTAACATTACAGACCAAACATGAGATGCTGAGACAAGTATGATAAGGTCCTCAGGTATCTCACGTTTTCCCCCAGCAGTGAGTCACAAGTATTTTAGTCAGGTGTGCTAAACATTGGGGGAAATATGTATTATAGCTGATATTTAGTCAAATTATATTTTGCTGCAGTAAGTAGCATGACATGATAAAAGGTTAAAAAAAAAAGAAAAAAAAGGTCAGCAGCACAAAATACATGTATGCTGCTCCAGATTAGGATGGGTGTGTGTGTGTAACATGTAGATGGGCTTAAACACCAGCAATCCCTTCAAGCTGCCATAAGATTGTTTTAGCACATTTAAGATTTACCATTTATTGCAATTTTCACCGTCTTTTGCGATATGCATATTGCACAGCTTGATGATGAGATAATGTGTCAAATACTGACCCATAACCGAGACTGCGCCCTATTACCCAGTGAACCCTATGGTCATGAAAATATAATTGTAACAAAGTGGTACCCTCACTATTATCATGGCTCAAATGTGCACTATTGCTGTTTTGCACATTTTCTCTCTTAGTTCACTGCATTCTGTGTCCTGAATGTCTGCTGACTTTGTCGATCAATCTCTTCTTTAGTTTGCAACAATTACCTAAATCTTCAATACTGAGCTGATCTTTGGTTACATTCTGTCCACAAACCACGCCCCGCCGTGGTAAAGCCCGCCGCACTTTAGAAACATCATGCTCTCCCATCATTATGCTTTCATAATAAAATGCCTTTTCTGCTCTAATTTTGTATTACTACAAAGATAAAACACACAACAAAGCTATCCCATTACAAAGATTTATGTAGTCTTAGAGTAGTTTTTGAATTATTAGTACAGTAATTAAGACTCAAAATACTTTATATGCATATATTTCTTTATGTCTCTCTATATCTATCTACAGGTTTTCCCCGCGTATTTACTATTCACGGTTTTGTGTATTTGCAGACTTTTATTCAGTCATGTAGCTCCTCCGGTTCATCACAAAAACTCAAAATGCTTGTATGAGACTTTTGCGGCCGCAGAAAGTGCTGCGGGGGAGGAGGGGGCAGAAATGAAGAGCATGCTGGCCCGTCTGCTAAAGAACATTTCACAGCCACCGGTTCCTGAATCGCTACAACTGAGTTTGTACCCCTGGATGGAGAAACCGCATCAGCTTACTCTGAAACGGCCGGAAAATATCCTGATTTATATATAGATATATATATGTGAAGTTCATGCACGTGTTACCTGGTAAACTTGTGAAGCCACTGATTTGTTGTACTGCGTGACACTGCCAGGGGATGCCACTCTGGAGTCCACACTGTCAACCCATGGTGTTTTACCGCTGCCACGTTCCTCAGATCCCTCTTTCCACGCCACCTGACTCTCTGGCGCACGAGACCTCATGTGATCCACCTTACTCACCCACTCCCTGAAAGTTATGAGGTGAACTTGTTAGGACAGGTTTCAAAAACTTGCTTTGATTAGCCTATGGCAAATAAATAAATATGTAGATACACATACATGTATACACATCCATAAATTTAAAAGTCATGGTTGTGAGTTTGAGCCCCCTGTCAGAGATGATGAACAATGCCTCACCTGCCAAAGTGGCTAGTGAGACTTTATTTATACCCCCTAAATTGAAGTTTTACCCATTCAGTGCATTTATAACTGAAAAAAGAAATAGACTTTATGGTCTGACTTTACAAAAAAAAAACCTGCAGCAAATGTTACATAAACAGAACTAAAAAAAAAAAACCCTGTAGAGCTTCTGCTGGAGATGAACAGGGATGTCAGTTAGAATGCTCACCAGTTTTCTGCTTTTTCCTTAGCAGCGTGGTTCTCTTCATCATCACTGAAGTTGAGTTTCTCTGTGTAATCTACCTCCATTTGAGCTCCTGAGTGGTCACAAAAAACAATAGCCCTTAATGCCTTTTTCTTTTTTGAAGACTTATTTTTTAACCAACCCATTCTCACACAAATGTGAAATGTATGCAAAGATGTTTCTGACCTGCCCAGCCCTCATCTCCATCGGTGTCCAAGTTATCAAGCTCCTTGAGGTCTGTTGCACTGATGATTGACGGCCTGTCAGGGTCTTGGAGCCAAGACTGAGGAGGGGGCTGCTGGGAGCGTCCTGGACGAACAACTCTGAGGACCAAGCATAACAGACTCATGAAGGAACACCGTCAAATGAACAATTCCTTTAAACCCTACGAATTCTAGAGCTGTTGGACGAAGACAATGACAGGGACCACAATTTCTCAGCAAAATCTAGACTAAAGCGTTTTCTAGCCTGCCAACTTCCCATAATGCTACCAGTTTCCAGGTAACCAAGAAATGCACAAGATTCATGGGAGAAGGGTATGTCTTCACCCTTGTGCTATCCTATGGGGTCCAGATGACCCCCCCCCTTACATTGACGTGTTCTCCCTACCATGACAAAGGTGGATAAAGGTGGAAAGATTTCATGTAATATGGACACTAGGGTTGGGCGATGTCCCCTAAATTGGCCGTTGACGATGTTTGCTGTCAACCATCGGGATGGACGATGACATCGTCGGGGAGGGGGGGGTAATTTTACATTTTTCGTTCTTATATAACTGCTATTCGTTTTTTTTGCTTTTTCATTTTATTTCCCAACTGATGACTAATCTGCGATGATCCAGTATAAACTGAGGGAACTTTGTGTTTGATGGGAGGGGGGGGGGGGGGGGGGTACATGAGCGGTATGTGTGGGAGATTTAAGACTGCGATCCGTCCCGCAGCTCTAGGGGTACTAGCTACCGAACTCAGAACCGAGTCTAAAAGTGTGTGTCTGAGCACAGCTCGGATCGTCAGCACACACAGCGGTTTGAGCTTCAAAGCAGAAATGTCGCTCAGTCCTTAGAAAACATTCAAACAAACACGCGGACTTGTGTTTCCAGTCGTGTCCCGACTAAATAAAGGCTGATGTTATTCTTACATGTTTACGTGCAGCCAGCAAGCAGCACCACCCAAAGCTAATGTTGTTAGCCCGTGTTAGCATACTGCTAATCCTGGCTTCGTTCAGAAAAAGCACTGACCACACGGATTAAAATTCAAATGATGAGCGAACAGGTGTTTCATAATAACCGTAACATTATTAAAAGCACGTTTAGAAGATCGTCTCGTATATTACCGAGCTGGCATGTCAATGTATATAGCCGCTCGGCGCTGTTTAACAATGTTTTGTATTGAATTGTTACATACAATAAAGTTTGAAAAAAAAAAGCCGCTCGGCGGAGTTTATATCCTTCCGTTTTTCAAACCCTACTGCGCATGTGCGAATGATTTATTCCGACGGAAAGTGTGACCTTAGTGAACGTTTTTATATTCTGAAAACATTTTTCTGGGCCCATCTACACGGTTGGATTCTAATCCGACTATTGATCCGATCAAGATATTTTGTACATGTAACCGCGGCTTATGGGGTCGACTCGCAACGTGGCGGGGGCGTGGCATCACGATGGTGGTCTCTCCATCGGGATGTCAGTCACCCATCACAATGGACGATGATATCGTCCATCGGCACAACCCTAATGGACACCAGTGAAGATCACAAAACATTGAAGAAAAAAGGTTTAGCGCAGTGTCTAGTGGGTCTAGATGACCCAACTCCCAATGTTAAAGTGCCTCCAAGTGGTTTAATGCTCCCATTAACACTGATGGAGATTAGAGCGTGATTTATCATTCTGCGGACTGCTGGAAGAGCGATTCAACATACAGTCAAACTTGTTTTTCTCCATCTTAGCTCTGGATCAGTGTTTTTTTTAAACCTTTTTTGAGCCAAGACACACTTTATCCTTGACAACATTTCCGCAGCACACCAGCATCCTAAAACTAAAAAAAGGAGAAACTCTATAGTTTGAAATTTTACCCTGGTAGTTGTTTTTCCCACCAGTTTAACTTGCAATTTTATGTAACCTCCCAAAAAAAACAAACATATTCTAATTTTTTTTATGTTAGCATAAAGGCAACTGTAATTTTTGAACAATTATATGATCACAATATGTTAAATTTTACACAAAAAGACTAGCATTATATTTATGTTTTCTGTAGCTACACAAAAGTGAACATGTTGAAGTTTTATTCGTTTTTCTTTTGTCTTAATCAAAAATTAAGTCTTTGAAAACTTTAACAAATTTTGTTTATTTCTTTTTAGATGATTAAATTGTTTCAATTTAGTTTAATTGTGTCTGTTGGCAACTTCACCTTAATCCTGTTTCTTAAATGTTGTTATTACTTCTTAAGTTTAACATATAAAATAATCCAGACCTTATTAGAAAAGTGTTTCAGTTAGAAAGATGACTTGGACCAAACTCTGGGATGTTTGGCTGTTAATAAACACAAACCTTGAAGAAGAACTAAACTGTTGACCTCTGATTTCATCAAGAAGATTGAAAAACTGTTTGATGCGTGTTCGTTGTGGTTTCAAGACATTTAACAGGGAAGACTCATTTTACACTGAGACGCTGCCACTTTAACACAATGCATCATGGGAGATGCAGTGCGACAGCCGGCGATGGCAGACAGACTGTGGATTCTGTGGAAAGCTACACCGCTAAAGACGAGCTTTAGCTGGTATTTTTGTTGGAATGAAAGACTTTATGAGCAGAATCAGAACAAGAAAGTGAAGACTTTACCACTTCTGCTTGGTCAGACTAATGACGTTTGATTAAACCTCCAAGAATGATTGGTGGAGACAGTTTTTCTAAAACAGCTGACGCTACGGCTAAATCGTGGTACCGTCATTTTTATCAAATTGTCTTTTAATTTAATCAAATAAACACAAAGAAAAAAGTATTTTACGATCTTTCATATTCCTAACTACTCAGTGTTTTATCAGGGCCTGTTTGGATGAACACAGAGCTGATATCCTGGAGATGGAAAATGTTTTAAGATCAGTTAATATTGGTAATTTCCCACGGCACACCTGACCATCTCCCACGGCACACCGGTTGAAAAACACTGATCTAAAGGAGTGTCCATTAAACTTACTTTGCTCCTTCTTGTGGTACAGGGTATCTGAGGTTCCCTTGGCCTGGGCCAACCGTCATTTGGGGATAAGCATGGAACATCTAGAGCAGGACAATGATCATCAAACACCACAAAGTAGATGACACTAATACAGAGGTCCCTTGCTATATTCCAGTTCACCTTTATCTGACTTTTTTTCAGTGCGTTAACCCCTGTGATAATCCAGGGAACATTTTCAATCTAAAACATCAAATTAACTTACATAAGGTGGCATCATGCTTCTAAAAGCAGGGTCGAAGTGAGTTGGTATCCCTGCTGGAGACTGTTGCCCCCCATTGAGTTTAGGCTGGGGAGGGCCGGAAGGGGGCAATTTCTCTCTTCCCTCCTTCTCTCTTTGGCTGTCAGTGGTTACAGTAGGAGCAGAATCATCAGGCTCTTCCGGTGAGGCAGAAGTACCCTGACTTGTACTTCCTTCCTCTTGAGTCATGTTGTCCATCTCAGTAGGACTGGAAGCGGTGTTTAAATTTCTGCCTCCACCCTCACGCCAACTACCAACATCTGGAAAGATAAAGGGAAGAAAGGCATTACTTTCCAGGGACACAAATTAAGAGCTGCTGACACTGGAAGAAGCCAAGATATTGTTGCATTTGTTGTGTTACTTCAGTGTGCAGTAGATGCGTTTGTCCCTACTTTGAGGTCTGAGACTAGGGCCTGGTCCATAAGGCTCCTCATCTTGCCCATCCCCTTTCTCAGCCTCACCAGCTGCCTGCAGGCTGGGAAACTCTTGGTGAAAATGGCTGCTCACACGTAAGGATCCTGTACAACGCAATGCCCAGAGTTACCACAACACGGAACAGATCTCCATTTACAATGGTTTTCAGAATTGAACCTCGTCTGGTAAACTGCTAACTTTTTGAATCAAAACGGAATTTATATGTTTTTCAGCAAAATGACCCAACAACGCATTTTTCAACCACCGAATCAATGTGGTGCCATTTAGCACATTTACGTGCATAAAGGAAATCTTCAGTCAAATACTTCTTTAGTGGCCCATCATCAAAGTGAGTAAAAAAACAAATGTGAGCATATTTACCATCTGGCTGTGTCTGCTTGTTGTTTGCCCAGGACCGGCTACTACCAGCAGGGGGCTCCTGTGACACTACAGGCTTAATCTGAGGTGGGGGAGTTTCTTGTTGCCTGTGAAATGTCAAAGAAAACCTGCTTTAAGATCAACTTTAGACTAATTGTTTTCCATACGTTTGCCATCTCCAGCAAATCTACATATACAAGAAACAATACTTGTTTAGATAGTTCTAGGGCTTGGTGCTCATACATTTTATCTAGAGGGTAGAAAAATAATTGTTTTATAAGCACCTCTAGTATTTACAACACCACTTTACAGTACCATTTTAAATCAAAGCACATCTTAGTTAGCCAACAAACATGGAGAAAGACCAGAATAATTTTAAACAAGACGACCAGCACCTTCTCCCAATCACTCTCTAAATCAGGGGTCGGGAACCTTTTTGGCCGAGAGAGCCATAAACGCCAGATATTTTTAAATGTAATTTCGTGAGAGCCATACAATATGTTTAAAACTAAAAATACAAGTGAATGTGTGCATTTTGTGTCATTTCAACACTTTTAAAGTACAACAAGTCTGTGGATTCTTTTTAATAACATTGTAATTGTAGAGTGCTGAGTTGGACTGGGTGGCTGTTGGGTCGCGTTCTAAGTTCCGGAGTTCATTGAACGCATCGAGCAGCGATGCTGTTTGGGAGTTTGGACCAATGGGGTTCAGCTATGGGCCGAATAAGGGAAAGAGGAGGGCTGGTGCGGGAACAGGGGAATAAAAAGTGTGTGTGTGTATGGGGGGGGGCCTCTCAGTGGGAGAGATTCAGGAGTTGCTGAATAAGTTGTACGGCGTTGGTTACGGCCTACAGTAACCAGAATAAGGAACCTTAAAAGAGACTAAGTCTCCGTGCCTCAGTGTGAGAAAGGGACGCTACATTATGCTGTTGCTAATAAATGATGAGTATTTGTTAGCATTAATGGGGCTTCTGGTGCTGCATGGTGGTTTTGCTGATGGTCTAGTCTAATTACGTGGAGCCAAACATTGTCAGCAATACTCACACGCTGCAGTGTGTGGTATGTGACGGGCAGCTGGTTTTAGGTTTTGACAATCAGTGGGCGTTTCACCTTGCTGCCTGAGCCCACTGCCCCTCCCCTGATCTTTCTCAGAGTCAGGAGCGCACATCTGCAGGACGGCAGTTCAGTTTCAGGCTGGTACAAACTCTGTGATATAACCGATAAAAGGAAACCAATAGTGGCGCAGATTTTTTCCCTCCAAGCACCGCTGCTACTGCGCACCCCCCCTGGCATCGCATCGTGCAGAGAAGGACTGATCTAATGAAATTTTATTTTTTTAAAGTAAAGATTTGGGTTCACAACCCTTGCTCTAAATTATGAAGGTGTTCGTTGACAAACTTCAGACGGGTCAGCACACTAGTCTTCTCCAGAAGGGGGGGCTCTACCAGCACTGCAAGATGTTTCCCATGGTTCCCCAATGGTTTGTCTTGGTGACTGAGGTTCCAGCTGCTTTGAGATCATCAACTAACTTCTGCCGTGTTGTTTTAGGCTGATTTCTCTCTGTTCTCATGGTCATGGAAACCACACCAGGTCCGATCTGGTTTGGAGTCCCAGACCCAAAGGTGGATTGATGATCACGTTCTTGTATTTTGTCCCAGTTAAAACAACAGTTGTCACCTTAACCTTCAGCCTCTAGCTTTAATGCAGGTCTACAATCTTCTCATTTTAATCTACTCAAAGCTCTTTCCCATTTCCCTTTCCTAAGTCAGAGAGATTCTGTCAACAGGTGTCTTTTATACAGGTGTTTAGTTAAAAAAAAGAAGGCGTTTTTAATTTTTTTGACAGGTTTATTAGGATACTCCAACTCAGGGGTCGGCAACCTGCTGCTCTTTCATCCCTGTGCTTTGGCTCTCTGTGGTTTTGTAAAATAAGACCCTGCAACAAAAGAACAGCTGCTTTCTAATTAAAAAAGTTGTCATCCATAAAATTAATATACCGTAAATTCCGGACTACAAAGCGCACCCGATTACAAGCCGCACCCACCCATTTTCACGTGTTTAATTAGTTTTATGCATACACAAGCCGCGTCAGAGTACAAGCCGCGCAAATGTTAGGCGATATTGTCATCCTGACCGATCACGGCCAGCATCCCAGAGTGAGTGCAATTCATTAGCACATTGTGGGTGGTGCCAGCTTTGCCTCTGGCTCATGTATTTGAGTGTATTGACATCTGCCAAACAGCATGGACCTCTATTCTGTTCACAAGTCCCTCAGTTATGGTGTTTTTATTTCATTTTTTTTTTTACTTATTGACAATCTAGGTATCATACATAAAATTACAAACAGTAACCATACAATCAATATTACATCCCTCAGTTATGATGAGGAAATTTACATCCGCGATTCCACATTTCCCATGAGTCTTAGGGGCTAAAGGCGGGGCCAACGCCCGGCTCGCCATTCTGTTGTACGTGTTTAAGAATTAGCAAGTATCAGCAGTGCATGGAGGGGTGAACGGGTACAGCTCTCCTTCCGCTTGTGTCGCGGCAGCGTTATGGGAGTAACAGGGCTGGTTAAAAAAAACACACCGGTAAAATACAGCAGCAGCGACTGAAAAGCGCGCGCCTCAGCGCGATACGCGATACGCGCGCCTCAGTGCGGCGCGTGCGTCAGAATTCAGAAGCCTCTGCACTCCGCAGACGCCTCCGCGCTCCGCTCCCGCCCCGCGCGCTCCTTGTCTCCCCTTCCTATCTACTCCGACACCTATGGCCAGGGCGGCTTCAGGGAGGAGCACTTCGTCCCCGTTGCGCCGGTGGACGGACCAAATCGTTTCTGTGCAAAGCAATCGGACTTAATACTGTACGTTTTGTGTATGAGGGGCGGATGCGTTGTTACGTGTGGGAGCCATCAGACTGCCATCGGCCCCGCAGCTCAATCAGCAGGAGAAGATGTCTCCAGCTCACACGGAGGCAGTTTTTCAAAGCAAAATTCCACTTGTACGGTTTCCTTAGAAACCGTAAATGGAGTGTAAATTCACTCCATGCGCTGTTCTCTCCGTCACGCAGCAAACCGGCTTTTCCAAACCCGTTGGTGACGGTGGACTTTTTTACGCTGCTTTTAACGATTGCTTTTAACTTGAAAGCTTCATCATAATGTAGCGGCGATCACGTGCACGTTGGGTCTAATGGCCCCAAAGGATTCTGGGATGCGGCCGGGCATGCGTGTTTCATTTTGTTGAACCATGACTGAAGTGTCTAAGACCTGAAGTCAACTCCATGCTGTTTGGCTGCTTAGAGGTGTGTTGAATATAAATGCGTTGTGCTTGGTGTTAGATAGAGAATTCAAACTTTTCACTGAGTTCGAAAGTACGTACATGGCTGCCGCTAATTAAATCCATAAATTAGCCGCGTGACTGAATAAGCCGCAGGGCTGTAAGCGCAGGAAAAAAGTAGCGGCTTGTAGTCCGGAAATTACGGTACTTTATTGGGTTTACTGGAATTTATGAAAAGTGAAAGAAAAAAAGATAGAAAGGAGTCTGCATCAAAGTGAATTTGTTTCCATCATCTCACTCATTTTAACTCTGGGTGTTTGACAGACGGAAAAGTCTATTCAAGGTTCAGAGGTCAGAGGGAAACATCAGTTTAGAAAGAATAGGAAGAAAAACACTACAAGGATAAAGGAATGCAGGCAGTGTCCAAAATTAACACCAACTAGGTGCACAAAAAGACCAAATTTCCTGTTGGAGGAGAAAAAACTTGGACAACATTTGTCACATGGCGAATGAAGGTTTGCACTTCAGTAGACTAGTATTGTTAATTATCTTATTGGTGGATTTCATCTAAGCTTCTCTGCCGTTCTCATATGGTCAATGTTTCAGATGCAATCTACACAATCGTTTGTCTTTTTTTGCCCAGTTTTATGTGACACTTGAGCATAAAAAACAGGAGAATTTGTCCTTAAGTTTCCATTGATGTTCACTCATGAAGACAATGGAAATGACCAGAATTTATTCGTTCAGAATTTATGTCAGGGTTGTATTCAGATCAAGAAGGAAAAAAACAACAACAAAACAAAGGAAAACACAAACTGATGTGTGATAAGTGTGGACCAACTACACACTATATCTGAATTGTGAATTAAACTATACAAGTATGCTTTACACATGTTTAACTCTCAAGTATATTTTGTTTCGCCCAGGGCATCAGACCAGCCAGGACCGCCTCTGAAGATAGTACATGTTGAATGAGGTTGAATGAGAAGAGAATAACGAACAAAAACTTTAAAAATGAGAGAAATGATGCAGTTCACTGGAAACACCATGTTTTCCAAAGGGTGCTGCGGTTCCCTGTGTTTCCATTTCTGTGGGAAACTGATCCAAATGGCTCTGTAAGGGGTAAAGGTTGCAGACTCTGCTCTAATTGGTCTGTGTGAACCAGAACTCTGTTTCTGGGGGATCAAATACTCTCTCGCTGTTCAAATGAACCTACCTTTAAGATGGTCAGAAACAGCACACCTTTTTCCTTTTAAGTTCCCTCGCTGCATCGTAGTTTAGCTGTTTTGCAGATTTTATTCGGTGCAGGTTAGCATGGCGTTTTTTTCCTCTCTCTTTCTACAAGCGCACGAGTTCTGCATCCTGATTGGCTGTTGACCGTGTCAATCTCCTCCGTGCCGTGTCTTTTGTACAGATGAGTGCAGCTTTCAAGAGCTGCATTTCACGATCAGATGTTTGCTTTCAGTCTATAAACCATTCTATGATTATTCTTATGAAAGTTTGAACTTTGAGAATTTAAACAAGAGAGAAGTGTGACAATGTTAATGTGTGTGTGTAGCGATGGATTTACTGCCTTTAAACAGCAGTAAGGAGCACGCGCTCGTGAGGAGCGTCAACTTCGTGTCCATCCCAAGTCTTCTTTGTTGTTGTTCTTGTTTAATAAACTAATTGTTGATCATTTGTAGGTGATTTAAAAGGGTGAAATGTTGTTTTTCCAAGTAAAAGATATGCTTGGTCGGTAGTTTTTCTTTTCTTTTTTTTTAATCTACTGGCCAACTTGGCCAGCAAGTCAAAAGTTCAATTCCGGCCACTGTGACTCGTAGCTGCGACAGGGCGAGCTGTGTAGCACCAGAACTTTAATTGGGAATAGAAAGAAAAGAGACATTGGGAAATGTACCTCTCCTCCCCTCCCTCGGCACGGGACGCCCAGCCGCTTCCGTCTTTGGGGACAATGTTGACGTTGGGGTCGTTTCCCTTATTTTCTGCTTTCAGGCTGGGCAGGTTTGCTGGAGGGGGCATGCGCCGACTGGCAGCAACTTTGCCCAAACTCTGGAGGCCATGTCTAGCAGCCACTTTAACAAACAAAGGATGTAAAAGGTAAGTTACGGAAACACTTTATTAGCAGCTATTTTTTTAAAACATAATTAGGCTCGTATAGATGTTATTTGCCTCACTAACAAGCAGTTGCCGTCCAGTGGTTGTTTCCCACCAACAACCACTAGAGGGCACTGTAGGTGCGTGTATCAGTATTTGCGACTGGTAGCGACACAGAAGAAGTGCTGTCCAAAACATGAATGAGAATCTGATAATCTTATACTCCAGAAAATTTGGAGTATAAGTCCCAGCATTGGCTGGTTAAATAATGGCTGTTTTGACTGATACGCCCTGCTTCTCAAAAACTGAATGCCAATTGTTTGTAGTTTCCTCTAAAGTATTCTTTTTTAAAGGAGGCCAACATTTGAATACGCAGTATGGTTTCATGGGAACCTTCAACAAACATTGTGCTCATCTGCAATAAAGACTGCAAGAATTATCAACGAGGCAATCTTACAAGCTCTAGAGGCAGAGTACCAGATCAAGAATTGCAGACAACATTGGGTTCTTACCAGCAGTTTTTTGGGTTTCCAGAGATTTGCCTTTGTATGTGTTGAAGAGGCTAAGGGTTGCATACTTGGTTTTGCCATCCTTTGCCTTGATGCTCTGCCCTGACTTCTCTGACATTTCGCTGGAAACTCATTGAGTCTGGTCCACTGGCTGCACCTCCAGAACCAGCCTCCTAGAGAGTAAGGAAAAGAGAAAACTTGAACCCTACTTATAGGCATCCATCAGTACTTAGAGGAGAGAATATACTTAGATGGAAAGCAAAAGAGTAAAGATCACAGCATCTAGGTCAAGGTGAAAAAAAAGTCCCAAACATACACAGTTTGCGCTCGCAGTTGTTGTTGTGCGAGTTGCTCTGCGGCCGTACTTTTATTACCGAACCCCAATGAAAGCACAAATGAGATAAATGGTAAATCTTAAAATAAGTACAAGTCACTGCATCTGAACTAAAAAGCTTCTTTAAGAGATTTCATATCCTACAAGCACTTGGACTTAATTGAAGTGTAAAATGTATATCGTCACACGTTTACAGAATTTTCTCAAACTACAAAATGTTCCGAGAAATCCTTTATTTCACCTATGAGCAGCGTCTCTCGCCACTCCCATGCATTTCCTCATCTTTGGCGAGTAAAAGCTAGAGGGTCAGTCGCCACATGGCGAGTACATTTCTGCGCCAAGTTACTCATGTTTGTTAGCTCTCCTTTTGGTGAATTTTTTCTTCTTCAATGCTCCTCCTGTACTGTCTGCACACGAGCAAGCGCACGCAATATGGGGATAGCCCCCCCCCGTTAATTCACTTGGATGTAGCGTTTAGTTTAGGCTGACGAAGCTGCTGGACATGTGGCGATTTTTAACTGGAACCAGTCAGAACGAGAGGATAAACCTGCTGGACTTGGAGCAGCAAGAGAAAGTTGAGTAAAAAGTGATTTGGAGACAGCGGTGGCGTTAAGATACTGGAAACACCATGACCCCAATGCTACGATGGATAAATACAACAACATTATTTCAGGATATTCATTACAATAAATAAATATATAAATATATCTATTTTCTAAATATAAGAATTTAATCCACTGTGTTGTAGCTTTGTAACATTACAGAGCAGACGTTTGCACCCTTTAAGATACCATGCTGCTAACAGGTTGTTGTTTTTTTTTCCAATTACAGTAATTCCAACCAAATCTGAAAGTGGAGAAAAGCAGCTTAGCCTTGATCATGTTCAGTGTGCAAACCGCTGAAAAGTCACAGTATTTCACAGAACGTGTCATTTCGACAGCTCCTGGTTTAAGGGTTAACGGACATTTGCAGACAAAGATGAACAGAACACAACTTTCACTTCCCTCTCATCAATTGTTTCCAATCCTTCATCAAGAGGGGCAAACGCCTATTTATATCATGCAAAGCCTAAACTGACTGACAATTGGCTAGAGCACACTGTAAACCTACAACAGATTTGATCATTTAGTTTTAAAAGAGATGAAATACAAGAGAATTCATAATTAAGTGTTTCAAAAAATTTCCTTGCAGCTTTTACCAACTAATATTCACAATAAACAGTCTACCTGATTAGGTGTCCATTCAACCAGGAGAAACAACACAAACAATAATGATTTAAGAATCCTACCAGTCTAATTTCCACTTCCTTATTTGGAGGACCAGAAAGTACTCTGGCTAAAAAGTAGGGCTGTGACGATTTGTTATGACCACAATTCACTTGATATCACAATCATTCCAATTTTCTGATCTAAAATGGATCCAGAACATCGTTGTCCAAAACTTCAACCAGTGAGACTCAGACAGAAATTCCTGCCACTCAACAGTGAAGTTTTCCAGATTCTTGGATTTCTTCCAGATCATCAAGAGTAAATGAAATATGTGTCCAAACAAACAAGTAAACTAGAATGAATGTCAAATCCATTCACATTTGAGTTTCCTAAAGTTCAGTCCACTGTTGTTTTTCCACATCCAAAGAATCCAAAGGGAACATTCTAGACAATGGATGGTCACATGACTTTCTAAATTCAAAGAGTTTCCACACATTGGACTAGAATGATGGACGGATCAGTTTTTGACATGACATCACATGAGTGTGTTGTCTGCTGTGATGCCCTTGGTCGTTTTCATTATACAGTAAAATAAACTCACTGTGTCTCAATTCAGATGGAATGGAATTTGATTCAACTTAACAGTTACCAAATCGATCTGCGTTGGATGAATCAATTAATCATTGATCCCCTACAAAAGGGTCATTTTAAAATCATAACCGTTTACTGCTTGACACAGAAAGCTAACTTAATTCCACTCCAACTTCCCTTGTTCGTTGAGCTGAGGGCCTCATGCCACAGCATTTATGTTTTAGAGAAATGGCCCTAAATTACTCCCATTTTGGTAGTAAAATATGTGCAGTAAAGACAAAAGTCGGTTGGAAACCAATTAAGAATATTGTGCTTCAGAGGCAAGATGTCAATGCAAGGAGCAGTATGCGGAGTACATTTAAAGCTCCACAGGTTTGGGAATTGCTTAGCGATTGAAGTTCGTAAATCAGATTTTCTTAAACCACACAGAACTAGAGGTTAGCACTTAAATTTGGACTTCATCTTTGCTTCCACTTAAACTCCAGGTGAGGGGGGGGGGTCCCTGCAGAAAAGCTCAAGCTTCAGGAAAGTTACCTTCCCCTCATCTACTGTCCAATAAGCAAAGATCCGTTCATGTCTATAAAAATCATGTCCTTCTGCTTAGAACTTTTTCAGAACCACCACGCGCAGCCAGACGTTTGCACACAAACGCTCTGCATTCTCACTTTGATAACGTTACATTTCAGGAATTATTAAGTGTCATGGCCAGACTGTCAATGTAAAAAGCCCCTAACAAACATTTTGATTGATAAAGTGTTTGATTCAGCTTCATCTCAGATCTCTGAGGCGTCTACAGGCCATGGGTCTGCATCGGCGACAGGAGGCCAGACCCAACGGCAGCCCAGCTTTCAGTTCAGCAGCCGGGTTCCAGAGTTTCACTTCCAAATGTTATGGTGGGTTTTCAGCAGCAGCACCTCACGTGCGTGAAGCCCAAACGCGGTGCCACCAGCTCGCATCCTTTAGCATGGTTCGGCTTCACACGCGCATCCCCTTTCAGCCCCGCAGTGGTAGCCGTAACGTGCTAGCTAGCTAGCTAGCAACAGAGACCGAGTGGACGTTAGCCCGCAGCACCGCTGCAGCATGGAGACTTGCTTTAAATCAAGACGCACCTGCTACCTCCGGCACCCGTATGTCCTTAGCGGCCTCGCTTAAAACCCGCTTTCGGCCTGGAGTGCGAGAGCTGAATTCTGGTACGGCCGGCGGATTACAAAAGCTGGCTAGCCCGCTAACCCGCTTCGGCTAACGACGAGTGGCGCCCCTCGCTGCCGACAGACCGCACAAATAACGGAGAATATCAGCGCAGGCGCGCCTTCCTGCCCCTCGTGCTTCTCTTCTGTTCGGCCGTCTCTACCGGAACCGGTGCGCGGCGGACTCGTGGCTCGGCGTCTTTTCCCCACCCGTTATCTCGTGCCAGACCAGTTTGTTCGTTGAGTGAGGCCCCCGCTCGGCCGTCGCACAATCAAAGATGGCAGGTTGGAGTTGCCAGATTTCATTCCTCATACCCGCTTAAAAGCGATCAGCATAGTCAACCATCTGTTCTTGTTTGTGTTCAGCAATTAAGGTTCAATAATCCAGATTCAGCCTTTGAGTCTTATCACAACTAAATATGATGTAAACTATAAAATAGTCGCTAAATGTCAACTAAAATAGCACGTTATTTGTTTTCTTGTTTTAATCAGTCAATAATTCCAATTAAAACAGAGTTAGGGTTTATCTCCAAGATGCTCATATTCTGCCAAAGTTTAGTGATGGTTGATTTGTAAAGAGTCTAAATTATCCATCCAAAAATTAACCTATATTATATAAGTTAGGTAGCTTATAACTTAAGTTATATATGTATATATAAATATTTTTTTTACAGTCAAGATAGTCTCAAGTTACTTCATGAAAAAAATCAAACCAAGCAGATGTGGTAGTTATAACGTTATATTACATTTGATTTCAAATACATCAATGGTGTGCTGCATATTTAGGCATGACTCTGAGTTTTAGTTGTTCACATTCTGGAAAAAAGTGTCTGATGTTTGGTCTTCCTGCACAGAAGACCAAACGTTTTAGTGCAGTCCTCGATCCCTGGGATAAGAGACAGAAAACATACCATGAGTAAAAATAGATTAAAATGGTATCTTAAAATAAGAGCAATTGTGATAATCTGCCCAAAACGTATTTATTTCAGGCAAACATCCAGATTGCCAATGAACAAAACAAAACTCAGTCTATTTTAGAACTCTTAACTTCGGTGTTAGTCCTTAACACATTTAGGCTGCTGTAGAACCCTGCAGCATACTGGAACCGCATAACCGTACCAATCGTTTTTTTTCTTCCTTTCTTTTACTTGGTTAACTAAATCTGGCAACCCAGAGTCACGGGTTGAGAGTATCTCTTCCGGGTAAACTTTTTTTTTTTTAATGAACACTGAAAAACGTGTAGACATAATTATAGAACAGTTTGAGTAAAGCAAATTCTTTACGCAATTAAAGAAAAATACAGATATAGGGTTTCACTTTTCATAACTTATTCTCCTTCACAAAGATGAGAAACTTTCCTGCTTTTTGTTTTTCATAAATCTCAAGAAAGGAAAATATAAACAAATCTTAAGAAAAATGTTAAACGGGGGTTTGGTTTTTAAACATGTACTTTTATGAATATAAAACTCGCCAAATAATATTAATACATAAAATTAAAATCAAACAGTCTGTTGTGTGGAATTACGCCAAAAAGGAAATGTTTTTTATTTCTAATTTTACCATAGCAGAGAATTTGAAAGAACACCAGAAATGAAAATCATCCCAAAAGCAAATAAAAAACAGATGGTCAATCATTTTACTGTTTTCAACACAAAGAATGCAATTATTTTCCTCAAATCGAAATCATAAACTTTCTTTATGAGTATATACATTTTAGCTCGTGCTGGTTTGAGGCGCCTTCCGTACGTGACCTTCCATCCGTGGAACCAGGGTTCGATTCCGGGCTGCTCCCTGTTCCCTTCTCTGCTGCTGTGCCGGTCCCAAGCTCGGTTGGATTGAGAGGGTTGCGTCAGGAAGGGCATCCGGCATAAAACATTGCCAAGTTAACCATGCGACTCATCCTGGAGGGAGGGTTGTTTCGCTGTGGCGACCCCTGATGGGAGAAGCCAAAAGTGAAAGAAGAAGACAGCATTTATGATTTTAAAATGTACTTCTTTGGATTTTAGATTGATTGGGAATTTTATGAAATTTAACATCAATTTGCTCACTTCCCCATGATGTCGGGAAATTTTAGTTTTTTTCAACATTTGGAAATAACTTTGACAAAAGAGGGGCGTATGAATTCATTTGACCTAAGTAAACTGGCGACAGATTGTCTATTAATTAATTAATATTCTTAGCAATTAATAGCAGACAGATTAATCAATCCAATCTCTTCCAGTCTCTGTTCTATTCTCAGCACTTCAAAAGAGTTTTCAGCCCACTTCATTGAATAGATAAATGACATTAGATTTGACATCACCCAACAACC
Source organism: Oryzias latipes (assembly GCF_053564925.1). Classification (NCBI taxonomy): domain Eukaryota; kingdom Metazoa; phylum Chordata; class Actinopteri; order Beloniformes; family Adrianichthyidae; genus Oryzias; species Oryzias latipes. The sequence continues at coordinate 6,180,178 of NC_136240.1, forward strand.
ACTAGGAGTTCATTCTGTTGAATTTCCTCTGGCTTCTGAGAACACACTAAAGAGTTTTGCCTTGGCTGATGCTGCAAAGCTTTAGAAAGTGATTTCCCAACTTAAACTTAAAACTTGTTTTCTTAATCCCATCCCCACCTCGCTTTTTAAGTCGGTGTGTTCGTCCTGTGAGGAGGAGCTCCTGAACATCCTAAACCGCTTTCTTCAGACTGGCATCTTCCCCACGTCCTTAAAGACAGCTATGGTGAGACCCACCCTGAAGAAGAGCGGTTTAGATGCTTCAGATCTGGACAATGACCAACCAGTGTCAACCCTGCCATTTTTAAGTAAAATTTTAGAAAAAATCGTTTTTATTCAATTATATTTTAGAAAAATTTCAGTCTGGTTTTAGACCCCATCACTCCACAGAGGTCAAGGTTATAAATGATGTCAGGTTCAACACTGACAAAAAGAAAACATCAGTTTTAGTACTGCTGGACCTGGGTGCAGCCTTCGACACAGTTGACCACTCCATTCTTTTGAACAGACTCCATGACGTGGTTGGAGTCACTGAAATGGTACTCAGCTGGTTTGAATCTTCCTCACAGGAAGAGATTTTTTTGATGTGTCATCTGGGAGGCACAGACTGCCATGTGGTGTTCCACAAGGTTCAGTCCTTGGCCCTACACTTTTTAACCTTTACATGCTTCCGATTGGTGATGTCATCAGGAGACATGACATACATTTTCATAGTTATGCTGATGACACTCAGTTATATGTGACTGTGTCGCCTGATCACACAGGACCCATTGCTGACCTTTTAAGTTGTGTTTTAGACACTGAAACATGTACGGGAGAGAACTTTTTAAAGCTCAGTCAAGACAAAACTGACATATTAATTGTGGGTCCTGAAGCTAAAAGGAGAAAGGATCCAATCCTACTTATCACCTTTTAACCTGAATGTGTGCAGTAAAGTCAGAAACCTCTGTGTAATTTTAGATGCAGATCTCACATTTGAAGCACAGACAAGTTCCAAAGACTGCATTTCATCTATAAATAGTGTGATTTAGGGAATAGTTTTAAGGTTATAAAGTTTTAAGGTCAGCTAATCAACATTTGCTTCATGTGCCTGCAGGTCACGACAGAAATACCGGGATGACCGCGCTTCTTCCTTTGCCGGCCCTGAGTTGTTAAGTAACATTCCTGCAGAACTGTGTAGGATATCAGACCTGACCAGCTTTAAATGTCAACTAAAAACACACAAATGTATTTTTTTTAGAATGCTCAGTAGTTGGTGGCATTTTATTTTATTCATTTTATTACATTATTATATATCTTTAATGTATTTTATTGCTTGTTGATTTTTGTAATGTTATGGTGTTTTCAATTTTGTTCTTAATTTGCGTAATTTTAAACTTTCGACTATCTTTCCTTTATTGTGAGGCACTTTGGAACGCTGACTGTGTTGTGAAGTGCTTTATAAATAAAGATCCATTCATTCAATAATGATGTCAATCAAATGTAACACTGGGGAAATTTCCTTTAGCCATCCAATTTTTTGAAAAATAAAGATTTCTTTCTGCGTAAGACTTATCATGAATTCCACATAGGAGTGCTATAAGGACTGAAATTATGTTTAAATATCCATTTCCTATGTAACTGTCATGGTCAGATCCTGCAACAGACTGGTGACCTGTTCAGGGTGTCCCGTGCCTTTGCCCATAAGTGACCGGGATAGGCTCCAGCAGCCCCGTGACCCCGAGACGGAACAAACGGAAGAAGATGAATGAATGAATATCATGGTCAGAAGAAGGAGATGATGAGCGGTGGGAAAACAGATTGTGCTTTTATTGTGAAGGCAGAGACGTTGAGACATCGAATTCGATAATTCAACATTCAAATCACGGCCTCACGACCGCAACCTGATCTTCAGAAACCGCACAAACATCTGCAAAAGGCTTCAGTGTTCACAGGAATTCGTCATTTTTCCAACACAATTTCCAAGTATTTGGTTGAATTCTTATTTTCACCAAAAGGGGGCGCTGTAGGCATGATCAATGAATCCACTTCATCTTTCTCCACCATTTCCATCACACAGGATCTAACTGCAATCCTTGTTTAAAAGAACTTGTTTAAAACTTAAAGTGACAGAGACTTTGTAGAAGTGGCTTCATTGTTCTGGAGTTCTTTGTTTCACCCTCAAAAGAGTTGACTTGGTGATTTATTTTAAAAAGCTGCTAAAAACATATATTTTTAAAATTGCAATTTCTAATTTGGGTTTTACATTTTGTGTTTCATTTTTTGTGCTTTAATTGGGAAGCATTTGTTATTTGTTTGGTGTTTAAAGGTGCTACATATATACACGTCATTTTTAGAGACATTTGTTATCAGTTGTGTTTGTTGGTATTGTAGTTTAATTTCATTGGATGTATAGAAAGGAAAAGAAGTTGCAGCATTGATAAAAAAGATATGAGATATTTGTTGTCCTATGTTACATCTGTAGGAGTGTAGTGAGGTTGGGTTTTGTTTTGGACCATATTCATATTTTATTTGTGAAAAAAAAGATAAAATATTGAGTTAATTGCATTTTGGATGAAAAAAAAGCAATGATTAATACTAAATGCATAAAAGACATAGAAAAAAATGAAAAAAGCATTCTTTCAGTGCTGAACTGGCTTTTTGTGGCCAAATTCTAACTCAGGGGTCGGGAACCTATGGCTCACGAGCCATATCTGGCTCTTTTGATGGCCACATCTGCCTCGCAGACAAATCTTTAATTATAAAAAAAACAACGTTTCGTTAGACCAGTCTTTCTCGGGCGCAATGCGATGCCAGTTTGTAATGTATGGTGTCAATTCAGCGCCTAATGTGTTGGCCATCAAAACCGTAAAACCGTGCATCAAAACCCCGAATCTTTAACGGCCTGAAACCTGTGAATTGCCGTCCCGGCAGATGCACGCTCCCGTCTTTGAAAAGGGGAGGGGTAGTGGGCGGAGGCAGCAAGGTGAAAGGAGCACTGATTAGGACAATCTTTTGTGTTGGACCGGACGGAAAAGGAAAGGATGGAGGAAGAGAGAGGGATATTAGAGAGGGGGGGATAGGAGGGTGATTATAGAGGGGGGGGGGGGGGGTGAAACCATGAAGCAGCATAAAGCAACAAGTTTCTGAATGGTTATACTCATTACAGTGAGGTTCAGATGTAATACAAGTCTATAAGGGTGGGGCCTGTCCACACACACACTCAGATGTTATAACATACCTGCCCATCCATCCCCACACCAAGACCCCCGCCGCAGCAGTAGCGGCAGCCAGAACCCCCCCCCAACGCCCGCACGGCAGCAGATAGAGAACAACCGCCCCCCGGGCGACCACATCCGCCACACAGGCCAGGGCCAGCAGGACTGCCGCGGGGTCCCCAGAGCCAGAGAACAGGGAGGCATGGGGGGAAAGAGAGCGCAGCTCCAGCCCAACCAGGAGAGCAGCCCCCCCGCCGCACCGGGAGGGCCCAACGCAAGGCACCGCTCCAGAGGAGCGCCCACAACCCCAGATGAGCACCCCATCACCACCCAGGAGTTCTGGGCATCCCCCCGCTCCAACCCCAGGTACGAGCCGGGACCCCCCCAACAGAGACCCGCTCCGCGCTCCAGGCAGCCACCCACCCGGCCCACGGTTGGTCCAGGAAGGAGCAAGGGAGGGGCCAGCCGTCCCCGCCCAGGAGTAAGGCACCCAGGAGAAGATGGGGGCCACAAGGGGTGTTGTAAACATGGCCCGACCAGGCTCACCCACAGTTGGAAATTTGGCGAGGCCTGGCACTCAGGGGCAAGGACCAGAACCCATACCACAGGAACACGGACACCCCCCAGCTCAGGTGTGATGTGATCCCCGGCTTCTGGCCTTGCCAGAAAGCTCAGGGATCCCTCTACCTGCGTGGAGAGAGGACTGTCAGGCCCAGGAAGCCAGCACCCAGGGAACACGGCCGCTGTTGCCAAGGGCCCAGTACCCCCTACCAGGGATCATGCACATCATTTTTGGATCAGATTAGATTATGCATGGCTGAGTAATGGCCATTTTTCTTATCATAGCGTGTTTTCGAAACGACCTCGAAGTTCGACCCGCCACCACGGTAACAAACATCCTAAAAAACTTAAAACCTCCACAATATAACATCGGACATGTGTCTAGTTTGCAAAAACGGATTTTGGAGTTATTACTCTCAAATCTCTAGGGGAAGTTCGTTCTAGTACGAGGCCTACAAATGACCAAAATACAGCAGAAATGACAAATTGACATCATTATAGCAGACTTCCTGTGCGAGTGACAGCTTGGTACCAAGAGACTTTTTTTGTAGGTTTCTGTCTGATGATCATGCCCTGCCATAATCCTGTTTGTACGTTAAAGCATATGGCGGGGGTCGCGAAAACAAATTTTGTAGGTGGTGCTATCGAGCCATTTTTGTACACCCATGCCGTTCTCCCATAAAATATGAAATTTTTCACGACTCCTGATGTGTGTGCCAAATTTGGTGAGTTTCCAGGTATGTTAAAGGGCTTAAAAAGGGCGACTCTTTTGTCTGTAGAAAAAAATAAACCTAGCAGATACAAAAGGGTCATTGCACTACGTGCTCGGGCCCTAACCAGGACAGGGCAGCAAAGAGGCAAGAACTGTCAAGACCTGACCAACAAAATTTGATGAAAAGTGAAAAGCTAAACAGATAGTTTTTAAGAATCGTAATAGGAGGGTTAAGGAAATCTGGAAGATGATCACAGAGGTGGTGGGTGGGTACAATCATTAAGCTGTCCCCCAACTCCATCTGAAAGAAGTCCATTTGCTGGACAATTCCAACATGTAGTTGTTGTCAAAAGTCAGAGCTCTGTCTCCCCCTCTGGTCACCAGCGGGAACCATCTCCAGAGTTCTGAGTTCGCTACATTTCCCAGAAACCCTAGCGTGCACTTCCTGGATGCCACACACCTGACTCTCATTCCCTCAATCAATCACAGTCTATTTAAGTACTGCAGTGAAGTATTGTTTGGGCCACCCTGCCTTCTTTACCAAGCATTATGTTTGGACCTGAGCCTCTGTTGCCGGACTCTGCCTGCCCCTGGATCTTGACAACCCTGGTACTCTTCTGATGAACTTACTGTCTATCATTGATTCCTGCCTGCCTGACCCTGATTTAGCTTTATGGACTTTTAGCTGATCCAGCCTGCTCTTGTGAAAGTTGTGGAGTTAGGTAAACTCTTTTCTACGAGTTCTGGTACACCACCTGCTGGGAGAGGATCCCTCCTTCATGTTGACATTCCTGAGGTTTCTTCTTGGTTTTCTGGAATCCTACATTTTTATTTATTTTACATAGTTTTACCTTACTGAGAATGACGGTCTGAGGGCAGGGACGTCCAGTTTAGCCTACTGTGTTTAGTTTAGCCATTACCTATTGAATTCTAGGACTTCATGTTCTTTATGATTTCATTTCTATTATTCCATGGTCTGGGGGAATACTCAATTCCGATTGGCTGCTGGGTGTACATTAAAAAGTGATGACCGCGAGCCTAAAAAACAAGTTCCGGTCACCTAGCTTAAATGTTCTGTATCACTACTCTGGCTTCTTTAAACAATCTTTTGCTTCATCCTCCGGACAAAAACAAGCGGTAAGAGGTGAACTTTCTCTCTAATCTGATTCGTTCCTGTTACCGTCAGTTACTTTTCTTATTTGAAATGTAATTTTACATAAAAATAAATTAGCAACTCCTTACAGTCACTTACCAACCCCTAGGCTACTAAAATAATTATGGCGCCGCCACTTGCATAAACTTACATTTTTACAGATCTGAGTGCAGACCACTGTATGAGAGCCGTTGAGGATAATGTTGCAATAGTCAAAAGAGAGGAATGGCTCTTTCAGAGCATGAAAAGTACGACACAGCAGCTCTTCCACAACTCAAACAGGGTCATGCATTCTGTATCCTTATCATTTGAACAATGATGTGGTGACTAAAACATTTATTTTATCTACAAGAACCTCCTTTGTGAGGTGGATACAACACCTGATCAATGAAGTATTGCACCTTCACTAAACTTTGTGTTCACTCTCCAGCTGTTAGATGAAATTGTGAACATGTAAATGAAGAAGTTTGTCAACTTGGAACTCAATAGGGCTGAGTTTTGTTTTCTTTTATTACTACTCATCCATTTGAAGACCTGATAGAAGTTACAAAATGTTACGTCTATCAGTCTTTTATTTAATTTTAATTTTAAAAATTTAATTTATTTTTGTTTTTCAGTTAATGAAATGACATCTTCAAATATCCCTCGACTGCAGAAAGAGACTTCAAGAGGACGTATTTTCTTATTAGTTCCTTATTGATGTGAGACAGACTCCACAGTGCTGACAGAAGGAAGTGGTTTACATGAATTCACAATTCTGAGATTAAAGTCAGAAATAAATCAGAATTCTGAAATTAATATCCGAATTTCTGACCGCTCTTGTTTTCTCTCCAGTAGGCCCACCTTGTAAAGGTGCTGAAGCAAAATTAGCTCAACAGCACCGACATGAGGTCATCAAGTATATTACAAATGACTAGCTTTACTGGATTAGGTTTCTACTTTATTTGGAGGATACAGACCAATGGTTTTACACATTCTGTGTAATTTTATATAAAAAAAAGACACAAAAACAACTCATAGGTAGTGTGGCCTTCCAATTTGTATTCCTAGAACATTTCAACCTCCCAAAGTTGAAACAAGTGTTTCAGAAAAGGTTGCAGAAACATCCATTCATCCATCTTCTAAATCCTTTATCGGGTGACAGAGGAACTGGAGCCAACCCAGGTACTGTAGGGTGAAGGCATTGTACACCTTGAACAGGTCACCAGTCTGTAGCAGGGCTGCACAAGTACACCCAGGGGCAATTTAGAGACTGGTGGATTTCTCAGAGAAAACCCACACGTGCGCAGGGAGAACATAAAATACATGAAACTCTGCAGCTGCACAGCGGCTAATGCATGGAGCATCAGTCAAAATGCTGTTGGCGAAGCGGGTGAAAGTTCTGTAGAACCTCACAGCAACAGATTCTAGTTTAGTGACATGATGGATCAGAGTGATGTGTACAACGCTCTGAAAAAAGACTAACATTATGGCAGTGAAATCCTTGTTTACTTCTGCGTGTGAGAAAGCGGAGCTGCATGTAAATAAAGAATCTTAGCCACATTAAATCACTGTCCTTCACCCTGTCGTGCTGCCTCATCATCACACTTGGTGTTTTTTTCCCTTTTATTTTTGAAGCACCATTCAGGCTCCTGAACCATTTAAAAATACAGGAGAAGCTTAATTAAACAATGTTGAAAATAAACAGCACTTTATTTCCTCAATCACACTTTTAGAACCTTGTTGGTTAAGGCACACTCATTCCATTTTTTTTCTTTTACTGATAAATACTTTGTTGTGGAAATCAGACAAAGATGACTGTTTCTTTTGTATATTTTAAGTTACCAAAATAAAAGCCCTATGAATTTGCTTGGGTAAAAGCAACATATATGAGATAGTTGCAGTGCTTAACATTGAGATCATTAAATAAAATGAATTTTTACCATTTTATCACAAAAGGCGTATTGATATTCAGGTAGAGCTTTTTCGAAGTTATACTCTTGAATAAAAGAGAAAAGAAAATGTGTTCCAGTACTAAATTGCAATATGTATCGTATCGTGGGACGCTCATCAGGATACATATCGTATTGCAGGCTCTTGCTTTAACTTTAGTAGCAAACTTTGACTGTAAATGCTCTTAATGGTCTGAGGTGGCGGGCCTTGCTCGGCTGTGTGGAGGTGACAGCACAGACCCCTGGTCTGCGGGCAGCACTCAAGAAGCACATGATTCAGGACGGCTGGGCCAGACGGAGCGTCTCCATCGACTCGGGTTGTCTTTGTGTGGTCCTGCGATGGACTGGAAAACTGTTCAGGGTGTAGTTATCCTTTGCCCTTCATTTGTTGCAACCCCAATCAGTTGTAAAACTGGACTGATCTTTTTCATGTGCTGCCGCTGGTGGTCACATAGTGTAATGCATCTACCCCCCCCCCCTTTTTTGTGGCAGAAAGATATAGTAGAGCTCTCAGGAAATTCTAAATTGAAGATTCTTTAATAAAATAGGACATCCTTTGTGGACTACCATCTGCATCAGCAGTGCTGCAGCCACACTCATACTCTCTGTTCCGTTGACTGTGGTCAGCATCCAACAATGGGAGAACATCATTAGCATTAGATAGATAATAGATAAATAGATAATCCAAACTGGTTTTGGTCAAGAAACCAAGACCGAGCCTGCAAATAGTCTGATGTTCATGTAGTTGGAGCACCATCTGTGATTCCTCTTCTTGAAAAGAGGGATCACAATTCTTAGTCTATAGTCCAGACCACAAAGAGACATAGTCGTTGCTATGGGAACAGTAATTATTTTTAGCACAAAAAGATTTTGTAGCAAAAATGTGCAGGTTACTTGACATCTCTATATCAGTAGCCCAACAGTGGTTATTATAAGTAAACGGTCTAACCCCCCAACCCCCCCCCCCCCCCCCCATGGGCTAACGTGCTCGCATCTTGCCTGCCACACCCTCCCTCCTCCGTCTCGCACGCTTGCAGCTGTGCGGGGCCGACGCTCGGTGCGTGTCTCCGCGCGCGTCGGGCACCCGCAGCATCAGCAACACAAAAGGAGACGCAGCCGCCGGAGCTGGGCTCACTTCCGAGCCGTTAGGAGGGAGGAACTGCGCGTGCAGACAAAAGGTGGATGGCTTTCCCTTCTGTTCTTCCAGATTTGGCCGTGTTTGTGCGCGCACCTCTCCATTTTCAACGAAGCTGGTGACCTTGTCACTGCGCCTCACTCCTCTTTACCGCTGACCTGCTGGGATCCGCTGCTCCATCAGCCCCAGATGTGCGTCTGCGTGTGCGCGCGCTCCTAATGAGCTGACACTTGCCGTTTGTGCTTTTGTGCAAACGCCATGTCAGCGGCTTTGGGGGCAGTCGTCGCCTCTTCTACTCCGGAGCCGAGCGACGGCTCCAATGTAAACCCTCGGCGTGTCATTTGGGTCCAAATCTATTGAGATCGGATGCCCGATTCTTTGTTCTCCGCGCGCATTTTTACGCAGCAATGAACCGACTGCGATCCCGGTGCGGCACATATCCGCTGGTATTGATCGGTGGCTCCAGGCTCTGCGCTGATGGAGTCGTCACCACGACGAAACCCAGCACGAGCCTCTGAAATGTCGGGATGTGTTGGAATCGGCTCGGAACCGAGGCCATGCACGCGGCACAGGCCTGCACGAGGAAGAAGAACGTTTGTGTTTTACAGGCTTTTAAATCGTTGCTCATGTTCCTGTCTCCATCCGTGGAGCCCAGACACTGGCTGTAGTGGATGAATCCACAGGCCTCTGCCATTGCCAGCTGGTCCACTGGTGTGTGGCACTGATGACATCCCAAAAGCTGGTTAGGATGTGAAGCTACCATCACTGATGGTGCATTTTTAAAGTCTGTAAACAGCAACTATCAGGTGTTGCTGTTGCAACGATCAGGATGTTGCTGTTAAAATAAGGACTCTTCCTCTTCCAGATATATCTGTGTGAAGGTCTTTTCAGTGCCAGACATCTATTTTATCTGAGTCATGTGTCACCCGGTGACCTCTGATAAAAATGGTAGAATGCTTTTGATTTTAATCACCGTGAAGCAGCCGGGGACCGTCTGACCCTCTGTTTATACATCACAGAGGAGAGGAGGCTGCATTGGCTGTCATACAAATTAAAATAGTCTTTTTTCGTATCCAGAAATCAAATTGAGAATTTCTGGAAAGTTTAAGACGGTCACAGTGATGTATATTTTATCATTATTGGGGTACAGTTTATTTGTGTTTGTTTGATTGTATGTTAATTACAAATAAACAATAGGATCAGAGATTATGTGGTGTACTGAGTGCACATACATGTATGTATGTTCACGCATGTGTAACGTATTGGGTTTTGCACAAAATCTGTGATCCAATGTAAGGCTTTAACTGCTTTAACTGTTGGCCATTTCTTATTCTGATCATGTGGTCATTCAATTTGAAGCTTCCATTCACTGAAATCCCAAAAAGTCTAAATCACCTTGTGTGTTTTCACAGAAAAAAAAGATAATTTCTCTCTTTTCCGTCTGCTAACCTTCAGGTTTTCTTTGGATGTTTAAATGCTCAGATGGAAGAAGACTTGAAAAAGGCCAAATGTTTGCATAACTCATTCTACATCCGTAAATGATGCGTTGAAAATGCTCTTCATAATGTTTCAATGGCACGCCTGAGTTATGTAGGTCAGAGAAAAATGAAGGAGACGCATGAATCAAACGAAAATGCACAGACAGGTTTGAGTAATTTCACTGTTAAAAATCTTCAAGTTTCTGGTTAATAACACTGTCATGTGAGTTTATAAAACATCGCCATGTACAAACATAACCACCATAGCAAGTTAGTGAGACTTTGCAGAGATATACATGCCTACAAATCCATATAGGCAGCTTATTAAAAAGATAAAGGAGAATTAGCTTTTCATTTACAAACACAGTCTGTAATGTAACTGTAGTGTAGCGGTTCTGCAGTCTTTATTTAACGCATCTGTCATAATCTTGAGCACTTAAACTTAAACCTAAACTCTGTGTCATCAGTGGAAAAGAATGAGAAAGAAATCACATATAATAATATCTGCAATTAATTCAAATCTACGTACTGGGTGGACTAAAAAATAGGGAAGTAACGATTCATTTTAACAACGAGATGATTCATAGTTGGTATTTATTCATTGTGAACAATCTGATTCTCTGACCTAAAATGGATCCAGATCGTCTTTGTCCAAAACTTCCACCAGTGAGACTCAGACAGAAATTCCTGCTACTGAACAGTGAAGTTTTCCAGATTCTTGGATTTCTTCCAGATCATCAAATGTAAATGAAATCTGTGTCCAAACAAACATTAAACTAGAATGAATGTCAAATCCATTCACATTTGAGTTTCCTAAAGTTCACCACTATTGTTTTTCCACATCCAAAGAATCCAAAGGGAACATTCTTAGAACATTCTAGAACACTGGATGGTCACATGACTTTATTCAAAGTCTGTTCACACACTGGACTGGAATGATGGACGGATCTGTTATAATGACATCACATGTGTGTTGTTCACTGTGATACACTTTCATCATCCTTGTAAAATGTCTCATTCCAAATGGTGTTTTCCAATATGGATGATAATTTATTTATCATTTTGAAAGTATTTTACAATGGTATAGGTTGATTTGATTAACAACTTGTCTCAGACAGATTGATCTGGTCGGATCGTAGGAATTTTATGTTTAAATAAGTCGATTAGTTATTACACCACTAGAAAACCAGTAATACAAAAACATGGATAGGAAAAGAGATGTGTAAAATACTATCAGCTGTGTGAGACTGGCTATTGGTGATGGTGCGGGGGCTGTTTCTGTGATGTGTTGCACAGTCTTGGGGGATAGTTGTCCTTTAATATTTCTCCTTTCTGCACACAGTCACCTGGGATGAGGTTTTCCTGGTTTGTCGTGTTTTCAGATGTCTCCTGGGATGTTTGCTGACTTTCTGGTATGTTCCCTTTGTGAATTCCCACAGCGGAACAATGAATTTTGCCGGGTTCTTTATGTTTACATCAGTGCTGAGGCTTCGTCTGACAAAATCTGGAGTCATGAGGACCCTCTGTTGGCTCTTTGTGAGAACCAGTGTGGGAGCCTGTGTGTGTGCAGCTTTCCTCCGGGTTTCTATTCCTGAACATTGTCAGTCAGAGAGCCGTCTGTCTTTGAAGCGCTGTGCTGTTGTAGTAGAGGCTGCAGCCAGAGCGGTAAAGCCCCGTCATTACCATATCCCTGTGAGGCTGCAGTGTAATCCTGCCAAAACTGGAGACAAGGGGTGCGGTCCTTGTTACCCAGCAACACTGTGCTGATTCTCACAGACACATCAATCTATGTCAGGTTTTTTGAAAAGGTACGTGGTAAATCAAGCAAATATGGTTTAGTTTTTAATTAATAACTGAACATAAACATACAGGAGTAGATTCCATAAAGTAAACCGTGTTTAATGCGGCCAGGACTGCCGCCGCCTCCACAAAGACTGCAACCTCCCCCGACCTGACAGTGCAGGAAATGCATGGCCATCATGCTGTGAAACAGCTGTGAGTTGCTGCAATACACTCTCCATCACACATGTGCATATTGCTGTTGACCCACAATGAAAGGCTTTGTGTGCATCAGCCAGTGGAAGTGATGAATGCCACTCTGTCCTCCTGCACCGGCTCCCTGGCAGAAAAACAAAGTGTCACTTTGTGCTTCCTCGGCACAAGCAGACACAAGAGAACGCCCATCTCTCTTAACTGAGCGTTACCTCTGCCCAAAACACCGCCTCCCCAGACCCTGCATGTGCCCCCCCCCCCACACACACACAACACTCACATGCACGCAGCCTCACAAGGGCAACAAAGTCTTCATCAGAATCATGAAGTGCAGAGATGTCAGCTTTGTGATGCTACTGGACACACACATGCGCACACAACCGGGTGGGTAATCCATCTGACACCTGACTCCAGGTGATGCCCTAGATCCTCAGTGACAGCAGGCAGGTGGAACGACTGCACATTTGCCTCGCACACAGATCTACTGCAGCACGGTAAGAAAACAGTCTTTGCACACATGCTTTTTTGGGAAGAAGCGCCGTTATGTAATGTCATGTAGGTGACTTGCTGCCGTTTCCATGTTTTCAGAAATGTCCTCAGCAGCTTGTGCTCAGAGCAATTTTAATGAAGTTTGTTTGTATTATTGTTCTCCTGACGGTTCAGAAATTCGGCATCTGTAAATTCAAAAACTTTTCAGTGTTTGTGTGCGATGCTCAGCTTGGAGAGGAGGACCAGGTTGTTGTTTGTTTGCACACCTAGGCTAATGTGGAAAATAGAACCAGGGTCATGTGATACATGTTGCATGTGACACTGAAATCCATTGTTTCGCTTCAGCAACTCTTTGGTTAAGCAGACTGAATAAAACCTGCAACTCCTTTACCGGAATTTGCTCATTTTTTTGTCAAAGGTTCAGGAAATCTAGTTTTGTCTCCAGCTTTTCCACAAAAAACAGCCTCAACAATTTACAGTCAAAGTCCCAAATGGGTTAATCCTTTTGGAGGTTGATACTAGAGTCCATAAAAATATGAAATCCACTCTCATAACATAAATTGGAAAAGTTCTGGCTATTAGGAATGCATGGCCTTTTTTTAGTAGATGTTTTTTTTTAAATATCAAGTCCATAAGCCAAGTACAGCAATGATGTCATTTAACCTTCCTTGACAAAAACTTCCCCCACTATGGAATCACCATGTAGTTTGCATTTGTAAAACAAACATGTTTTCATCAAAAAGACGAATGCAAATAAGCCAGGTGAGCACAGTGCATGCACCATGATCTTTTCTTTAACTCTATATTATTCGTATTCCAGTCATTATTTACATGCATAGAGCAACACAAAAATAAAAAAACAGACAAAATAAAACAGTGACAGGGCTGTTTGGCTGTGTAGAAATTCTCTGTTACAGTGTTATAGCAGTATAGTTTTCCTGTTTTTCTCCCTCTTGGACCGCAGTAGCTCTTCAACCCCTTCATCTATTCAACGTCAACCGTCAAAAGGTTCACCTCATGGCTGCTCAAAAGTTTCAACTACATTCCACTTCAACTTTTTAAATTATTCAACCACACTTTTCTAACTCCATTGAAAATGGCTTAGACAATTGTCAAATGCCCCTTTTTCAACCAAAAACGTTCAGCTCTACAAAACAATAGAACTCGGGAGGACTTTCAACCACAAAAACCCTTCAACTCAGCAGACTTTGGGCTCTTAAACTTGTATTTTTACTTTTAAAAACTCCTTACGGTTTTTGAGATGTCAAAGATGAAAGTCGACACGCCATCTTTGAGTCAGTTTTCAGTTATGAATGAAGGTCTAAGCGAAACAAACAGCAGTGAGGACCAGGCAGAAGAGAGGAGGATAGTGAGTTGCTGCCATTGTGTCCCTCATAGAAAAAGTTTTTACATCAAAACGTAGACATTTTTCCTGGCTTTCTGACAATCTAACTCTGAAAACCCTGTGGCATGTAGTTTTCTTACAGCAGTCCCAAATATCAGCAAAAGATGATGAGTTCTCTCATTGACCCCAAGGCCTTTAAGGTGGAGAAAATTCTAAGAAGATGTTTGTTTTTTAACTTGCGATTACTGCTGTATACCTGGGCCCAGAAACATGAAACTTGCACTAGTTGTAGTCCATCATTTCTTGTATAGATTCTTTTATAAATTCCTGTGGTTTCCCGGCATGCTGTGGTTTTTTTTCAAAATGTAAGAACAACTCGGAGGTCACTTGTGTGTTTGAAGATTTACAAAACATATAAAATCAGCCCAAAAAAGCTGTGAAATCTCTTCATTTAGGGAATCAATACCTTCACGTCATAACATTTTCTCACCGCTGGCGGAGCATATGGTGATTAATTCCTGCACACCTCTGTTATTTTCTTCTGTATTTAGCATTAACCAGCACTTAACTAAATGTCAAGGGCACTTGTCTGCTCTGCTCGTCTCTGTGCGCGTGACCTGCAGATGATGTAAATTAGCCACACGAGGAGTTACAGAGGCAGAGGACCTGCATCAGTCTGTGTCTGTGACGAGGATTTTTTTGTGTGTCCTGATGCTAGCTGCAGCGCGTTGCTACGGAAACCAGCTCAAACTTCAGAGAATGAGGAGGGATGAAGCTGGAAGATGGCATTTGGTGATCAAGTCATGCGTTTCTGTGGATCTTTGGAGGATGTTGAAGCCATCTACCTTCATGGTTTTGTGAATCGTTTTAGAGATCTTCCTCATTTTCGACCTCTTATCTCCTCCTCCTCCTCCTCCATGCCATCCTCATACAAAATACTGCTAGCAAACTCCAATTTGCTATTTTGTCCTCTTTTTGTGTTTATTTGACGGTTTTCTCCCGGAAAAGCCACAGCGGAGGCGGCTCCAGCGTTCTTCAGGGTAAAACAGGCGTTGTGATAAAGAGCAGATCGATGCTCCCAAAGGTTTTGCTGCAGTGGTGCGCAGCCATCTCGGGCTGTGCTGCTAAAATAGGTAATCTGCTCGCCGCGGTGGTCTGTCTGCTTCGTCAGCAAGCTTCTTCCTCTTTCAGGCTTTGACACTGAGCTGCTAGTTGTGTGGCAAAGTGGATGTGGGGTTTCTGTTTTTTTTGGAAAGCTTGTTAAAAGCTGCATGGTGCCATGCCCCCTCCCCAATATGATGCAGCTTCTGCAGAGCACATGGATGCTTCTTGTGCTTCCCTCATCTCATCTATTTGTCCCTCGCAGCAGTCAGATCTCGCAAACAAGCACAGAGTATCGGGACCAGCAGCCAAATGATGACGAGTCTTTCCATCAGCAGACACTCGTGTGCTCTCACACAGTCTAACATGCTTGATTTCTCCTTGATCTGTTCTGGCTGGAGTCAGAGAGAACAGAGAGCCTTTTAGTTTAGAGAGCCGGCTTTGTCACCTTCAGGAACAAGCGTGGTGGTTGCTTTGGAACTGTCAGACTGTCCTTTAAAGTCTGGTTATACTGAGACGATGGGGCGCTCTGGTTTTGCACAGTGCACGTTTCAGCAGAGCATTCAAAAAACCTTCGGCCCAGGTGAAATTAGCTGTTAAGTAAAGGAGGTCTTAGGGAAATTTCTGTGTGAGAATATGCACAGCAGCATTTTTTTCTGTTTGCAGCAGCTGGTTTGCGTGCCAAAGCTTTCCTGTTGCCCTTTGCCAGTACAGTAAAAATAATCTTCATAATGGGAAAAAGAGAAGCGGAATATTACACACTGGTTGTCGTGTTACGTCACAGATTTATGCAAATCCAAACACGTTTCACGTCTTCAAAGAGAGTTGTGGTGTTTGAAGTTTTTACATCTAACCAAATGAAGTTCCTTTAGGTAAAAGCTTGCCTTTATGTTTATGATATGTGCCCTTCAAGGGTTTGGGAAACACTTTGTAGAATATTTTATCTCTTTAGCTTTTTAAAAATCTCTTTTTGTTTGAATAATGAAATAAAAATGAGAAAATATTCATTTTAGATTTTTAGCTTTTCATTGGAATAGCTCACTTTCCTAACGGGACTCTCACAGAGCTCATGTTGCTTTTAATACAGCGGGGGCTTTATCCTGCCCCTACCTCTAAGGAAGAAGTGCTAACTTCCTCTAATGAACCCCCTACCTAAGAGGCATTGTCCAAAAGCTCCAGCAGCAACGCAGACCTTTTTGATGAAGAAGACTGAGACAGCAGAGCGTTGAAGAAAAATGTAAAGGATGTAGAAGTTGAGCTGTTTTACAGTTGGGAACTTTTCACCTCCTCCCTGTAACAAGCTAACAGGGAGGAGCCTTAAAGCCCAGAAAGACAGCTTCCTCATCACCTCCTTCTCTCACTGCAGACAAGGTGTGTGGTGACCATGGCAACGGACGCTGCAGAATCTAAGCACCAAAGGCTTTTAGAGGTAAACGACTCCAAACGCCCAGGTAAACAGGAACAAATAAGCGCTGTTACAGGCTTTTAAAGAGATAGCATGGAAACGAGCGACACGCTGAAGCTCTTCTCCTGCTGTCTCCCTGAAAGCTGCATGATGTGGTGATGAGTTTGAAGTGATGGTAGGGATTTAGACAAGCATGTCTGTGTGATTTGCCGTGACCACATTTCTGGCCTCTGTCAGCCTTCTTTCCCATCTTTCTCTGGTTGAAGAATTATTCACCATGCTGGTGTTGGAAAGATGCAAACTGGAAAGCTCCTAAATGTTGATTGCATTTCAGTGATCATGCACCAGTCTCTGTAAACATTTCTAGGGAAAAATCCACACCCTCTGGTACAACCTGGAGGTTTAATACGTCTCTGTTAAAGGACCAGGAATTTCTTGAATTCTTTAAAAAAGAGTGGGCAACCTTCTTAGACTTCAACAATACTCCAGACATCCCACCGTGCGTTCTTTGGGAAGCAGCAAAGGCAGTCATGAGAGGGAAAATCATTTCTTATTCAACGCACAAAAAACGCAAAGAGAAAGCAGATTTATTAGAATTAGAAAATAAAATCAAAACCCTGGAGACTGCTTATGCTGCTTCTGCACAGGAACGCATTCTGGGAGATCTGAAAAATTTAAAGCTGCAGTTAAATGACATCATTAATAAACAAACACAATTTCAAATACAAAGGCTACGACTTGAAAGATTTGAAAACTCTAATAAATCTGGCAAATTTCTGGCTAATCAGCTTAAAATTAACAGAGAAAAATCATCAATCACCTCTATTATGGACCAAACAGGAAATGTCACCCATGACCCGGTCAAAATTAATAACGAATTTGAAAACTTTTATAAAAACCTGTACACACCGCAGATCAATCCGTCAGAGCAAAGTATTGACTCATTTCTTAATAATGTAAACCTACCCAGGCTAAATGAGGATCAAATCACAAACTTAGATTCTCCGCTCTCGCCGTCTGAACTTCATGAAGCTCTGTTACTTATGCCCAATGGTAAAGCACCAGGGCCTGATGGCTTTCCTGCTGAGTTTTATAAAGAATTCTGGGAACAACTGGCACCAACATTTTATAAAACTGTCACATCTATTAATGAGAGCCAATCAATGCCACCTAACATGAACTCAGCCAACATAATTCTTCTTCTAAAACCAGACAAAGATCCCACTAGTCCTTCAAGCTATCGCCCCATTTCTTTAATCAATGCAGATGTAAAAATTATCTGCAAAGCACTAGCACAGAGAATAGAAAAAATCACTCCTCACATAATTCACTTCGACCAGACTGGATTCATCAAAGGCAGACACTCGGATGATAATGTCCGTAGACTAGTTAATATAATAGACTTTGCCACCATTAAAAAACAGGAAATGACGGTACTATCGCTGGATGCTGAAAAAGCCTTTGACAGAGTTAATTGGAAGTTCCTTATTGCTGCCCTCCATAAGTTTGGTTTTGGAGAAGCATTCATCAATTGGATCAAAATATTATATCACAACCCCAATGCATCAGTTAAAACTAATAAACAGACTTCAAACAGGTTTTTTCTTGGAAGAGGAACCAGACAGGGCTGCCCACTCTCTCCTTCTCTTTTTGCTATATTCATTGAGCCTTTAGCTGCAGCAATAAGACAGAATGAGAGCATTATAGGAATAAAAACCAAACACAGCCATCATAAAATTAGTCTTTATGCGGATGACATATTACTGTTTTTAAGGAATTTACATTCTGTAAATGAAACAGCAATGATCATAAATGAATTCTCCTCCATATCAGACTATTCCATTAATTGGAATAAGTCTGTTTTATTACCACTCAACAGGAATATGGAACAAAGACTCACAATTCCAGTTAAAACAGGAAATATCAAATATCTGGGTATCTACTTTTCCCCCAAACTATCAGAACTGGTGCAGCTAAACCACACCCCATTACTGAAAAGCATACAGGACGATCTAACACGCTGGACCAACCTGCCTCTGTCCCTTATGGGCAAGGTAGCCACGGTTAAAATGAAAATCTTACCCAAAGTTAATTATCTCTTCTCAATGATTCCCACACAACCGCCATTAAAATGGTTCAAAACATTAGACTCATCCATATCAAGCTTTCTATGGAACAACAAACCTGCAAGAATTAGTCTAAAAACTTTAAAATCTGCAAAAAGCTGTGGAGGATTAGAACTACCTAATTTCCACAAATACTTTCTTGCAAATAGATTACAATATATCTTAAAATGGTTAAAAAATAATCCAGAAACCAACTCATGGTTAGACTTGGAACAGGTGTTATGTGGAAAGATCAACCTGTCACAGCTACCATTTATTAGCCAAACAGTTAAAAAACGAGATTGTTTCAAAAGCATTAATATAAATGCCACCTTAACAGCCTGGTGGGAATTTCTCAAAATATCAAAATATCAAAATCATCAATTCAACCGTGCAAAATGACACCCATCTGGAACAACCCGGACATCCTTATTAACAAAAAAATGATTCACTTCCCAGCTTGGCAAGCAGGGGGCATAAAACAACTAGAGCACGTAATTATTGATAGAAGATTCATAACCCCCCAGGAACTTCAAGACAAACATGGAATAAATAACTTCTTGGAATATCAGCAACTTAAATCAAGTATTACTAAAAAGTATAAAATTAAAGACGACGATTTAAAGCTACCAGATGTAGTTACCACTCTGATTAATTTTTCAATGAATAGAACTCTCTCCAAAATATACAAACTTTTATGTAATTTAGATAACAATATTGCCCTTCCAACAAAAAAATGGGATGCAGATTTGAGCATCAGCACAGATGAAAGCTTCTGGTCAGAACTTTGTCTAAACACCTTTAAACTGACAAAAAGTCCAAATCTGCAGCTAATCCATCTCAAAACTCTTCACAGAATTTACTACACTGGACAGAGGATGTTCAAGATGGGTCTCAGTAACTCAGACATTTGCGAGCACTGTGATAATAATCTACCCGACAGCTACATGCACGCACTGTGGTTCTGCACTCCTGTCAGGGCTCTCTGGCAGCAGGTATGTGCCGATTTATCAGTCTGGCTTAAGGTTTCAATCACTGCCTCACCGTCACTTTGTGTCCTTGGTGACATGAGTGCCATCGATATAGAAGAAGGATTAGCATCTATCATTTTCATAACTCTTTGTATTGCCAAAAAAACTATTTTAATAAATTGGAAAAACAAGAAAAATATAAACATAAGTCAACACAGAAATCTGCTGTTTGATCATATCAGCTTGGAAAAAATGTCAGCCCAAAGCTCAAGTAACTTTGAAAGAATTCAGTCTCTCTGGTCTCCTGTGGTTGACTCCATGACTTAGGGGGTGGAGGGCTTGGTCGTCGCTGCTCCTTGCCCTTCTGCCGTGGTTTGGGGTGGGGGTCGGGGCTTCCGGTGCCTGGCGGGGGCGGTGGGGGGCTCCGTTGGTCGGGGGGTCGGGTCCGGTGCCTGGGTGGGGCGGGCTGGGGCGCTGCGTGGTCCTCTGGGCTTGGGTGTGGGGGTGCGTGGTGGGGGGGTGGGGTGGTGGTCTGGCTTGGCTTGGGGGGGTGGTCCCTTTGCCTGTGCTGGGGGGGGTTGGCGGGGGGCCCTGCTCGGGTGGGGGGGGCCCAGCGGCGCCGGATGGGCTGCCCATCTGCACCTGGGGCTGGGATCGGCCCTTCCCTGGCTCTGGGACGGGACGGGACAACCCTCTCGGGGCCCCCGGTCGCTCTGGGTGTCACCCGCTTCGGCTGCGGGGTCTGGGGTGGGGTGGGGTGGGGGGCTTGTCGGCCCTGTCCTGTGGGGGGGCGTTCTGGGGGGGAGGGGGGGCCCATTATTAGTACGGGTCGGGGGGGCTAGCGGGTCGGGGTCTCCGCTGAGGCAATCAGTGGTTGCCTCGGCCGGTTGGCCTCCTCGGTCCCGTCGAGGCCTGACCAGAGCTCTTCTAGGGCCGGCGTCTGGGGGTGGGGGCCTGGGCTTGCTCCGGGGGGGGGGCGACGCTTTCTGGCTCCTCTCTCTCTGTGTGGGGTGGGTGGTGCCGGGCCTGGGGTGTCGGCGCCTCCGGGGGTGGGCCCCTGGGCTGGGTGGCCCTGGCCCCTTTGCTGGGGGTGGGCTGGGGGACGGCTGTTTGACCACCGGGGGACAGTCTACCAGCTGTCCCCAACTTACCCCCTTCCTTATATAACCTCATATTAGGGTGAGGGGGTGGGGGGTTTAGCCTGCGATGCGCCTTGGGGGGGGGCTACTTGGGAGTGGCCCCCCTCCTATGGTTGCCGTATGGAGTGGGCCCCCCCTCTTTCGGTTTTATTTGCACCTTAGACACGTAGGGTCCTTGGTAGGGGGGGTGCTTGGACATCACTGCCAGCAAGCAGCAGATGTCCTCCTGGCACCCTACCCGCCAATTTTAACCGCACCTTAGACATTTAGGGCCCCTTGGTGTGGAGGGTGAGGGGACATCACTGTGAGTAATCAGGAGATGTCCCCTTAGTGCCCTACTCGCCAATTTTAACTGCACCCCCCTTAGTACACACACCCCTCCCCCTTCAATATATACATTCAAACATAAACACACACACATGCACACAAACACCCTCTCAAACACCCATACACGCACACACATTTTACAAGGAAGGTGGGACCTGGGTCCATCTGTCCCCTACCCCGTCCCTGGTGGGGGGTGCGGGCCCCTTGGCGATGGCGGCCGTGTCCCTTGGGTGCCGGCTCCCTGGGCCCGGCGGTGCTCTCTCCGCACGGTGGGGGGGTTCATATTACACCTGAGCCGGGGGTGTTCGTGTCCCTGGGGGGTGGGTCCTGGTCCTTGCCCCTGGGCGCTGGGCCCCGCCAAACTTCCAACATGGCCGAGCCTGGTCGGGCCATATTTATAACATCCCTTATGGGCCGCCCTTTTTTCCCCGGGGTTCCCCCCTCCTGGGCGGGGGCGGCGGGCCCCTGCCTTGCTCCTACCTGGACCAACCGTGGGCCGGGTGGGTGGCTGCCTGGAGTGCGGAGCGGGTCTCCCTTGGGGGGTCCTGGCTCGTACCTGGGGTCGGGGCGGGGGGATGCCCGGAACTCCTGGGTGGTGGTGGGGTGCTCGTCTGGGGCTGTGGGCGTCCCTCTCCGGTGGGGCCCTGCGTTGGGCTCTTCCGGCGCGGCGGGGGGCTGCTTTCCTGGCTGGGCTGGGGCGGCGCTCTCTTTCCCTCTGCGCCTCCCTGCTCTCTGGCTCTGGGGGCCTCGCGGCGGTCCTGCTGGCCCTGGCCTGGGTGGCGGTCTTGGTCGCCCGGGGGGCGGTTGTTCCCTGCCTGTTCCCGTGTGGCGCTGGGGGAATTCCGGCTGCCGCTGCTGCTGCGGCGGGGGTATGGGTGTGGGGGTGGCTGGGCGCTCCTCCTCCTTCTTTTCACATTCCACCATCCATTTTAGAAGAACATAAACACTCACCTGAGCACAGGTGTTAGCTCACCTTTGCACTAATAGTTTGCATGATTGAATGAATGAAAGATTTCACACTAGTTGGTTTAAAGGCATAAGTATGCGTTCGTGAACACTATCTGTTTTGTGTGCATGTTGACATGTGGACATTTCTGCGGCTAGCAGGTGTGTTGATAATATTTGAGTGTGTGTGAACAGGCCCCGCCCTTTTTGTACTACATTTGAACCGTACCGTAACGATAAACAACCAGTAAACCTGCCTGCTCTATGCTGCTTCATGGTCTTACCCCCCTTCCCCTCCTATTATCACCCTCCTACCCCCCCCTCTCTCTAACGTCCCTCTCTCTTGTTCCCCTCTTTCCTTTTCCGTCCGGTCCAACACCAAAGATTTTCAAACATGATTGAAATTAATAAAGTTTGGCCTCAATTACAAAAGGGGTTTATTCAGACATACCTTTGGTTTGTCTGAAGATGAATAACCCCTCTTGTTAGAATAAAATATGTCCAACACAAGAGGCCCTCAGCTCTCATCTGTTTGCCTAGCTGTTGGACAGGACAAGTTAAAAAAAAAAAAAAAAAAAAAAAAAAAAAAAAAAAATGTTGATTGCATTTACGTCTAAATGCTTTTGACAGCACAGATAAAGAAGTAAAGATGAAGCTCTGGTATTTGGAATAAATTCCAATCAACTTTTTTTCAACAAGCATAACAGAAAAATGTTAAGTGACAAAGCTATGCTGTAGATGTTAGCGCTGATTTTCAGCTGACTGTGCTTAAATTTAAAGATAAATAAGTATTTTAACATTTATTTCAAGTTAGAAAAATATTATATATATTTTACTTTCCTTTCAGTGCATTTCTGACTTTCTAAACCAGTTTTAAAACTAGCTGGATGAGAAGTTACTGATGAACGCCTCCCAGGATCTGATGTCTCTATAATGTGTAGGAGGTGAAACCCTCACTCTAGCTCTATCAGGGACGTGAGTTCATTTAAATGGATCATGATCTAAAATGTAATCAGAAAAATATGTCAAACCACAAGGGGAAAAAACGTTTTTTTAAAACTCAGTGTTCGTTTTTTTTCTCTCTAGTGGATGCTTAGTGCTTTTGTCATTCTGTTACGGCACTATGCAGGTGTTTTTTGGACAAAATAAAAAATGTTTGGATGGAATTTTTTAAAAGATTTAACACCTCAGGAGTTCAATGAGATCAAATGTAGTGACTCTTGTTTTTTTTGCCACAGAGGAGTTAAGGCAGATTTAATGATAATTACCAGACATAAGTGTTAAAAAAACAATCAGACGGTCGTTCTTCTTTATTTTGAAGATAAACTTAGCTAGCATCCACCGATCGATCACAGCTTAATGTGAAAATAGCGCAAAGTTACAAGTTAAAGTTACAATTCATGTAACTGATCAACAGTATATCTGGAAATCGGAAGCTTGTTTCTCTTAGATGTTTAAGTTTATGTTTGAGTTGGAGTGAGTTATGGAAGTCAGAGTTAACCTCACGTTGATCACTGCTCCAGAGAGCTGGAGTGCTCCTGCCAAGTCGGCTGCTCTGCAGAAAAAGTGTCCTGTCCTGTTTCATGCATGAGTGTGCGAGCACGCCCGCAGCAATGCATTATGGGCTTTGAGTGGCTGGACCGACCGGCGTGATGCTGAGAGAACACGCTGCAGGAAAACAGAACAGACCTCAGTGGAGAGGGCCCACAGACTGCTGAGCAAGAGAGTGCTCACTCACTTCCACCATTCACAGATTACACAAGGACATCATCAGCCCGCACTGTTGTTCCATTCTGACAAAGGCTCCGGGAAATAAAATCACAAAATTGTAGACAGTCGAGACCTGAAGGTCTGAGCAGAAAAAGAAGCATTGATTCTTTTACTACATCTGCCTGGGACGACAGGTAGAAAATAAACTTACATGGGTTTTTTAACGACTTTATACAACTTTAGTTTAGGATTAGCTAATCAATAACAGGTTAAAGTTTATTATAAATGTTTTTAACCACGACACCGAGCTCATTTTGTGTATAATATAGATTTATGATGGTAAATGTGCAAAAGGAGCTCAAGAAGTGATACTGTATTTTCCTGCAAAGTGTTCAAGAAAGGAAAACTGGACCAAAAATGAGAGACTAAAGAACTAAAAACCAGGTCAAATGCATGTGGATTTGGTTCATGGGGGGGGGGGGGGGGGGGGGGGGGGGGGGGCAGCGTTTGCTGCTCTTGCCTTGCAGGTAGAGGGTCCTGGATCGAATCCCAACTGGGACAGTCCAGTGTGGAGTTTGCATGTTCTCCTCGTTCATGTGTGGTTTTTCTCTGGTTTACTCCCACAGTGTGAGAACATGCTTCATTGGGTAAAGCTTCACTCCGATTGTCTTTTAAACTGCTGTAAAAGTGTTCCCAGTGGTCTTTTAGTGTTGATTATGCTGAATTTTGGCAACATAAAAAACAATCCAACCTGTGTTGTTTTCTAGGACATAGTTTGTGCAGAGCTATTAGAAATTCACCTCCGAGTTGTGGATGAGACTGTTGGTGTGGAGGAAGCCCGCCCCCATTTCCCATCATTGCTATGTTAACCCTTGTGCTATCCTAGGCACTTTAACATTGGGAGTTGGGTCATCTAGACCCACTAGACAGTGCTCTGAACCTTTTTTCTTCAATGATTTGTGATCTTCACTGGTGTCCATGGATTACATGAAATCTTTCCAACTTTATCCACCTTTGTCATGGTAGGGAGAACAAGTCAATGTAAGGGTGGGGTCATCTAAGATAACACAAGGGTTAATATGCTCTCCCGCTAGCTTACAATCTCCTCACACCTCCAACCGGTGCAACAAAAATGGCAGCCGTACAAAGACGTAAATGGATCTATTGGATTTGTTTAATGCAAGCGGATGCATCAGAACAGAGCGGAGCAGGGAGCTTGTGGCCAACCTATTGTAGCACCAACGCCACAGTTACAAGCTGAGCTCAAACATGATTTTTATGTCCATATTCACTATGATTTGAACAAAGAAATGCAACTATAATCTTCAATTTCTTTGTGCATGTACTGCCTTGTGATAAAAATGCCACAAGAACATGCTAAAAACACATACACAAAAATGTTTTCGGTGAAGTATGTCTTTAATTGGCCCTTCTAAAATTGCCTTCAGGTGTGGATGTGAGTTGTTGGTCAGGGTGTTCCCTGCCTTTGCCCAACAGTAGCTGTGTTGGCCTCAACAACCCTGTGACCCTGAAGGGATGAAACCGTATAGAACATCAGGCAGATGAAGAGAAAGATACATACGGTGACAAAATTAGCCACATAACCTCTAACAGCATTATCATAAAATGATAAATTGGCAGAACAATTAGTAGGGATGACTGAATTAACTCTTCCAAAACAGTGTAAAAACATCTGGGGCACCACACACAAAAGTTCCTTTAGTTAAAATGCGCTATGATCACATTGAGACGACTTTTCTCACATTTGCCCAATTTTTATCGCATTAAAGTAAGAAACTATTGCAAATATGTGTTGACTACAAGCACATATTTAAATGCTGAATATACCGTCAATGTAAACATGAGGGTTTCTTACGCTTTTTGTAAAAATGGAAAACATTAACTCCAAATGATAACATTATATTTAAATGTAAATCTAACTGCTGAGTCCTATGTGTAAATGAACAAATACATGTAATCTAAATATTTAAACCTGCTAAATCTAGCATTTAATTGGTTTAATAGCCTGACTGTAGTCAATGATAAACTAACTGCTACATCGCTGTAAGGGATTTTTTACTGTGCTGTAAAATAGGCGAAATTTTTAAACATCTGGTTGAACAGACATAAAGAAAAGGCTTGATCAATGCTAGAAGATGTTTGACTTTTTCAAAAGCATCTCCCTCAATGTAAAAACCACACAAGAGGATCACACAGAAACGCGTAAAATGAGTTTTCTGAAGCCTTTATGCGTGAAATCTACCAGAACTGAAATGCTCTGTGCAAATAGATAGATTTGAACCAAAAAGAAATGTGAATACGGACATAAACGAGATTGTTGTAGCCCCTCTGATAATGATGCATTAATAATACATGATAAAAATCTGAACTTTTTTACACCCTTACTAATAAATCTTTGTTAGTTTCAAGTGACCATTATTGATTCAGGTTATTCTCACAAGTATGTCCATTCTGTAAATGAATGAAAAAGCCTGCAGACAGATGTGGTAATACTGTGCTGCAAAATGACTTTTGTTCCTTGTGTTTAAATAAATAATGATTGCACTTATTGTGCAGCATATTTTTAGTTTTCAGCTCAGAACGCCACATGCGCATCAGTTAAAAGGCTCCTTACTTTCCCACAGAAACAACATTTAAGGTCAAAAGTGTTGAGGAAACAAATGCGTTTATCATTTTCCATCATGCCTCTGGTTTAGCGAGCTGCATGTGAAGTGAAATTGAACTCCGGTTGCTACTTTTAGCCCTGAAACAGATACCCCCGGTGCCCGAGCAGGCCGGCCAGGGTGTAGAGTAGCTCAGCGCCTCGCCGACTCTATTCATCCATCAGACTCCACATGTACACAGACAAAAAAAACAAACAAACTGAGGCATCACTGCCTGTTTGTTGAACTTGAATCTTGGCCACGTCTTTGAATGACAGAACTTTAATAATTCTCCTCTTTTGGGTCCGATTGAGGAAGCAGAGGGCGTTTTATTGATGTTTTATCTCCATGTTTGGGAAATTTAATTTATACTTATATTGATACAGAGGAAATAGACATATGCCAGCTGAGAGTCCAAAGTTGAGTTATTGCCTTTGGCTCAATGTCCTGTCATGAACCTGCATGTTTATAACTGTGTTCCATGACCTGGACGCAGGTTTTCATGTGTCAGCACGTTTCTCTCCCCGTCGTGTCATATTTAGAGACCGTTAGAGAATCTGCTTGAGCGATAAACGGTTAAAGGCTTGAACTTTGAGAGATATCTGCTGGATTGCAGATGATAGGAGTCAAACGTTTGACATCATCTCGGGCGGTTGTGGGAGTTCCAAGGCTGTCTGTGTCACTTTTTATTGTTTTACGTTCTCTCTGGAGTATTTATCTGCTGTGGTGTTTGATGTTCTGCTTTTAAGATCACTGTTTCTCTAGATAGTCCCAAGTAAGTATGATACAAAGAGCCAAGGTTTTCCTCTCATTTCATCTGCTTTTTTGGCCCGTGTCTGTCACCTCTTGTCAGTTTCATGTAAAATGTTTGCTCACTATGCTCCATAATAAGCCACACCTCCTAATCCTGCTGGTTATCTTGCCCTGAAAGTGAGAGTGATTGATT